>NC_066637.1:21815361-22415361 GCF_025201925.1 Gopherus flavomarginatus | reverse complement strand
GACAGGAGCCTAGAATGGGGGCCACTCTGTGGAAGAGATGCCAGCTTGCTGCCACCAGGGGGCAACAGAGATGAACCTCTTCTCTCCTCAAGCCAGTTGTACTGCCTCAGCAGGGACACGTGTTTCTTGCATAGACTCACTGCGGTTTGCAGTCATTAACCCCGGTGGTTCTCAACCAGGGGTACGCGTATCCCTGCAGTACACAGAGGTCTTCCAGGGGGTACATCAGCTCAGCTAGATATTTACCTAGTTTTACAACAGGATACGTAAAAAGCACTAGGGAAGTCAGGAAAAACTAAAATGTCATACAGATAATTACTTGTTTATATCGCTTTATGTACTATACACTGAAATATAGGTACAATATTTATATTTCAGTTGATTTATTTGATAATTATATGGTAAAAATGTGAAAGTCAGCAATTTGTCAGGAATCGTGTGCTGTGACACTTTTGTATTTTATGTCTGATTTTGTAAGCAAGTAGTTTTTAAGTGGGGTGAAACTTGGGGTATGCAAGACAAATCAGACTCCTGAAGGGGGTACAATAGCCTGGAAAGATTAAGAGCTACTGCATTAACCCACCTATTAATTCACGGGGCTGGCTAGCCTAAGCTTGTACAACTCACTGCTGAGATTTTGTGCCAGTTTAGTCGCTCATTATAACATTCCCTGTCCCCATCTAACCTTCCTCTCTGCATTTCTCTCACTGCAAGTTATCCCTATCTTTGGGCAAGAAGATTTCATCATAGAAAGAGGGGGATGCTGCAAGCTCACTCTGTTCCAGAGGAATGAGGGCTACAGGGAAGCATGAGTTACCCTTTCCTCTCCACTACTCACTTTATTACTGGGGTCAAAATTCTGCTCTTGGTCAGGCTGGCTAGTGAGTCTCTCTGGGGAAGCTTGCAAGGAGTTTTAGAGCAGGAGGAGAGAGCATTTGAGCAAGATCGCTTCTGGGTTTGCTGCTGCAAGTGATAAAAGTTCCTCTACTATAATGTGGACCTTGCGACCAGGAGTGCAGGATCCATGCTAGGCTGGAGGTCCCTGGAGGAAGGCAGAGTTATCCTTCTCAGTCTGCTGAGACATCTAAAAGGGGCCCTTTCCCCAGCCGTAAACCTGGCAGCAATTCTC
Source organism: Gopherus flavomarginatus (assembly GCF_025201925.1). Classification (NCBI taxonomy): domain Eukaryota; kingdom Metazoa; phylum Chordata; order Testudines; family Testudinidae; genus Gopherus; species Gopherus flavomarginatus. The sequence continues at coordinate 22,414,232 of NC_066637.1, read as the reverse complement.
CTCCATTCTCCAGTCCACCTCTGTGGACAGTGAGGCTGTTGTAAAAAGGGCTGTAGGACAGGAGGAGAACCCCTACTCCTGACACAGACAGCTCCATCTCTGCAGGAGATGTGCTGGAGCAAGCCAAAGGAAAGTGCAGGTGGCCAGAGAAAAGAGATGGCCAGGGTGGATTTGTGCCCTGTAGTTCTATGATCCTACAAAGAAAGCTGCATCGGGTATTGAAATAGTGACACAAGTTGGGCAGCCCCAGGGCCACATGACCTACCCCCAAATCCTGTACAGGGGAGACACAAGCAGACTCCCCTCTGAACCTGCATCAGCACAAGCAACAGCCATAGTGAGCATTGGGCGTTAGCCTGAAGAGACTCTAGTTTTATATGCAGGAAGGTCAATCCAAGGTACTTGACGAGCCTGTGCTGGGGGCAGGTTCTGTCTCAGACTAACTCAATAAGCAAAGCAGGCCCTTCCAATGGGGTTTGGTATCAGGGTTTGCAAATAATGACAGAGAGAGGGAAAGTCCAGAGGTCGTGATTTTCTTAGATGTCCCAGGAGCAAGTGTCTCAGCCATGAGGGCCCTGAAGCCATTGCTATCTTCTCAGCTACCCCAGCAAAACTGAGGCTGTGTCTGCCCAGAGCTGAATGTGGCACTTGAAGTGGGTCAGACCCACAGCTGTGTCTCAGAACCGCCGGCCTCACACCTCACCTATGTGCCCACATGAAAATGGGTTTGTGGCCAGTCAGCTGGAGCAAACCCATCAAACGCTGGACTGTTGTGTCTGTGTGAGAGCACAAGCTAGGCCTGGAATCCAGAGAGGAGTCCTAGAGTATCCAATAACAGGAACTCAGACTAACGGAGAGTGGGCTTCCTACTGGGCCACTGAATTTCAACACTGCTTCAAGTAAGTGACAAGGAGCTCCGTCCCGGCCAGATACCAAGGAGCTTCTTTAGCCAGGAGTGTCTGGAAGCAAGGACAGAAGATCCTGGCCTGGATTGTTATGCCCCTCAAAACAACTTGGCAGTTCCGCATTTGTCTCCCACCTTGGTTAATGAAACAAAGAGGCTCTCTCCACAGTGAGGGAGCGGGACCTCAAACTCACTCTGCAAACTCTCCTCGGTCCCAGACAAAGCAATGAACATAAAAGTCAAAAATCCTGGGGGCATAAAGAAAAATAAATACTGGAAAGATCTGGTTTCCTGGCTGAGCCCACAGACGCCACCTCTGAGCTGTTGGATCATATCCTGCCTTGGCTGGAGCTAGCAACAGAGAGAGGCTAAACCCTCTGGAGGCTGCCTGCACACAGCATGTGGCGAGCGCTCCCTTAGTGTGCAGGCAGGGAGGTGCCCATGTTCCAAGGCTTAAATCAGAGGACAAAGCCCTGGGAGAATTATAGAGAGCTGCTCACGAGGGGCGTCATGTTTTATGGGATCCTCCGTAGCCCCTTGCTCTTCGACACTCCCATCAGGGGGGTGGACGATGCTCCCCTGCAGTTCGGCACACCCACTGCTTCAGAGTTTCTTCCACCAGCACAAGACTCTTAGACCCCCAGAGACACTCCCATTTTTCTTTTTGGGCAACTTGTCTCGTTCACCCAGGTCCACAGCAGACAGGACCTTTCTACTCAGTAGAGGCATCTCTCTCATCACACCATATCCTCAGAGCTGCAGCATGCAAAGCCACTCATGCTGGATCCACCTACTTTAAAGGAGTGAGGGCTGGGAATTGAGCTTTCTTAGTGATGGGTCCTTCAGCTCTGGAATAGCTTGGATATTTGGATCTTCAAGGAATGCTGAGGAGTTCATCTATACTATGGCTATGCCTCCAGCAACCCTGGGACATGTTGCAAGCTTCTGTGCTGGGTGGGGTTAGATCTGTGGGGAGGGGACGGGGGGGAAGCTGTGTATTTTCTAAAAGATTCAGCTCTCAGGTCTCAGTTTCAGGGGGAAGATAGTATACTGCTGGTTAATTTTAATTTTGTTACATGTCAGGGCACCTAGTTCTTTGGATAGGGGCTACTTTTATTAATGTTATGGATAAGATTTTGTCATGGTAAAATTAGGCAAAATTCACTGATCAGCCATGGTAAAAATGTACAGAATCAGGGTATGATCACAGCAACCAAAAATCTCCGCTGGGCGCGGATGTGTTGACACTGACTGACCTACAGGCTGGACGGCCCGCTGAGGTGAGTCAGGAGGTGAAGGTGGTGCTCCCTCCCTGAGCCCCACTGCCTGGGGCTGAGCCTGAAGAACTCACGGACAACTGTTAAAGTCATGGAATCCGTGACCAAATCATGTCCTTAATTATTGTGGAAACCCAGCAGGAGCAAACACCCAAGCCACTATCCTCTTGTCAACTGACAGATAGCATTGCAATCATCCTCCCCTGCCCCCCATCTCACCCTGGACCCTTCATTTTTTGGAAGTGAAAGATCCACGAGCCATTTGAATGCAAGGCAGGGTTTGCTTCTGGCGAAGTTAGCACTGGGAAATGATGCTGCAGGGCTGGTCCCACCCAGCTGCAGAACATGCACTTGCAAGAGGTCCCCACAGAAAAAGACTGTCTGGTAGCGCTTGCTTGGTTTCTGGCCCATCTTGCAGCATCGGAGAGCACTGCCCAGATACTATAGTTCTCTTAGGCAATGTTGTAACCTTCACCTCTCTCAGATGGAGTAGGATCTTTACTGTGACCAGCTTATCCAGGTTCATGGAGATGGCAAGTCAGCACCCCACAGTCACAAGGAAGGATCAGCTGAGGGGCATCTCCCCAGTCCCTGGATTCCTGCTGCTTTTCCTCTCCTGCTAGTGAATGGCCACCTTGCCTCATGGGTGGTACATAAGAAGACACTTACCTAGAAGGTGCTTCATGATAGCCTGGTTGTGCTCCCAGAGGTTGTTGAAGGTGCCCCAGCGTGAACGGCCATCGGGCATGGGGTTTCCCTTCATCCACCCACCACAGGCATATTTGAAGAAATCCTCGCAGGGGCTCACTGACCGGTCCAGAGAGCTCAGGATGGAGCTGGTCACGGAGATGCAGGCTTCCGTCAGACACAACTTGGATGGCCCTGAAAGGGAAGGGGCAGAACATCAGACCACAAGCCACTCTGGAGGCATCCAAACAGTTTGGCCGGGTGCCTTGGGTTGAAAACAGAGTTCGCTGGGAAGGCTTCAGCATCAAGGTGGGGCAGAGTCTGAGACAAACCCAAGGGACAAGACACTTCGGTATCTGGGCACATGTACAACTGGACCTTTTGGCTATTTTTCTTGGCAAGTGAGTCTCATTTCCTCCCTCCCTTAGTTAAGGTCTCAGATCCCTTAAAAAAAGGGTGTCTGGGCTCCCAAACTATCCTACAGCAGCTCACTGCAGGGGCAAGCAATGCAGGATGACAGGGCTTAAAGTAACTCCTATTTTACCATGGTGCCACTTCCTACCAGTGCCAGGGACTATCTGGCTGACTATAGAGGCAGAGAAATGTTGCCCTTTAAATTCAGATGGGGTGGGAGGGAGGAGTTCACAAGTTCTTTACACATCTTGTGCTAGGTATACAAAGCAGCCTTTACTTCCCTCTGCCCCACCCAGAGGAATGCAGTGCTGGTCAAAGAGTTGCCTCATGCCCTAGAAGAGAATGGAATCCTTCTTCCAGCCACATTTGTCAGCATCTCTCAGCCCTGCCCCAGAAAGGCCCTTGCTGCAGAGGAAGGTGGCTTAGCCTTCATTCCCATTTCAAACCGGAGGCCTCTGAGTCTTATAGCAAGGATGCTGATTGTTGCAATGGATTATGTGATCTGACCTGCCCACGAGGGGCTCAGCTGTTACCCCGGCTTACTTCCATAGCAGCTGCCATCAGTGCTCTCCACACAGTCATCCTCTACAGCTACCATACATAGATCCCAAGCATATGAAGGACTTACTATCTCTGTACTGGAATCCCAGGGCTAAGACACAGGCCAAGAGGCCGAGTGCCAGAACCACGATCAGGACCAGGAGACGCTTCTCAATGTGAGTGCGTTCTGTCCAGCAACTCCTCCTGTTCCCAGAGCCACGGAAATTTACCTAGGGAGGGAAAAGGAAGAATCAGTCCAATTACTCTCCCATACCGATGACAGGAATGTCTGCACCTTCCCACTAGGTCAATATCCCTTGAACTGGGGCACGAAGAAAAACATCGCCTCATCACATTTTTCTGTTTCTATAGACTTGTATTTTAAGTGACACTGTTCATATCCTCCCCCGCCAACCCTCCCAGCAGACGTGCCAGTGATGGAAGGTAACTGGGGTAGTTTATTTTAAATGGTCTGAAAACTCGTCACTTATTTCTCATGCAACAGGAGCTGTATTACATGAAGACAGTGCTGCACAGAGGTTGCTATAAACAAGTCACTCGCAGGTCAGCAAAGCTCCAGATTGTTTGGGGAAGGTTGATAGAAGGAGGGGGAAGAGCCCATGTAAAGCTTGTGAACTGGAAAGAACTCTGCACTAACCAGAAATCCTAACAGGAAGGGAGGCACAATCAGAGGAAACGCACCCAGAACACTGGAAATTGGAATATTTCAGACCTTGGCAAGTCTAGAGCCATCATCACCTGTTCCCAGTCAGACGTGTTTGGGTAGTTTTCATTAGCCGGGTGAGGAGGAGTTTCCAGGAGCTTTACTAGCACTTGGAAACTTCAGGCCCAGCTCCCTTGCCCAATAGGTGCTCCAAGCCAGAGATGGATGAACTTGTGTATTTTGTTACCTCCATGCTGTTACCTAAACATTTCCATTTGACTGGAAGTCAGATAAAGGAAAGACTGGAGAATAGGATGCACAGGATGGCTTTGCAAAGCTCCCTGCTGGTTCATGAGTAACTGATTGGGCAAATCCCTTTACTTCAATGCAATGGAAGGCTTTATCCTAATGTGGGCCACATAAGAATATAGGGACGGGGTATTATTGTGCTGCAGCACTGAATAAAAAATCCTGGAGCCCAGAGATGGAAAAGACCTATTAGGGCACCAGTGTTCCCAGGCAGTATTGTTTCCTGTATTACTTCTTCTGTTGTCACCCCTTGTCTAGGGGGAAGGTTGATCTAGTGCCCTGGCATTCAAGACATGGGTTCAGTTCCTGCTACTTAACACGTTTGCAAAAAATATCCAGAGTGAGTAAATCCAGGGTCTTGATTTCACAGCAATGCAAACTATTTCCATGTAGCCTGCTTGGGACTGAGCTCTGCTGGTGGGTATGGGGATAGTGCCATACGGATCACTACAGCTATGCTAACATATGCCAGCTGAGGTGCTGACCCACCAAGCTTAACTGTGGAACAGATTTTTTTTTTAAATCCATGTGTTGGTTTTCTTGACAGTACCACCTATCCCAGAGGGGAAGGATAATCCAGCGATTAGAGTGCTGGCCATAGGGGGCCCAGGTTTAGCTCCCTGTTTTGTCACAGGCTTCCTGTGTCACCTTGGCTAAATCATTTAGGGCATGTCTACACTGCATGCAAAGGTGACCTCTTAACTCAGGCCTGGTCTACACTGGGGTGGGGCGGGGGGGATATCAACCTAAGATACACTTCAGCTACGAGAACAGCGTAGCTGAAGTCGATGTATTTTAGGTCAATTTACCTCGCATCCTCATGGCGCAGGGTCGACTACCACCGCTCCCCTGTCGACTCTGCTTCCGCCTCTCACCATGGTGGAGTACAGGAGTCGACAGCAGAGCGATCAGGGATTGATTTATCGCATCTACTACCTGCCGATCCGGCAGGTAATGTAGACGTACCCTCGGATTAGCTAACTGGGGTTAAAATAGCAGTGAAGACACAGTAAGTTGGCAGCTGGAGTTCGATCTCAGGCTGCCCTATAGATTTTAACTTGAGCTGCTAACACAAATTAAAAGCATCAGAGGGGCAGCCGTGCTAGTCTGGATCTGTAAAAAGGGACAAAGAGTCCTGTGGCACTTTATAGACTAACAGACGGATTGGAGCATGAGCTTTCATGGGTGAATACCCACTTCGTCAGATGCATGATGAGATGCTGCGTCTTCACTGCTATTTTAAGCTGAGCTGGCTAACCCGAGTTAATAACATACCTTTTCTTTTGGTGTAGACATGCCCTTAGTCTCTCTGTGCCTCAGCTGAATGAGGGGAATAATCACTTCCCTCGATCTGATGGCAATGTTCCTACTAATACAGCCCAATATGCCATTGGCTTCTTGACAACAAGGGTACACTGCTGACTCATATCCAGCTTTTTGTCCACTGTAATCCCCAGGTCCTTTTCTGCAGAACTGCTGCTTAGCCAGTCGGTCCCCAGCCTGTAGCAGTGTATGGGATTCTTCCTTCCTAAGTGCAGGACTCTGCACTTGTCCTTGTTGAACCTCATCCGATTTATCTTGGTCCAATCGTCCAATTTGTCTAGGTCGCTCAGGATCCTATCCCTACCCTCCCACATATCTACCTCTCCCCCCAGTTTAGTGTCATCTGCGAACTTGCTGAGGGTGCAATTATTCCCATCATCCAGATCATTAATAAAGATGTTGAACAAAACCGGCCCCAGGACCGAACCCTGGGGCACTCCACTTGATACCAGCTGCCAGCTAGACATGGAGCCATTGATCACTACCCGTTGAGCCCGACGATCTAGCCAGCTTTCTATCCACCTTATAGTCCATTCATCCAGCCCATACTTCTTTAACTTGCTGGCAAGAATACTGTGGGAGACCGTATCAAAAGCTTTGCTAAAGTCAAGGAATAACATGCCTACTGCTTTCCTGTCATCCACAGAGCCAGTTATCTCCTCATAGAAGGGAATCAGGTTAGTCAGGCATGACTTATCCTTGGTGAATCCATGCTGACTGTTCCTGATCATGTTCCTCTCCTCCAAGTGCTTCAATATGGATTCCTTGAGGATCTGCACCATGATTTTGCCAGGGACTGAAGTGAAGCTGACTAGTCTGTAGTTCCCCAAGTTCTCTTACTTCCCCTTTTTAAATATGAGCACTATATTTGCCTTTTTCCAGTCATCCAGAGGCAACAGGAAATAGAGGTGAGGCAGCAGCTGCTCTGACACAGAGATGACCTGTCTCCTCTGGTCTTTGAAGGAGCAGTGTTTGTAAGACCTGAGGACTGCAGCCAAGCTGGAAGCAAAGGAGCTTTCCTTGGGGAAGGGAAGGCTGAGTCTACAGTGTTTAAGGCCAGAAGGAACTACCAGATCATCTAGTCTGACCTCCTGCATATCACCCCTCAGCCACCTTACACCCAGCCCAACCACCAGAATCAGACTCACGTATTACAGCCCTGCAGATGGCAGGCCGCCCGAACACATGGTTCTCCTTGGGCTTGTCTCTCTGAATCAAGTCTGCTGACCACTCAATGAGTCTGAGACAGACTCTCCAGGCCCTCTGGAGGAAAGACAAGGCCTCGATATAAACTGAGGGAGGGGAGCAGGCAGGTGAGAAGAGGAGAATGACATTTCCTTCGAACTGACCCAGTCTATGTTGAACTCAGAGCAACAAGGCTGTTGATGGTTTTTAGAAGGGAGGTTTATTGCCAAGTTGTGTTTGCTCCAGTTATGGCCAACTGACTCCTGACCAATGGGACCCTTGCTTTAGCACTAGACTAAGCGACAACACGCTGCATTTGTGAGAGCAGCAATGGGTTACAGACTATGCGTCCCAACCCGCAGGCTGGGTCTGAAGTCACTGTCCTACGCAAGGCATGGAAATGACAGAGCTCAGTCCTAGCGGACTACATCCTGTGAGGCAACCTCACGGGTTTGCTAACACAGCATGGAGAATTGCAGAGGAACTGGCTCAATCACAGTTTTGACTTGCCACTTACGTATGACAATTTTACAGCCCTGCAGCCTGAGCTCCGCATGCACAAGTCAGCTGACCCAGGCCAGCCACAGGTGTTTAATTGCAGTATAAATGCACCCACAGAGGCTAAGGAATTCCTTTTCCTTGTACTACTAGCACGTTCCTCGTATTAGTATTCCATTTCTCTTCCACTATCTCCTTTGATAGGATGGGTGATTTTTAAAAGTCACAAGTACTTGTCCCCAGGCATTATAACCTGGCCACATCGGTTCTGAATCGGAGAAAGATTTACTATTATATTCCTTGGAATATTATTATATTGCTTAAAGAATTACAGAAGGGTTTGGAGCATCTGGCTATCTGCAGGTCTTACACAGAGTGCAGCTGTGCAGGTCTCTCACATTGCATGCTCAGTTGCTCCTGATTGTCACTAATTAGTGCTGTATTTTCACAGTGCTAGGAGCTACATCCCTTTTAACTGGAAGTTATTAATACATGAAAATGCTCTGTAGTCTCTGCCGCCATTGTGTGCCAACTGAATTGAGTTACTTCACAGGTAAGGGGCCCAGAATAGGTGATCAGACCAGTATGTGCACAACATAATGTTTATGCTGCAGTTAATGTCAACCTTCTGCACAGATTTGAATCAAGCTGTTTCCAGCAGATCTGCCTTCAGATAGCTCCTAAAGACAGACTTTATGGATGCTTAGATACAGCAACGCTGCCACACCCAGGCTTTGTAAGGCATGATACAGTTTAAGATGATTTACTGTGTGGAGGTGGAGCAATTTTTCCATACCACGTTGAACTCCTGGAACTGACAGAACATCCTGCCTAGCATCTGCACACATCAGAATGGAGACTGGAGAGAAAGTCACAACCTCTGAGCCTCAACCTTAACTTAGAGATGCTATTTTACACCCTCGAAGGCAGCGATTCTTAACTTCACACAAAACCAGCAGAATCTTTTTCAGGCTTGATTGCCACAGTGGCTCTGAATTAGTTGGTCCCTGTGAAATGTTGGCTTCAGCCTCTTGGTAAGTGGTTCTGATCCAAATTCTGAGGGAATCTCACTAGCTGGAGAGAATGACTAGAGGCATCCTGGCGTAGCTTGTGCATGTGGCTGCAGAGAAATCAGAACCTTAACATATTAATTTTATTCCTACCTGTGTATCGTTAATTCAGACAGTGGGTGGTTCTGAGTGTTGCTGCACTCACTCTGGAAACACATGCCTCCTCTGTGCACCAGAATCTTCACACATTTATGCATGCAACATTTTTCTAAGCAGCATGCAACTCCTTAGCAATAGGCCCAGCCCAGTGCAGCCCTCCTAAAGATGGATAGGTCTGTTTCTCCAAGTGCCTTTTTAAAAAATGATCTCTTCACTGATGATATCCTCCATTCTTGACAGGCTAAAACACGCTCCCAGAGCCAGTGCCTTCCAGCTGTTTAACAGCATGCACCACTCCAACACATCAATTTTGAATGAAGAATAATCCTGTGTCCAGCTGACTCTACCGAGGAAACCCGAGGCTGGCTGAATGAAACAGCTGCAGTTAGAATTTGCCTGGGGCACTAAGAGGAAGGACAACCCAATGGTTTGGGTGCTAGTTTAGTTCCTGCTCAGACCTAGATTTTCTTTGTGACATTATCTGATTAAGTCTGACCATATAGACCATTGTTGCAACTACTGTTATATATTTGCAACAAATCTTGTACAAAATGTGGCATGTCAAACATCTATGAAAAAGTTATGATTGGCTGGTTATAATTATGCTATCGGTATGCACATACCATTTTTGGTATTTGAAGTTATGAATATTGGCTCTGTACTTGGATTTCAAATGTTTGCTCCTGGGGTAACGCTCACAAGGTAGTTAGCCAGCACATCTTGGAGGGACTATTCAAATTAAGTGGCTCATCAAGAAACACTTAATGGACAATGGACCATGGGAGAGGCCCATCTCCACTGAATGGACTGTCCTGCAAAGATGCTGTTTGAGGTATAGGTAATGGCTTCTACTGTGTCCACACCTTCATGTGTGGACATGTGACTTGCCCATGTGACTCCAAACACTATCTTGTCACCTGTAATTTTCCACTAGCTGTGCTGAGGGCTTTGTTTGAAACAGTGGGTTCCCGTCACATGGCAGAACATATAAAAGGCAATGGACACCCTTCCATTTTGCCTCTTTTCTATGAACTTATACTAATTGGAGCATTCTAACCAATGGACTGAGGACCTTCCAATGATTTGGAAGCAGACAGAGACTTGACTTAAGCCAACAGCTTATTCCATCACTGCCACAAGGCCAAACCAAAGAACTTTGCATTTATTGTATGTATTTGATTCCTTTAGCCAGTTTTAACCCTCACCTTTCTTATGAATAAACCTTTAGATTTTAGATACTAAAGGATTGGCATCAACATCATTTTTGGGTAAGATCTAAGTTATATATTAACCTGGGTGTGTGGCTGGTCCTTTGGGATCGGGAGAATCTTTTACTTGATGAGACTGTTTGTAAAAAACCACTCACCCTTAAATCCAGTGGAGGTGATATAAGAACTGGAATGCCTAAGGAAACTCCTTTTATGATTTCTTGTTAGCCAGTGTGGTGAAACAGAAGTTTACTTTTGTTGCTGACTTGGTATATCTTATGGAAGAACCACCACCAATCTCGGGGTGTATCTGCCCTATTTCTCAGCAGTTTGTCCTGAATCTGGCATCCTCAGTTGTGAAACACTGAGGCACGGCACCTTGTGCAAGTCTCTGTGCTGCCCTACCTCACAGGGGTGTGTGAGGATAAACACCTTCAAGACTGGGAGGTGCTCTGATACTACAGTGGTGGGAGTTATAAGTCCCTTTGACAGATAGGGCTGCCACCTGCAAGGACGACCATGGTCAGAATTGGTCCTCCAGCATCACAGCACCCTTGCACCTGCTGCAGCATCAGTTTAGGACTGATGCAGAGCCCTGCACACTGAATCACCAGCAGCACTTCCTGCAGCACCCAGACTCTACTGGACTCAGAAATGCTCCACTAGCTCCTGGCATCAGCCAGGGCTCTGTAAGTGTCATACTCACAGCTCAGCTCAGACCTGTAGTGTCTGTTGACTATTCCTTTGTCTGAAGGAGATTCAGGGCTTGGAGTGAAGAGGGGTGGTGTATAAAGTGGTGGAGTTCAGCAAGATCACATCGGGCCCAGCCTGGGAAACACAGGGCAGACGTGAGAGCGGTTTGCTTGCCAGTTTAAGACCTTGGTGTGCAGTTGCTGACTCAGTTTATTTCAAGGGATCAGGAAAGTCAGCGAGGACAGCATCATAGTGCAAGCTAAAAAGGAGACCGTACTGGGTTCACTCACAAACACAGGACTTGAGGGGGCCATTTAGGGATCTGGGACAAAAATCTGTCTGGGGATTGGTCCTGCTTTGAGCAGGGGGTTGGACTAGATGAGCTCCTGAGTCCCTTCCAACCCTGACATTCTATGAATTCAGGAAAAAACATGGACAGCTCCTAAAATCCATTTTATGTCTCTCTGTGGTGCAATGGGTCAGCACATTCAGCTGTTAATCAAAAGGATGGTGGTTCGAGCCCACCCAGGGATGGTGGTGAGCCTGTGCTACTTCGAGGGGGGAAGGATAGTTCAGTGGTTTGAGCATTGGCCTGCTAAACCCAGGATTGTGAATTCAGTCCGTGAGGGGGCCATTTAGGGAAGCGGGGTAAAAATCTGTCTGGGGATTAGCCTTGCTTAGAACAGGGGGCTGGACTAGATGATCTCCTAAGGTCTCTTCCAACCCTGATATTCTATGACTTTTTCCTTCTTAGGAAAGATCCTTTAGACCTTTATCAGGTCATTAACCTTAATGCCTTATTTTCATAACTTTTCACGCCAGAAGGGACTGACATGATCATCTAGTCTGACCTCCTGCAGAACTCAGGCAGTAGAATTTCACCCAGTGATTCCTGTGTTGCAGTGTGATCGGTGGTTGGGTAAAGTATCTCTGTAATAACATCATCCAATCATGAGTCAAAGCCTCCAAGTGACGGAGGACTCACCACATCCCTTGGCAAGTTATGCTGATGGTTAATTACCTTCACTGTTAAAAAATTATATCTGATTTCAGTGTGAACTTTGCTGGCTTCTACTTTCAGTCACTGGATATTATTCTGCCTTTTTCTGTGCGGTTGGAGAGCCCTCCAGCATCAGAAAACTCCTTCCTGCCTTGGTGCCTGTAGACAGTGATCAGGCAGGATGAAACAGGGTTTACTTTGAGGCTAATCCAGTCCTTCCATTGGCTGGGGACCTGGCCAATGGTGTGGCGTTAACTGAAGGTAGGTGGGACAGCTCAGGAGAGCAAGCAGACACAAAACACACACTCTGCTGCTCATCTTATCATGGACTAGGCTCTGCTCTGAACCTTACTGCGCATCAGCTGGGCTGCACCAGGCACCTGTCAGGTCAAAGCTTCGGCCCTAGGAGGTGTGCATTGTGCACAGAGGGGGCAAACAATAAGGGCTTCTAGGAATTCTCACATCACCACCCCTCTGGCTTGCTCTCCTCACAGCCTCTCCCTAGGGGGCCTGGCAGAGCAGCCCTATTTGTAACACCACAGACGTTGGTGGAGTCACACCAAGGCTGGAGTTCGCCCCCAAGTGTGTGTGTTGAAGTCACTGTGTCTAAGGGCTTGTCTACATTACTGCGCGGGGTCGATCTAAGATACTCAGCTTCAGCTACGTGAATAGCACAGCTGAAGTTGACGTATGCAGATCTACTTACAGTGGTGTCTTCACTGTGGTAAGTCAACAGCTAACACTCTCCCATCAATTCCACTTGTGCTCCTTGCTCTGGTGGAGTACCGGACTCGACAGGAGAGTGCTTGGCAGTCGATTTATCGTGTCTATACTAGACACGATAAATTGACCCCCGCTGGATCGATCACTGCCTGCAGATCTGGTGGGTAGTGTAGACAAGGCCTAAGGCTCCCGATTGCTGTCAGACACAGACCTGGGACAATGGAGAGTTTAAGAGAATATTTGCCAGGGCAAATGCCAAAAGAAAAACTGTCTGTTGAAAGTGTTGCTCGGTCAGACTTTGCCTGGGCTCAGATTCAGTGAGTCCCAAGCATGTCTCCAGCCTGGGCTGTCTCAGGTGCAGAGCTCTAATCCACCTGGCCAGGTCTCTGCATAGCAGAAGGCCAGGCTCTGACCTCAGCCAAGTGTAAACAGGCAGACACTTTTCCCTAGTTGTGCTGCAGCCTTGGGAGAGCAGGCCAAGTGCATGCACAGTCAGGAAGCAGCCTAGAGAGAGAAGCCCCTACTCCTGAGGGTGGGATGAATGGGACTTCTGGGGTCACAAGGCAGAGGGGAGCAGAGGAGGGCACAGTGGGCCCATTCTGACCTCCTGCATCACTGGAGGAGAGAGTTCCTTTGTATCCGCAAGGCGCAAGGGCCATACACATCCCCTTGCTCATGGCAGGGTGGCAGGACAATCACTGGGGGAGAGAGGGCTGTGTCTGGAATGACCTTACAGTCACATTGCTTGTAAAGTGGAGTCTCATGGACTGGATTGCCTACCTGGATTCCATTAGGGTAAACCTCTCCTTCCCCGATCGAGTCTACCAGATCTTCCTCATCCAGCGTTGCCCGCCTGTAGGTGGACATCTGAAATGTCAAATGTAGAACAGATTCCCTTAATGTCTCCATGGCAAGGAATATTTAAAGGCACCAGCCAGCCAGATACTGCTTTGGGAACAGGACAACTCAGACATCAGCTCAGCCCTTGCTGGCTGGATCCCCATCTCCTGTGATCTTTGCTCATACTAAGAAGCTGGTGATTCCGGAGCCATCTGTCCAAGTGTTACCAGGTAAGTCTCTGAACAAGGTTAATCAGGGCAAACTCCTCTTTCTCCCTGGATCAGCTCCGCAATCCTTCCCAGAGAGTCGAAGTGGAATGGCACCTGACGCAGCAAGAGAGGCTTTGGCTGGAACATTGTAAGTCCTCCTTTGTGCTGAATCCAAGTGACTGAGATATAAAGTTACTGAACAATTATAATCTGAAGAAACTCAAAAAAGGCACAAGAAAATAATCCCACCCACAGGCCAAACCATCCGCCCCCATGTCTCCTCTGAGCCTTAAGTAAACTCTCTCTTTCAATGGGAAGAAAGACTCCTGTGCAGAGAGGGGCTGCCTAGCTCAGCCTGGGAACATCAGACATGCACGTTTCAAAACAGGATCAGAGAACAAGTCAGAGAACAGGAAGTAAAATAAAGTCTGTTTGTGTTTGTAAAGCTGCATTCCACAGCAGGAGCCAACGGATTGTTCAAAACTTTCAGAGGCCAGCCTCTTTTTCTCATTGTTAGCTCCACCCTACCCCAGCTCCATCTCTAACCTGCCGTGTCCCTCCTGCTTATCTAACACACCAGAGAGGAGAATGAGAGACAGGCAGAGGTGATGGCCAGAGAAGCAGATGGTTCTCGCAGCCATCATCATCCAAATGATATACCAAGAAATAATCATTTTTCACATGCTGGACTTTTCCATGTAGTCACACATGCTGAGTGTGCCAGGCCAGCCTGGAGCTTGCACCTGTGCCTAGGATGATGTGATGTCCAGGTGGCTGGATTGTCCCAGCTTTGAGTGACCACCCATAGAGGGTCTGAAATTGGGGTAGTGCACTGGATTCCACTGAACCAGCCAGGAGAGGGGCCTTCTGCTTCTGCCCAACCTCTCCAACTCCACCACCCCCCACCACCTTTCCGGCAAGGCTTGCAACTGTTGTCTACCAAATCTAGCGGCTACCCAAGCAGCATCCAGTCCACCAGCCAAGCCATTCCTGCCTTTGCCCCAAGCCTTCATAAATGCAGGAAGCTGTGCCCTGGCTCCAGCTTTAGAGGTTAAACCCTGGTGCACTAACGTAGGCTCCCCCATTTAAATTCTTGCCCCATGTAGTCCCCATCCATACCTCTAAATAGAGGCCTTCAGGCTGGCCCTGTCAAAATTAGCAATGTGTCCAGCCCCAGACCCTGGATCTGAGCATATTCAGTATCTAGGCTTTATAGTCCAGGTTTATCTCTAGCCAGACGCAATGACAGTGCTGCATTTTTAGGGGACTGGAAATGCACCATGACTGAGGTCACGGCAGGCAAGTGGCAGGCAAGCCAGTAACTTATTACTGAATTGTTATTGTGAGGCATCAGGATATGAACCACAGGGGACTAGGACGGGATCTCTTGTAAGGACACCACAACCTCAGCTCAGGCTTAGTAGCCTAGACAGGGATTCGTGGAAACTGAGTCCCTGTGCACAAGGGCAGAGCGGTGGTTTCACTCTGACAGGAGGCCATGCAAAACTCTGGAGTCCTGAGTGAGGTCTTTGGGTTTGTTTGGGCTCCAGGTACAACTGAGAGGCCTGAGTGCATGAACTGTGGGAGACAAAGGATGCCTTATGCCTTCTTTGCATTCCTCCTACTTGGGCCTATCTGCAGGTCAGCATAGCCTCCAGCATACATTAGCGCAGCCCTGAGGCTGCTCCAACTTAGCTCTGCTTCCCCAAGAACCAGACAATATCTGGAGCACTGTGTGTTCTGCCCATGCCTCCTTCTCATCCCTGGCCTGCCCCAAAGGTGCCCCTTATGCTAGAGCCTGGGACAAGGCAGATCTATGGCAGTGGGAGAGTCCCCTTGGAGGATGTTTCCAGCCCCTTTACTCCACCAGAGCCCTGTAAAGAGGCCTTAGGACAGAAGGCCCTAAGGCCACGAGATGAAACCCCCACTGCCCTGCCCCCCATGGCCCCAAGCTGTATTTCCATACAAGTCTAATTGAAAGTCTGAACCCCCCTACATTATTCTTACCTCTTCGCCTCAAGCAGATACTCAGGATGAAGTCACTCAGGCCCCAGAGCAGGGATGGGGATGGGGAAGGGGAGATCGTGCTCCACAGCAGCACAGAGCACAGAAAGCCTGAGTCTCCACTGCCCATACATGGGTATCCCAACTGCCTGGGCCAAAGAAGAGTGAAATGCTACCTTCCAATTTGTTAGGGTTTCACTTGCACTTTGGCCAGCTGTCTCCATGAGCTGTAAGGCAGAGGGCAATCAAACTCACTGACTTCTCCTCCTCCCTGCCCCCAACCCATGGCCCACATAGACTGCCAAGTAGTGTTGCCAACAGTCTAATGGCACAAACCAAACCATCCTTGCCCAACCCCTGCCCTGCTGCTTCCCCGACACTCCACCCCCCACTCACTCCAGAATAAAGTGGACCCAGGGGGCTATACAAGTATAGCTATAGTGCTATAATTATACCAGTATGTTTCCCTGCATATACAAGCCCTACATCTGAATGAAATGAGCGTTGCCAGTAGATCGAGGGAAGTGATTATTCACATGTATTTGGCACTGGTGAGGCCACATCTGGAGTATTGTGTCCAGTTTTGGGGTCCCTCACATAGGTGCTGAGTTTCTAATCTGCTGGGGGATGCTCCCTCCCAGCTCTGCCCAGGCCCCGCCCTCATCACCACCCCTTCCCCTAGTGCCCCAGCCCGGCCCCGCTTCTTTCCACCCGCACCTCATCTCTTCCTGCCCTCGCCCTGCCTCTTCCCTGCCCAGTTCTGCCCCCTCTTCCGAGTGCGCTGCGCCTTCACTCCGCCCCTCTCCCCCCTCCCAGCACCCCCTGACACCGAGAAACCGCTGATCCATGGCAGGAGGTAGATGCTGGGAGGGAGGGGGAGGTGCTGATGGGGGGCTGCCGGTGGATGCTCAGCACCCACCATTCTTTTCTCGTGGGTGCTCTAGCTGTGGAGCACCCACGGAGTCGATACCTCTGCCCCTCACTACAGAAGGGATGTGGACAAATTGGAAAGAGTCCAGCAGAGGGCAACAAAAATGATTAGGGAGCTGGAGCACATGACTTATGAGGAGAGGCTGAGGGAACTGGTCTTATTTAGTTTGCAGAAGAGAAGAGTGATGGGGGAGTTGATAGCTGCTTTCAACTACCTGAAGGGGGGTTCCAAGGAGGATGGAGCTCGGCTGTTCTCAGTGGTGGCAGATGACAGAACAAGGAGCAGTGGTCTCAAGTTGCAGTGGGAGAGGTCTAGGTTGGATATTAGGAAACACTTTTTCACTAGGAGGGTGGTGAAGCACTGGAATGGGTTCCCTAGGGAGGTGGTGGAATCTCCTTCCTTAGAGGTTTTTAAGGTCAGGCTTGACAAAGCCCTGGCTGGGATGATTTAGTTCGGGTTGGTCCTGCTTTGAGCAGGGGGTTGTACTAGATCAGTGCTTCTCAAAGTGGTGGTCCGCGGACTGGTGCCAGTCTGCGAGCCATCGGCTGCCGGTCCGCAGCAAGTTTCCTCATAAGAGCATCGAATAGGATAATAATATGGCACCGGTCCCTGGCACATTGGAAAAAAAAATTTGCCAGTCCCCCACATCAGATAGCTTGAGAAGCACTGCACTAGATGACCTCATCAGATCTCTTCCAACCCTAATCTTCTATGATTCTATGAAATCACTGGGGTTTTTAAAGCCTAAAAGGCTGTTTCTCTAATAGTAAGGAATCCTTGTGCTTTTGGGAGGTTTTGGAGTTAAGCATTAACTATGGTCTCTCTGGAAAGTGGCACCCACTCAACACCTAGGAGGAATTCCTGTCAGCCATATGCTGGAATGGATTCATTAGCTCTTTCATGATGAAATTAAATATGTGTTGAACAGTCATAGCCTTTTCATGTGCTCTTGTGGTCATTTCCCTTCTCCTTTTAGGGGTCAGGGACAGGAGGGTACTTTTGAGTTGTTTCACTTATGGGTAGCGCAAACAGGCGGGGTTGGCTGTATTCATCCCTGAGTGAGTGCTGGGACAGGGAGAAAGGAAGGCAGTTTGTGCCTCTCCTATTCTGGGGCTGCTGAAGCCAGTTTGGCCCCCAGCAAAGGCTGTGGCAAACCTCCTCCCCCAAAAAAAGTTGTGCTCCTTTTTCAGCGGGACTCTGCAAGGGTGGAGAATTGTCAGGGGGGCAGGTATAACCTGGTTACACCCCATCCTACCCCTTTTCTCTCCAACTTGCTCCCTACAACCAGGGCTTCTGAGAAGGCAGGATAGGACCAGCTCTGCCCTGGGCAAAGAGGCCTCATAGGGCAGGATTATTCCTGGAGAAGGGAGGCAGGAGCTGGACCCTCCTGAGCCATGAGAATTGTGTTCTAGTGTCCTATCTTCACTGTGAATTCCCACCCAATTACAACAGGCTAAGCCTCCCACATGGTTATATCACCGTTCTGTGCCATCGACTGAGCCATGGGCTAACAGTGTGTTACAGCCCTGTAGCAGGAAGGGGCCTACTCTCTGCTTCCCTGCTCCATGAGAAGTCACCCACACCAGTGCCAAGTGAGAGAGAAGCACTCCCCATAGTAAGCTCTTTGGGGTATAAGCTGTCTTTTTGTTCTGGGTTTGTACCAAGCCCAGTGCAATGGGGTCTTGATCCATGATTGGAGCTCCTTGGTGCTACCACAATACAAATAAATGATTATTACTAATAGGAATGGAAACATTTCCTCACTTTGCACAGATGTCAGCGACAATGCAGGGTGCAGGCAGTGAAGATCCTTGCTCTGAGGAGCATAAGGTCATAGATGGCACAAGTCAAATGGGAGATCACCTGTAGCACGCTCCCAGCCTTAGGCCAAAATCTGCAGAAGTGCCCAATGATTTTGGGGACCTTGATTTTTGAAAGCCCAATCTGAGATGCAACAGGTTTTATGTCCAGATGTGCTGAGCACCTACGGCTCCTGTTGGCTTTCATCAGACGCTGCTGCCCAGCCCCTCTGAAAAGCTGGGCCCAGGAGGGGCTTACATTAAGCCCTTGTAACACAAGGCATCCCAAATCAGTGGACGCTCTTGGTCCTCAGAAGTGCACTGTTGTGTCTCTTACTCCAGGATCCAGTCACTAACCATGCACATTACACCCCAGCTTGGCACTCTGCAACTGAAATTACGTCAGGCCCATTGTAGCTGGGGCCAGATTGGGAAAGACTCTGTTGACTCCATCAAACAAAATACTTTCAGGCTGATGTGAGACTCCCCTGAGCATCTGCCCAGAAAATTACAGTTGGAGAAAGTCAGAGATGGGAAGATCTGCTCATCAATTTGCCCTCCCTCACCCCACTTTTCCAGCCACTACATTTATCTAAGCATGGGGTCCTTTCCAATTCTTGAAAAAGCAAATATGACCCTACCCCCTCCAGCCCTGCTTCCCCCCTCCAACCCTGCTGTAGCTCAATCAGAGGGCCTGTTTCTTCTCTCTTCCAGGCCAATTAATCCCTCTTTCCTGCTGCACTCCCGCCTTGCAGCCATTTGTGATCCCTGCCCTGGAGAGAGAGCAAGTGGAAATCTCTCCCTTTCTAGTGCATCTCTGTATCTCAGCTGCTGCCAGCTGACATCCAGCTGGGCTTATCTGTTCCTTAGCATTTCCTTCCCTCTGTTGATCGCCTCTGTGGCTGGCACCAGAGCATTGTGGTGCCGCGGAGCATTGTTTTTTTTTGTCTGCATCATGCGAATCTCAGACAATCTTGTAACTTCACAAAAGCTGTTTTTTCCTTGGAGTGGCAGAAAGGTATTTTCCATTACAAACAGAAGCCTAATGCTCGGTTTCCCTTCCATCTGCATAACGGTCTAGAGAGGTGATTCAGTTCAGCTATGTTATTTTATCCGCAGTGCCTATCAGAATCTCGAGGCACATCTCCAGCAGAACACTAAACAGGACATTTGTAGCAAAAAGGCTCAGAGAAGCCCTTTCGCCCACACTCCAAAAGTGTGACTGCGTTCTAATACTGTCTGTGCAGCTTGCACCAGGACACGTTATAAGCATGTCACCAATCCATGGTGAAGTCTTAATATGTGTGACAAAGTCAGGCCAGACAGCTGCAGGAGGGTCTGTGAAAACAGGCATGTTAGCCCTAGAATGCTAAAGGCCCTTTTTCCGACAAGCTGGGAGAGGGATTACTTCAGGTCAATTAGGGACACCTGAGTCCAATTAAGGGCTGCCTGAAACCTGTTAAAATCTCTCTCCTGGTGAGAGAGAGAGGCAAACTGCTGTAAGGCTGGAGGCAGCAGGGAGATAGGCTTCTCCAGTATGAGAGACTGCGCGCCTCCCCATAGGGAAGACACCAAAACCCAGTTCCTGTTTAGGGGAAGGACTGACACCCCGGGGCCAGCAACAGGACACCTGCCAAAATGAGGGGGCCAGGGAAAGGTATTCCCTTTTGTTTTGGTGCGTTATAGACTTTTTCCCTTTGTCTGGCAGAGAAGCACTCCTCAGACCTGCCCCAAGGCCTACTGGGAAGGCTCTAAGAAACAAACCCTGAAGAGGAAAAACAGACACACTCCAGAGTGGGGGGCTGAGTTACCCCAGACCCTGTCCCTGCCAGAGAAGGGGGTGCTAAATCTGGCAAGGCAGAAGTGGTGCCTTGCCATATGTTATCACACACACACACACACACACACACACACACACACACACACACACACACACACACACACACACACACACACACACACACACACACACACACACACACAGAGTAAGGCCAGATGGCAAGTAGTGAGGAACAGGTATGTTCGCCCCAGGCTAAACAAATTCCTGGTACCATGGTAACCAAATGGCAGTTGCTCCAGGTTAATCAAGACACCTAGGGCCAATTAAGATCCTTCTAGAAGGCAGTGGCGACAGCTAGGGACACCTGAAGCCAATCAAGGGCTGGCTGGAACTACTTAAAAGCCTCCCAGTCAGTCAGTGAGGTGGGTGTCAGGAAGGAGTTGTGCTGTTGGAGGAACGAAGCAGTACAAATCCATATCAGGTGCAAGGAAGGAGGCCCTGAGGTAACCGTGAAGGAGATATTGAGTGGGGGCTGCTGTGGGAAGTGGCCCACGGAATAGTACATGTCCTATTTTCAAAAAGTCAGCTACCATAGCTGCTAATTTTAGGGTGCCTGAGCTGGAGCCCAGAGTAGAGGGAGGCCCAGGCTCCCCCTTCCCTCCCTGATTATCACTGAGACTGGGAGACAACAGAGACTGTGTGAGGGAGGGTTGCTCCTCCTCACCTCCCTTGCTGGCTTATGATGAAAATGGTGCAGTAAGCTGTGACCCTTGTGCCTAGAGAGAGAAGGGCTATGAGAAGGTCACAGCAAGCCTCTGAGGCTAGCGAAATTGCCAGGAAATGCGGGACTCTCAGAGACTAGGACAGAACTTTGTCACAACTGGTGTCAGAGAGGTGGGATCATCATTCACAGCATGGCAGAAGAAAGAGGTTTAAAAAAAAAAGTGCACGGGGGTTTGGGATTTTTTGTTTGCTTGCTTTGTACCACAGTGGAGGAGGTGGTAGGAGCTCTGGTACAAGCCACTGCAGTCCAGCAGGAGGCCACCCGGGTTCAGGCAATGGCGAAATAGGAGTCTATGTGGCTACAGAAGGAAACAATCAATTATTAATGGGCCAAGCAACCCAAGATCGTGCCCTCTTGTGAGAGGTAATGGACTAGCTGAAGATCCTCACTGCCCAGGCCCAAGGGTCCGATGGGACGCGGACCCTGAGGGCCACTGGTTCTCTGCCAAATATGACATCAGGAGATGACGTAGAGGCATATCTCCTCTCATTCAGAGGGACTTTTCAGCGTGAGACGTGGCCCCAGGAGCAGTGGGCCAGCATTCTCGCCCCTTTTTTGTGTGGAGAGGCCCAGGCAGCCTACTTTGACTTGCCTGCCACGGACGCCACTGACCATACCCAACTGAAGGCAGAGATCCTAGCACAGTCAGGGGTGACAGCAGCGGTACGGGCCCAGAGGTTCCTGGAGTGGAAGTACCAGGAGA
This sequence comes from Gopherus flavomarginatus, assembly GCF_025201925.1. Lineage (NCBI taxonomy): Eukaryota > Metazoa > Chordata > Testudines > Testudinidae > Gopherus > Gopherus flavomarginatus. The sequence goes on along the minus strand of NC_066637.1, from coordinate 22,392,588 downwards.
ACAACGCCCCGAGGTCCCAGCTATTCGACCTAATACACCTCGCACAGACATGGTTACAGCCCGAGGTGTGCAGCCCGGAGGAGATTTTGGAGACCCCGGTCATGGATGATTACATGCGAGGACTACCACCAGATCTCCGCAAATGGGTAGGCCAGAACAATCCATCCATCTATGACAAGATGATCATGCTGGTAGAAAGATGCATGACAGTCAGGGAATTGACCCGACTACCCACGGAAGGCCCCTTTCAAAGCAAGCACCCAACCCCAACCCTGGAAAGTTGGGCAGCCAAACCCCTGAGTCGTCCTAGGTGGAGGAAGGGGGACGGGCTGAAAACCAGCGTGGACCTCAGAAGGAAGGGATTGGCCTGAGTAGGGGGAACCCTGGGACTAACCCCCCTAAATTCCATGATAGGGGAGTGATTGGAAACAATTATAGATGTTATGCATGTGGGGAGTGGGGACACATAGCAGTACAGTGTCCCAGCACCGAGGAACCTATGCAATGTAACTTGGGGGACTGGGAGGTCCTGTGCTCCCTTATTCACCTTGCGGGCGTCGCATTAGCCCCACATAACTACACTAGGCCAGTGAAGATAGATGGAGCAGAGACTACAGCGTTCGTGGACTCGGGGAGTGATATCACCCTTATATTGGGTAAGCTGGTAAAAAGTAGCCAGCTGCTACAAGCCAAACATGTAGTAGTGATGTGCATGCATTGGGCCATAAGCCATTACTCCACCATACTGGTGGAGACAGAGGTTCAGGGGAACCCCATTGAGGTGACAATGGCTGTAGTTCCTAAACTCCCATATCCTGTAGTCATTGGGAGGGACTATCCAGAGTTTGATAACTTACTCCCCCTGGAGAGGCTGGAGGGAGGTGAGGATCCTGATGGCAGCGACTCATCGCTGGGGGAATGTCAACCCCCAATGTTTGCTGAGATTTCTCAGGATCTGTTCTCAGCCCCCCAAAAGACCTGGAAGACAAAAAAAAAAAAAAAAGAGAGGAAGGCTGCGAAAGCTTTGGGAACCTGGATCCAGGGCAAGAAGACTGCCCTAGTAGGCAGATGGACATGAGCAGCCATCGGAGAAACTACCACCATGGAAGGTGAGCCGGAGGCCGGCCCCAGCCGTGATGGCAGCAAGCCGTTGGAAGTAGCAAAAGCCAGCCCCTGGGAGCTCAGACAGGTTAGTCCTAGGAGAGAGACTTTTGGGCAGGATCAGGCGGAGGACCCTAGATAAGATAACATCAGGAAAGAGGTGGCCGAGATAGATGGGATACCCTTGGAAGAGACGGTACGGGGGCGGGGGGGGGGGTCCAGGACCTTACTGTATAGTGAAGAAAGATCTCCTGTACTGCATGGTGCAAATGCAGGAGCATGAGAAACATCAACTTCTGGTGCCACGAAAAGATCAAAAAGCCATATTGAGCCTCGCCCACAGTCACCTGTTTGGAGGACACCTATGGGTAGAGAAAACCCAGGCACGGATCCTGCAGAGGTTCTGGCCAGGAGTACACGAAGATGTCCGGTGATACTACACCTCTTGTCCTGGGGGGCTCTGCATTTTAATTTAATTTTAAATGAAGTTTCTTAAACATTTTAAAAACCTTATTTACTTCACATACAACAAAGTTTAATTATATATTACAGACTTATAGAAAGAGACCTAAAAACATTAATGTGTTACTGGCAAGCAAAACCTTAAATCAGAGTGAATAAATGAAGACTCGGCACAGCACTTCTGAAAGGTTGCCAACCTCTGCCCTATTGCCTTACCTCATGTTCGCCATCAGTGAGGTTCCACAAGCCTCCACAGGTTTCTCTCTGTTCGAACTACTATATGGGTGCCACCCCCGGGACATACTGGGTATAGTCAGAGAAGCCTGGAAAAAGGAGCCAAATCCCAGAAGGAACATAGTTGAGCATGTACTGCAGATGAGGGATTGGATAGTTCGGGTTACGCCCATTGTACGAGAACACTTGGAGAAAGCACAGGAGACCTAATGACCCATTATAACCACCAAGCAAAGCTTCAACAGTTCCAACCAGGGGGTCAAGTGATGGTCCTGGTGCCCACAGCAGAAAGAACACTGTTGGCCAAGTGTCAGGGACCCTACGAAGTGATCGAAGCCGTGGGAGAGGTGAACTATAAGGTGCGGCAGCCAGGCTGCAGGAAACCAGAGCAAATTTACCACATCAATCTTTTAAAACCTTGGCATGATCGAGAGGCATGCTTAGTTACCCAGGAGACCCTTCCCCAGGAGGATAACTTACACGAGCAACTGAGGATATCACCCAACTTGATGCTGATCCAAAAGATCGAGGCTGCTGACTTGATTAATTACAACTGAGATGTGTTCTCTACAAAACTGGGGTGGACAACTGAGACCTATCACCACATCCGCATGATCCCTGGAGCCAAGGTAACATTGAGACCCTACCGCATCCCAGCAGCCAAAAGAGAGGAAATCAAGACTGAAGTAAAGAAAATGTTAGAATTAGAGGTTATTGAAGAATCTTACAATCGGTCCAGTCCAATCATTCTAGTGGCTAAACCTGACGGTACCACGAGATTCTGTAATGACTTTCACCAACTGAATGAAGTATCCCAATTCAATGCATATCCCATACCACGCATCAACGAACTGGTTGACCGACTGGATAATGCCCAATTCTTGACTACACTGGATCTGACAAAAGGGTATTGGTAGATTCCCCTAATCAAAGAAGCTAAAGAAAAGACAGTTCTCCACCCCGGACGGGCTATTCCAGCACACTGTCCTCCCTTTTGGGCTACATGGGGCCCAGGTCACATTCCAGCGCCTCATGGATAAGCTGCTGCACCCCCATACTATTTATGCAGCCACATACTTAGATGATGTCATCATCCATATGCCAGACTGGGGAACCCACTTGGAGAAAGCTGAAGCAGTACTGTGCATCTTAAGGCAGTCTGGCCTCACCGCTAATCCAGCTAAATGCGCCATCGGGCTAGCAGAGGCTAGGTACCTGGGATATATTGTAGGCAGGGGCATAGTGAAGCCTCAAACAAATAAGCTAGAGGCGATTCAAAACTGGCCTCGGCTGACCCGAAAGAAGTAGGTCCATGCGTTCCTACGCTACTACCGACGTTTCATTCCCCACTAGGGCAAGTCCCCTAACGGACCTGGTGAAGGCCCGAGGGCCAGACATGGTGAAGTGGACCGACACAGCAGAGGGGGCATTCATAGACCTTTGGACGGCGCTCTGTAATGACCCCATACTCATAGCCCCGGACTTTAACAAGGAATTTATCTTACAAACAGATGCTTCTGAGGTGGGGTTGGGGGCGGTTCTGTCACAAATGGTTGGAGAAGAACAACCCCAATCCTCTACCTAAGCAGAAAGCTGCTCCCAAGAGAACAGAAGTACGCCGTAGTTGAGAGAGAATGCCTTGCTGTCAAATGGGCCATACAGACACTGCGTTATTACCTCTTAGGCCAGCAATTTACTCTAGGACCATGCACCCAGGGATGGCTCCAGGCCCCAGCATGCCAAGCGCGTGCTTGGGGCAGCATGCCACGGGGGGCGCTCTACCAGTTCCCGTCAGGGCGGCAAGCAAGTAGCCTTCAGTGACAGGCCTGCGGAGGGTCCGCTGGTCTCGTGGCTCCAGCCGTGGGACCAGCAGACCCTCTGCATGCACGCCTGTTGGAGGGCCACTGGAGCCGCGGGACAGGCGACCGGCAGAGCGCCCCCGTGGCATGCCACCATGTTGGGGCGGTGAAATGTCTAGAGCTGGCCCTGCATGCACCCCCCCAGTGGATGCAGCAGAATAAGGAAAAGAATGCAAGGGTCACCAGATGGTTCTTATCCCTCCAACCGTTCCAGTTCCGCATACGGCACAGGGCTGGATGCCACCACAGCAACACTGATGGTCTGCCACTGTTTGGCGTCCCAAGTTGCCCAACTCTATGGTGTTGGGCGGGGGGGGGGGGTTTGCTTCTCCTCACCTCCCTTGCTGTCCTTTGATGAAAATGGCTCAGTAAGCTGTGACCCTTGCCTCTAGAGAGAGAAGGGCTATGAGGAGGGTCACAGCGAGCCTCTGAGACTAGCGAAATCCACCAGGAAATGTGGGACCCACGGAGACTAGGACAGAGCTTTGTCTCATATATAATATTATAACAGGTTCAGGCCAGACGGCTACAAGAGAGTGGTGGAAGGTAGATACATTAGCTCCAGGTTAAGCAGGTCCCTTTTCCCTGGGTAAGATAACAGGGACTATTCCAGAACACTCAGGAACTTTCTAGAACTAATTAAGGCAGGCAGGCTAATTAGGACACCTGTGGCCAATTGGGAAGTTACTAGAATTAATTAAGGCTAATCAGGACCCCTGGTATAAAAAGGCTCTCACTCCAGTTAGTGAGCTGTACGTAAGGAGCTGGGAGTGAGAGGCTGTGCTGCTGAAGGACTAAGGAGTACGAGCATTATCAGACATCAGGAGGAAGGTCCTGTGGTGAGGATAAAGAAGGTGTTTGGAGGAGGCCATGGGGAAGTAGCCCAGGGAATTGTAGCTGTCGTGCAGCTGTAGCAGCAGGCACTCTAGACAGATGCAGTCCACGGGGCCCTGGACTGGAACCCGGGGTAGAGGGCGGGCCCGGGTTCCCCCCCAAAACCTCCCAACTCCTGATTCAACACAAGAAGGTAGGAGGAAAAAATGAGTGTTGCCATAGCAACTCTAATGAGACTAATCAATTAAGGTGGGCTATTAGCAGCAGGAGAAAAAAAACTTTTGTAGTGATAATCAGGGTGGTCCATTTCCAACAGTTGACAAGAAGGTGTGAGTAATGGTAGGGGAGAAAATTAGCATGGGGAAATAGTTTCACTTTGTGTAATGACCCATCCACTCCCAGTATTTATTCAAGCCTAATTTAATGGTGTCCAGTTTGCAAATTAATTCCAGTTCTGATCCCACTGAGGGTTACCAAAAGAAACTACACTATTTTGCTCAAGAATCTCCCTGAAAAATGCATAGGAACAAATCTGCAAAAACACACTCCTAGAGCCCTGACCAGGGGTATTCTATCTGCTACCCAAGATCCATAAACCTGGAAATCCTGGACACCCTATCATCTCAGGCATTGGCACCCTGACAGCAGGATTGTCTGACTATGTAGACTCTCTTCCTACTGTATTTTCCACTGCACGCATCCAATGAAGTGGGTTTTAGCCCACGAAAGCGTATGCCCAAATAATTTTGTTAGTCTCTAAGGTGCCACAAGTACTCCTGTTCTTCTTGCTGATACAGACTAACATAGCTATCGCTCTGAAATATATATATCTGTATGCATCATGTTTTGGTTCTATCAACACCACAAGTCCAGACTCTGTTAGAAGGCAGGCCCCCAAGACAGTAGCTTTGCTTGTGTAGATAGACTCTGACTCAGCAACTGGTTACATCCCCTCAGCCAGGCAACACAATAGCAGGAACCTGTATTTCAGAATTCTTGAGGAGTAACAATCGAAATCTACATGTGCTGAAAGCCCACACATTCCAAAGATTTAGCGTCTCTGGGCCGGTTTCCTGCAGACTTGCTGTGTGCTCCAGGATATATATAGAAGCAAATGAAATGAAAGCTAAGTTCTGTGCTCTGTGTTGCAGAATCCCTGCCACATGTCCAGTAAATCACTGCACTTCTGAGTCTGGAGGGAGACTGAAATAATATAGCCAATACAGAGCAGTATCTCAATGCACTGATAATGCCTAATTATGATGTGGCATCAACACAGTTAACCTCTTCACCTTTGATCATTAGGCCAGACTGTATGTCAGTTTCTAAAGGACATTCATAGTCTGATCTGAATATAAGAACGACATGAATTTTCCCTCCATTTTCAACACCAATGTAGGTCTCCCATCGAAGCCCAAGCCATACCAAAACCTGCTTAGCCAATGAGGGCAGACACCAAACCGGGGGTGGCTAGGGAAGAGGATTAGCAGCACCTGTCCAAGCAGAGTTTTGAAGAGCACTGGCTACTCCTTTCCACACAGGCAGATATATTCAGGCTAAAGGTGGCAGACAGCATAGCCTAATGGCTAGGGCATGGGACCTAGAGTTGAGGAACCTGGGTGCTGGTCCCAGCTCAGCCACTGACTTCCTGGGTGATCTTGGGCAAGTGGCTTCCTCTCCCATCCTGTGTGTGTCTTGTCAATTTAGACTGTAAACTGTCAGGACAAGTTTCAGAATAGCAGCCGTGTTAGTCTGTATCCGCAAAAAGAACAGGAGTACTTGTGGCACCTTAGAGACTAACAAATTTATTTCAGCATGAGCTTTCGTGGGCTACAGCTGACTTCTTCGGATGCATAGAATGGAACACACAGACAGGAGATATTTATACATACAGAGAACATGAAAAGGTGAAAGTACGCATACCAACAGGAAGAGTCTAATCAACTGAGGCCATGTCTACATCTAAAATTTTGCAGCGCTGGTTGTTACAGCTGTATTAGTACAGCTGTATAGGGCCAGCGCTGCAGAGTGGCCACACTTACAGCAACCAGCGCTGCAAGTGGTGTTAGATGTGGCCACACTGCAGCGCTGTTGGGCGGCTTCAAGGGAGGTTCGGGGAACGCGAGAGCAAACCGCGGCGAAGCTGGTCTCCTTTCCCGGTTTGCTCTCTCGTTCCCCGAACCCCCGAACAAGCAGGTCTCCTTCCCTGCGGTTTGCTGGGTGGTTCGGGGAACGCGAGAGCAAACCCGGGAAAGGAGACCAGCTTCGCCGCGGTTTGCTCTCGCGTTCCCCGAACAAGCAGGTCTCCTTCCCTGCGGTTTGCAGGGTGGTTCCGGGAACGAGAGAGCAAACCGCGGCGAAGCTGGTCTCCTTTCCCGGTTTGCTCTCGCGTTCCCGGAACCACCCAGCAAACCTCAGGGAAGGAGACCTGCTTGCTCGGGGTTCGGGGAACGCGAGAGCAAACCGCGGCGAAGCTGGTCTCCTTTCCCGGTTTGCTCTCGCGTTCCCGGAACCACCCAGCAAACCTCAGGGAAGGAGACCTGCTTGCTCGGGGTTCGGGGAACGCGAGAGCAAACCGCGGCGAAGCTGGTCTCCTTTCCCGGTTTGCTCTCGCGTTCCCGGAACCACCCAGCAAACCTCAGGGAAGGAGACCTGCTTGCTCGGGGTTCGGGGAACGCGAGAGCAAACCGCGGCGAAGCTGGTCTCCTTTCCCGGTTTGCTCTCGCGTTCCCGGAACCACCCAGCAAACCTCAGGGAAGGAGACCTGCTTGCTCGGGGTTCGGGGAACGCGAGAGCAAACCGGGGAAGGAGACCAGCTTGATTACCAGAGGCTTCCTCAGGTATGCTGGGATACCTGCTTATTCCACGGAGGTCAAGAAAAGCGCTGGTAAGTGTCTATATTTGATTACCAGCGCTGGATCACCAGCGCTGGATCCTCTACACCCGAGACAAAACGGGAGTACGGCCAGCGCTGCAAACAGGGAGTTGCAGCGCTGGTGGTGCCCTGCAGATGTGTACACCTCCTAAGTTGCAGCGCTGTAACTCCCTCACCAGCGCTGCAACTTTCTGATGTAGACAAGCCCTGAGATGAGCTATCATCAGCAGGAGAAAAAAAACCTTTTGAAGTGATCAATAAGGCTCCTATGGGTCATCTTAATTATCACTTCAAAAGGTTTTTTTTTCTCCTGCTGATGATAGCTCATCTCAGTTGATTAGACTCTTCCTGTTGGTATGCGTACTTCCACCTTTTCATGTTCTCTCTAGGTATAAATATCTCCTGTCTGTGTGTTCCATTCTATGCATCCGAAGAAGTCAGCTGTAGCCCACGAAAGCTCATGCTGAAATAAATTTGTTAGTCTCTAAGGTGCCACAAGTACTCCTGTTCTTTTGTCACGACAAGGGCTGTCTTCGCAGCAGCCAGCAAAATGGGGTCTTGTTCGGGTCCCTCAGATGCTATTGTAGAGCCCTCAAATTTTTACATTAAATTCCTCCCTTAATGTACTTATGTTCCTGAAAAATGCTACTTTAAGTGAAATGATGTTAAGGGAATCCAATTTCCCCATAAGAATTAATGTAAATGGGGGGTTAGGTTCCAGGGAATTTTTTTTTTTTTGCCAGACAAAAGACTATATATGTGTGTGTGTAAATATATATATTATACACACACACACACAAAGTTTTAAACAATGTAATACTGTACACAGCAATGATGATTGTGAAGCTTGGTTGAGGTGGTGGAGTCAGAGGGTGGTTGGGGACTCCCTCCTCAGGGGTACCGAGTCATCTATCTGCTGCCCCGACCGAGAAAACCAAGAGGTCTGCTGCTTGCCAGGAGCTAGGATTCACGATGTGATGGAGAGACTGCCGAGACTCATCAAGCCCTCAGATCGCTGCCCCTTCCTGCTTCTCCACGTGGGCACCAATGATACCGCCAAAAATGACCTTGAGCGGATCACTGCAGACTATGTAACTCTCAGAAGAAGGATAAAGGAGTGTGAGGTGCAAGTGGTGTTCTCATACATCCTCCCTGTGTAAGGAAAAGGCCTGGACAGAGATCGTCGAATTGTGGAAGTCAACGAATGGCTATGCAGGTGGTGTCGGAGAGAAGGCCTTGGATTCTTCGACCATGGGATGGTGTTCCAAGAAGGAGGAGTGCTAGGCAGAGATGGGCTCCACCTAACGAAGAGAGGGAAGAGCATCTTTGCAGGCAGGCTGGCTAACCTAGTGAGGAGGGCTTTAAACTAGGCTCTCCAGGGGAAGCAGAACAAAGCCCTTAGGTAAGTGGGGAAATGGCATACTGGAAGGAAGCACAAGCAGGAAAGTGCAAGGGGAGGAGGACTCCTGTCTCAGGGTATGGCTACATTTGGAATTTCAAAGCGCTGCCGCGGCAGCGCTTTGAAGTGTGAGTGTAGTCAGAGCGGCAGCGCTGGGAGAGAGCTCTCCCAGCGCTGCATGTAAACCACATCCCTTACGGGTGTAGCGTGCAGCGCTGGGAGCCGCGCTCCCAGCGCTGCTGCCCTGATTACACTGACGCTTTACAGCGCTGTATCTTGCAGCGCTCAGGGGTGTGTTTTTTCACACCCCAGTTGCAGCGCTGTAAAGTGTGAGTGTAGCCAAGCCCTCAGACTGAGAAAGTGGGACAATCAGCAAGTTATCTTAAGTGCCTATACACAAATGCAAGAAGCCTGGGAAACAAGCAAGGAGAACTGGAAGTCCTGGCACAGTCAAGGAAGTATGATGTGATTGGAATAAGAGACTTGGTGGGATAACTCACATGACTGGAGTACTGTCATGGATGGATATAAACTGTTCAGGAAGGACAGGCAGGGCAGAAAAGGTGGGGGAGTTGCATTGTATGTAAGAGAGCAGTATGACTGCTCAGAGCTCCGGTATGAAACTGCAGAAAACCCTGAGAGTCTCTGGATTAAGTTCAGAAACGTGAGCAACAAGGGTGATGTCGTGGTGGGAGTCTGTTATAGACCACCAGACCAGCGGGATGAGGTGGACGAGGCTTTCTTCCGACAACTAGCAGAAGTTACTAAGATCACAGGCCCTGGTTCTCATGGGAGATTTTAATCACCTTGACATCTGCTGGGAGAGCAATACAGCAGTGCACAGACAATCCAGGAAGTTTTTGGAAAGTGTAGGGGACAATTTCCTGGTCCAAGTCCTGAAGGAACCAACTAGGGGCAGAGCTCTTCTAGACCTGCTGCTCACAAACCGGGAAGAATTAGTAGGGGAAGCAAAAGTGGATGCGAACCTGGGAGGCAGTGACCATGAGATGGTCGAGTTCAGGATCCTGACACAAGGAATAAAGGAGAGAAGTGGAATAGAGACCCTGGACTTCAGAAAAGCAGACTTTGACTCCCTCAGGGAACTGATGGGTAGGATCCCCTGGGAAAATAACATGAGGGGAAAAGGAGTCCAGGAGAGCTGGCTGTATTTTAAAGAATCCTTATTGAGGTTGCAGGAAAAACACATCCCGAGTAGAAAGAATAGTAAATATGGCAGGCGACCAGCTTGGCTTAACAGTGAAATCCTTGTTGATCTCAAAAAAGAAGCTTACAAGAAGTGGAAGATTGGACAAATGACCAGGGAGGATATAAAAATATTGTGCAGGCATGCAGGAGTGAAATCAGGAAGGCCAAATCACACTTGGAGTTGCAGCTAGCAAGAGATGTTAAGAGGAACAAGAAGAGTTTCTTCAGGTATGTTAGCAACAAGAAGAAAGTCAAGGAAAGTGTGGGCCCCTTACTCAATGAGGGAGGCAACCTAATGACAGAGGATGTGGAAAAAGCCAATGTACTCAATGATTGTTTTGTCTCTGTCTTCACAAACAAGGTCAGCTCCCAGACTACTGCACTGGGCAGCACAGCATGGGGAGGAGGTGACTAGACCTCTGTGGAGAAAGAAGTGGTTCGGGACTATTTAGAAAAATTGTATGAGTACAAGTCCATGGAGCCAGATGCGCTGCATCCAAGGGCGCTAAAGGAGTTCGCGGATGTGATTGCAGAGCCATTGGCCATTATCTTTGAAAACTCATGGCGAATGGGGGAGGTCCCAGATGACAGGGAAAAGGCTAATGTAGTGCCCATCTTTAAAAAGGGAAGAAGGAGGATCTGGAGAACTACAGGCCAGTCAGTCTCACCTCAGTCCCTGGAAAAATCATGGAGCAGGTCCTCAAGGAATCAATTCTGAAGCACTTAGAGGAGAGGAAAGTGATCAGGAACAGTCAGCATGGATTCACCAAGGGCAAGTCATGCCTGACTAACCTAATTGCCTTCTATGTGGAGATAACTGGCTCTGTGGATGAGGGGAAAGCAGTGGATGTGTTGTTATTCCTTGACTTTAGCAAAGCTTTTGATATGGTCTCCCACAGTATTCTTGCCAGCAAGTTAAAGAAGTATGGGCTGGATGAATGGACTATAAGGTGGATAGAAAGCTGGCTAGATTGTTGGGCTCAACAGCTCCATGTCTAGTTGGCAGCCGGTTTCAAGCGGAGTGCACCAAGGGTCAGTCCTGGGGCCGGTTTTGTTCAATATCTTCATTAATGATCTAGAGGATGGTGTGGACTGCACCCTCGGCAAGTTTGCAGATGACCCTAAACTGGGAGGAGTGGTAGATATGCTGGAGGGTAGGGATAGGATACAGAGGGACCTAGACAAATTAGAGGACTGGGCCAAAAGAAACCTGATGAGGTTCCACAAGGACAAGTGCAGAGTTCGGCAGTTAGGACAGAAGAATCCCATTCACTGTTACAGACTAGGGACCGAATGGCTAGGAAGCAGTTCTGCAGAAAAGGACCTAGGGGTTACAGTGGACGAGAAGCTAGATATGAGTCAACAGTGTGCCCTTGTTGCCAAGAAGGCTAACAGCATTTTGGGCTGTATAAGTAGGAGCATTGCCAGCAGATCAAGGGATGTGATCATTCCCCTCTATTCGACATTGGTGAGGCCTCATCTGGAGTACTGTGTCCAGTTTTGGGCCCCACACTACAAGGAGGATGTGGAAAAATTGGGAAGAGTCCAGCGGAGGGCAACAAAAATGATTAGGGGGCTGGAGCACATGACTTATGAGGAGAGGCTGAGGGAACTGGGATTGTTTAGTCTGCAGAAGAGAAGAATGAGGGGGGATTTGATAGCTGCTTTCAGCTACTTGAAGGGGGGTTCCAAAGAGGATGGATCTACACTGTTCTCAGTGGTACCAGATGACAGAACAAGGAGTAAGTGGGGGAGGTTTAGGTTGGATATTACAAAAAACTTTTTCACTAGGAAGGTGATGAAGCACTGGAATGGGTTACCTAGGGAGGTGGTGGAATCTGCTTTCTTAGAGGTTTTTAAGGTCAGGCTTGACAAAGCCCTGGCTGGGATGATTCAGTTGGTGATTGGTCCTGCTTTGAGCAGGGGGTTGGACTAGATACCTCCTGAGGTCCCTTCCAGCCCTGATGTTCTATGATATTTCCCAGGGAATGCCTTACTGCTAAATGATGAACTAGCATTTGGCTGAGACCTCAAGAGTTAACACATTGTTTTTATGGCACCTTAGAGACTAACACAAGTACTCACAAGTATTGCTGTTCTTTTTGCAGATACAGACTAACAGGGCTGCTACTCTGAAAGGTTGTTAATGCAGCCTCACACCCTATAAGGCAGCAGGAACAGAGCAGGGAGGGAAAAAGACAGGACGGCAGAGAGAGAGACAGAGACACACACCCTGTGTGAGAGAGAGAGACTTTGATACAGCTGCTGCTGCTAGCAAGCTCCCTCCATTCTGAGCCCTGTCGTGTCCCCCCCCACCGCTCTGTGGAGACAGGGGGGCAGGAAAGGGGAAGGGGGACACCCTGACAACAGCACCACTCTTCCCCCTCCCCCCGCACAAAGGTGAACAGATAGCAAGTGTGAAAAATCAGGACAGGGGGTGGGAAGTAATAGGAGCTTACATATAAAAAAATACCCTAAAATCAGGACTGTCCCTATAAAATCGTGACAGCTGGTCACCCTACCTGCACAGCAAGGAGGAGGCTCCCAGAGCAGCTCCAAGGCAGAGGGCAGGAGCAGCACTCGACAGTGGGTGGGAGGGACACCTGAACTGCCAAGCAATTGATAGCCTGCTGGGCGGCAGCCGCACAAGGAACTTAGGAGAGATGATAGGGGGGCTGTTGGCCCACCAGCTAGCTCCAACGGGATGCTCTTTCTGCAAACAGTGGACAAAGCAGGCGGTTGCCAAACAACACTATAAGGGAGCATTGGGAAACGTTAAACAAGCATGTTCTCTAATTTGGAGGTTCTCAAATTGTGGTCCATGGACCACTAGTGGTCCACGAGCTCCACTGAGGTGGTCCATGTATAGTTCCCTCTAAGGAGCACTCCTGGGCAGCTGCACATGAGAGAATGGTGGGCCACCCACCTAAATAGTGGCATGGCTGCTCTAATTACATGCCTCAACCCTGGAGAAGATGCACATGTAAGGTGAGGTGGTGGCATTGGAGGGAATAGAAAGTAGGTAGGAGGGGGCAGAGGTGTAAGAAGAGGGGGTGGGGGGAATTTGGGACATGCAGGGCTACGGCGGCCAGAGAAAGAAGCTCAGGGCTGCAGCTGCTGGGGAGAGACCCCCTTCCTTCCCAACTTCAGCTCTTTGGCTGCTGTGGCAGGGGAGAGACCCCCCTCCTTTCCAGCCAGAGCTCAGGTGCTACTGCGGTGGGGGAGAGAGGGAGAGAACCCCCCTTCTTCCCAGTCCTAGCTTGGGGGCTGCTGCAGCAAGGGAGAGAGGGCACATCCATTGCATTAGAAAGGTTCAGACTACTGATATTAAAATATGAGTTGTGTGCTTTTATGTGTAGAACAAAAAAAGTTAATGATTATTTGGGGGGGTTTATATAGCACTTTTATCCAAAGCACTTTACAATAGTTAGCTAACGGTACATACAACATTTGGAAAGATGTTAAGTGATCCGCCAAGACCCTCAACAATTTTCAAGTGGTCCATGGAAAAAAAAGTTTGAGAGCCACTGCTCTAATTGATCAGCAACATAACAAAACAATGTTAACTGGGACAACTTTAAGTGGGGAGCTGCTGTATATTGGCTAATAAGGCAGGGGTGTGTAGGGGGGTGGGACTTGGACCTGTTCTGGGCACCACCAAAAATTATACAAACCTGCCGCCCCTGGTTCTACTGGCTCCTTATCAGGGCCAGCTCTGGGTTTTTTGCTGCCCCCAGCAAAAAATTTGCTGCTCCAAGTTCAGGTGGGGCTGGGGCTCGCAGGCGGTGCTGGAAGTGGAGGGAGTGATGTCACCTTCTCCCAGCGCCTGCAGGGGCTTTACCGTCTCCTCTGCCCAGCTGCACAGAGAAGCCCCGATATAAGGGGTGGCACAAGGCAGCGCAGCGTGCAGATGAGGCAGTGCAGTCCCGGCTCACCGGCAGGACTCGCCCTCTCCTCCCCAGGTAGCGGCTGGGCCCTGGCAGCTCAGCATCCCGGGGTTGGGGCTTCCCCTTCCGGCCGCAGCAAGGTGCCCTCACCCCATATAAGGAGCGCAGCTCCCAAGAGCACAACTGCCCCCCCAAAAAAGGATGGTGGGAATGCCACCCCTGGAAATGGGCCTCCCCAAGCATGTGCTTGCTTTGCTGGTGCCTAGAGCCGGTCCTGCTCCTTACCAACTAACACAGCTCTTGAAGTACTCCTGTAATAGCACTGACCTCTGCCCCAGGTCCCATACAATTAGGATTACAGTCCTTTCTCCCACCTTTGTCATTTATTCATTTTATATTAGATAGGTTTTATGTTGCCACCGTATTTTCAATGTGCTGCAGATTTTTGTACTGCAACACAAGTGCATGGTCCAAGTCCTTGGGAGGGAGTCAAAGGGATTGGGAGCTGGGCAGAGGGCATTTGAGGGCTTTATTTGGGGGGAAGGGATTCAATTCCTCTTTCCTTTTCCACTTTGGAGCAGGAGTGGGAGAGACCAAACACGAGGGAAATGAGAGGCTTTGACCTTTGGGTTTAGTGGGCAGGTGGCAGACAATGGTGGTGGCCTGTGACATACAGGAACTCCACCTGGATTATCCGGCGGACCCCTCTGACCTTAAACTCTATGATTCTAGGAGCCTCAAACTTCTCATTGATTATTTGCTCCCCACTTGATAGATCCTGCTATGTATACCACCACTCCTCTCCCCTGCCTCATCCCCAGCAGCATCCCTCAATTTACCTCTGTCCCACACAAACCTGCCATTGTCATTCCTAGGCTGTGAATTATTGATGTGAGAAATGCTGAAGCAGGGGAGCCGGGGTTACAGAATGGAATCTCAACAGACGAGTGAGCTCCCCAAGTTAACCTCCCTGCAAGTTCCAACTTCTAAAATACGGGCAAGTTCAGAGTAAGAACCCTTTCCCCTTTAGAGCACAAGACGCTAGAGGATGCAGCATCTCAGTTCTCTGGACAACAGCTCAGATGTGGTTCTCAAACTTCATTGCACCATGACCACTTCTGACAACAAAAATTACTACACGACCTCAGGAGGAGGGACTCAAGCATAAGCCTGCCTGAGCCCTGCCACCCGCGGGTGGGGAGAAAGGAGGAAACCAAAGCTCAAGCCCCACCACCCCAAGACCACCAGACGGGGGGACCAAAGCTGCAGCCCAAGGGCTTCAGCCACAGGCTGAGGGCCTGTAACCTGAAGCCCGCTGCCCAGGGCTGAAGCTGAAGCATGAATCCTGCCACCCTGGGCTGAATCCCTTGAGCTTGAGCTTCATCCACAGCCCTAGACGGTGAGGCTCGCGCTTCGGCCTCGGGCCCCAGGCGGTGCGGCTCGTGCTTCGGCCTCAGGCCTCGGGCCCCAGGCGGTGGGGCTCGTGCTTTGGCCTCGGGCCCTAGACGGTGCGGCTCGCGCTCGGGCCCCAGGCGGTGCGGCTCGCGCTTCGGCCTCGGGCCCCAGGCGGTGCGGCTCGCGCTTCGGCCTCGGGCCCCAGGCGGTGCGGCTCGCGCTTCGGCCTCGGGCCTCGGGCGGTGCGGCTCGCGCTTCGGCCTCGGGCCTCGGGCCCCAGGCGGTGCGGCTCGCGCTTCGGCCTCGGGCCCCAGGCGGTGCGGCTCGCGCTTCGGCCTCGGGCCCCAGGCGGTGCGGCTCGCGCTTCGGCCTCGGGCCCCAGGCGGTGCGGCTCGCGCTTCGGCCTCGGGCCCCAGGCGGTGCGGCTCGCGCTTCGGCCTCGGGCCCCAGGCGGTGCGGCTCGCGCTTCGGCCTCGGGCCCCAGGCGGTGCGGCTCGCGCTTCGGCCTCGGGCCCAGGAACCCAGCAAGTCTAACACCAGCACTGGTGACCCCATTAAAATGCCTCGACCCACAGTCAGAGACCTCTGCATTAGATGATCATAAAGATCCTTTCTGGCCTGGATCTGTGACAGCCTTATGGCAAGCAATCTGGTTTAGGATCCTCCAGAATGGCTTACACCTCTCTCCTGTTTGTCTCACTACACATGGATGTCATGGCTGCAAAACAGGAACTATCTGTGACTGCAGAATTTTCAAAATTCTGAAGGTTGAGCAAGGAAATATAGAAACTGGAGTTTGGGTTGATAGGCAGTGGGTACATGGGGACAGAGGAAGACAGACACAGATACAGATAGAAGATATGATGCAGACAAAAGAGCTAGGAGACAAGATCAAAAAAAAAGGAAAGAAAGGATCTGCCCCACTGGGGTCTAGATCACTGATAATCTGAGACTGCTACATGGATTTTCAGTGGAAGATACAGCTGAAGTGGCACCAACTTTCTGTCCTGTTGGCACTTGTGACCTGTGAATCATCGCCTCAGCCAGCCGACTATATGGGGACTTCTCCAGGTCCCTCCATCAAGTTCTCTGAAGTGGAAAGGTGAGTAGGTATTTGTCATCCATTAATTCAAACTAGCCATGTCAGCGGCTCTCGCAAGGGACAGAAGGAATCATGCTGGTCGAAGGGTCATACAGTGAAAAGCGCCAGGGCAGCAGGGAGGGATGTGCTGCTGTCACACTACTAAGCCTACCTGTGACACCTACAAGTGACCTTTCATAACCAGCCTTGTCATAAACAGATAGTAGGAGTTAATAGAACAAAAGTACTTTATATCTCTTTTACCTGTAAAGGGTTAACAAGATCAGTGAGCCTGGCTGTCACCTGACCAGAGGACCAATCAGAGGACAGGATACTTTCAAATCTTGAAGGAGGGAAGTTTGTGTGTGTGCTGTTAGTGTTTGGTTGTTGTTCTCTCTGGGTTTTGAGAGTGACCAGACGTGCAACCAGGTTTCTCTCCAATCTCTCTGATACAGTCTCTTATATGTCCAGAATAGTGAGTACTAGGTAGATAAGGCAAGTTAGGCTTATGTTTGTTTTCTTTATTTGCAAATGTGTATTTGGCTGGAAGGATTTTAATTTGTACTTGTATCCTTAGGCTGGGAGGGTATTCCCAGTGTCTATAGCTGAAAGACCCTGTAACATATTCCATCTTAAATTTACAAAGATAATTTTTACTGTTTTTTCTTTCTTTAATTAAAAGCTTTTTCTTGTTTAAGAACCTGATTGTTTTTTTTAACTCTGGTGAGACCCCAGGGGACTGGGTCTGGATCCACCAGGGAATTGGTGGGGAGAGAGGAGGGAAGGGGGAGAGAAAGGTTAATTTCTCTCTGTGTCAGGATTACTGTCTCTCTCAGGGAGAGTCTGGGAGGGGGATTGAGGAGGGGAGGAAGGTGAATTTTTCTCTCTGTTTTAAGATTCAAGGAGTTTGAATCACAGTGATCTTCCAGGGTAACCCAGGGAGGGGAAGCCTGGGAGAGGCAATGGTGAGGGAAAGGGTTTACTTTCCTTGTGTTAAGATCCAGAGGGACTGGGTCTTGGGGGTCCCTGGGCAAGGTTTTGGAGGGACCAGAGTGTACCAGACACTGGAATTCCTGGTTGGTGGCAGCGCTACAAGTACTAAGCTGGTAATTGAGCTTAGAGGAATTCATGCTGGTACCCCATCTTTTGGACGCTAAGGTTCAGAGTGGGGGTTTATACCATGACAAGCCTACAAAAATAATTCACATTTTTGGTTCTGGATTTTGCTTTGTTACATATTATTTTTATTCCTTTGTGCCCTTCATCTTTTGGCTCTTGTTCAGCTACAGGAGCCAGATTTTCAATTGCACAATTAATAATTGGGACAATACTTCCAGATAATGAAAGACATCAGAGACCTGTTTTTAATTAGCCAGAGGCATGCATGCTATTGTGTGCCTATATCTGCATATGTATTTCTCCTCACAAGCTGTGCCAGATGACTTTAAATGCAAATGGCCAATTAGGTGCCCGTGTGCAGTCGCCATGAGTGTGCAGGCATTACTTTCTCCAAACCTTAGGCCGCTTTCTTTAAAAATTTGCCTCTCAGGGACTTGAATTTAAACAAACTAGTTAATTGCATTTCTGAGCCACCAAGTCAGAAACAACCAGCAACAGTATCTGTCAGCAACCGTTTTATCTCAGAATCTAAATATATAATTCATTTAGTTTGACTGGCAGTAGAAAGGTGAGGAAACTGAAACAGCTGGTTGGAGAACTGACCCCTTGCATTCCTGACACTGAAGAGATGAGCTCCATCACAAGCTGGCAAAGTTCCTTCTGTTCTCTGAAATCAGGGGTGTCTCATGTACAGTCCAAAGGGGACTGCAGCTTCCCATCCTCCATGCAACTCCAGGGCAAGGGGGACAAGGATGATCTACTGTAATGTGAGTTCAGATGGAGCCCAGCTAGATTTTCCATGTCAAGCTGATGAAATGCATGTTGAATGGAGTCTTTGCTGCTTGCCGTAAGGCATAATAATACACTAGCTAGAGCAGGGGCTCAAACTCAAATGACCACAAGGGCCATATGAGGTCTAGTGCATTGGCCCAAGGGCCGCATCACTGACACCCCCACCCTCACTGCCCCCACCCCACTCCACCCCTTCCATGAGGCCCCGCCCCTGCCCCACCTCTTCCCAGCCCCTTTCCACCCCCTTCCCCAAAGTCCCCACCCCAGTGCTGCCCCTTCCCTGTCACCAGGGGGTGCAGGATGTGGCAGGGGGCTCAGGGTAGGGAGTTGAGGTGCAGGAGGTGTGCAGGGTGCGGCAGGGGACTCAAGGCAGGGAGTTGGACTGTGGGGTGCAAGAGGGGTGAGGGGTGCAGCAGGGGGTGCAGGGTGCAGCAGGTGGCTTAGGGCAGGGAGTGCAGGAGGAGCGTGGGGCATGGCAGGGGGCTCAGGGCAGAGAGGTGGGTGCAGGAGGGGTGTGGCGGGGGCTCAGGGCACAGAGTTGGATGCAGGAGGAGCGTGGGGTGTGAGCTCCAGCCTGGAGCCATTTACCTAAAGCGGCTCCGGGATGGCAGTGGTGCGCATTGGGGCAAGGGCAGGCTCCTGGCCCTGCACCGCTCCGCTCCAGCAAGCAGCCCGAGCCACGGCCCCTGGGGGAGTGGGGGTGTGCACAGGGCTTTGCTGCCGCTCCTCCAGGTACCTCCCACAAAGCTCCCATTTGCCGCGGTTCCCTGTTCCCGTCCAATGGTAGCTGTGGGGGGTGGTACTTTGAAGTGAGGAGCCCTCTGCCTCCTCCCTCTAGCCCAAAGGGACGTGCTGCCAGGCACTGAAGGGAGCAGCGTGGGGCTTGTGGCACCACGGGGGGCAATCCCGTGGGCCTGTGGGCTCTAGTCTGCCCATCCCAGTCCTGGCGGCAGGCAGAGGGGCGGGGGGCGGAGCTTGGCGGGCCGCACAGAAGAGCCGCATGTTTGAGAGCTCTGAGCTAGATGGAGCAGCATTCACTATCCATCACTAGCTGAAGGACATTGTATGTTATATCTCCAGGAGAAAATAATCTACCGAAATGCAACAACATGTAGACGATACCACAAAACTTTCTACAACATCCTGTTCTCTATTAAATTAAATTAACAAGCTTAGTCTATAAACACAAATGAACCTTTCTCAATTCCTGCGACGCCAAATCACACCATCCTCAGTGGAGCCAGGACTAACACAATAGTTATACTTAAGGCTACAATTTTGTCACGGAACTCACAGAATCCGTGACTTCCAGAGACCGCTGTGACTTCAGCCCACGGTGGCTGGGAGTTGCAGAGACTCCCTGTCTCCCCGAGAACTCTGAGCCGCTGCAGGTGGTGGGGAGATCCTGGAGCTTCCAATTGGGGTACCTTGCAGCTCCCGGCTGCCATGGGCAGCAGGGCCCCTGGAGCTCTGAGCTGCGGGTGGACCCCAGAGTTCCTGGCTGCTGTGGGCTGCAGGGTACCCAAGAGCTGCGATCCCCCATGGGCAGTGGGGCCCCCGGAGCTCCGGGCAGGGCCATGCAGCTGCCCAGCCGCTGCCAGAGGTATGGGGACTCTGCAGCTCCCCATTTAGTCACACACATTATTCGTAAAAGTCACGGACAAGTCACAGGCTTCTGTGAATTTTTCTTTATTGCTAGTGACCTGTCCATGACTTATTAAAAATATCCATGACAAAATCTTAGCTTTAGTTATACTGCTATATTTACACTGTGCTTTTTAATCAGTAGGTCTCAAAGCCCTTTACAAAAAAGACATCAGTAGCATTATCCCATACTACAGATTGGGAAACTGAAGCACAGAGATGCTACCTGACTTGTTCAACATATAGCAGGCTAGTGGAGTAGAAACCAAGGCTTCCCAAGTCCTAGGCTGGTGCACTATTCACTAGGCAATATTGCCTTCCTAGAGCTCTGCTTCTTCGAGTACCAAGAACGCAGGACCTTAACGGTTTTACTATAGAAGAGCTCTCCATGCTGACAGTTGTAGTAGCAAGTCTCTTACGTGTCTTATGACCCGGCAACACAAAAGACTATTAAAGACTACAGGTTTGTTTGCAACTGAACTGCTTAACTTTAAAAAATAAAAAAGACTTCTCATTTATTTTCTCTTCCTATTGATCTTCTACATCTAATAAAATAACCCACATATGCAGAGTTCAGCAGCAACATGAGTGCATTAATGTTATTGAACTTGCAGACAAACCCACATAAAACAAATCAATAAAAATGAGGTTTAAAAAAAGAAAATCAACTGCAGGATTTAGTTGCTGGTGAATCCTGCCAGTAGCAGTTTCATTTACATCAATGGTTAAACGAGCCTACGACCCAGAAGCTGTGGAAACTATTTCATGGGTCGTGGATGGGTGAGTGGAATCAAATTTGACAAGCAACCTCCAAGTGAAGGCCTTGAGCACATTGCCCGGCAGGTTGAAGGCCAGTGATATGATCATCAGCTCTGGGTAACAGGCACACACTCAGCAACCCAGGAACCTCAAGTGTGGCACCTTTCCACCCATCAACCGGGTGAACTCCCGATCTCGGGTGTCACAGAAGGGGCTCTCCCTTTCCCACAAACTTGGTGCTGCACCCCTTTCCATTCCATTTTCCAACCGTGATTTAAGGGAAGGGCCAAACAACTTGGATACCATGGGTGCGGAGTGCTCAGCACTGGCCTAGCTCTGCTCCTGTTGAAATCAACGTGAGTCTTCACATAGTGGAAGGAAAGCTAGGGCAATAGTGAGCACTTTTGGCAATTCCAACCTCACTGGAACAGGTTTATTTGCCCAGACACCTCTTCAAGCCCAAACACTAGCTAATGTTTCTGCCTGTAGCCATGCACCCTTAGGCTCAGACTGCAAGCTAAGGGGGACCCTGATGCTCAGTGCACGGACAAGACCCTTCCAGAAATAACCCAAGAGGATATAGAAAGTGGTGCCAATTCATAGGTGATCCTACGGTTGCCAGATGTCCAGTTTTCAACCGGAAAGCCTAGTCGAAAAGGGACCCTGGTGGCTCCGGTCAGCACTGCTGACTGGGCGATTAAAAGTCCGGACAGTAGCACAGTGGGGCTAAGGGAGGCTCCCTGCCTGCTGTGGCTCCACAGGGCTCCTGGAAGCAGCGGCATGTCCCCCCTCTGGCTCCTACAGCTTCAACTAGCCAGGAATCATGGTCAATGGGAACTGAGGGGGGTAGCGTCTGTGGATGGGGCAGTGCGCAGAGTCACCTGGCCATGCCTCCATGTAGGAGTCAGAGAGGGGGCATGCTGCTGCTTCCGAGAACTGCTTGAGGTAAGTGCTGCCCAGAGCCTGCACCCCTGACCCTCTCCTGTGTCCCAACCCCCTGTTGTGATCCATCTCCCACCCTCTGAAACCCTCGATCCCAAACCAGAACACCCTCCTCCACCCCAAACCCATCATCCCAGCCCCACCTAGAGCCCTCACTCCTAGCCAGACCCCTCAGCCCCCACTGCACCCTCCTGAGCCAGCCCAGTGAAAATGAGTGAATGAGGGAGGCTGGGAGAGCCAGCGACAGAGGGAGGGGGTATGGAGTGAGTGGGGGTGGGGCCTCAGAGGAGGGGCAGGGCACAGGGTAAGGGTGTTCTGTTTTGTGTAAGTAGAAAGTTGACACCCTAAGTGATTCTCTTGCCTGATTCAGCACTGAACCAATGCCCAGCATGCTAGCAGGAGCTATCTTCTGGATGAGTAGGTTTGAGATGATGCCTGTAAGAATGTGCCTTTTTATCACTGTCTAACAAGCCACTGAGAGTCGGCCGTTTTGCTGAAGCAAAAACAAACGGCCCCATCTGCAGCAAGAGTACAGCTGCATGAAACTGGGTGGTTTCAGTCTGCACCGAGTTTGTTGAATCATCTCTGTCTTTTTCTGGTTTCAATTCCTGCACCCTGGCATGTGTGTTCAAATTAACCCAAAAACTCCAAGCAAGAATAACTCTGTAGAGGAGCTTGAGGAAAGTTCCCCATGAAGGCAATGGGGAAAGAGCACACTGGAAGGATATCTGCACTCTGAGCTGGAGAGGTCATTTCAACTCAGGTACACAAACTTGCTAGCTTTGATCAATGCACTAAAAATAGAAGTGCAGCTGCAGTGTTACAGGTGGCAGCCTAGGCTCGTATGACCCCACACCCGAGGTACTTCCTCGGGCTGTTTGTTAGGATACAGGTATTCAGGCCTGTCTGCAAAGGCCTATACTTTAAGAATGTAGGTGTATTCTTATCACTTAGCTAGTTATAGAGGTACAAAACAAAAATCAAAACCAGTCTGCCTGTTTATAGGCCTTCTCTCACTATGATAGTCTAAGCCTTGTTCTTAGGTCAAGGCTTTTGGCTAAACAGCAGGGGCAGCCCTAAGCCTGGAAGCGTACGGTTACATCCTCACCAGTCACATTGAAATAAGGCAGTTTTGGGCTGTTAAAAAGGTGATCAAATCTATTACCTCCAGAGAAAGGGAAGAGCCTAGAAGATTTAAAGAAAATTTAGTTTGACAGCACCCTGTCTGGCAAAAACTCACTTATAGACTCATAGACTCATAGACTCATAGGTCAGAAGGGACCAATCTGATCATCTAGTCTGACCTCCTGCACAAGGCAGGCCACAGAACCCCACCCATCCAATTTTATACAACCCCTATCCCAGGACCGAGTTTTTGAAATCCTCAAAAATGGTTTGAAGACCTCAAGCTGCAGAGACACCACCAGCAAGCGACCCGTGCCCCACGCTGCAGGGGAAGGCGAAAAACCTCCAGGGCACCTGCCAATCCGCCCTGGAGGAAAATTCCTTCCCGACCCCAAATATGGCGATCAGCTAAACCCTGAGCATGTGGGCAAGAGTCACCAGCCAGCACCCAAGAAGGAGTTCTCCGCAGCAACTCAGTACCCATCGCATGCAACATCTCCCCGCAGACCATTGAGCAGACCTGTCTGGTGGTAATTCAAGATCAATTGCCCAAATTAACGATCCTATCATAACATCCCCTCCATATACTTATCAAGCTTTGTCTTAAAGCCAGGAAAGTCTTTTGCCCCTACTACTTCCCTCGGAAGGCTATTCCAGAACTTCACTCCCCTAATGGTCAGAAACCTTCGTCTAATTTCAAGCCTAAACTTCCTAATATCCAGTTTATACCCATTCGTCCTCGTGGTTACATTAGTACTAAACTTAAATAATTCCTCTCCCTCCCTAACGTTAACCCCCTTGATATATTTATATAGGGCGAGCATATCCCCCCTCAGCCTTCTTTTGGCCAGGCTAAACAAGCCAAGCTCTTTGAGTCTCCTTTCATAAGGCAGTTTTTCCATTCCTCGGATCATCCTCGTAGCCCGTCTCTGAACCTGTTCCAGTTTGAATTCATCCTTCTTGAACATGGGACACCAGAACTGCACACAGTATTCCAGATGGGGTCTCACCAACGCCGTATACAACGGTACTAACACCTCCTTATCCTTGCAGGAAATACCCCGCCTGATGCATCCCAAAATCGCATTTGCTTTTTTAACAGCCGTATCACATTGGCGACTCATAGTCATCCTGCTATCAACCAGTACCCCAAGGTCCTTCTCTTCTTCCGTCGCTTCCAACTGATGCGCCCCCAACGTATATCCAAAATTCTTATTATTAGTTCCTAAATGCATGACCTTGCACTTTTCACTATTGTATTTCATCCTATTTCTATTACTCCAGTTTACAAGGTGGTTCAGATCTTCTTGAATAGCATCCCTGTCCTTCTCCGTGTTAGCAATACCCCCCAGCTTCGTGTCATCCGCGAACTTTATTAGCACATTCCCGCTCTTTGTGCCAAGGTCAGTAATAAAAAGGTTAAATAAGATCGGTCCCAAAACCGATCCTTGAGGGACTCCACTGGTGACCTCCTTCCAGTCCGACAGTTCACCTTTCAATACGACCCTCTGGAGTCTCCCCTTTAACCAGTTCCTTATCCACCTTACAACTTTCATATTCACTCCCAGCTTTTCCAATTTAACTAACAGCTCCCCGTGCGGAACCGTGTCGAACGCCTTACTGAAATCTAGGTAAATTATATCTACCGCATTTCCTTTATCTAAGTAATCCGTCACCTTCTCAAAGAAGGAGATCAGATTGGTTTGGCACGATCTACCTTTAGTAAATCCGTGTTGCAATTCGTCACAATTACCATTGACCTCTATGTCCTTAACTACTTTCTCTCTTAAAATTTTTTCCAAGACCTTACACTTATCAATAGCTGGGGTGTGAAATCCTTATTTCTTTGTTCTATCATTGTAGTCTCCATTTCCTTATTGTTTGCCTGTATAATCTGTCTGGTTCTGTGACCGTTTCTGTCTGCTGTATAATTAATTTTGTTGGGTGTAAACCAATTAAGGTGGTGGGATATAATTGGTTAGATAATCATGTTACAATATGTTAGAATTGGTTAGTTACATTTCAGTAAAATGATTGGTTAAGGTACAGCTAAGCAGAACTCCAGTTTTACTATATAGTCTGCAGTCAATCAGGAAGTAAAAGGGGGCGGTGGGAAATTGGAATCATGTTTTGCTAAGCCCCCTGCAGGGACACAGGCAAGGCTCTGGTGTCAGAGCTGGGAAGGCGGACACTGAGGAAGGAAACTGGAATCATGCTTGCTGGAAGTTCACCCCAATAAACATCTAATTGTTTGCACCTTTTGACTTCAGGTATTGTTGCCCTCAGTTCATGTGAGAAGGGCCAGGGAAGTGAGGGTGAAGGAATAAACCCCCTAACACTATTTCCCTCCCAGCCACTGTGGCTACACTGCTGTTTTTAGTGCTCTGACTTATAGACTTTAAGGCCAGAAGGGACAATCATGATGATCTAGTCTGACCTCCTGCAAAGAACCTCATCCACCGACTCCTGTAACAGACCCATAACCCCTGTCTGAGTTACTGAAATCCTCAAACTGTGACTTAAAAGACTTCAAGTTACAGAGAATTCCCCATTTACGCTAGTTTAAACTAGTAAGTGACCTGGGCCCCATGCTGCAGGGAAAGTGAAAAACCCCCCAGGGTCTCTGCCAATCTGACCCAGGGGAAATTCCTTCCCAGCCCCACATATAGTGATCAGTTAGTCCCTGAACATGTGGGAAAGACCCACCAAGCAGACACCTGGGGAAGAATTCTCTGTAGTAACTTAGTGCCCTCCTCACCTAGTGTCCCATCTCCAGCTGTTGGAGATATTTGCTAATAGCAGTCAGGGATGGGCCATATGCTATTGTCAGCAACTGCATCATACTGTCCCCTCCATAAACTTACCAAGCTCAGTTTTGAAACAAATTAGGTTTTTTGATCTTATTATTCCCCCTAGGAAGGCTGTTCCAGACCCTCATTCCTCTGATGGTTAGAAACCTTCATTTAATTTCAAGCCTAAGCTTCTGGATAGCCAGTTTATATCCATTTGTTCTTGTGCCAACATTGGCCCTTAACTTAAATAACTCCACTCCTTTCTTGGTTTTATCCCTCTGATATATTCATGGACAGCAGGCATCTCTCTCCTCAGCCTTCATTTGTTAGGCCAAAACAAGCCAAGCTCCTTAAGTCTCCTTTGTAAGGTAGGTTTCCCATTCCTCTGATCATCCTAGTAGCGCTTCTCTGCCCCTGTTCCACTTTAAATTCATCTTTCTTAAACATGGGAGACAAGAACTGCACACAGCATTCCAGATGAGACTGATCTTGGAGGAACTCCACGATTAACTGGCCTTTACCCTGACAGTTCACCTTTCAGTATGACCCATTTCAGTCTTGCCTTTAACCAGTTCTTTACCCACCTTTCGATTCTCCTATTAATCCCCACTCTTCTCCAATTTAACTAATTTCCCATGTGCAACTATATCAAATGATTTACTGAAATCCAGATAGATTAGATCTACTGCATTTCTTTTGTTATCTTCGCAAAGAAAGACCGGATTAGCCTGGCACAATCTATCTTTTGTAAAACCATGCTGTATTTTATCCTTGGTATAGGTATTTTATTTACCTATATGACTTTAATTAGTCTCTCATAAAACCTTGCATATAGTTGAGGTCAAACTAACAGGCCTGTAGTTTCCTGTATCACTTTTCTTCACCTTTCTTAAATAGAGGTCCTATATTTGCAATTCTTCAGTCATAGGCTACAACCCCCGAGTTTATAGTTTCATTAAAAATCCTTGCTGTGGGGCTTGCAATTTCATGTTCCAATCCCATTCAGCTGTTTGAGTTTGGTTCCCACCTCTGATGTGGTAATTACTACTTCCATATTCCCATTTCCATTAACCATCCTGCTACTGCCCCTAAACACCGCACTATGCCTATTAAAAACCGAGGCAAAATATTTGTTAAGGTGTTGGGTCGTGCCTAGATTATCTTGAATCTCAACCCCATCCTCAGTATTTAGTGATCCCACTTCTTTTCATGTTTTCTTTTTATTTATATGGCTGAAGAACCTTTTACTATTGATTTTAATCTGCTTTGCAAGTTCCAGCTCTGCTTGGCTTTTGGAAGTTCTCACTTTTTCCGTACATTTTCTGAACTGAAAGAGGTAGCTTTCTTTGCTGATCCACTCCTGGTAGGCTTTCTGCTTTCTTAGAATAACCTCTTCGAGATGCTTGTTCGTCCAGGTTGGGCTGCAACCCTTCTCTATGAATTTTTTGACTTTGCTTGGGATGTCGGGTTCAGGTGTTTTTTTGTAACTTTGATTTAAAGTAATTCCAAGCCTCCCACACATTCAGATCCTTAGCATTTGTCCTCCAATCTATATCTGGGAAGTTAAAGTCTCCCATAATCACCCAATTCTTGGTAATGTTTGTTTAATTAAATATTAAAGAGGTCTCTATCCATATCCAAATCGGATCCTGGGGCTCTGTAGCAGATCCCAAGCACTATCTCTGTACAGCCTCTGGTACCATTCTTCCCCAAACTGAATTTTATCCAAATAGATTCCATTGTATCCATTCCATCGCTTCTCTAGTCCACCGCGCCATTAAAATACAGTGCTACTTCACCACCCTTACCTTTACTTCCGTCCTTCCTGATCAGCACACACCCTTCAAACCTGTGCTTGAGTAATGACTACTGTTCCACCGTTTCTGTTATCCCTATAAGATCAGGTTTCACTTCCTGCACCAGTAGTTCTAAGTTCTAGTTCCTCCGTTTTGTTACCCAGGCTCTTTGCACTGGTGAACAGACATCTTCATTCTTTCTGCTTGGCCTTACCCAGATTCCTCACCTGATTAGGTACAGTCATTTTACTGCGAGTATCACCTACCTGACCATTCTTGTCAAGTGATTTGAGACTTTTTCCTACCTCGGTTGTTCCTTTCGCCATTATTGTATCCCCTCTCACTTGATTTTCCTTCTGCTCAGTATTAGAATCATGCACAGAGATTACATGAGCATCTTCCAACCATCTCCCCCAAATTCCTTGTTTAAAGCTCTCAGAATTAGCTGCACCAGCCTCCATCACATGAGAGCAGCCCTCTGTCTGTGAATACCTCCCAGTGGTCAAACATTCCAAAGCTCTCCTTGTAGCACCACTGCCCGTGCCATCTGATGATGATCGTAATCTTGCCTTGCCTTTGTTCTCCTCTTCTAGGGGCAGGTAGAATTCCACTGAAGATCACCTGAACCTTCATTTCTTCAAGCATCTTCTTCAGCCTGGCATAGTTTCCCTTGATATGTCCCAGTGAGAATTTAGCAGTATCATTTGTTCCCACATGAAGGACAATCAGTCCTATCCTTTCCTGCTCCCATTAGGTTCCTCTTCAGTCTCGGGTCCACATCCAATATGTTAACTCCTGGCAGAGTGCACACCTTTCTGTTCTCCAGATCAGCTCTGGGTTACAAGCCTGACTGTTCTCAATAGGGAGTCCCTAGTCACATAGACCTGACTCTTCCTGGTGTTGGTGTGATTCTCCAGCCTTCCCTCTTCTCTTCTTTCTGGCTGCAAGTTGTCTTGTCTTCTGTTCTCACTTGCAATCCTCTGAGAGTCATCCTCTATCTGCCTAGGGCTCCAAACTCCGGCTATCTCCATTGTCTCTTCCCCTCTTCTAGTAGGGCTAGGTAACCAGTCTGCTCTTCTGCCTAGTTATCATAGTCACTTGCTTCCATGGCCACTTTCTTCATCCAGCAGTCTACCCTCACAGAGCCTTGTGCGGCATGCATCTTCAAGTCTTGAGTTTTCCCTTCAGCCTTCTTCTATCATCCATTCAAATCCCCTTCTAAACTCAACCATAGTTTCTGGCTGCATCTGATTTTCTCTTCCATCAGTTCTATCAGATGGCACTTCAAAGCACTTTCAGGTCCCCTCTCCAGAACAACATACATCCCACATCTTCCACATGCAATCATCTTCACTGTCTCTACCATTCTTCGGCTCACTACCACAGCTGCCTCTGTAGTTGTCATAGTCTTCCCTCCTTAACTCCTGTTTAAGAAAGAACCCTGTCTCTTCAGCACTCCTAAGCTCCCCTTATGAATGCCCAGTCCAACTCCTCTGTTTTCTGCTATTTGCTGGCTTCAGTGCGCTGCCTGATCAAAGCTAGCACCCATAAGTTGTATATACCTTGATAGTATTCATCATCATGTATTTTTGACAGGTTTCCATGCCCCATTTTGGGCTTACGTCTCGCCCTCCATTCCCATTTCCATTGGTGTCGAGGTTTGGTGCCACTGACCATTTTGAAAAAAAAATTAATTATTTTTTATGTTTGAATAGGGGGAATGTTGTGTGATTGTGCTTTGATACGTTTGGTTAATTGTTTAGAGAAAAAGGTTACAAGAATAGAAAGAGGGCTTAAAGGCAAGGAGGTGTTTTTGTTTTGTTTTTTAAATAGGTTTAGAGGAAAAAAGGAAAGAAAGGTTATTAAACAGAAGAAAGATTGTTCGGTTAGGTTTAGTAAGGACAGATGATTTTAAAAGACTAGTTCGACATGTTATTAAAGACTAAAATTGTTTTGAGATAAATTTAAAAAGTGTATTAAATATAAAGTTAGGTTAAAAAAGAGCACATGGCAGAAAAAAGGGAATTTTATAAAGTTGAGACTGTTTAGTAAGCACATGGTAGAAACTATAAAGGTTGGTTAATAAAGCAGCATTTAAAACATTAAATACAAGGGTAAGTTAAGAAAAGATCTTGAGGCAGCAAATCCAATTTCTTGCAGGAAGCCAGTGAGGTGCTAAAGGGAGCAAAGCCCAAGAGCAGTCACTGCCAGAGCTGTCCCTACAGTATGGCCAATCAGGGCAACCGCTCTGGGCCCCGTGGGCCAGCGTGATAGGCTGGTGCACGTGGGTGGTGCGTGAACCTTTGGCTTGGGGAGGCTAGCCCCAAACCCCGCCCCTTCTGCATGCCCCAGAACCCAGAGCCCCCAGTCACAGTCACCGGCCCCCACCCCAGGCTGGCTAGTGCCCAGCCTTCCCCACTCCCAGCCCCAGAGTGCTGGGAGGGACAGCGGCATGGCCCCAGCCCCCTGGAGTCCAGCGACACTGCTGAAGCAGGGCCCTGGGGGGGGGGGGTGGAGTATGGCCGGAGCCATGCCTGGCTGTTTGGGGAGGCACTTACACCTCTTGTCAACCGTCTGTAATTAACTAACTATCTTGATTATCACTACAAAAAAGTTTTTTTTTCCTACTGGTAACAGGTCATCTTAATTAATTAGCCTCTTAGAGCTGGTATGGCATCTTCTCTGTGTGTATGTGTACACACACACACACACACACACCTTACATGTTCCATCCTATGCATCCGATGAAGTGGGCTGTAGTCCACAAAAGCTTATGCTCAAATAAATGAGTTAGTCTCTAAGGTGCCACAAATCCTCCTGTGCTTTTTCCGGATACAGACTAACACGGCTGCTACTCTGAAACAAGTGACTTTAGGCACCTACATGACTCAGTGGGACTTTTGTGGATCACAGTGGAGCCAAAACTGGGACTTGGTGTCTAAGTACTTTTGTGGGGCCCACACTTAAATTGCAATGACATCAGGGGGACTAAAGCACATGGATATGATGGGATACTCTGTTAAACAGAATGCACTTAAAACTCGTGCTATAATGCCTTCATCAACTAGGGCCTAGTTCAGCCCAGAACTATTGGGCTCCATGCAGGGCTCGCTGCATGGATTCTCTGGCCTGTATTATTATAATAATTCCTAGCTCCATCTAACCAGGCTGCCTGAGGACAGCCCCCAGCCCATGTCCTCTCCAGAGCAGGTAGAGGGTCCAGGGCTCCCCACAGTGGCCCAGGCTCCCTGGGCAGCTCTTATTGCAGCTCAGCTACAGCTTCTGGCCTGGCCAGGAGGTGGGGTCTCAGAGGGAAAAGCTGAGCAGGGCAGGGCCTCTGGGGCCTGGGCCTTGTGGCAAGGGGGGGCTGCTCCACACTGGGAAGAGGCTGGCACTGCAAGCAGGGTTGAGGGGGCCCCTTAAACCTGTCAGCTCTCCTGCCGTGAAGTGCAGCTCCTGCTGATGCCACTCCGTGCCTGCCTAAGGCTTGCAGTTTGGGGGGCTGTGTGGCCACCTGCCCCCCAAACTATGTCCATGTGAAAAAGTAGGCAGGCAGCGCCCCTTTGGCTGCCCCGGGTTCCGGCACCCCTGCAAACTCTGTACAGCACCTGGACGGCTACAGCACAGTTTACCCAGCTGACATATCCCAGAGCCTGTCTCCCTCCCATTTGTATACTTGAAACCTTCCCACAAATAACCCCTCTCAGCCAGCTGGCTTGAGATAAAGAAATCAGTCTTTGGAAATAGTTATTTAACGTAGCTCTAATTTGCTCTTCCCCTTCAGGTTTCCTTTGAAATACTGAAAAGCCAAAGGGGAATAGCTTCCCTACCACAGGCACTTGGCTGATCTGTGGCATCAGAGGGGGAGGGGAGGTAGAACAGAGGACTGCAGCAAGAGGTCAGGCTAAAGAATGCCGAGGTCACAGCCCTTGCTCCCAGGCACAGACTCCAAAGAAGAATTCAGTGGTTGCATGACAAAGCTAGCTGAAAAAGAATCACCCAAACAGGCCTCACACTGCAGGACATCCATGGGCAGATCATGCTTACAGCATGTCCTCCAGAAGGAAGTTCTTCTAAGCAATTTCAGGTCTCTAAAGGAAGGGACCATGCCCTAGACCAGGGGATGACATTTTCATAGCAAGGACCACATCTGAAAGAGAGAATGTCCTGTGTCTCCCTTATCCGTTGCCATCACTAGGACCTAGTTCCCTTTCATTTGAGGTAGCCTGGCCCTGTTTCCCTCCTGTTTACTGTTGCACAATATCCTTGTCTGACGGCAGTAATTAACAACATGGAAAAGTAATGTAAGGAGATATTTTAGCTTCCGTTAATGCAATTTAGCAGCTGGAAACAAGGAAGGAACCATGTGGCAGCCAGCTCTCCACAGACCACCACCAAGTGTCCTGCAGACCATAGTTTGAGAACTGCTGTGACAGACTGATTGCTCTTCTTTCCTAAGACACACGCTTTCCAGTTAATGACATTCTGTGGAATAAGATCCACCCTGCAATTTCAGCTGGATACAGTCCCCTTTGTTTCCTTTCCTAACAGTGAACTATTCGCTGCCACGCTAGGCACCAGAAGCTGCCTTTCAGAAGTACATGAAGTGTCTTTCCCTTCCTAGAAAGGTCACTGTTTGCACAGAGTAGTGATTCTTGGGTAAACCGTTTTCAGTGTGCATGGGATTTCTTTAAAGCAGTGGTCCCCAACCGTTTACAGGTGGTGGGTGCCAGATGATGAGCCACCGAGGACCGTGGCCAGCAGACAAGCATCCACTGAAATGCCACCAAAATAGCATCATCAAGTGGTATTGCCGCCAAAAATCAGCGGCATATCAGCGGCAGCGCTTTTTGGTGATGCCGCTTTTTGGCAGCATTTCAGCGGATGCTTGTCCGCCGGCCAGTATGCAGGTGCACATAGATGCCCTGGTGGGCGCCACTGTACTCAAAAGCACTGTGTTGGAGACCACAGCTTCAGGACAAGTGGCACTATAGAAATCCAAGATTACTACTCCCCAAACTATAAAGCCATCCCATTCCAGTACTAGGGAGCTCTAGCCTAAAGCCAATGGGTCAAATTCATCCCAGATGTAACTCCACTGACTTCAATAGAGTAACACTAAGGATTAGCCACTTTGGAGCCACTTTTACAGGCTCTGAGCCTTGGTTTACACTACAAGCTTATGTTTGTTGTGGCAAAGTACCTTCTTCTCCTCAGCAGGCTCAGGGTATGTCTACATTACAGGATTATTCCGATTTTACAGAAACTGATTTTTGGAAACAGATTGTATAAAGTTGAGGGCACACGGCCACACTAAGCACATTAATTCGGCGGCGTGTGTCCATGTACAGAGGCTAGCGTCGACTTCCGGAGCATTGCACTGTGGGTAGCTATCCCATAGTTCCCGCAGTCTCCCCTGCCCATTGGGATTCTGGGTTGAGATCCCAATGCCTGATGGGGCCAAAAATTTGTCATGAGTGGTTACGAGTAAATGTTGTCACTCAATCCTCCCTCCGCGAAAACAACGGCAGACAATCATTTTGCACCCTTATCCCTGGATCGCCCGGGCAGACGCCATAGCATGGCAGCCATGGAGCCCGTTCAGCCTTTTTTCACTGTCACCGTATGTCTACTGCATGCTACTGACAGACGCAGTACTGCAGTGCTACATAGCAGCATCCCCTTGCCTTTTGCAAGTTAGCAAAGACGGTTACCAGTCATACTGTACCATCTGATGCTGTCATGAGTGCTCCTGGCCGGCCTTGGTGAGGTCGGTCGGGGGCGCCTGGACAAAAATGGGAACGACTCCCCAGGTCATTCTCTAAGTTTTGTCTAATGGAGAGTCAGTCCTGCCTAGAACATCAGGCAAGCCTACTAAAGAACCAGAGAGGCAAACGGCTACTCCGGGTCAGAGCCCCAGACATCTCGCAGAAATGATGAGCTGCATGCCATTCTATGGGGTGCCCCTGCAACAACCCCACCCATTGATTCCCTCCTCCCACACCTCTCCTGGGCTACTGTGGCAGTTATCCTCCCATTTGTGTGATGAAGTAACAAAGAATGCATGAATAAGGAACAACACTGACTTCATTGCCTCTGCAAGCAGAGATCAAAGAGGGAAGGGGAAGGTGGTTGGCTTACAGCAAAGTAGAGTGAACCACCATTCTGCACTTGCTCAGACCATAGCTGAAAATGGGAATCTGTGACAAGCACTAGGACAGAAGCACAGGCAGGACTGAATCTCCACTGTGTGGGCCTTTGGTTGACACTAGTAAAATACAAAATGTCCCAGGATATGTATGTTGGGGGACAGTTCTAAACAGCATCTTAATTTGTTTATTTGCAGCAAAATGTAGAGGTCTAAGTATCTGATTGTGATCTCTGGTAGCAAGGGGTAGGCACGACCGTGCGGTGCTGCTGACTGGGGAGAGCAGCCTGAGGCAGAAGCCTCCAGCTGGCATCATATTCCAAGCAGGACTGAATCTCCATGAGACAAAACTTAAAGAAGAGAATGACTGGGAGTCATTCCCATTTTTGCTGAAGCGCCCCCGACCAACCTCACCGAGGCCAGCCAGGAGCACCCACAGAACGACGATGACAGATACCAGTCATACTGCACCGTCTGCCATCCGCAAGGGAAGAAGGGGATGCTACTGTGTAGCGCTGCAGCACCGTGACATTGGTGACATTGAAAAAAGGCGAGAAACGATTTTTTTCTCTGTGCTTTCACGACTGGGGGGTGGGGAGGGCTGACGACATATATCCTGAACCACCTGCAACAATGTTTTTGACCCTTCAGGCTTTGGGAACTCAGCCAAGAATTCAAATGGTTTTCGGAGAGTGCAGGAACTGTGGGATAGCTACAGTCGTCAGTCGCCCCTCCCTCCGTGAGCGTCCATTTAATTCTTTGGCTTTCTGGTACGCTTGTCTCAGCTCCTTAAGTTTTACACAGCACTGTGTTGAGTCCCTGTTGTGGCCTCTGTCCATCATGCCAAAAAATTTGGAAATTTTTTCAAATATTTTGGCATTTCGTCTATTGGAACGGAGTTCTGATAGAACAGATTCATCTCCCCATACAGAGATCAGATTCAGTATCTCCCGTACGGTCCATGCTGGAGCTCTTTTTTGATTCTGGGACTGCATAGTCACCTGTGCTGATCAGCGCTCCATGCTGGACAAACAGGAAATGAAATTCAAAAGTTTGCGGGGCTTTTCCTGTCTACCTGGCCAGTGCATCCGAGTTCAGATTGCTGTCCAGAGCGGTCACAATGGTGCACTGTGGGATAGCGCCCAGAGGCAAATCCCATCGAATTGCAGCCACACTAACCCTAATTTGAAATGGTAATACCAATTTCAGCGCTACTCCCCTTGTCGCGGAGGAGTACAGATATCGATATCAAGAGCCCTTTATATCGAAGTAAAGGGCTTCGTTGTGTGGACAGGTGCAGGGTTAATTCGGTTTAACGCTGCTAAATTTGAGACAAAGTCGTAGTGCAGACCAGGCCCAAGTCCTTTTTAGCCTTGGAGACACAGGTTCGGGCAAGGCAAATCCTTACCAGTAGCACAGGATCCAGCTATTCCTTTCCCCAGTCTGTCCCTTGTGCTTGTTTTCCTTTCCTTCTGCGGAGAGAGTGCAGCCTTCCTTCCTGGGAGAGTTCGTTGTCTTGCTGCACCCAGCCTACTGGCAGCTTCCGTGCTTCTCTCACTCTCTCTCACCCCCCCTCCTTCCACAGAGGGGCAGATTTAAAAAGGTCTCAAGCAGTTGGAGCCAGCTGAACCTAATTAGTTCCCTGGTAACCCTTTTTCCAGCTGAACCTTAATTCCCCATGGTTCTGTCTCCTCAGTGGATTGGGAGAGGCCTTTTAACCCCCTGGGATTAATTACTACCCCCTTCCCCCCCTTTGTAGCTGTTTGTCCTGAGTTTACCACACTGTATAACCACATCTCAGGGGTTTGGACAAGCAATGCAGTTATACTGACCTATCTTCCAGTGTAGAGAGCACTATGTTAACAGAGGGCTACTCTCATCTACATAGCTATCTCCACTGGTGAGAGAAGCTTTCTTGACTCTCATGGATCTACACTTTAATGTCCACTCTGCTAGAGAATCTGCCTACCATAGTTCTGCCAGAGGGCGATACCTTGGCCACGCAGTCAGTACAAGGGGAGCTATCTTTGTTTAATTCTGCTCAGAGGACTCTTACATACCAGAGCATGTTAAAAATGGGCAGCCATTTTTCTGGTTGTTTCCACTGCAGTTTCAGATACACGCAGATAAGCTCATGCTTTCTCAAAGTGCTGCTTCCCCTTTCTCAGGTGGTAGAGTTACGCTTCTGCCTTTCTGATTCCGGTCCGTTAGTCTGCAAGTGGCATCTCAAAAGACCACCATTGCACAGTGTCGCTGGAACTATGGGAAGTGAGAAGCCACAGCTGGTGCACACTGAACGTATGGCTTCAGCATTTAGTGAGTAGGGTGAAAACTAAGGTAAAGACAGGCTGGGCATTTCCTTGAGATTTAGAAAACCCTCTTTAGAGAGCCAGCCTTGGTGCAGTTAATCCTGCTCTTCCTCCTGCAGTGTCCAGACCTTCCCCGGAACCCAAGTGATCCATTTTGCCCGTTCATCCACCTGGCTCCAAGGAGTTCTGGTATCTCTCTCTGCATCGGTATTTGTTACACACTCACCACTGTGGTATCAGAGCACTAAACTGGGCTTATACATCACTAGTACCCCAGAAAGAGCCATTTCATTACAGAACCCCACAGAATAAATGACACTGACTAGGTCCCTCAAATGCCACTTTTGGGGGACACCTAAAAGAAGTGATCAGCACATGCAACTGGAAGGAGACCCCACTAGTTGGAGGGGGGAGACCCCACTAGCAGACTCCCTGATGGAAGGCTGATCAACAGGTTCTTACAGATACCTGTACACTCCCATTGACTTCACCGAGATCAGAATTTGGCACTAAATCTCTGTGCTAAATCTGCCCAGAGCAGCTGGCTGCCTGTTGGAGGATCCCTCTCAAACCAAGTCTTGATCCATTTCCTAGCCCCTGGTGATAGCATTAGATCCCATAATCCTCATATGTGCAAAACTCCCATTGACTTGCAGCTGCTTCATTCCCATCCTTCCCACATTCCATTATTATATTATTAACCCGATTTATTTCAGTGGTGTCTAGGGACCAACCAAGGCCAGGGCACCATTGTCCTAGGCACTGCACAAACCTGCCCTGAAGAGTTCACAATCTCCATAGATGAGGCAGGCAAAGGGCAGGGGAAAGGGGTGGACAGACACACAATGACATAGCCCAGCATATGCCGTTCAATGACAATGTGTGACAGGGAGATTTGCCAGCAGGAGGGATGGGTGCTCACTCCCATCCTTCCAATACCAGGCCCCCTGGAGGAAATCTCTTTTACCTGATAGAAGCAAACGTAACGTTAACCCAGCGTCCCCTAGGCACCAGACCCTCTTCCCCAGACTATTTTTTCAAAAGATTAAAAACAAGAACAATTCCATGAAGTAAGACACTGACTCACCTCTTACCAATTCAGCCTGGAGGGCAGCGGCCTGGGATGATTCTTTTAGATGGAAAAAGAGTCCCAGGAATCTCTTTAAAAGAACTCTCAGCTGTATGAGGGGTGGGGAGGATGGCACCAGACCTTAGAGGACTGTGCAGCTTGTACATGCAAGCCCCCGTTGAAACTTCTGTTAACGGAGCCCAGCCCACACACTGTCAAGGTGCAATTATGTCAGAGTATACGCACGAGAGGTTCCCTTTCACTGAATCACTTCCTCTGCTAATGATTGCCAGATATCCTCTGAAGCAGGGAGAGGATGCAGGGGGTTGAGCTATTCAGGTCACACTCTTCTTTGTAAATCTTCTTCCCTTTCGGCTGGTTCTGTGCATGCTACACGGGAGCTGTGTCTGTGGGAACCCAGTACAGAGCTCAGAGCCTTCAGCACCTGGCAGGATCTCACTCTCCCTGGTGCAAAGTAAACAATATGCACATTCCAGCTGTCTGAACAATCACACTGTAAAGTGGACTTTAAAGTGGATCCAGTCGCTAGAGTGTACTTGGGCTTTCAGAAAGCCTTTGACAAGTGAGGTCCCTCACCAAAGACTCTTATACAAAGTAAGTTGTCATGGGATAAGAGGGAAGGTCCTCTCATCACTGGTTAAAAGATAGAAAACAAAGTGTAGGAAAAAATGGTTAGTTTTCACAGTGGAGAAAAAATAAATAGTGGGATCATTCCAAGGATCTGTGCTATTCAACATATTCATAAATTATCTGGAAAAAGGGTGGTAAAATTTGCAGATGACACAAAATTACTGAAAACAGTTAAGTCCAAAGCTAACTGTGAAGAGTTACAAAGTGATCTCACTGAACTAGGTGACTGAGCAACCAAATGGCAGGCGAAATTCAATGAATCAAACAGATAATTTTAAAGGGCCAGGCGGCACAATGGCTAAGGCGGGCTAATGGCTAAGGTTGCTTCGGCGGACACATAGATGCAGCCCCTGAGGGAGAGTGTGTTTCCACGTACTACCCCTGCCCTGAGCTGCGGCCAATGGGAGCTGCGGGGCAGTGCCTGTGGGCAGTGGCGTGTGGAGACCCCTCCGGCATCCTGTCTAGGAGCTGCTGCCAGAGGTGGGTGTGGGTCACTTTTGGGAGCCGCCCGAGATAAGTGCTGCATCCCTCAATCTCTCCCACACCCCAACTCCCTCTCAGAGCCCAACTGCCACACCCCCTCCTGCACCCCAGCCCCATGACCCAGACCCCACACCCAAACCCCAAACTTCCTCCCTAGAGCCTGTCCCCCACACTCTCTCTCATACCCCAACTGTCTGCCCAGCCAAACCCCACACCCCAACTTCCTCCTAGAGCCTTTCCCCTGGACCCAACCCCCTGCCCCAGCCCAGAGCCTGCACCCAAACTCCATCCCAGAGCCTGACCACCCCCACACCCAAACTCTCTCCCAGAGCCTTAGGCAAGTGGAGAGTGGGGTGGGACTTGAACCTGTTCTGGGCACCACCAAAAATTATACAAACCCACCACCACTGAACACAGTCAACCTGTGGAACTCATTGCCAGGGTATGTTGTGAAGGTCAAAAGTACAACTGGGTTCAAAAAAGAATGAGATAAGTTCATGGAGGTTAGGTCCATCAATGGCTATTAGCTAGTGATACAATCCCACACTCTGAGTGTCCCTAAACTGTGATTTGCCAGAAGCTGATACTGGACAACAGGAGATGACCACTTAATAATTGCCATGTTCTGCTCATTCCCTCTGAAGCATCTGGCACTGACCATTGTTGGAAGACAGGATACGGGGCTAGATGGACCACTGGTCTTTCCCTGCATGGCCATTGTTACATAGGGGGGATGAAATGGATTACGCCATTTTTTGCTTCTTTATTGCATATAAAAGCTCCTTAGACAGGACTATAACAAATAAATTGTTTGGTTTTGGTCTCCATGAAGAAAATGGAAAATCAGGCCTTGTTTAGCCTAGAAGAATCCGTGGTGGCTAGAGAACTAGTGAAATATTTTGTTTTGTTCATACCTATTTAACTCCAATGTCTAATTAACACACAAGAGACATTCAGTATCTGCCATAGTTATTTGCAATGGTGTTGTAGCTGTATTTCTCCCAGGATAAGAGAGATACAAGGTGGGCAAGGTAACTCTTGTTTCTGGACCAGCTTCTGTTGGTAAAAGAGACAAGCTTTTGAGCTCCACAAAGCTCTTCTTCAGGTCTGGAAAAGGTAACCAGCGTGTCACAGCTAAATTATCGGTGGGAGAGACTGTTAAGCATAAGGGGTTATCACGTGTTGCAGGAGATCATTTAAAATGAAGTGGGCAATGAACACCGCTGCAGTCATAGGACAAACAAGAGTTAATAGCTTACCAATGGTTGTGATGAGCCATAAAGCCAAGGTCTCTGGATGAGTTCATGCTTTTTTAATATGTAGCAGAGTTTAAGCTCCCAGGCTCATCTTTTGAAGATTTTTTGCCATTTCCTTTGAGGACTAGGACCAAGAGGTCAGATATGGAGTGATCACTTTGTGAAAAGTTTCAGAGTAGCAGCCGTGTTAGTCTGTATCAGCAAAAAGAACGAGGAATACTTGTGGGACCTTAGACACTACCAAATTTATCTGAGCAAGTGGGTTTTAGCCCACAAAAGCTTATGCTCAAATAAATTTGTTAGTATCTAAGGTGCCACAAATACTCCTCATTCTTTTTGTGAAAAGTGTTCACCCAGAGCTGATAGAAAAACAATAAAAGACAAAAACCACCCTATGTGAGTTCATTCAAAAGTGTAGTGATTGTCTGGTTTCACCCACCTCAGAAGTCCCAGCAGCAACCATGCTCTCACCCACCTTGTCTCTCACTTTGTTAAAATTCCAGCAACCACCACCATTAACGGGAAAGAGGTTGCAACAAACTGCTGAGATAACCAGAAATTCCTCCAGCAAAACCAGATTTTATGTTACTAATAAAAACAAGCAGAGGGAGAAAAGGATACGTGCACATATTTGGTGCTTATTTATACATCATAAAATGCAAACATACCCTCTGCACAAACTCAACTAAAAAAAAAAAATTGCCATTCCTTTAAAACTCCTTTACGTTCACGTGAAAGATGCGAATGGCCCAAACTCATTCACATTGTCCAAACCCACCCAGAATTACCCAGCATGGCTGGGCAGAGAGCCAGCGATCAGGCTTTCCAATCCTCTGCTCCAATGCTAGCACAAAAGCCCAGAGCCCAACTATGGAGCCGTGTGCACCTGGGCAAAGTGAGTGTAACAGCTCTGACTTGGACTCAGAAGCATGGTATACCCACTATGCAGAGGTGTAGATGGCACCACAAGGGACAAGGTCCTAGGAAATCACTCCAGGCTGGACACATCCGAGAACAGAAGAGCAGTGAATGCGGTGGGGCTCACTAGTCAAGGCAGAGACTGTGGGGCAGGCTAGGGCTTTATCTTGCCTTGCTAACTCATGTTAAAATTACAATCTGTCTTGTCTACATTAGGATTTTACCTCATGTTAGTTGCCATGTATTGGCTAATGCCTTAGCGGAGAAAAGGTCTAGATGGCAGCTCCAGAGCACTGAGCTCGTGAGAACTTCCCATTCAAAGCCCCATTAAAAAACCTCATCTGACATGACTGGCAGAGGAAGCTTTACTCATTCTGAAAGCAAGGTTGGCATAACCCCTAGGCTGGAGATTGTCAGTATCACAGTGTAGATGATTCACTTTCAGGATGGGCTTTTCTTTCAGTTCTTGCAAATAAACGCATCGACCTTGTTTCAAATTAAGTGCCTCCAATGAGAAGCTATTTTAACTTTAACAGGGTTAATTATTTTATGTTTATAATACCTATCTGGTGGATCAACAAAGTGCTTAACAAACCTGGTTGCGTTCTCTTCTGGCGGCGTGCTAATTAAAACTTCAATTAATTGTTACATAGATTTCAGGTCTGACATGAATCTGCAACAACTAGCCACTGGAGCGCTGTCTTTAACTGCTGTTTGCTTAGCTGGCAGCACTGATCATTCTAATCAATCCAAATGGGGTCTGCAATACTCCTAATTACCAAGATTTTCAAAGGTAACTGAGAAGTCTGGTTGTCTCAATTTACCTCGTTATGAAGGAGGTCCGACTAGCTGATCACAGCGGTCACTTCTTGGCCCTGGAACTATGGAGTTTTGGGTCCCCATGCCCAACCTGAGACCGGAAAAGCTGGCCCCTTTAAGGTATCTTCAGTTGATTTCAATGGGCATTAGGAGCCTAAATACTGCTGAAAATCTGTGCCTTGGCCTATGTCTCCGGAAACCCCACAGAACTTCTGCTCAGGTCCCAGTCAGATTCACCAGCCTGGGCCTGCCCATTGAAGTTTCCCCGAGAGCTGTGTAGTGCATTGAGTGGCTCAAAGCAGAGGGAAAAGCTGACCTCATGGTGTTTACACATTGTTATTCCTCCTGCCACCTCCTCCTCCTGGCTAGAGCTCTGCAATCTTGGCACACCTTTGGCTCCCTGCTGCGCCCACTGATGTGTTTACAATCATATGTAGAAAGTGTATGAGGCAGATCCAAAACATTCCCTCGAGCAGGTGATGAGCAAAAGGATTCTTAAAAATAGCAAGACATGTGGGAGCTGGCTCATTCAGCAAACCCAGGATTTCTGAAACACAGAGCATGCTGGCATCTTAGACTGGGTACTCAGCCATATTTTCAGGGCCAGAGTCTGCTCTCAGTTACACAGCACAGAATCTGAAGTGACTCTGCCAAAGCCTACAGAGTTATTCTGAATCCATCCCCATATGGGATTCATCGAGGAAGGCTGGTCTGGTAAGTTAAAGCACTGGACTCCAGCTTGGATTTCAGACTCCCTGCAAGACCTGAGGCAAGTCACTTAACACCTCTGGTCCTCAGTTCTCCAGCTGTAAATGGGGATCACAATATCTTTTTCTCCCACCCTTTGTCTTGTCTATTTATAGTCCGTAAGCTCTTCAGGGCAGGGACTGCCTCTCACTCTGTGACTTCCTCAGCCACACACACACACACACCAGAGCCCTGATCTTTAGCTGGGACCTCTAGATGCTGCTGAGATATAAATAAGGCCTGGTCCACACTACACAGTTAAATCAATTTAAACAGCGTTAAATCGATTTAACTCTGTACCCGTCCACACAACAAGGCTCTTAAAATCGATTTTAAGGGCTCTTAAAATCGATTTCTGTACTCCTCCCCAACGAGAGGGGTAACCCTAAAATTGATATTACTATATCGATTTAGGGTTAGTGTGGACGGAAATCGAAGTTATTGGTCTCATTCCTTTAATGTAGCTACCCAGAGTGCACCGCTCCGGAAATCGATGGTAGCCTAGGACCATGGATGCACACCACCGAATTAATGTGCCCTAGTGTGGATGCATAAAATCGATTTTATATCGGTTTTATAAAACCGATTTTAATAATTTCAATTTTATGCTGTAGTGTAGATGTGACCTAAGATTCTGCCCGTGGGGTGCTGAAAACCAGTGCAGAACAGGGGTATTACACAGAGCCAGCTCTAGGTTTTTTGCCACCCCAAGTGAAAAAATATACCTTCAAGAGTGCAACTCCTGGAATGCTGTCCCTGGAATTGTGCTGCCCCAAGCATGTGCTTGGTTTGCTGGTGGCTAGAGCTGGTCCTGGTAGTACAGTCTGATTCTGCTATCAGCTCTGAACCTGCACCAGTGCAAGGTGGCTGAGCATGTAACCACCATTGATTTCCAAGAAGTTACTCCTGATTTACAAGGATATAAATGAGAAGAAAAATCAACCATGTGTCTTTGCATTCATTCATCTTGAACCATGCAGCACTTTCCCTGGTTTTGCAGCTATACATCAAATTCCAAAGTCATTCTACTTCCCTCTCCTATCTCGGGACCCTACATCCAAACACCACAATTACATGGGTGTTTGTGCATGTATCCACACTTTCATGTCTCCTCCTAACCTCAGTTTACTCATCTGTACGAGTCTTGGGGGAGGAGCACTGTGAGGCTTAAATTATTAATGTTCGAAGAGCACTTTGAGAGCCTCTGATGAAAGAGGATAAATAAGGGACTATTACTGTACTGTAATAACAATGTAAAGCAAATACCACCTTGATTTCTTTAGTGCCCCAAACTATTCTTGGTTTACAGATTTGTGCCTTTAATCTTCTGTTTGATCTAGGTTCTGGTAACCTTGGCTTAATCATCTCTTCTTCCTATCATGAACCTCCCAAGTCTTTTAACCCTGCACTTGCCCTTCCTCCTAGCCACTCCCTTCTCTTTTAAAATCTAACCAGAGCCCGTCCGTTTCCCTTCTGCTTACCATTAGCCCTGCACTAACAAAGGATGCTATATTTAAATGGAATTACACCGCTACAAGGCGACCTGATAGAACCCAGGTTCACCTATAGCGTGGTAGCAGCGGGGCTCTGGTGGCGTTTAAAGGGTCCAGGGCTCCGGCTGCTGCAGGGAGCCCCAGACCCTTTAAATCACCTTTGGAGCCCTGCTGCTGCTACCCTGGGGCTGCGGCAGCGGGGCTGGGCTGGCAATTCAAAGGGCCCAGGCTCCCCACTGCGGCCAGAGCCCTGGACCCTTTAAAACGCCGCCACTACCCCAATATAACAGCGTTTCACTTACAACGCGGTAGGGATTTTTGGCTCCCCATGACCGTGTTACATCGGGGTGGCAGTGCATTGCACTGAAATCCACTCTCCTTTAGTGGGCCTGCTCTGGCTGAGCAAAGAGCTGATAAGTAATCCAGGAGAGGGAGGAGTTGATGGCCTCACATAATCATTTTCCTTCATGCACTGGGGAAACAGGTTTGTGGCACCCCAACTGGAGTAGGGTGCTCAGATCCTGCTTAAGTGTGAGCCTATGTTGCCTCCTAGTGGCTGCAACCCACAATCTATATACCTTAATATTACCACCACTCAAATAAAATCTCCTTCAGCATAAGTGCTAGGGTTTGTGCTTTGGAAGAAAAGCCTCTGAGTTCTATGTATGCTGCTGTATATGTCCCAGTTAGCTAGTGATCGGTGTCCGTTGTTTGAAGCCACTGATTTAGTAAAGGAATGGACTATCGAACGAAGTATGAACTAGAAGATCAAAGGCCAAGAATAAACATTTGTGCTGGACAAACATTCCATGGGAGGGTCTATGGGACCAGAGAAAGCCCAGTCCCCATCCCATGAGAGCATAACAGATGCCACAGGAACAGTGGGCCTGTTTCTGACCTCACATCAGAGTTAGGCCATTGATTTCATTGGAGCTGCTCTGCACTTGCACCAGTGGAAGTGAAATCAGACACAGGCCCCCAGCATCCAAGTTTCCTTCTCTACTTAGCACAGGGGTGGGAGGAAGAGGCTGCTGGCAATTAAAACATAGTTACAGTTAGCTTTGTAAAGTGCTAAGAGTCCTGGCTGTTTTGCTAAACACAGAGTCCTAAAAAGTATGATAATCTCCATGGCTTCCTGTTTGTGGGGGC
Source organism: Gopherus flavomarginatus (assembly GCF_025201925.1). Lineage (NCBI taxonomy): Eukaryota > Metazoa > Chordata > Testudines > Testudinidae > Gopherus > Gopherus flavomarginatus. Next base: position 22,348,244 of record NC_066637.1, on the reverse strand, counting down.
CCTGACACACATCAGCCCAGCTTATGAAACAATATGCAAATGTCATTTATCAGGAGTTTGCTAATGTTGGAACAGCCTGTCCCACCCTGGTTCTGCTGGGAAACATGAGCAATTTAATTATCAACTGGAAGCATGGGCCTGAGGGAGCCATAATGCCCAGATGACTCCACCCCCACCGCCCAAATGAGCCTTGGCTTTCTCATCCTCCCAATGCTTCTCAAATCAGCCTTGATTGTTGCTTTGGGAAGCTTATTCCAAATAAGCCACTTAAATGCTTCAGATCCTGCTTCAGCTTCCTTAGCAGAGAGGGAGGGCAAATATTGGTTAGCCTAGCCAAAAGAAGGCTGAGGGGGGATATGCTTGCTCTTTATAAATATATCAGAGGGATTAATATTAGGGAGGGAGAGGAATTATTTAAGCTTAGTACCAATGTAGACACAAGAACAAATGGGTATAAACTGGACACTAGGAAGTTTAGACTTGAAATTAGATGAAGGTTTCTAACCATTAGAGGAGTGAAGTTCTGGAACAGCCTTCCAAGGGGAGTAGTGGGGGCAAAAGACATACCTGGCTTTAAGATTAAGCTTAATAAGTTTATGGAAGGGATGGTATGACAGAAGAGCCTAATTTTGGCAATTGATCTTTGATTATCTGTAGATAAGTATGCCCAGTGGTCTGTGATGGGATGTTGGATGGGATAGGATCTGAGTTACTGCAGAGAATTCTTTCCTGAGTGCTGGCTGGTGAGTCTTGCCTACATGCTCAGGGTTTAGCTGATCGCCATATTTGGGGTCGGGAAGGAATTTTCCTCCGGGGCAGATTGGCAGAGGCCCTGGAGGTTTTTCGCCTTCCCCTGCAGCGTGGGGCATGAGTCACTAGCTGGTGGATTCTCTGCAGCTTGAGGTCTTCAAACCACAATTTGAAGACTTCAATAACTCGGCCATAGGTTAGGGGTTTGTTATAGAAGTGGATGGGTAGGGTTCTGTGGCCTGCTTTGTGCAGGGGTTCGGACTAGATGATCATAATGGTCCCTTCTGACCCTAGAATCTATGAATCTATTGCTTCCTGTTGTACCCACTACATTCCTGCTGACCTACTAGCAGAAGCTTGGATCTTAAAAGATGGCCATCTCCCCAACAGAGTGGAAGAGGGAGTGTGATCCAATGGTTAGAATGGGCAACAGGGGAGTCAGGACTGCTGGGTTCTATTCTTGGCCCAGTCACTGTGTGAACTTTGGCAAATCACTGAACTGCTCAGTGCCTCAGTTTACTCATCTGTACGAGTTTGGGGGGAGGTGCACTCTGAGGCTTAAATTATTAATGTTTGAAGAGCACTTTGAGAGTCACTGATGAAAGATCAATAAATAGAGGACTATTATTGTACTGTAATAACAGTGTAAGGCAAAGACCACTTTGATTTCTTTAGTGCCCAAAACTATTCTTGGTTTGTAGATTTGTGCCTTTAGTCTTTCATTTGATCTAGACTCTGGTAGCCTTGGCTTAATCATCTCTTCTTCCTGTCTCATGAACCTCCCAAATCTTCTCTCCCAAAGGGCCCAGAGCTGTGTGACTCTTTAGTGAGGCTATGACTCGCCCTCTAGGCCCTGCCCCATTCAAGCTGCATCTGCTGAACCTTTCCATCAACACAACCACTGTCAAACATTAAGCTAACGGGATTCAGAACAATGTAGTGACTTCCAGCTGCCCTCAGTTAACCAGGGGCGGCTCTATGTATTTTGCCGCCCCAAGCACGGCAGTCAGGTGGCTTTCGGCAGCGCGCCTGCGGGAGGTACGCCGGTCTCACACCTTCAGCATACCCGTGGGACCGGTGGACCTCCCACATAAATCCTGCAGAAGGCGGCACGCCGGTCCCACGCCTTCAGCGTACCCATGGGACCGGTGGACCTCCCACATAAATGCTGCAGAAGGCGGCACGCCGGTTCCACACCTTCAGCGTACCCGTGGGACCAGTGGACCTCCCACATAAATGCTGTAGAAGGCAGCCTAACTGCCGGCAACCGGCAGGCTGCCCCCCACAGCTTGCTGCCCCAGGCATGCGCTTGGTGTACTGCTGCCTGGAGCCGCCCCTGCAGGGTGCAGATCGCCCCCACCACAACCCGGGATGGGTTATTTGTTCAGACCAAACAGCTGCTGACAGATTCACAGTCTTGGCTATCAAAATCCCCATTGCCTAATGTTAAATGTTTGTCGCTTAGAAGGGCTATCAATGAGTGTGTCAACAAACTGCATCACCAATCATGGGCTTATTCCTTTGGAGCTCACTGCTGGGCACCTTCCCTCAGCCTCTGCTGTTTTCACCTCACACATTCCCTCTGGCCCAGTGGCTTCTATGCTTGCATATTACAGAGGCGCTCAGACGTTTCAGTGATAAGGGCCATGCAAACACCTTACTTGATGGAAAATCTACACACGCACACAATCCGCTTTGAAGGGCTAAAATCTGAGATCCTGACACAGTTCCTGACTAGGCCAGACGCCTATCAGCATCAGACAGAGCTTTGCTTGAGTAAACAACATCCACCTGTAACATGGACTGAACCTGGGGGACCTCTGAATCTAAAAGCATAAGCCTCTGCTGCCAGAGCCAGATCAGGCTCTGCTAACTACCACTGCAGCAGGCTTATCAGCCTCTCCCAGGACCCAGCCACCCATAGAAAATCACACCGAGTGGGCAGGCATTACACAGGTGGTGACCAAGGCCAACAGAATATAGCTCTTTGACAATGAAGGAAAGTCTCAGGGCTGTTGAGGCTGCACACTCCAAGCCTCATGACTGGAGTGAAATTCACACGTACAAGAAATTTGTTCCGGGGAGGGGGAAAAAATACCTTTGCTCTCAGAGGCCTTTAGTGTACTTCACCCCTCTCTATTGGGTAGACTAATGCATTAAGTTGAAACAGCACATATGTCCACTGCCTGCCAGATAACTGCCTCTTGTTAATTCCTCCCCAAAGTCTGATTAGTTAGGTCCTAACCCTTTAGTGATTCTTGTTATGTTCCATGGCGCACATACATACAGAGAAGTTAGATAAAAACATAGAATATTCTTACTAGAAGGTTGCAACATAACACTACTGTATTTCTTACAATTCAGAACAACCACCATCAAGAACCCAAAACAGAGAGAGAGAAAACAGACTGCTCCCTAGAGGGACCAAGGCACAACTCATCCCTCCTTTTTCCAGGCTGGGAGCACTGCAGCAGTCAGACACTTCTCCACAGAGTCCCCTAGCCTACAAACAGGACCAGAACCCCACCCCCTCCCCACATTCTTAAAGGGATAGCTTTCTATTCCAACACAGACCTCAATATACCATAATTCTGTAACTAGTTACATGTCTAGGTATTTCCCATTCTTCTCTGATTCAGAGACTGTGGCTTCTCAGCTTAGTCCTCTGCTGCCACTCATCAGTTTTAGAGTTGGCATGGTTGCCAAATGATGATGCTGAAGACTCACTCCCCATCTGAGAGCTTCTGGGTAGGCTGTGCTGAGTTCAGGTCTGGGTGAGGTGAGCCAGCCACCAGCCCCAGTCCAGCCCATTCTGGAAGGTTGGTGGCTTTGTGCGTGTCCCTCTCCTTAATCCAAGACACTAAGATCTTGCACTTTCCTATGATCTCTGTGCACACGGGCAGCCTCACAGCACTGACTTTACTCTCAGGGCCCCGATTCGGCCTGCTCTGGGCTCAGTGTAAAACCTGAGACAGATTCCTTGAAGGGCCGAATCCTCACTATTTATTTCAAAGTCCTGCTCAGAAATCTGGAACGGAGGAGTCCAGCCAAGACATTACGGGTGGATATAACATAGAGGGTGGGATACATAGGAAGCTCCTAGATGATGGAGAGCACCTCCATGCAAAACATGGACTGTTCATGCTCTCAAGTGGCACAGATATTGGCCAGACCATCTGTCTCTCTAGAGATTCCTAATGCACGCCTCACCATGCTAGCTAGACACTCCATGAGTTGCCTTAGAGGTCACTCCGTCTCAGGGGCGGCTCTAGGTATTTTGCCGCCCCAAGCACGGCAGGCAGGCTGCCTTCAGTGGCTTGCCTGCAAAAGGTCCCCAGCCCCGTGGATTCGGTGTCAGCCTGCGGGAGGTCTGCCGAAGCCATGGGACCAGCAGACCCTCCACAGGCATGCCACCGAAGGCAACCTGCCTGCCGCCCTCACAGCAACCAGGGCGGCCCCCCGCGCTGGCGCCCCAGGCACGCGCGTGGCCTGCTGGTGCCTGGAGCTGCCCCTGCTCTCTTCGTTCACTCCCGCTCCCAGACGGGTCCAGTGCTAGATGTCACCTCGCCCTAGATCCCATTTGCTACTCTGGACCCACCAGCACCTGAAGCTTCTTGGCCTCCAGCTGTTCTTAGCACATGGGGATCTGTCCATGCTCTGTCATCTGTTCCCCCCCCACTCCCCTTGTGTGTGGCTCAGATTTACTTCACTTCTGTCACGCCTGTCCCCCGACGCCCTTGCCCTCCCACAAGCCCACTCAAGCCCCACGGCCAGGCCAGCGGGCGCCTCTCCCACGGCGCGGCTGTTCGCGCCAGCGTCCCCCGGCAACGAGCGAAAGCAGAGCCGGCCCGTGCACACCCCTACCGCAGCCACTCACCATGGCTGAGCCCGCAGCCGCGCTCCTCCCGGCTCCTCCCGGCCCGCCTGCGCTGCGCTCCGCAAGGGACCCAGGCTCGGCGCGGCGCGGCCGGTCCCCCGCCGCAGCCCCAGGGCCTGGCTCGCAGAGCCGGAGAAGCAGCGGCGCCGACCTATGCGCGCTGCCGAGGGCAGTACCTGAGCCGAGCAGCCAATCGCGAAGCGGGAGGGCCGGACTTCCTCGCTCGGCCCGAGCCGAGGGGGAGGATGCGCCGGGGGAAAGCTCCGCGCTCCTGAGCCAGCGGGCGGCTGCAGCACCTGCCGGGCGGGGAGCTGCTCCTGGGTTAGCGCTGCCAGGCGTCTAATGGCACAAACCTGAACCCTCCGCCCCCACTCGCTCCCTTTCCCTGGGCTGGGGCCGAAGGAGTCCTGTGTGGGAGGGGACTCCGGGCTGAGCCTGGGGGCAGGGGAGAGGGGCAGCAGGGACTGCGGGGTGCAGGCTCGGCCGGGCAGCGCTTCTCTTGAGTGGCTCCAGCAACAAAGCCTGAACTCACGGACTGCTGGGCAGCTCTGCCTGCTTTCCCTGCCTGCAGGCACCACCCCACAGCTTCCATTGGCCGCGATTCTCTGTGCCCAGCCAATGGGAGCTGTGGAGTCAGTGCTCAGGGTGGGGACAGTGCTCAGGGTCCCCCCGGTGGCCACCGCCGGATATGCTGGCCACTTCCAGGAGCGGGGCAGAGCCAGGGCAGGTAGGGAGCCTGGCTCAGCCCTACTGCACCACCGGACTTTTAGAGGCCTACAATCTCCTGGATTGGCTTCAGTAGCCTCCGGGAGATCAAGCCCAATTCTGTGAGATTCCCAGCCAAACTAGGAGGGTTGGCAGCCTTACCTCCGGCTGGAGGTGTGGGCTCTGGGGTGGGGCCAGGGATGAGGTTTTTTGCATGCAGGAGAGGGCTCAGGGCTGGGGCAGGGGGTTGGGGTCCGGTGCGGGGGGAGGTGCAGCCTCCAGGAGGGAGTTTGGGTATGGGAGGGGACTCTGGGCTGGCGCAGAGGGCTGGGATGCAGGAGGGGGGTTGGGGTCTGGGGTCCTGGCAGCGCTTACCATGACTCCGAGGAAGCAGCCACCAGGTCCTTGCAGCTCCTAGGCACACGGAGGGCCAGGAAGGTTCCATGTGCTGCCATCACACCCACAGGTGCTGCCCCCCCCAAATGGGAGCTGCATAGTCAGCAATTGGGGCAATGCAGCACATGTAGCTTCCTTGGCTGCCCATGCACCTAGGTGCTGCACGAACCTGGTGGCCGCTTCCAGGAGCTGCGCAGAGCTAGGGCAGGCAGGGAGCCTGCCTTAGCCCTGGGCCCCTGCTGCACCGCTGACCAGATTTTAATGGCCTGTTCAGCCTTGCCGGCGGAGCCACCAGCATCCCTTTTTTGCCTGGGCGTTCCAGTCGTAAACCAGGTGCCTGGCAGCCCTATCCTGGATCAGAGCCACACGTGGAGACAGTGCTGGTGCTGCTGGGAAATTTGCCCAGTGGCGTATGGGGGGTGCTTTGGAGCAGGGCAGAGCAGTGGCAAAGTCAGAGGGGGCCCAGCCCTTGGTTCGAGCGGGGCTCCAAACACAGTTATCACAGCTCTGGCCCTTTGGAGCAGGGCAGAGCAGTGGCAAAAACACACAGTAGGCCTAATGGCCTCCTCAGGCCAGGGGGAGGGGGATTCTGCCACCTGGCTACGGGTGGCAGGGGGAACGCAGGCCCACCCACTCCTCTGTGTTCCAGCCCGGGGCCCTAGTAGCGGTGATCACCGCTGCAGGTGCTCAGTGGGGATCCTGACCGCAAGACACTGCCATGGGTATCGGGAGGTCTGCAGCCTGACTCGGGTCGGCTGCTCCCAGGCTACTTCCAGTATCCCCCTCCGAGCCTACCTGGTTCGTGGGATCAGCTTCAGGGACGTCCCACCACATCGGCTCCTCCCGGCCAGGGCTGGGTGGCAGGTCCGGCAGCTCTTCTGGGAAGTCCGGCCAGGCCTGTTCCGGGGGGTCCTCGGGGCCGCCTCTGGGGGTCGGGACTTCCGCTTCGAGGCCCTGCCCCTATGGATGATTGACGGGGCTCGACCCTCCCGGATGAGGAGGGGAGCCACACCGCCTCGTTACAGCACCAAGCCGCTTTTGTGCTGAACACCACCTCTCAGGGCTTGCTGCCTTGAGGCCTTTCCCCCAAGCTGATTCCTATTGCCTCCCTTCCCAGGGGACTGAGACTTAGCCCTGCTCCTCCTTCCTTACCCATAGCCTGGCTTTTGATGGAAAACAGCTATCTCTACCTCACCCACATTGAATTCATGACCAGGATTGGCTGGCTACCCTGTTCCAAACCTGTATACAGAAGGTGAAATGTCACCATTGGTGTGAGTAGACCCCTGCTCAGAAGACATTTCCCATGCACTTTGCATGGATCTCAGTGGTGGCACAGGGAGCAGGGCAAGGCAATAGTAATCAGGGTCATTGTGTCTTCAAACATGGCAAGCTCCTCTGCACTTGGACCCCACGCCTCACTTGCCACTAGGTGCCTGTCTGTCCTGCGCTGTGTGCTGGTGCCCCAGTGCCTCTTTCTCCTATTCCACTGGGATACTGCACGTTGTCCTGGAAGAACTCTTGTTTCATTATGCAGCTCGATAGTACTTGGTGGTGTATTCTTACATTTTTGTGCTCCATAGAATTCAACAAAGCTTTCCCCCTGACAAACAGCCCCTTCCCGTGCTAATACTCTAATAGAGCAAGGATTGGAGACTAGTTTTTAACAAAATGGACCAATCGTTACCATTTTTGCAGCATGAAAAATTGTTTGTGGAGGGATGTGCCCTCAAGAACCCTTTACGGTTGCAAGGAGCTCATCCCCAGCCTTTGGATGGGGCCAGCTGTCTGGATAATTTAAGAGAAACAAATCTGTAAACACTGATATGTAACTTTTACTCCTGAAAAATTAGTCATAATTTGCCTCAAAAGCAAAGGCAGAAAATTAGAAACAATCCATGCCAGAAAGTGGAAATCCTCGCAATCTCCAGATTCTTGATACATTGACCGTGGCAATGCTCAAATGCCTTATTGTGCCAATAATAATAATAGTGCTTAGCTCTTACATAGGTCTGTTTGGCCATAGATCCTTCAGGGCTTGATCTGTCAAGCAGCTGAGACCTCTCAAACCCCACTGACCTCAGTGCTCTATATAAATGGTTATTGTTACCATTCCCATTTTTCAGATCAGGAAACAGGGTCAGTGAGGACTTTGATGGGGTTGGGTCCCAAGTGACCTGGCTCAGGTCACTTAGCAAGTCAAGAAGAGACCCAGGAATCAAACCCAGGTCTCTAGATTTCTAGTCCTGCACCTGATCCAAACTACATCCCACCACAACTGAAAATGAGGAATTTGCCCAAGGGAGTGTCATGCTTGTTATTGCAAAGCCAATGGCTAGACATCTCGATCCTTCCACAGGAGCATCACTAAGTAGGAAAGTCTGATGACTGGCAACTGTTCAGGCTCAGGAAAGGGAGAGGACTTTCCATAATTGAGAAACTTCATTCAGATAGCCAACTATGCCTCCTGTTTCCACTGCACTCAGCAGTCTCCCCTTGCAAGATGACTCATGCCTTCATTGTTGCTTTCCACTCCCTTTGTACTGGCGGCAATAGGTTACAGCACCTTATGGCAATTCAGTGTAGCATGTTTTAGCTTCACTGATAAGGCTGATGACTTTTTTTAAACTGGATTCTGTGCTATACAGCTGCTGTTATGCCGGGGACTGAACTGTTTCCTTGGTCACAGGAGGTGAATCAGGAGTCAGCCTTGGTGTGAGAGCAGAATGGGGCTATATCTATCTCCAGCGTCTCTGAGCACCTCACAGTCTTTAATGTATTCACCCTCAGCACACCCAGGGCTGGCCTTAGGGAAATAGCGCCCTAGGTGAATGTGTATTTTGGCACCTTCTTTGAGTGTGAACAGCAGCGTGGGGTAATTCCTGGCCCCAGAGACTGGCAGAGCTGCAGAGGGAGCCTTGACTCCCCTGGCCAGACAGCCCCTGATCACCTAGCAGGAGGAGAGAGAGTGTGCAGCTACCACCCATGCCTGCAGGAAGGGGGAATCCAGCGGCTGGCCTGCTGGCTCTGCTGGGGCACGCCCCACTGCCTGCTCTTCCTCACCAGGCTGGCAGCTCTGGGCAGCATCATCTGCCCCCTACACACACCTGGCCAGCACTCACCTTCACTCTGGTGGCCCAGGTCAGTTAGCTTGCAGCACTTGGACAGCACCTCCTCCCCTCCCCCCATGGCACCCTGGACAGTTGCCCACATCACCCACCATAAGACTGGCCCTGACCACACCCCTATGAGACAGGGAAGGGCTATTATCCCCTGATGGGGAACCAAGACACAAGGAGTCTAAGTGATTTGCTCAAGCTCACACAAGAAGTCTGCGGCAGAGCAGGGAATTGAACACAGAACTCCTGTGTCCCAGTCTAGTACTCTAACCACTGTTAGGGCACTCTCCTTATGTTATGACTCCACCCAATATTTCCTTCTGTCAATGCTTTCTCCTTTAAATCTCTAAGAAACTCTGCTCTCTGTGGAGACAGCCAGCCATTTTGTTTACAGAGGCAATGCACACACTATGCTCTGTCCTGAAGATTGTACTATGGCCTTTATTTGCTTGGTTTCCCTTAATCTAAAATAAAAGCCTGTCAGACTGGAAGTATCTGATTGCTCACTGTGCATGAAGAAAAGAAACTGTTATATATTTAATACTCGCATTACCCAAGTGTTTAATAAACCATGAAAGGCTAGGTCCAGACCACTAAGTTATGAGTGTCCAACTGCTCCAGCCTTTCAACTCAAATAACACAGGAATGCAGAGGCAAGATTAGAAAGGCAAAGGCACAAAATGAGCTCAAACTAGCTATGAGAATAACGGGAAACAAGAAGACTTTTTATCAATACATTAGAAGCAAGAGGAAGACCAAGGACAGGGTAGGCCCACTGCTCAGTGAGGACGGGGAAACAGTAACAGGAGACTTGGAAATGGCAGAGATGCTTAATGACTTCTTTGTTTCGGTCTTCACTGAGAAGTCTGAAGGAATGTCTAATATAGTGAATGCTTACGGGAAGAGGGTAGGTTTAGAAGATAAAATAAAAAAAGAGCAAGTAAAAAATCACTTAGAAAAGTTAGATGCCTGCAAGTCACCAGGGCCTGATGAAATGCATCCTAGAATACTCAAGGAGTTAATAGAGGAGGTATCTGAGCCTCTAGCTATTATCTTTGGGAAATCATGGGAGACGGGGGAGATTCCAGAAGACTGGAAGGGGGCAAATATAGTGCCCATCTATAAAAAGGGAAATAAAAACAACCCAGGAAACTACAGACCAGTTAGTTTAACTTCTGTGCCAGGGAAGATAATGGAGCAGATAATTAAAGAAATCATCTGCAAACACTTGGAAGGTGGTAAGGTGATAGGGAATAGCCAGCATGGATTTGTAAAGAACAAATCATGTCAAACTAATCTGATAGCATTCTTTGATAGGATAACGAGCCTTGTGGATAAGGGAGAAGCGGTGGATGTGATATACCTAGACTTTAGTAAGGCATTTGATACGGTCTCACATGATATTCTTATAGATAAACTAGGAAAGTACAATTTAGATGGGGCTACTATAAGGTGGGTGCATAACTGGCTGGATAACCGCACTCAGAGAGTAGTTATTAATGGCTTCCCAATCCTGCTGGAAAGGTATAACAAGTGGGGTTCTGCAGGGGTCTGTTTTGGGACCAGCTCTGTTCAATATCTTCATCAACGATTTAGATGTTGGCATAGAAAGTACGCTTATTAAGTTTGCGGATGATACCAAACTGGGAGGGATTGCAACTGCTTTGGAGGACAGAGTCAAAATTCAAAACGAATCTGGACAAATTGGAGAAATGGTCTGAGGTAAACAGGATGAAGTTCAATAAAGATAAATGCAAAGTGCTCCACTTAGGAAGGAACAATCAGTTTCACACATACAGAATGGCAGGAGACTGTCTTGGAAGGAGTATGGCAGAAAGAGATCTAGGGGTCATAGTCAACCACAAGCTTAATATGAGTCAACAGTGTGATACTGTTGCAAAAAAAGCAAATGTGATTCTGGGATGCCTTAACAGGTGTGTTGTAAACAAGACACGAGAAGTCATTCTTCCGCTTTACTCTGCGCTGGTTAGGCCTCAACTGGAGTATTGTGTCCAGTTCTGGGCACCGCATTTCAAGAAAGATGTGGAGAAACTGGAGAGGGTCCAGAGAAGAGCAACGAGAATGATTAAAGGTCTTGAGAACATGACCTATGAAGGAAGGCTGAAGGAATTGGGTTTGTTTAGTTTGGAAAAGAGAAGACTGAGAGGGGACATGATAGCAGTTTTCAGGTATCTAAAAGGGTGTCATCAGGAGGAGGGAGAAAACTTGTTCACCTTAGCCTCCAATGATAGAACAAGAAGCAATGGGCTTAAACTGCAGCAAGGGAGATTTAGGTTGGACATTAGGAAAAAGTTCCTAACTGTCAGCGTAGTTAAACACTGGAATAGATTGCCTAGGGAAGTTGTGGAATCTCCATCTCTGGAGATATTTAAGAGTAGGTTAGATAAATGTCTATTAGGGATGGTCTAGACAGTATTTGGTCCTGCCATGAGGGCAGGTGACTGGACTCGATGACCTCTCGAGGTCCCTTCCAGTCCTAGAGTCTATGAGTCTATGAGTTGTTCATTTCTCCCAGCATGCAGTTGGAGACTGCAGGTCCTCTTACTGCATGAAAACAAATCGGCAATTTACAGTGAACTAGACACTTTGCAAGTGTCTAATTTATTGTCATCCAACGTCCCATAAATGTGAGTAAACCTCTCAAGGTTTATATCAGTTTACATAGGTGGATAAACAACGTAATGGCTCAACTTGCTTATTAGCATAAATGTTAATACAATATTAATACTCTCGACATGTATATGGTTTTTATGAAGCTTTAATGGCTGGAAGAAAAGCTACTGATTTATGCTGCTGGGTAAACAGCACATGAAGTGGTTGAGTTTTGGTGGTGGTTCATCGTCCAGGGTAAGTATGTGGCTAGCAAATGACCCGGTGTCAGCTGTCCACTAGTTTCATGTGCACATGCAAAGTTAGGCACATTCAACATGAGGCAAATGGCCAGCCACTTGTGGCAAACGAAGGCCGTGTCTCTGGTGTAGAGCACAGTGTGACAGAGGTGATTGCTGCACCAGTGCTGAGCAAGGCTTGTTCTGGTCCCGACTGTGTTCTGCTCCATTTCATTTCACCCACTGCCTTCAAGCTTTGCTGCCCATTAATGGGGAGTTTGCCTAGTACACCCAGGCCTTTCTTCCCCCTGCAGCACTGGAGCCCATGGGCACTGACTCCGTGGCTGCGCCGGGCTCAAGCAACGATGGAAAAAAAATAGTGAGTGCTCAGCACCCACCAGTCACAACTGTTCAGGGGCGCCATGGATCAGCTGTTCGCTGGGGCTGCCAGGCACCTGTTTGTCAGCTGTGGGAGCTCCACCAATGTTTGGGGCTGGGTCTCGTCCTAGCCCCACCTGACAAACCTGTGCACCTCCCCCAAAGCATCCCCTGGCCCCACCCGCTGTCCCTATGCTCCTCCACTGGAGCATCCCCCAGTCCCACCCGCCGCCCCCACCCCCTGTGCGCCTCCCTCGAGCATCCTTGCCTGGACCCATTCCAGGCACCACCAAAAATTATACAAACCTGCCACCCCTGCCTGTAGTTGAACTGCAGTTTCCCCTTGGCAGATGTGCTGCATGTGTACATCTGGGGGGAAGGGCGGGGGCTTTCTGCATCTCCTGTCCCCAGCACATCTGTGCTGCAGCACCCCTAGCTTAGCCCTCTGGGGTGTTCCAAAGGAGCCCTTGGTTGGCCTGAGCCTGAGGTTTTCATTTTCTGTTGTGCACGGTTGGACTGTGTCTCACTCCTCTTGGGGCTGAGGGTTGCTGCACTCAGTTCATGCCTGTGGCTTTGGAAGCCCCCATCCATGTACATGCCACATGAGATCATTTGCATGTGAATGGCTCCAAAAATTCCTGTTTGACCAGATATGGAGGAAGACAGGAAACAGCAGGATAAACAAACCCTTTGGAAGATAAGGAGCCAAATGAAGGCTTTGCTCCTGTTTGGAGCAGGGAGCAGCTGAACAGAGTCGTATTGATGGCTTGTCTTCACTGCAGAAGTCACTAAGTTAGACTTGGACTGCTGCCCACAACTCCCATCCACACACAAAATCCCTCACTCAAGTGCAGCAGTGCCTTGGCTAGCCTGAGAATTGCATAGGCTACAGCTTGACTGAGGACAAGTCATCAGCTGCTATCATGATCCCTCCGTAATGTGGACACAAGCTAGATCCCACAAGTGCCACTAATCCTCCAATGCCTTCCCACAGTCTCCCCCCCCCGGGCAATGGTTTCTTATCACCTACAGAGTCCCTGCTTCTGGACTGGAAGTCAGCTCTCAGTTCAACGGGCTGGAGTGATGGGCGAGAACAGAAAGCTGGACCATGCCAAGGCAGAAGTGAGTTGCCAGGTTAACACCACTTCTGTCCATGGGCCTGGAAGGAAAGAAACCTTCTCCCACAATTCACTGGGAAAGAATAGCTAGAGCAGCTCAGCTCTGCAGTGCTAAGAGCCCCGGGCTGTGCTCCTGGAAGTGCTAGTATCACACACTAGTATGTGCAAGGCCCAGGCGGATGCAAGACATTCCAGCAACTTGAGTGGTTTTGTTGGAGTAGCCCCTCACTCATGTTCCGTTAACTTGAGTGCAGATATGTTGAGTTAAGTCTGCAGCGAAGACAGATCCAGCAAGGCCTGGGAGGTAGTCTATAGTGCTTCCCACTCCCAGAAGACCTGCACATGCTCTCTCCCCACACCCTCTGCTGCCAGAGGTTAGCAGATGGGGGATGGAGAAGAAGTAGTCAGGGCCCCAGCCACCCCCCTTTAAACTGTGCAGTGCTGCCAAGCATCAAAAGGCAAGGCAATGAAAGCTAAGGAAAGAAGATGCTTTTCTTTCTTTGCACAATGCATAATTAACCTGTGGAACTCCTTGCTACAAGGCCAAGAGCTCAGCAGGATTGTAAAAGGATCAGACATGTATACGGAAAACGAAAACATCCACTACCAATTCATATATTTATTTGATGTTGATTTCAACCCATAAAACATAAAGGCTGGTCATTTCCAGGTTCGTGTGGCAGATTATTAAAAATGCAGCCCTGTGAACAGGAGTCAAAAGCAAGAGATTTCCGCTACACAATAGGAGCCTGGCCACAAAAAGCTGATCCCTTCTGTGACAGGGTGTTCACCACATTGCAGCCCAGATGAGTCAAAGAGGCTAGGTGGGCCAATTAACTGCCTATCCTCCATCTGGAGGAGCAGCCTGGGAACAAGGAGGACCAATTAAAGGATGATGCTCATCTGGACAGGAACAGGCAGGGCACATATAAAGCCAGGTAACTGAGGGCAGAAATGTGCTGCAGGGACGAAGGCTGCAGTCCCTGTCTCAAAGGCTGTTGAGAGAAGGGTGCTGCTGCCTTATTAATTTCATTTGGTGGCCCCTAGTACTTGTGTTATGAGAAGTAGTAAACAACACTTCCTCATCTACTTCCTCTACACCAGTCATGATTTTACAGATCTCAATCATATCTCCCCTTAGTTGTCTCTTTTCCAAGCTGAAAAGTCCAAGTCTTATTAATCTCTCCTCATACGGAAGCTGTTCCATACCCCTAATAATTTTTGTTGCCCTTTTCTGAACCTTTTCCAATTCCAATATATCCTTTTTAGAGCTAGAGAGATACCTAGGCCCCTCACTGAGCTGCCTGCACCCAGATTGTCCCACACAGAATCCTCTCACTCTGCACTGAGCCCCTCCACAGTTGGATCCTGCCTGGTTGTGCATGCCTGCCCCACATCTGGTGTGCCTGGCACAGAGGAGCAGGGCCCCAGGGTGTTTCCGGGGCAGGCCCAGACCTTGTGCTGTGTTAGAGTCAGGTGCAGCCTCATTGCTGAGTCCGTGTCCCAGGGGTGGGGGGCTGCAGGGTGATCTCCCACCTTCGTGCAGCCAGTGGCCTGTGCTCCCCATTGCCATGCTGGAGCTTCTGCATTTATTTATTAAGAAATAAATAAAACTTGCAGTATTTTGCAGAATTTTAAAATATTGTGTGCAGAATTTCCAATTTTTGGCACAGAATGTCCTCAGGAGTAGATGAGAAACCTAAGACTGTAGCAGTCTTAGCAGCTCCACTGAGCTGTTGCTTGTCTGTGGCTGAAAGCCAACCCCCTTTCCTCTCCCTGTTACTTGTACGACTGCTGCTGTTGGTTCCTAGGCATTCTGGGGTTGTACAGTCCAGAAAGGAAGGATCTACTGTTGCACAAATTCTTGGTGTTACCTGTTGGCAGCTTCAGACAGCACTTGGTTTGGCTGTTGTTTGAGCTGCGATGCCCTTTGTCCTGGACATCAGCTCCCTGCAGGTGGAGATGGTGCCCTCTATTGACAGGCAGGATATCTGTAGGGGTACTGCTGCCAGAGATTGGCTGGGCCTGTGGACGAAGTGAAAGGTGATACCCCTAGTTTCCAGGCATGGTATCCATGCCTTTGCTAGGTGATCCACAGAAGTAGCACTGATTGATGTTGTCCATCTGCCTCCATGTGCTTTCAGAATTTGACCATGTGTGTGCCTCCATGGGGTGGGCAGCAGCAGAGCCAGGGCTGCTGCTGCTATTGTTCTGCCTGTGGGTCCGAGGGTCTGAGAGCTTTTCACAAACACAGCTGCAGGAGGCCCCTCTGAGGTGGATCATTACCCCTTCTATAGGTGCGGAAACTGAGGCACACACAGGGAATGTGACTTCCTCAAGATCACACATGAATCGGTGTCAAGGTCAAGAATAGAGCTCAGGAGTCCTGTCTCCCAGGCCTGTCTCTTTATCATACAACCAGCCTTCCTCCTCCTTTCCACTGCAGGAAAGGAGCCCCAGAAGTCCTCATGTCAGGTCATGACTCCTGCTCCTTGTCTGCTCCCTAGCCTGGGGTGAAGCTGCAGGGAGCCTGGGGGCAGTGTGGGGCCACTCTGTTGTGAATGAGATTCCTGACCTCGACAATGTAGATCCTGGACTTGTCCATTCTGTGACCCTCAGAGTTTTCTCTGAGCTTCAGAAAATGGTACATTCCCTTGCATACAGTTCTATAGCAATCAGGCCACCTGAATCAGTAATATCATTCTGGGATCTGGGGGCCTTGAGGGGCAGCAGCCCCACTGTTCAGTGCTACAGCAATGGCCTAAGTTCAGAGAAGACTCCTAATCACAAGGAGTCGGGAAGTCTCAGATCAGGCAGCTACATTGCACACTCTCATACATATGGGTTTAGGAATCCCGAAGGGGCCTGAGAGTGCCTCCTTGGTATTGCTGGGACACACATGGAGGAGGATTGCTAGAGAACAATCTAAGGCACTTCCTATCCCCAGGGCTGAACACGCTGCCTCAGCAGCTGTCCTCCCTCTACCAGCCCAGTGGGACAGAGCTGGTATCCAGAGCAGACTACTGTGGTCATATAAATTATCGCTCTGATCATTTTTGTCATTCATCCAGATACCACAATGACAGGCACAGCGAGAAACCATTAAATAAATACAACTCAGATGGTTTTCATGGGAAGTGTTGTGCTTCGGGGATCATGTTTAGCCTTGCTATGCTGGCGTTTTCACAACTGTGCGTTTACTGGTAGTTACCCACCACAATATACTGGAACTTTCTCCAGTCTCCAGGAGCCCTACCTCCTACCATAGCATATGGGCAACCAGTGAGGCCCTTGTTCTCTGATACTAGGAGTGGGGGCTAGTCATTAGAGCAGCACAGAAAGAATTGGAACTCCTGGATTCTACTACCAGCTTGCAATTGACTCATTCTGAGCACATTGCTACCCTACTCCATTCCTCAGTTTCCCCAACTACAAAATGAAGGGTAATAATACTGATGTCTAGGATGTTGTGGGGCTTCATTAATGAATACTTCTAAAGTAACTGTTGGGTGAAAATGGGCTCGAGAGTCCCAAGTAGCTTTAATAACAATCCCTTTATAACTTCTGATAAAAACTGGTGTAGGCTCATGTGTAATGTTTACATGTGAAATATTTTGCTTTGGTTGTAAGCACTGAGAGCTGTGTTTCCAGAACCCTCTTTGCTTGTGCCTGGAAAGTGTTGATACAAGACGCAGAAGCTGGCTGCTTTGTTGGGAAAGTGCCACATCAGGAGATCTGGGTTGGATTCTGAGCTCTGCTCTGAATGCCTTTTGTGACCTTGGGAAAGTTGCATAGGCTGGGATTGTCAGAGGAGCCGAGTCCTTTGAAAATCTGTCCCAGTGTGAGCTGCTGGATGCCGAGCACTACTGCAGATCTGGGGCTTGTAAGCATGCCTATAAATGGAAATAGAAGACTTAAACATTGGCCCTGAGCTCCTGGAAACCTTTGCCCCATAATATCCCTGAGCCTCAACTCAATGGGGCTACTACAGCTTCCCTTTTCTGACCACGTGGCTGCTTAGCTTTTTAGCTCATAGGGGCAAGGATTACTCCTGGACTCATAGACTTTAAGGTCAGAAGGGACCATTATGATCATCTAGTCTGACCTCCTGCACAATGCAGGCCACACAATCTCACCCATCCACTTCTATAACAAACCTCTAACCTATGTCTGAGTTACTGAAGTCCTCAAATCGTGGTTTGAAGACCTCAAGCTGCAGGGAATCCTCCAGCAAGTGACCCGTGCCCCACGCTGCAGAGGAAGGCGAACCCCCCCCCCCCCCAGGGCCTCTGCCAATCTGCCCTGCAGGAAAATTCCTTCCCGATCCCAAATATGGCAATCAGTTAAACCCTGAGCACGTGGGCAAGACTCACCTGCCAGCACCCAGGAAAGAATTCTCTGTAGTAACTCAGATCCCATCCCATCCAACATCCCATCACAGACCACTGGGTATACTTACCTGCCGATAAACAAACATCAATTGCCAAATTAGGCTATCCCATCATACCATCCCCTCCATAAACTGATCAAGCTTAGTCTTAAAGCCAGATATGTCTTTTTCCCCCACTACTCCCCTTGGAAGGTTGTTCCAGAACTTCACTCCTCTAATGGTTAGAAACCTTCATCTAATTTCAAGTCTAAACTTCCTAGTGTCCAGTTTATACCCATTTGTTCTTGTGTCCACATTGGTACTAAGCTTAAATAATTCCTCTCCCTCCCTAATATTAATCCCTCTGATATATTTATAAAGAGCAAGCATATCCACCCTCAACCTTCTTTTGGTTAGGCTAAACAAGCCAAGCTCTTTGAGTCTCCTTTCATAAGACAGGTTTTCCATTCCTCCGATCATCTTAGTAGCCCATCTCTGAACCTGTTCCAGTTTGAATTCATCCTTCTTAAACATGGGAGACCAGAACTGCACACAGTATTCCAGATGAGGTCTCACCAGTGCCTTATATAACAGTACTAAGACCTCCTTATCTTTACTGGAAATACCTCGCCTCATGCATCCTAAAACTGCATTAGCTTTTTTAACGGCCATATCACATAGTTATCCTATGAGCCGCCAATGATCAACCAATACTCCAAGGTCCTTCTCCTCCTCGGTTATTTCCAACTGATGTGTCCCCAATTTATAACTAAAATTCTTGTTATTAATCCCTAAATGCATGACCTTGCACTTTTCACTATTAAATTTCATCCTATTACTATTACTCCAGTTTACAAGGTCATCCAGATCTTCCTGTAGGATATCCCAGTCCTTCTCTGTGTTAGCAATACCCCCAGCTTTGTGTCATCCGCAAACTTTATTAGCACATTCCCACTTTTTGTGCCAAGCTCAGTAATAAAAAGGTTAAATAAGATTGGCCCCAAAACTGATCCCTGAGGAACTCCACTAGTAACCTCCTTCCAGCCTGACAGTTCACCTTTGAGTACGACTCATTGTAGTCTCCCCTTTAACCAGTTCCTTATCCACCTTTCAATTTTCATATTGATCCCCATCTTTTCTAATTTAACTAACAATTCTCCATGTGGAACCCTATCAGATGCCTTACTGAAATCGAGGCAAATTAGATCTACTGCATTTCCTTTGTCTAAAAAATCTGTCACCTTCTTAAATAAGGAGATCAGGTTGGTTTGGCACGATCTATGTTTTGTAAAACCATGTTGTATTTTGTCCCAATTATCATTGACCTCAGTGTCCTTAACTACTTTCTCCTTCAATTTTTTTCCAAGACCTTACATACTACAGATGTCAAACTAACAGGCCTATAGTTACTCGGATCACCTTCTTCCCCTTTCTTAAAAATAGGAACTATGTTAGCAATTCTCCAGTCATACAGTACAATCCCTGAGTTTACTGATTCATTAAAAATTCTTGCTAATGGGCTTGCAATTTCATGTGCCAGTTCCTTTAACATTCTTGGATGAAGATTATCTGGGCCCTCCGATTTTGTCCCATTAAGCTGTTCGAGTTTGGCCTCTACCTCGGATATGGTAATATCTACCTCCATATCCTCATTCCCATTTGTCATCCTTCCATTATCCCTAAGCTCCTCATTAGCTTTATTAAAGACTGAGGCAAAGTATTTATTTAGATATCGGGCCATGCCTAGGTTATCCTTAACCTCCACTCCATCCTCAGTGTTTAGCGGTCCCACTTCTTCTTTCTTTGTTTTCTTCTTATTTATATGGCTATAGAACCTTTTACTATTGGTTTTAATTCCCTTTGCAAAGTCCAATTCTACATGGCTTTTAGCCTCTCTCATTTCATCCCTACATGTTCTGACCTCAATAAGGTAGCTTTCCTTGCTAATCTTGCCCATCTTGGGGTACGTCTACACTACGGGATTATTCCGATTTTACATACCCGGTTTTATAAAACATTGTATAAAGTTGAGTGCACGCGGCCACACTAAGCACATTAATTCGGCGGTGTGTGTCCATGTACCGAGGCTAGCGTCGATTTCTGGAGCGTTGCACTGTGGGTAGCTATTCCATAGCTATCCCATAGTTCCCGCAGTCTCCCCCACCCCTTAGAATTCTGGGTTGAGAGCCCAGGGGTTGATGGGGCAAAAATCATTGTCAGGGGTGGTTCTGGGTAAATGTCGTCAGTCATTCCTTCCTCCGGGAAAGCAACGTCAGACAATCATTTCACGCCCTTTTTCCCTGGATTGCCCTGGTAGACACCATAGCACGGCAACCCCCGTTCAGCTTTTTTAACAGTCACCGTATGTGTACTGGATGTCTCGGACAGAGGCTATACTCCAGCGCTACACAGCAGCATTCATTTGCTTTTGCATGATAGCAGAGATGGTTACCAGTCGTTCTGTACCGTCTGCTGCCAGTGTAAATTGGCAATGAGATGATGGTTATCTGTCTTTCTGTACTGTCCGCGGCTATCATAGGTGCCCCTGGCTAAGATCGGCCAGAGGCGCAAAGGCAAAACTGGGAATGACTCCTCGAGTCAATCCCTCCTTTATGGTTTCTAAAGATAGAGTCAGTCCTGCCTAGAATATGGGGAAAGTGTACTAGGGAACCAGTGTATCAGAGAGCACAGCTGCTCTGTGTCAGATCCCGCAGAAATGATGAGCTACATGCCATTCTAGGGGGTGCCCCTTCAACAATCCAACCCATTGCTTCCCTTCTCCCCCAACCTTCCTGGACTACCGTGGCAGTGTCCCCCCCATTTGTGTCATGAAGTTATAAAGAATGCAGGAATAAGAAACAGTGACTTGTTAGTGAGATAAAATGAGGGGAAGGCAGCCTCCAGGTGCTATGACAGTCCAGGCAGGACATTAAGCGGTG
Organism: Gopherus flavomarginatus; assembly: GCF_025201925.1. NCBI lineage: Eukaryota > Metazoa > Chordata > Testudines > Testudinidae > Gopherus > Gopherus flavomarginatus. Next base: position 22,327,744 of record NC_066637.1, on the reverse strand, counting down.
CGGAGGAGAGGAGCCCAGCATCCCGCTGCTATGATAGTCCAGACAGTACAGAATCTTTTCTTTACACAGGAAGGGAAGCGGTCTGATGGAGCTCAGCCACCAGTTGCTATGATGAGGATGGTTACCAGCCTTTCTGTCCCATATACTGGGAATGACCAGGAATCATTCCTACTTTTACCCAGGCGCCCCCGGCTGACCTCACCTGAGGCAAGCCAGGAGCACTCACGGGCTGATGGTGACGATGGATATCAGTCATATTGTACCATCTGCCACCAAGGAGGGGAGAGGAGCGGATACTGCTCTTCACTGCTGCAGCATCGTGTCTACCAGCAGCATTCAGTAGACATAGGGTGACACTGAGAGAAGTCAAGAAATGATTTCTTTCCCTTTTCTTTCACGTGGGTGCGGGGGAGTAAATTGACGAGCTATTCCCTGAAGCACGCCAGACAATGTGGTTGAACCTACAGGCATTGGGAGCTCAGCCAAGAATGCAAATACTTTTCGTAGACTGCTGGGGACTTTGGGATAGCTGGAGTCCTCGGTCCCCCCGCCCTCCCTCCATGAGCATCCATTTGAGTCTCTGGCTTCCCGTTACGCTTGCCACACAGCACTGTGTAGCCTGTAGATTTTTTTTTTCAAACGCTTTGGCATTTCATCTTCTGTAACAGAGCTTTGACAGAACAGATTTGTCTCTCTATACAGCAATCAGATTCAGTATCTCCCGTACGGTCCATGCTGGAGCTCTTTTTGGATTTGGGACTGCATTGCCACCCGTGCTGATCAGAGCTCCACGCTGGGCAAACAGGAAATGAAAATCAAAATTTTGCGGACTTTTCCTGTTTACCTGGCCACTGCATCCGAGATCAGATTGCTGTCCAGAGTGGTCACAGTGGTGCACTGTGGGATACCGCCCGGAGGCCAATACCGTCGATTTGCGGCCACACTAACCCTAATCCGATATGGTAATACCGATTTTAGCGCTACTCCTCTCGTCGGGGAAGAGTACAGAAACCGATTTAAAGAGCCCTTTATATTGATATAAAGGGCCTCGTAGTGTGGACGGGTACAGTGTTAAATCGGTTTAATGCTGCTAAAATCGGTTTAAACGCGTAGTGTAGACCAGGCCTTCCACTCCTTGTAGGCTTTCTGCTTTTTCTTAATCACGTCTCTGAGATGCCTGCTCATCCAGCTTGGTCTACAACTCTTGCCTATGATTTTTTTCCCCTTTCTTGGGATGCAGGATTCTGATAGTTTCTGCAACTTTGACTTGAAGTAATTCCAGGCCTCCTCTGCCTTTAGATCCACAAGTTCTTCAGTCCAATCCACTTCCCTAATTTCCTTAATTCTTTAAAGTTAGCCCTCTTGAAATCAAAAACCCCAGTCCCAGATCTATTTTTGTTTATCCTTCCATCTAGTTTGAACTGAATTAGCTCATGATCACTCGAACCAAGGGTGTCCCCTACAACCATTTCTTCTATGAGGTCCTCACTACTCACCAAAACCAAATCTAAACTGGCATCCCCTCTTGTTGGTTCTTCAACTACTTGGTGAAGAAATCCATCAGCGATCACATCCAGAAAAATCTGAGCCCTATTATTCTTGCTAGCACTTGTCCTCCAGTCTATATCTGGGAAGTTAAAGTGTCCCATGATCACACAATTCCCATTAGTATTTACTTCATTAAAAACATTAAAGAGGTCTCTATCCATATCCAAATCAGATCCCAGCGGTCTGTAGCACACCCCAAGCACTATCTCAGGGGAGACTCTAGTATCTTTCTTTCCCAAAGTGATTTTTGCCCAGACAGACTCTGTGTTATCCATTTCATCACTTCTTATTTCTTTACAGTTAACCTCATCATTGACATACAATGCTACTCCACCACCTTTGCCTTTATTTCTGTCTTTTCTAAACAGCACATAGCCTTCGATACCTGTACTCCACCATGTTTCTGTCATCCCTATAATATCCGGTTTCACTTCCAGCACCAGTAGCTCTAGTTCCTCCATTTTGTTACCTAGGCTCCTCGCATTAGTGTACAGACATCTTAATTTTTGCCATTTGGCTTCACTGACATTTTTTACCTGGTTAGGCACAGACATTCTACCACCAGCATCACCTGTTAGACTGGTATCTACACTACCCTTCCTCCTTATGTCAATTCTTCTGTCCACGGCTGTATCCTCTCTTACTTTGTTTTCTTCCCTCTCAAGGTTAAATTCCGGCGTGGAGATCACCTGGACGTCTCCCAACCATCTCCCTCAAATTCCTAGTTTAAAGCTCTCTTAATCAGTTGGGCAAGCCTCCATCCTAGAAGTCTATTTCCCTCCTTACTTAGGTGAAGTCCATCCCGAGAGAACAGTCCTCTGTCCATGAATGCCTCCCAGTGGCTGTACATCCCAAAGCCCTCCTTATAGCACCACTGCCTGAGCCATCTGTTGATGGCCATAATCACACCTTTGTTGCCCTTCTCCAGGAACAGGCAGAATCCCACTAAAGATCACCTGAGCCTCGATTTCCTTAAGCATCTTCCCCAGTCTGGCATAGTCTCCCTTGATACGTTCCAGCGAGAATCTAGCCATATCATTTGTTCCCACATGAAGGACAATCAACAGATTCTTTCCTGCTCCCATTAGGATCCTTTTCAGCCTCAGGTCCACATCCCTATCTTAGCACCCGGCAGACGGCACTCCCTTCTGTTCTCTGGATCAGCTCTAGTTACAGGCCTGTCTATTTTTCTCAGTGAGGAGTCCCCAATCATGTAGGCCTGCCTTTTCCTGGTGACAGTGTGATTCTCCGGTCTATCCCCTGCACCCACTGGCTACAAGTCCTCTCGATTCATATTCACGCTTACAGTCCTCCGCAACCATCCCGTATCCTCCTGGGGCTCATGTTTGGTGTCATCTCCATTGACTCTTCCCCTCTCCTTATCGGACTAGCTGCTCTTCTCGTCTTCCTTGTCCTCTCACCTTCAGCGAACACCTGCTGTGCCCCTTCTTCATTTTCCATCTCTGCACACCTGTTCCTGAGTTCTATTTCTCCTTCACCTGCCCGTCTTTTCCTCTGCCTGGTTCTCTTACTCACATGCTTCCACCATCCACTTTCCTCACCCAGCAGTCTCCCCTCAGATTCTTTGGTCCTGCTTCCATCTGCAAGTCTGAGCTTATCCCTTCAGCCTCCTCATGTCTTTGTTCCATCATCTGCTCGAACCCCCTTCTGAACTCAGAGTTTCCATCTGCATCTCCAGTCCTCGAATCTTTTCTTCCATCAGCTCCATTAGGCGGCACTTCATCCAGACAAAACTCTTTTCAGGTACCCCCTCCAGGATCATGTACATGCCACAGCTTCCACATCCAGTCATCCTCATTGTGTCTTTCACTGCTGCCTCTCTATCGGTCATAGCCTTCCCACCTCACACCTGTTAGTACAAGAAACACAAACCAAAACAAACCCCCAACAGGTACCAGAACACTGGCAGACCACCACCCACTCCTGTCACTAGCCTGTCAGTTCCTCTGCCTAGGTCTCTAAGTCTCCCCTGCAACCTCCTCCTGTAAACTCCCACTGAAACTTCCCTGTTTGCTGGCTGCTGTGCAAACTGTGGGTTTGTGCAGCACCAGCACAACAGAGCCTTGACTTTCAATGGGGCTTCCACAAGACAATCAATACTAATATGATTATAATAGAATAATAAATAACAATTACTTAGATTCTCAGCTCTATGCTGCAGGACCTGTCTTTCTTCTGTTCGTACAGCGCCTGGCGCAGTGCAGCCTTGCTCTGTGGCTGGGATTCCTAGGTGCTACTGCACTAAGGAATAACAGTTAACAAATTGTTGGCCCAGTCAATCTTACACACCAGCAGGCACATCACTAATAACACCCTCCCATTATGGTAGGCTGGCAATCCTGGCCTGACTGTATTTCCTGAGACTAACTGCACAGAGCAAGAGGGTGCAAGTGCAATCCATACTGGCGAACTCCAGAGGGTGCTTAGAGGAGAGCTGAGAGGAATGAGAACTGTGGTTAGTAGCTGGCCTAAATGAGGAACCCTAGCTTAATAATCCTGGCCTTTTGGCCCTTGCAGCTGCAGAAAAACAGGTTTATTTCCAGATGGAACCTCCTGTTACCAACCCTGGGCCCCCATGTTTTCAGTGTCACCAGTCCTGCTTCTAGGGTGACCACTGACCAGACATCCTGATAAAATTGGGACTGTCCCGATTTTGAGGAGTTGTCCTGCATCCCCACCAGAGTATGGTCGGGACACCCTTTGTCCTTCAGTCACGGACAGTCTTTGGCGAAGGGTGCTTTTATCTTTGGTGACAAGGTTTATTATCCCCGCCGAAATACCGCCGAAGATCATCCACGACTGAAGGGCTCTCTGGCGGCAATTCGGCCAACCCAGACAGGTGAGTGTAAAAAAACAAAAATGCATCCTCCCCACCCACCCCCGTGGCAGTCCTGATATTTTCCCCTTAACATCTGGTCACTCTACCTGCTCCTGCTGTGCAGAGCAGTGATTTCCATCAGCAGGGGACACAGAGGGGCACTCACCTCCAATGCAGATTGAAGTGTGTTTGCAGCGTGTTGGGCTCCTGTCCATCTGCATGGGCTGGCTGGCATGGCTGAGGAGCTACGGGAGAACTCTCAGCCCAGAGCCCTTGGGGAGGCAATGGCCACATGACACCTGGGCAAAGGGATTGTGCATCTACTCCTACCCCCAGGGTATGCAGCTCATAGGCACAAACAACTTGGTGACCTCAGGTTGACCCTTTGCAGCACTGGAGCCGCTTCACCTCCAGCCTACATCATGCACTGACTCCACAGGGACAGAGCCCCTTTCTTGGCAGGCAAGTGCAACATCTGTGAAAGCTGGACCCTGTTGCAAGGCACAAGGTTCTGGATGGAGCCCAGGGGCTGGATTCACTGGCCAAGGCTGACATCTGCTGGCAACAAACCGTATTGCCAATCAACTGCAATAATGGGGCGATGGCGGAGAAGTCCAGCTAGAGTGGTACTCAGCCTCCAGCAGCGTGACCTCAGAGCACAAGGGGAGCTGGGCCAATGGCCTGACCCCTGCAGCATGACATCAGAGCACTGTGGCCCATCCAGTTTGACATCCTGCCCCAACCCCCTAGATTCAGACCACTGGAGAATGCATTGTGGTACCCAGCTCCAGCAGCGGCTGGATGCTCCAGAAGAAAACTGTGTCCTCGCCTTCTCCCCTGCGCATATTAGGATGTTTAACAAACAATAACACCCTGTTTAAAAGGCATTTGTTGCTGGGGACGTGTCCTAACATCAGGCTTTGGGCAAACACATCAAAGCTGCGAGGCAGAGCCCTTGGCCGTGGCATTCGCTAGCACCTGGAATCAAGGCAAGGCTAGCCCTGGTCTCCTTCAGAGTGTGATGCAAGAACAGTGAAGCTGGAGCACAGTCCTGCAGCGTCTCTGAAGTGCATGCAGCAGCTTGATGTGAGGCACCAGGGAGTGAGCAGATGCTCTGGGGTCTGGAGGCCTGGCTTCACCAGCCACACCAGTGCATGAGCTGGGGAGTTTGGGCTCAGTTGTCATGCGGCACCAGAGAAAGTGGCTGAATTGTCCAATGAGTGTCGTGTGCTGGGTGCTGGTCCCTTCAGAGCTCTCTGGTTAGGGAACTAGCCTAGGGCCTGAGAGACTCAAGCTCCGCCAGACTCCCAGAGTGACCTTGGGCAAGTCCCTTAGCTTCTGTGGGTCTCAGTTTCCACGTTCCAGGGTGGATAACAGACCTGCCTGCCGGGGGGGGGGCAGGGGGAAGGATAGATACGCTAAAGGTGCCATCTGAGTATGGACAGGCTATTTGACTATGGAAGGGCTGAACACCCCCGTACTAGCTGGGAAGTTCCCAGGACTTTTGAGTCCTATTCACCCCTGACCTCGGTGGCATTTACACCAGCAATGGCCCTGTCTCTTGTTGTGGTTTGAACTATGTTCCCAAGGGTCTCAGCTTGGCATCACAGCCCCCTAGGGGTTTCAAGTAGATGTGTGGAAATAGTGGTCACTCTGCCCCTCCTGCATGGGAGGGGAGCCCAGCTAGATGAGAGGGGGACCCTGGCTGCAGCTCTGGGGTTCTGGGCTATCAGGCCTGCTAGTTGGAGTGGCGGCTGAAGCCAAATGTAGGGTTGAGACCGGGCGGTGGACACTGCTGAAAGCAGAGTCTGGGGACAGCTCACTGGCCAGATGAGGATCAGAGAGTCTGGAAGCATGCCGAAGCTTAAAGTTGGGTTGGAGTCAGTCCAAGAGTCTGGGGGTCAGGAGGCAATGTCAGGTAGGGCACGGCCAAGACTGATGCAGGCTGGAAGAAAGTTTGGGCAGGAAAGGACAGATCGAGGGTCGCTGGCAGCCTAGCGAGGCAGCAGGAGGGCGCTTAGCTGAGTGGGCAGTTGTAGACTAACTTGCAGCTCTGGAGGTTGAAATACCTGGGCCCTAGAGTCATAAAATATCTGGGTTGGAAGAGACCTCAGGAGGTCATCTAGTCCAACCCCCTGCTCAAAGCAGGACCAATCCCAACTAAATCATCCCAGCCAGGGCTTCATCAAGCCTGACCTTAAAAACCTCTAAGGAAGGAGATTCCACCACCTCCCTAAGGAACCCATTCCAGTGCTTCACCACCCTTCTAGTTGTAACTTTAGCGCCCTCATGGCCAAGATGGAGTCTGCTGGGCAGGCAGCTCTGGCCAAGAGAAGGCGTGCACAGGAATGCAGCAAGAAAAATCCCTTCCACTGCAGGGGCACCTGTTTCAACCCCCGTAGAGTGAACACACACCCACCAGAAAAGTACAATGGGTACAGGAAAGGGAGGTATTTATTTACAGAGGGATGAGAGGAGAAAAAACAACAAGGGGAAATATAGGGGGAGCAGTAAAACAGGGCTGCATCCAAGCCAAGGCCTCACAGGTCCAATGGGAGCACAATCTGGAGGGGCAGGCACTGAGCAATGTGTCTGCATAGAGTTCAGGAGGCCTGAGCAAAATTCCAGTCCAGTGGTGAGTCTTGGCGGCTCCTGGTTGCCTTCAGTGCCAGTAAACTTTCCCCAACAAACCCCACCAGTGCCACACAGAGCAACCACCTCCCCACTTCACCAGCCAGCAGCCTCCGTCCTTATTCCCAATGCAGAGTCACAAGCCCCAGTACTCACAGCCTCACGCAGCTCTGGGCAGCCGTGATCCTGGGTCCAGCTCCAGCCTGTGCTCCTGGGGCGATTCCTCCCTGGCACAGGGCTCCTCCTGGCTCCTGTCCTGGGGCGTCGGTCCTCCCCCCTTCCCAGGCTTCTCTGCGGCTTCTCTTTGCAAGGGCCTGCGGGCTGCTGCCTCTCTCTCCCTCCAGCTCCAGAGCCACCCCTGGCGCTTCCCTCTTTTTTAACTCCTCTCCCCCTCCCCCCTAGGAAAAAGATTTAAAGGGGCCATGCTCTCTAACCCCAAAGGGGTTACATAGTGAAATAGTGTTTCCTAATATCCAACCTAGACCTCCCCACTGCAACTTGAGACCATTGCTCCTTGTTCTGTCATCAGGTACCACTGAGAACAGTCTAGATCCATCCTCTTTGGAACCCTCTTTCAGGTAGTTGAATGCAGCTATCAAATTCCCCCTCATTCTTCGAGGGAGTCAAAGTCTGCTTTTCTGAAATCCAGGGTCCGTATTCTGCTGCTCTCCTTTCTTCCTTGTGTCAGGATCCTGAACTCGACCATCTCATGGTCACTGCCTCCCAGGTTCCCATCCACTTTTGCTTCCCCTACTAACTCTTCTCTGTTTGTAAGCAGCAGGTCTAGAAGAGCTCTGCCCCTAGTTGGTTCCTTCAGGACTTGGACCAGGAAATTGTCCCCTACACTTTCCAAAAACTTCCTGGAGTGTCTGTGCACCGCTGTATTGCTCTCCCAGCAGATATCAGGGTGATTAAAGTCTCCCATGAGAACCAGGGCCTGTGATCTAGTAACTTCTGCTAGCTGCCAGAAGCCAGCCTTGTCCACCTCATCCCCCTGGTCTGGTGGTCTATAACAGACTCCCACCACATCACCCTTGTTGCTCACACTTCTAAACTTAATCCAGAGACTCAGGTTTTTCTGCAGTTTCATACCAGAGCTCTGAGCAGTCATACTGCTCTCTTGGGCTACGTCTACACTACAGCATAAAATTGAAATAACTAAAACTGGTTTTATAAAACCGATATTATAAAATCGATTTTATGCGTCCACACTAGGGCACATTAATTCGGTGGTGTGCGTCCATGGTCTGAGGCTAGCGTCGATTTCTGGAGCGGTGCACTGTGGGTAGCTACTATAAAATGATGAGGCCAATAACTTCGATTTCCGTCCACACTAACCCTAAATCGATATAGTAATATCGATTTTAGCGTTACTCCTCTCGTTGGGGAGGAGTACAGAAATCGATTTTAAGAGCCCTTAAAATTGATTTAAAGTGTGTTGTAGTGTGGATGGGTACAGTGTTAAAATCGATTTAACGCTGTTTAAATCAATTTAACTGCATAGTGTGGACCAGGCCTTGCATACAATGCAACTCCCTCACCTTTTCTGCCCTGCCTGTCCTTCCTGAACAGTTTATATCCATCCATGACAGTACTCCAGTCATGTGAGTTATCCCACCAAGTCTGTTATTCCAATCACATCATACTTCCTTGGCTGTGCCAGGACTTCCAGTTCTTCCTGCTTGTTTCCCAGGCTTCTTGCATTTGTGTATAGGCACTTAAGATAACTTGCTGATCATCCTGCTTCCTCGCTCTGAGGTAGGAGTCCTCCCCTCTTGCACTCTCCTGCTCATGCTTCCTCCCACTTCACCACTTACCTCAGGGCTTTGGTCTCCTTCCACCGGTGAACCTAGTTTAAAGCCCTCCTCACTAGGTTAGCCAGCCTGCTTGCGAAGATGCTCTTCCCTCTCTTTGTTAGGTGGAGCCCTCAGGGGGATCACAAGATTATTACATAGGGAGGTCACGAGCTGTCAGCCTCCACCCCAAACCCTGCTTTGCCTCCAGCATTTATAATGGTGTTGTACATTAAAAACACTTTTTTATATATTTAAGGTGGGGGGTCTGCACTCAGAAGCTTGGTATGTGAAAGGGGTCACCAGTACAAAAGTCTGAGAACCCCTGGCCTAGCTCCATCCTCTTTGGATCCCGCGCCCCCTTCAGGTAGTTGAAGGTTTCTATCAAATCCCCCCCTCACTCTTCTCTTCTGCAGACTAAATAACCGCAGTTCCCTCAGCCTCTCCTCATAAGTCATGTGCTCCAGCCCCCTAATCATTTTTGTTGCCCTCCTCTGGATCCACTGGGCTGAAGGACACCTGCTACCTGCAACTCTCCATCATGGTGATTCAGGCTGAGGTAGTGTCAGGATACTGATGGGTGGTGGGGACATTTGCACTGGAGACATACAGGACCGCTTAAGAAGCAAGGGTCTGTCCTCTGGGCAGATGACCCTCAGTGCTAAATAGCAGGGGTGCGGGGGGAGAAGAATCCAGGAAAGAGTGGATGGGAGTAGAGCAGCATCTGTGTTTCCCCATCTGGTATGGCTTTTTAATGTCTTTAGAAAAGTTCCGGTGGAGGGGTAGCGTACTGTCCCTCTTAGAGCTGAAGATGGGGAACAGCAGCACCCAGTGTTTTCCCCAGGAATTGAAATGGGGGGGGGGGATGAGGACCAACAAGAGTTGAAACCATGAGGGTAAGGTGGGCTGTATGGCACTATAGTAAAAGCTGAAAAATGTTTTACGACTATTACTAGATTTAACTCATGTTTTAAAATCATCACAGAAATTAAAATTGGCTCCTCAAGTCTACTATGAAGCACTATCTACATCCTTCTTGGTTTCTTCTTGTAATTTTGCACAATTCTTTGGTGTCTTTTTGTGTGTCCGGTACTTCCAGTCCTTCATTATATGCTTCTGTTCAGGTAGAAGGCAACTTCTTTCAGAATACAAAATTCTACTCAATGAGGAAGAAGAACACTCAACTGTAGCTGTTGAGATTGGGAGTAGCAAGAGATGTATTCCTACTTCTTTCAGCCCAGGAAACATGGCACAAAGATTGGGTGATGATAAAGAAAAAGTTGAAGTTAAATTTTCATTCCTTTGTCGTATGATATTCCACTTTTTCTTCAAAATTCTCTATTTTGTCCTGAGTACATGGCAGCCCCATTGCTAGTAGTGCCTCACTCCACTCAGCAGTGTGTGTTTTATACGACAGCCATCTGTGAAAGCTACACAGAGGCTGAGTAGAATCCAGAAATCACTGTTGTAGATTTGTAAGACTCAAGTCTGGGTACTTTTTCAGCTGACTTAACAAACACTTCTTGTCCTCTTCTCTTAGGAATCAATATAAGTGCCTTCATTAGTCAACTGCGGGGACTGAAGTCTTTGCTTCTTCCAGTAAGTTTTCAATGGATATCCCTCTGATTGATGCAAGGGTAGCTTCTATTGCTGGACAAAAATCTACTACCATTGTAGTAGATGCCTGGATGACATTGTTTAATGACTCAAGTGGTTTCAACAGAAGACTTACAAAGACAGATAATGGCAATGGTCTTCTCTGAACTTAGTAGCAAAAGTAGTCTACCGGCCTCACTACTTAGATCTGGCCCATCTCAGTAGATACTTTCCAAAGTCAGTAATAACAGTTGCAGTAAATTTTAAGACAACAGCCAAAGATCGCTCATGAGAAAGCCAGCGGTTGGACTGATTTGAACTTCAATCCCAGTGTATCTTCTATTTGTTTCCAAGACATTCAGTCCTTTTGGACTCTTGCTGAAAAACAAAAAACAAAAAAAACAAAACAAAAAAAAAAAAAAAAAAAAAGAGTATAAAAAGCCATTAAATGTATGGCTTTTTAATGTCTGTAGAAGTGCTAGCTGGAGCAGATGGCCTCTGCAGCATGCAAATGAGAGATTAGGGTTACACGTTTCTCTGAGTAAAGCTTGTACTCCACTATGTCTTCCAGAGAAATTTGTAGTTCTATCAAATGCACAGCCAGCCATATATTTGGGGTTCAATTTACAAGCATTTAACTCTAAGATGTCACAGATACAGCTGATGTGTCTTCTCTTACCTGGACATCTAGAATGCATTGTGACAGACCCAGACCAGTGCGGTACAGGAGTCTGGTCCTATTGGTATCTGGTGGGGGTGGGCGGGTGAAGCCTTCCCACTTCTAAAGGACCTCCCCCCACCTAAGGGGAGGATCCACAGGTCTGTGACACCAAATAAGTACAGGGGACAACTAATGAAAAAATTAGGATCGGGAATGAGATCATAAGGCTAAACGAAGGGAACCCGATGGGGACACCGAGCAGAGAACCCCAGACAATGCCCACTGCTCCTCGAAAGTGTCAAGGGAGCCAGTGGACACCGCCCAGAGGAACTCCGCTCAGATACATGAATGGATGGAGGAGCAGAAATAGGCCCCATAGTCACAGGAAATCCCATTGGCCAACCTCCTCTCCCTGGTTTTGTAGATGGCCAGTTTGGCCAGGGCCAAGAGGAGGTTGATAAGGAGATCCCGCGACTTCGTGGGGCCATGAATAGGGAGTGTGTAGATAAAAAGGTGAGGGAGAAGTGCAACCAAAAACACAATAAGATAGTCAAGAGGAGCTGGTAAAGGGGCTGCAATCTGGCGCACTCCAAATAAATGTGCGCTAGGGTCTCTGTCACACCACAAAAAGGGCAGGTGTTGGGGACAGGGGTGAACCACGCCAAGTACATGCCCGTGCTCACGGCCCCATGAAGGAGCTGCCAACTGACATCCCTGGCGGGCTCGGGACCAGAGCAGAGTATAAGCTGGCCCACCGGGGCTTCTCACCCTCGAGAGGTGGCAGGAGGTCCTGCCATTTGTTATCGGGGCAGGACGCGAGGGTGAGGTAGTGAAGGGTGTGGAGCATGAGCGTGTACAGATGTTTCCTTGGCGCGGTCTGGAACAGAACCAGTTGCAGATCGTGCAGCCGGCTCGCAGTGAAAGGGCCGGGGGGCCGATTGGGTCCACGAGGCAGAGGCCCAATAAAAATGTCCACGGGGCCAGGGGTGGAGGGCGGGCGGGGCGTGCCCTCTTGCAGGACCCGGTCTAGGTAGGCCCGAGCAGCGGGCTGTAAAGTAGCCTTCACCTCCTGAAGTACGCGCCAGAGAGTACGAGGGCTGGAGAGCCCCATACGCTGAGCAAGCGTCAGGGGATCCAGCTAGTCACCCCGGTCGTAGTCCAGGAGGTCTCCGACCCTGGTGACTTCTGCCAAGACCAGCCTCTGGCGCACCGCAGGGGACTCCGCCACCTGCACACAAAGCTGGGGATTGTGTAGCAGGGGCTCCGTGAGGAGGTCGGCCCCCACGGACCTGATCGTTGAAAAGAGCTTCCAGGTCTGGAGGAGGTCTTGGTAGAAGACAGGCAGCCCGGAGAGGTCTCGCGGAAGACCTCTCGGATGGAGGTAAAAGAGCTGCCGGTCGTATCGGAGCCCTTGGAAGCGGTGGAGGAAGGCGTGCGCCAATACGCCCCACGCCGGACTACCCGCACCAAACAGGAGCCTCTGCAGGGCCTGGAGGTGGAAGACATGGACCTGAGCATGTAAGCACTTCAGGCCCTGCCCCGCTCCTCCAGGTGCAGGTGGAGGACCCCTGCAGAGACCCAGTGCATCCCTGGCCAAAAGAACCAGAATCACCGTCCGGAGGTTGGCCAGGAAACCCGGGGCCGGGACCAGGGTGTTGAGCCGGTACCAGAGCATGGACAAGACCAGTTGATTAAGCACCAGTGCCCTCCCCCTAAGGGAGAGGCACCGGAGTAGTCCTGTCCATTTCCGGAGCCGCTCTATCACCCTGCCCTGCAAATCCTGCCAGTTCTCCGGCGGAGACGGATGCGTGGCAGAAAGGTAAACGCCGAGATAGAGCAGCAGACCCGCGCTCCACCGGATGGCCTGAAGCGCAGGTGGGAGGGAGCTCGCCTGCCACCCGTCCCCGACCACCAGGCCAGAGCTCTTGACCCAGTTGACCCGGGCGAAGGAGGCTGACGAGTACACAGCCTGGCAAGCCTCCACCCGTGCCAAGTCGCCCGGGTCCTGGACCACGAGGAGCACATCGTCAGCGTACGCCGACAGGACCAGCCGCAGCCCCAGCTCCTGAAGCACCAACCCCGTCAACCTCTTGCGGAGGAGACAGAGGAAGGGCTCGATCGCCAGAGCGTACAGCTGGCCCGAGAGGGGGCACCCCTGCCGCACTCCCCGCCCGAAGCTGACCGGCTCAGTCAGGGTCCAGTTGAGCCTGACCAGACACTCCGCAGAAGCGTACAGCACTTGGAGAACACCCACAAAGCGGGGTCCGAAGCTGAACGCTTGTAGAGTGCTCAGGAGATACCCGTGATCCATCCTGTCGAACACCTTCTCCTGATCCAGGGACAAGAGGGCAAATGACAGACCATCCCTACACCCCAATTCCAGAAGATCCCAGACCAGATACAAGTTATCAAAGATGGTGCGGCCCGGGACGATGTAGGTCTGGTCTGGGTGGATCACATCCTCCAGCACGGCCCCCAGCCGCATCGAGATGGTCTTCGCAACGATTTTGTAGTCCGTACTGAGGAGTGAGATGGGACGCCAATTCCGTAAGTCATGGAGGTCCCCCATCTTCGGCAATAAGGCGAGCACGAGAGAGGGAGGACCCCGCTCTGCAAAGACTCAGCCCAGACGGTAACCAGTTTGGGCCGAGGACGTCCCAGAACATGTGGTAGAACTCCATGGTCAGCCCGTCCATGCCCAGAGATTTATTGGTGGGCATGCAATGGAGGGCTTCTGAGAACTAGGCCAGAGTGAGAGGCAGCTCTAGTCGGTCCTGGTTGTCCATGCTGACCGTCGGGAGTCCGTCCCAGAGCACTCTGCAAGCGTTAGGATCGGTCGGATCCGGGGAGAAAAAAAGTCATGTAGAAGGCCTTGGTCCTCTCACACATCTCTGCCGGATCCGTGAGGGGGGTGCTGTCCTTCGCCAGGAGGCAGGTGACGTGCTTCTTGGCCCCCCTCCTTTTCTCCAGGGTGTAGGAGAAGCGGGAGCCGCAATCCATCTCCCGAAGGAGGTGGATGTGGGATTGAACAAAAGCACCCCGGGCCCGATGGTCTTCAAGGGCCCGGAGCTCGTCCCGCTTCTCCGGCATGCTCCGCAGAGGTATGGATCCTCTGGGCTGGCGGCCAGACGCCTCTCCAGCTCCAAGACCTCCCGCTCCAACTGCCCTATCGCTGCATCCCTCCGTCAGCTTGCACCCCGGGTGTAGCCACGGCAGAAGAGCCGGGCGCGCACCTTCGCCAGATCCCACCACCGCCGCGCCGAGGAAAAGGCACGCCTCTGCCATCGCCAGGCCAGCCAGAACGCCTGGAAGGATGCCACGAAGCCCGCATCCTCCAGCAAACCATTATTAAAGTGGCAATAGGCCGGCCCTGGCCTCTCCGCGCAGAGAAAGGCCGTCACGGTGGCAAGGTGGTGATCCAAAAAGGGGGCCGGCCGAACGCTGGAGGAGTGGGCCCATGAAAGGTGGAAATGCGACAGGTAAATACAGTCCAGCTGGGAGTGGCGCAACCGATGGCCCTCCACCCGGACGGAGGTGAACGTCGAGACGTCGTCCAGGTGGTGGTCATGCCAGACATCCACCAGGGAGTGGCGTTCGACGATCTCCCGGAGGATGTCCGCGGCGGCCGGGCACTGCTCGGTCCCCGAGCGGTCCCGTTCCTTGAGGGTGGTGTTAAAGTCCCCTCCCTGGACCAGGCACTCACGAGGATCCAGGGAGCCAAGGAAGGCAAACGCCTGCTGATAAAAACGCAAACTCTCCGGGCCTAATGTTGGGGCATAAACATTGACGAGATTAACCACAAGCCCCTCCATGCGGACCCGGAGGTGCAGCAGGCGGCCCGGCACAGCCTCAGTGACCCCCAGCACCTCGGGCCATAGGTCGGGGGAGAGCAGGGTCGCCACTCCAGCCGCGCAAACCGAGAAGTGGCTAAAGTAGGCCCCGTCCCCCCACTCCAGCCGCCAGCTAGCTTCAGCGACTGGATCCATATGGGTCTCCTGCAGGAAAACCACAGAGTACCCCCCCTCCCGGAGGAAGGAGAGCACCTGGCTCCTGCGGAGACCCATCCTACAGCCTCGGGTGTTTAAAGTGGCAAAGATGATCGGCACCATGAGGAGGGCTGGGGGGGATCCTCGCCAGCAGACACGCCCACGGCCTCCGGCAGGCCGCGCAGCAATCTGTGACCAACCCCGAAGGTGAGTAAGGAGTCACGGAAGACACAGACCCGCCGGTAGGCCGCGGCGGCCTGCTTCCCGGTCCTCTTACCCTCCCCCATGAGGGCCCTCGCGGCCCGGAGGATCTGATGGAAATCCCCCCACCGCTGGAGCACAAGATGGACTTTGTTCCGGGAGCCACGGACGTCCTCAAGGAACTCCCGCAGCTCCTCCCTCAGCGCATGGGGGGGTGGGGTCACTGATCGATGACTGGCTCCCAGTGGGGCCCCCGTCACAGCCCCGTGGCCCACTGAGGCGGGCAGGCAGGGGGCAGACCCACGACGTGGTGTCCGATGGGCCGACGCCACGTGACCTGTCCCGCTCCCCGGTTCAACAAGGGGCGGTAGAAGGAGAACAGCAGCCCCGGGGGGGCGGGGTCAGGACAAGAAAAAACTAGTGAAGCCGCTCCCTGGGGGGTATTCCCAGGGGCAGCACTGGCATCACAGGAGGCGGAGGGGACAAGGACAGGGCGAACAGGAGTAGGGTGGGGATCAGGGAGAGAATTGGGGAAGGGGGTAGAGGCAGGATCCTGAGCCTCTATAGTTGAGCTGCTGGACGGTGGCTCCTCCTGGCCAGGCTCAGGGATCTGGGAAGCAGGAAGGGGACCCCTAACGATGCCAGGCTCAGTCACTGTGGCAGGGGCGGCAGGCAGAGATAGATATTAGTCAATGACTTGACCCAGACTGTGCGTTCCACCAGAGGGGACGATCACTGAGGTGTGCAAATCTGCCAATAAGCACAGGACCCACCAAGGTAGAGGAGGAACTTTGTCACAACATCTACTGGTCTACCACAGACATCAGGATAACATACACAGTGACTTGATGCCTGTTTGCATTGGTGCATTCATCAGTCATGTGTTGACATTTTTTGAATATGGTGAGTGTAGCAGCGCAGATTCACCCCTACAGCGCCTCCTGCTAGTCATTCATGGAAATTAGCTCACCAGCCCCCTGGAGCACTCTTTGTTGGCCAGTGATCTGCTACCTCTAGGCCCCCCTATGTCCCTCCCAGACCCCAGTGCCCCTTTCTGTGGGGTGCTGCCCCCTGGCAGTACCCCACACTCAGGTTCTGGGTCTTCCCACCCAGGGGACCCCCCCACCCACTAACCCCACCTTACCTCAGTCTGGGCTACTTCCAGTCACCATCTGGGCCCACTCCCTGGGACAGACTGAAGTGTCAGCCACTCATCACAGGCAAGGGGGTTCAACCTGCTGCCGTCCTCTACCACCCAGTACCCTTCTAGGCCTTAAACCAGGGCATGCAGCCTGGGGAGTTGCCAGCCAGGAGCTGCCCTGCTCCTCTGGCTTGCCCCAGCCCTGCTTCACTCCCAGTACTTTTTCTGCTAGGCAGCCAGTCCCAGCCCCAGCCTCTGCTCCCTCTCAAACCAGAGAGAGCCTGTGTGTCTGCCCCATGCTTTCCTGCTTTTATAGGGCCAGCTGAGTCTGTTTGGGGCATGGCCATAGTTGAGACTGCCTCCCAGTCAGCCCAGACTAAGGCTCCCAGCCACAGCCTTCTCCAAGGGCTATTTTATGCCCTTCATGGCAGGAACAGGGTAATCACCCTGCTACAGGGAGTGCTCACACTCAGGTCCATGTCTTCTGCCTCCAGGCACTGCAGAGGCTTCTTTATGGTGCGGGTAGTCCGGCGTGGAGAGCACTGGCGCACGCCTTCCTGCGCCGCTTCTGAGGGCTACGATATGACCGGCAGCTCCTTTATCTCGATCCGAGGGGTCTTCTGCAAGACCTCTCTGGGCTGCCGGTCTTCTACCAGGACCTCCTCCGGACCTGGAAGCTCTTTTCAACGACCAGGTCCATGGCGGCCACCGAGGGGGCTGACCTCCTCGCGGAGCCCCTGCTACACAATCCCCAGCTTCGTGTGCAGGTGGCGGAGTCCCCCGCGGTGCGCCAGAGGCTGGTCCTGGCGGAAGCCACCAGGGTCGGAGACCTCCTGGACTACGACCGAAGAGGCTGGCTGGATCCCCTGACGCTCGCTCACCGCATGGGGCTCTCCAGACCTTGCACTCCCCGGCGCGTACTCCAGGAGGTGGAGGCCGCTTTGCCGCCCGCTGCTCGGGCCTACCTCGACCGGGTCCTGCAGGAGGGCACGCCCTGCCCACCCCCCACCCCAAGCCCTCCGGACCTTTTCATCGGGCCTCTGCCCCGTAGGCCCGACCAGCCCCCCCGTCCCTTCTCCGCAAGCCGGCTGCACGACCTGCAGCCGGTCCGTTTCCAAACCGCGCCAAGGAAACAACTCTACACGCTCGTGCTCCACACCCTTCACTTCCTCACCCTCGTGTCCCGCCCTGATACGAAGTGGTGGGACCTCTTGCCACCTCTGGAGGGTGAGGAGCCCCGGTGGGTCAGCCTCTATTCCACCCTGGTCCCAAGGCCCACTGGGGATATCAGTTGGCGGCTTCTCCATGGGGCCGTGAGCACGGGCGTGTACTTGGCGCGGTTTACCCCTGTCCCGGACACCTGCCCCTTCTGCGGCGTGCGGGAGACCCTGGCGCATGTTTACTTAGAGTGCGCCAGGTTGCAGCCCCTTCACCGGCTCCTCACAGCCATCCTCTTACGTTTCTGGTTACACTTTTCCCCTCACCTCCTTTTGTATGCACTCCCTATCCGTGGCCCCACGAAGTCCCGGGACCTCCTGGTCAACCTCCTCCTCGCCCTGGCGAAAAAGGCCATCCACGCGACCAGGGAGGGGAGGTTGGCCGATGGAGACTCCGGCGACTGTGGGGCTTGTTTCCGATCCATGGTCCGATCACGCATCCGGGCGGAGTTCCTCTGGGCGGCGTCCACTGGCTCCCTTGACGCCTTCGAGGAGCAGTGGGCGCTGTCCGGGGTTCTCTGCTCGGTGTCCCCATTAGGTTCCCTCCTTCTGACCCTTTGACCTCACTCCTGTCTCTGTTCTTTCATTAGTTGTCCCCCGCACTCAGTGGGTTCTGTGGCCCTGTGGCTCCTCCCCTTAGGCTGGGGGAGGATCCTTTAGCAGTGGGCGGGCTTCGCCCGCCCACTTCCCAGACACCCAATAGGTACAGGGAGTGCTCACACTCAGGTCCATGTCTTCTGCCTCCAGGCACTGCAGAGGCTTCTTTATGGTGCGGGTAGTCCGGCGTGGAGAGCACTGGCGCACGCCTTCCTGCGCCGCTTCTGAGGGCTACGATATGACCGGCAGCTCCTTTATCTCGATCCGAGGGGTCTTCTGCAAGACCTCTCTGGGCTGCCGGTCTTCTACCAGGACCTCCTCCGGACCTGGAAGCTCTTTTCAACGACCAAGTCCATGGTGGCCACCGAGGGGGCTGACCTCCTCGCGGAGCCCCTGCTACACAATCCCCAGCTCTGTATGCAGGTGACGGAGTCCCCCACGGTGCGCCAGAGGTTGGTCCTGGTGGAAGCTACCTGGGTCGGAGACCTGCTGGACTACGACTGGGGAGACTGGCGGGATCCCCTGACGCTGGCTCAGCGTATGGGGCTCTCCAGACCTTGTACTCCCCGGCGTGTACTACAGGAGATGGAGGCCGCTTTGCTGCCCACTGCTCGGGCCTACCTCGACCGGGTCCTGCGAGAGGGCACGCCCTGCCCACCCACCACCCCTAGCCCTCTGGACCTTTTCATCGGGCCCCTGCCCTGTGGACCTGACCAGTCCCCCTGCCCCTACTCCGCAAGCCGGCTGCACGACCTGCAGCTGGTCCGCTTCCAAACCACACCAAGGAAGCATCTCTACACACTCGTGCTCATTCACCTGCACATCTACTAATGTGATATATGCCATCATGTGCCAGTAACACCCCTCTGCCGTGTACATCGGCCAAACCGGACAGTCTCTACATAAAAGAATAAATGGACACAAATCGGACTTCAGGAATGGTAACATACAAAAGTCAGTAGGAGAACACTTCAATCTTCCTGGACATTCTATAATAGATTTAAAAGTAGCCATATTTCAGCAAAAACCCTTCAAAAACAGTCTTCAAAGAGAAACTGCAGAGCTAGGATTCATTTGCAAATTAAAAACCATTAATTTGCACTTGAACAGGGACTGGGAGTGGCTGGCTCACTATAAAAGCAATTTTCCCCCTCTTGATATTGCCACCTCATCATCAGTTATTGGGAGTGGACCACATCCACCCTGATCGAATTGGCCCTGTCAACACAGGTTCTCCACTTGTGAGGTAACTCCCTTCTCTTCATGTGTCAGTATATTTATGCCCTGTAACCAGACACGACTCACCCCCGCAGCGCCTCCTACTGGTCGCTTTGGGAATTACTCAAATTCCAGCTCAGAGCATCCTCTGCAGGCACCCGGTGATCTGCCTTTTGGCTACTGGCCCCATGTCCCTCCCTGGACCCCAGTGCCCCTTTTATGTGGGGTTCTGCCCCCCCGGCAGTAACCCCTTTTCCTTAAGAGTTTCCCCTCCCTGGGAACCCCCCACCCTCTATCCCCACTTTGCCTCAGTGTAGGCTACTGCCAGTCATTGTCTAGCCCCATACCCTGGGGCAGACTGCAGTATCAGCCACTCATCATCAGCAAAGAGGTTTGGACCTGCTGCCTTGGCCTACCCCTGGGTTGCACCCTACAACCCCAGTACCTCCCAGCCCAATTCCAGGCCACAGCCTGGGGCCCTCCAGGCAGGAGCTCCCCAGCTCCTCCACCCCTCCCCTCCCCTCCCCTCCCCAGTACCACTCCACCCTAGGTACCTGCTCTGGTTCTCAGCAACCAGGCCCTTCTCCCTCTACAGGCAGAGGAAGACTGTCTGGGCTCCTGGCTTCTCTGCCCTTATATAAGGGCCTGTTGCTCAGTTTGGGGTGTGGCCCCAGCTGCTGCCACTTCCCCAATCAGCCCAGCCTAAAAGGCTGCTTTCTCCAGCCCCCAGCCCTTATCCAGGGGCTGTTTTAACCCCTTCAGGGCCGGAGCAGAGATCCACTCTGCTACAGCCTGCATCAGTAATTTTCACTCCATGCATCTGAAGAAGTGAGTTTTTTACTGATGAAAGCTTATGCCCAAATAAATCTGGTAGTCTTTAAGGTGCCACCGGACTCCTTGTTGTTTCCCCAAGATAATGACCTCTCAAGATAGCGATGATGTGAGATAATACTTTGGCAAATAATGCATTTTAAAAATCTTGGCCTATTAGGAAATGTGTATTTATGTAAGTTTCCTAGCCACAAATCTAGCATTCTGGAGTGAAGTTACTAAAACATAGTCCAACAAACATATGCTCTGGCCGCTGTTGTTCGTTGTGCCACTGTTCATTCCATCCTCAATGGCCCTGCACCATTACCTTCTGCTGCCACCTGCCACTGTAACCTCTGCGAGTCGGTCTCTTGAGGTCCCACCAGCTCTCAGCGATTTCAGCTCTCAGGGGGGGAACCTCGCTGCTAGTGTAGGCTGGGCTGTCTCTTCCACAGAAATACTGTCCCACAGCAGCAGGGTGACCAGATAGCAAGTGTGAAAAATCAGGGTAGGAGTTGGGGGGGTAATAGGAGCCTATATAAGAAAAAGCCCCAAATATCGGGACTGTCTCTATCAAATTGGGACATCAAGTCACCCTGCACAGCAGGTCTAAGCACTTAGAACTGGCTATCAGTGATTTCAGCTCTTGTGGTCACTTAACAAACCGAAAGACTCTCTATGGAGTCTAATCAGGTCTCTCTCTAAACATGAGAGAGGGGCTGGTCAAACAGAGGAGATGGCTCTTAGCAGAGCCCACACCACCAAGCAAAACATCTGTGCACCTCCCTCTGTCTTCACTAGACGATAGCATCCAGACCTCCTGCTTAGGGAGTGCAGTTCAGTTGAGGGTGACCAGTGGTTAATTTGTAATGGAAGAGGTGCTGGGGCTCAAGCAAGTTTTTTACTTTCATAACTGATGTGACAAGCCCAGAGGTCCCAGGGCTATGAACTGCCGAGCCTAGAGGTGCTGGGGCTCAGCCCTGGCAAGCCTTAGCACAAATTAAGCGGACAGTCACCCCCTCATTCAGCCAGGCTAAGCACAGTTCTTCTGCCCTTTACTCTTACAGTAAGCAGGGGCGGCCTGTGGGAGGTCCTCCGAAGTCGTGGGGCCAGTGGACCCTCCACAGGCACGCCACCGAGGGCAGCCTGCCTGCCGCCCTCGCGGCACCAGCAGAGCGCCCCCTGCGGCTTGCCGCCCCAAGCATGCGCTTGGTGTACTAGGGCCTGGAGCCACCTCTGACAGTAAGGATAACAACATTTCATGACCCCCACATTCAGAATGATTTGTCACCCAACACCAGCCAAAACTGATCACTTGGGCAGCACAGCTGTGTCTGCTGGATACCCAGTCAGAGCAGGTGTGTGCATGTAAGTACAGTTTCCACCCCCCCACACCCCAGGGCTCATCACTAGCTGTCAGGGAGAGTTCATTCAGACCTTGCTTGCAAATCATAATAGGCCAATATAGCCGAAACAAATGTGCAATTGTCACAAATAACAGCTGTGCGAAGAAGCTAGTCTTTGTTCAGACTTTTCAAACCCATTGTGCTGGCTCACATACTGTGTATGCTTTATCCTGCTTCAGTTCAAAGTGCCCTTGGCGGGAGGGGCTGGGGAAATCCCTGGGGGACCCGGTGCGGACAGGGCAGAGTACACGGCCACGTGCAGACGCCGGGCTGTCTGCCCCCTCGGAGCCAGCCCAGCCAGCCCAGCAGGGGGCAGCAGTGTGCGCTCTGTCCTTTGATGTGCGGCTAATCAAGGGGGGGGGAGGAGCAGAGCCCGCGACCTCCCCGGGGCTTTAAATAGCCGCCGGGACTCCCAGCCCCAGTGCGCGCCGCGCGGAGACTCCCTGCCGCTGAGCTGGACGTTGCAGTGTCCGCAGCGGGACCCCCGCAGGTAGGAGCCCGGCCCCGGCAGCGGCTCGGCTCGCGCAGGGCTGGGGGGCGTTTGGCTCATAGCCGAGCCCCCCCCGGGCGCTCCCATCAGCTGTTCGCTGCGCCAGGGGCCCCGCTTGGCCCTGCAGCCGCGTCCCCGGGAGCAGAACTTCCGACGGGAGTTCTCCGGCCCGCGGGCTGCGCTGCGCAGCCCAGGCGCGAAGCCCGAGTCCGCCGGGGGATCCGGCCATGTGAGCCGCTCGCTGGCGGGGCTGGATCTGTTCCCGGGCTGCTTCTCGCCCCGCACCCACGGAGGGTTTTATCCCTCCTGGCTCGGCCGGGGGCGTGCGGGAGGGCGGTGGAGCCACAGCGGGGCGGGGTCTGCACGGAGTCCGGGAGTTAGCAGGTCGGGTGGGGACCCCCCCTCCAGCGGTGCCCTCTGTGGCCGTGCTGGGGAATCCCGCAGCTACAAGCGAGTTGCTACTGACCTGATTTGGAGGGAGAGAGATGTCGGAGGCTTGTGGCTGTGAGCTGGTGCCAGGTTGCCCTTGGAAGCCCTCTCCCAGTACTGGTCCTCCAGAGAGTTCAGGGGAAGTGTTGTGGGCGATTCCCAGCCTGTCTGGACACTGCTTTGATGCTGTTGGTCTCATCCTGGGGGGCTGGGCAGCCCCCCTTTGCATGGAGAAAAGGTGGGCAGAGAAGTTGGGCTGTTGACGACAGGGTGTGTGATTTGCAGTTAGTTCTGCCCCCACAGGAGGTTCTGGCTCAGCTACTGGGTTCACATGCCAGCCAGTGGGTTTGCAAGGAGTTGGGTGGGCCTCAGGCCTGAAGTGGGCTCCCAAAATGCCAGGGCTGTCACCCCCTGCCCTCCCATGACAAGATCTAATAGAGTGCAAAATAACACTTGCAGAATTGGGGCAGATGCTCCAAGAAAACCACCCCTGGGAGGGAGGATGCAAGATGCAGAAGGGAACTACCAAGGCTGAGGATTGTGTGCTAATGCACTGTACCAGCCTCTCACCAGTAACTGATGCTCCTTATAGTTCTCTCTCTGTCTGGGATGAGAGGCAGGTTGGTGACCCAGTCCCCACAGACTGATTGGAGGGAGTTTGGCCCTGGGGGATGACCAGGACTTATCTTCAGATGCCGGTTGGAAAGGTTCCCAGGGCTGCCTAGAGGATTCAGGGTGCCTGGGGCAAAGCAATTTCGGGGCCCCTTTCCATAAAAAAAATTGCAATACTATACAGTACTATATTCTCGTGGGGGCCCCTGTGGGGCCCAGTGCAAATTGCCCCACTTGTTCCGTACCCACGGGCAGCCCTGGGAAAAATAAACCACCTGCATCTCGCACAAACCCAGTTTTGAGAACTTCTTTACAAGGTATCACTGGTTCTCAGCATCAGCTAGTGCTAAAAGGGACTAAAGCTCATTAAAAGGGTTGGACAAATATTTTCTGTCAAAACTTCTTCTGGATGGAAAACTAAGCGTTTTTAAAAAGCAGAAAAATCATGGACAATGTCTGCTTTCCTTCAAAATTCGTGTATTTTTTTTAATTGAAAAGCTGAAATTAGTCTGCCAAAACCTGAACATGATTTGGGGTTTCAGAAGTGTGTGGCCAAATATTTGCTGCTTGCCGTGTTTGATTGTTTAAAGAAACAATGAAGTTCTGATTAAAAAAAAAAAAATCCAAAACCTTTGAACTACCTCAGCTTGTGATCAAATGCCTGAGCCCATCCAGTCAGAGATTTTTCCAGGTTTCTGATACTCTGTTGGCTTCCTTGACTCATATCTGTCTCCATAACTTTGGGTTCATTTAGGTTAGAACATAAGAACAGCCATACTGGGTCAAACCAAAGGTCCATCCAGCCCAGTATCCTGTCGGCCAACAATGGCCAATGCCAGGTGCCCCAGAGGGAGTGAACCTAACAGGTAATGACCAAGCGATCTCTCTCCTGCCATCCATCTCCACCCTCTGACAAACAGAGGCTAGGGACAACATTCCTTACCCATCCTGGCTAATAGCCATTAATGGACTTAACCTCCATGCATTTACCCGTTTCCTAGAGACTAGCTCCATGGGGTCCCTCACAAACTGGAGACGGTCACTGTGGGTTTGTCTTTAGTATAGCTTATGTACATACTCCACGAACCGAGCATTTGAGCTTGTTCCAGAATCTGGGATGAGCCTATGTTGTGAAAACTGAAATGCTGTAAATAGCACATGCATGTGAATGGACAGAGGGTGCTAAAATTAAATTAACCCAGGGGTTCTCAAACTGGGGGTCAGGACCGCTTGGGGAGTCATGAGGTTATTACTGGGCATTGTGAGCTGTCAGCCTCCACCTCAAACCCCGCTTTGCCTCCAGCATTTATAATAATGTTAAATATATGAGTGTTCTCAATTTATAAGCGGAGTGTTGCACTCAGAGGTTTGCTATGTGAAAGGGGTCACCAGTATATAAAAGTTTGAGAACCACTGAATTAACCCCTCTGAAGCCTCAGGGAATGTGTGTGTGTGTTTGGGGGTGTCTCCTTGGTAGGGTTGGGAAGGATATTGCTCTTCTCATGTGATCCCTCTCCCAGTGGCTAAATTTA
Organism: Gopherus flavomarginatus; assembly: GCF_025201925.1. Lineage (NCBI taxonomy): Eukaryota > Metazoa > Chordata > Testudines > Testudinidae > Gopherus > Gopherus flavomarginatus. The sequence goes on along the minus strand of NC_066637.1, from coordinate 22,303,037 downwards.
AATAAAGCTACCCTCCCCTGACATGAATCTCCCTATAGCACTGAAATTAAATCTAGACTATAATTTAGCATTTGAGAAGTGAAAGGGATGGTAGCCCTAATGGAAAAGCTAACAGCTTGGCTCTTCAGCAAGCCTCAAACTGCTGAATGAGCTTTAGAGTAGGGAAGGCTGTGCCTCCCAAATAGCTGGCCCTGCCCCTTATCCAACCCCCATCCACTTCCTGCCCTCCGACTCCCTGACCCATCCTGCTCCTTGTCCTCTCACCGTTCCCCAGAGACCCCACCCCTGTCCCCTGACTGCCTTGACCCCTCTCCACCCCCCTTCTGAGTCCTGACAGATCCCTGGAATGCCCATGATCTAACCCCTCCCTGTCCCCTGGCTGCCCCCACAACCTCTGCCCCCTCCCTGTGACCTGACTGTCCCCAGGATTCCCTGGCCCTGGCCCCTTGCCCCTGGCTGAGGCTCCAGGAGAGGGGTGGAAATGGGGGTCAGGCTGGGGAGGGAGCCTTAGCCATTCTCGTGGGGGCCCCTGCGGATCCCAGGGCCTGGGGCAAATTGCTCCACTTCCCCCTCCCTTGGTGGCCCTGAAGGTTTCAGTCCAGCTGGAGCGCTGTGTGGATGAGGCCCAGGTAGGGGAGGTCTCTTGGAACCCCCCCTGTGTCCAGGCCTATCAGGACTCTGGGCACAGCTGGATATGGACTGAGGAAATGAGGCACTAAGGAGAGCATGGGCATTTCCTGCTTAGCCGTTAGTACTGCCCTTAGAATCCTGTGCCGCCTTCTTTGAGGCTAGGCTCCCATTTCAGTGTCTTGGCCCATGCAGTGCAGAGCAGTCCCAGGTCCAGCACCATGCAGTTTAGGGGACCTGTGAGTGAATGGGGGAGATATACACTTTATGCAAGAGATTCCTCCCTCCTCACTCTGCAGATGACTCATAGGCAATTCCCCTACTGAGATTCCTAGCCAGAGACCTCCCAGACAGTCATTCAAAGCCACAGCCTGATCCTAAGAGGCAAAGCTGCTGCTGCCAAGGGACAACCCCTCCCCTCCCAGCTAAAGCCTCCTGAATGATCCAGGGATCTCCCACAGTAGCTAGCCCTGCTCCCAGCAGACATGGCCATAAGCCAGCTCTCGCACTCCCACTGCTCATGGCTGGCTCTTACCATCTGACTTTTGGCAGGTTTCTGTGCAGGCTGGTTAGTACCATGAGCTGCATGTTTGTCGTGGGTTTGAAAGCTCTATGGAAAAGAGCACACTTTTTCCAAGGAACTTGCCACGTTGCATGCTGAGCTCTGGGAAATGTCTCTCCCAAAGGGAGCTGCTGGCTTTGGGAAAACTGGCACTTTAAGTGCCTAAATGGGACCCTGAGCACTTTAAGGAAATCTGCCCCACACGTGCTGGAGTCTGACCTGGACCATGCCAGTGCAACTCCATTGTTGACAGCAGAGATCCTTGAGACACAGTTTGTTCCCTTGCATTGCCCAGGTTTCCCGGTTTGGCGGGCTGTATGCAGTGTGTTCTCATATTGACTTTGTGGTACTGTGCTAGGCTCTATATGAACATATAGGAAGAGAAGGTGCCTGCACCAAAGAACTTCCACTCACGCTGTTAATGTCTGCAGTGTTGTTCCCAGCACCCAACCAGGGAAGTGCAGGTCACATGCCTCACTGCGCCCCTTTACCTAGAAAGGTGCTTGTGCTGTCAGGCTTGGAGGTAGGAGGCCTCATTCTGATCTCACACTGCTGGGCATCCATTGACTTCAATGGACTGACTTCTGACTAGCATCGCTCTCAGAAGTGGCAGAACAGCTTATCTCTAACTGTTCCCCTGGCTTGCTGATCTTTATAGGGCAGTGCACTATGTTCCCTGGCTGGGTTATTTTAACTGGTCTGGGCGTGTGGGGGGGTCTCTGCACTGTCCTTTGTGGGCAGTTAATTTAATGTGAGGCTGCACTGAATCTGCATGAGGCACCAGATGCTGCAATGACATGCATTTTAAAAAATCAGTAATCGATTCAAATTAAATCTTAAGAGTGGAGGTGGGAGGAGCTTGTTTCTAAAAATGCCCTGACCTCACTTGACCCCTGAATATTTGTTTCTGAGTTTCCGCCCCTCAGCCAGTCTAAGTGTAAGTTAGAACAACCTGGAGACCAGAAGGCTGCAATGCCTCTCAGCATCGGGTCAGACAGGAACTGATCCAAAGTGGGTCCAGGGGATCTCTGCCCTCGTCATCAGTTCTGCAGCTGCATGCTCAGACTGTCTGTGGGATCGAACTGCTGCTGCAAGATCAGTCAGCAGTAGCTTCTCCATTCCACTGCTGGCTGGGTTCCCATTCTGCCCAGCTTTGCTGGGGCAGCTGAGCCCCAGCTGGCTTCCCACACACCTCCCCAGCTCTGCCAATGCTCTGAGTTCCTGAGCTGCAGCCCTCCAGCTCCAATCCGAGCCCCCATCTCTGTCCCAGCTTTGCTGAATCACCGTAGTCCTATGTGAAAATTCTCCAGATGTGGCTGGCTTTTGGCATAATGTTACTTTCTCTTGGAAACCAGCCAGGAGGGGAAACTCTGCCATGTTTTCCTTGCTTTCTGATGATGGAGATCTCCCACATTGTCATTTGGGGCACCTGGACCATGGGGGGGGGGGGGGGCTCCCCCCAGTGTCCCTGAGCTAACACTGCTGCATGAGCCATGGGACTTTGTCAGCCAGATGAGGAGAAGGTGGTGGAGCAACCTGCAGATCCTCATCCTGGGGTGGGGCATACTCCTGTCTGATGGGTTGCATCCTGCTCCCTTCAGCTACACTGGGCCCCATATTTGTCCATTGATGAGGATGATGCAAGGGTGGGTTAGGGGGAGGCTTTTGTGCAGCAACAAGTGGTGCAGAGGATACCCTGATCTGGGGGACGCTGGGACTTCAAGAGGTGTTGTGCCTCCTGAAATCCCCCTGGGCAGCTTCCACTGGAAATGGAGGTATTCAGTTGCTTCCTAAATTGCTGCACAGTGTTGCTGCATGCTGTTAAACAGTTACCCTGTTCTGAACCAGAGGCAGTTGTGTTTCACGAAGTGATCTTCGTCTCGCCAACCGTATAGCTGTTATCTGTCCTCCTTTTTGGGAACCTCTGGGATGAAAAGTACAATACAAATGTGCAAAGAGAAGCAATAATCCAGAGGCCTCATTATAGAGGGAAGGGAATGCAATTTTATCTCTTTAAGAAGACTCTGTTTTGTTTCTGTCCTTGCTATAGCACCCATGTGGGCTGGAGCAGTTGCAATAATCTTGGTGTTTCTCTAGCAATCTGCAAAAAGCAGAAAACTGGCTAGGAAGGTGTCAACTTCTTGCTGTCCATGGTATCTCCAAACACCACTGGCATGATGTGCTCGTGCCTTTGGAACATGTCAGCTTCAGGAAGCTCTGCGTTAACAAGCACATAGTTAAAGAATCAACACAGTAGTTAGGATCCAGTTTTCCAAACTGGGAGGGTGCTTTGGGTGCATACACTGCTTTAAACTGAATGGCAAATGCAGGCCCTTTCAGGGCCCTAAAGCCTGCATCATATGAGGTTTCATAGATATTAGGACTAGAAAGGACCTCAAGAGGTCATCGAGTCCAGTCCTCTGCCCCCAGTGATATCTGAGGTTAGACCACCTGGTAGTGCCTAGCCGATTTGTTGTTAGTGCTCCTGGAATAACACCTGATACCTGGATTGAGATAGGGAATCAGTGGACATTTTGGCCCTTGGAGCCGCTGCAGCTTGAGTGTTGCTCCAAAGGAAATAGCCTTCTCCTGCCAGAAACGTTGTTTTTCAGTGCTGCTGTAGCGCTTGTGGTGGAGACACTCTAGGTCATGGGAGAGAGCTCGCTGGTCTGCTTAACTCTTGCCTCTGCGAGAGGTGGTAGCTATGCTGGCAGGAGAAGCTCTCCTGCTGAGGTAGCGCTGTCTACACTGGCAGCTAAGTTCATGTAACTTATGTCACTAAAAGGGGTGGATTATTCACAGCCTGAGTGTTGCAGGTTATACCAAAGTAACCTGTAGAGTAGCCAAGGTCTTAGTGAATCACCCCTGCTGGCAGTCAGAGGGGCAGGGGCATGGAAGCACAGCTCCTTGGTTTGATGGTGCTGGCTCCCCACTTCCAGGGTCTGCACCCTCAGTCTCTGAGGCAGGGAGGGGAAGGGAGGAAAGTTGTCCTGCTGCTGAGGCAAGAACAGGACAGACACTGCACAAACACGCTGTTTCTATCCCTGATACTGGCACTGCTTGGCAGTGAAGTCCCTCTCTCCCCCCCCCTCCCCCAACTCAGGAGCAATGCTACCTATTCCTGAGCATCAGCTACTGGGATCTCCTTTAGCAGCTAGTTACGTGTGCTGACATCTCTGCTATAGAGCACTCCTGTAGCATAGTTTCTTAACTAGATCTCTGCTCAAGCTTTAGCAACTGCAGTGATTGCAGTGCGAGGTGAGCATCTGCATTCAAGTCCGCTAGTGGGGTGGTTAGACAAGAGGAGGAATGTGTCTGCAGTTGAGTGCTGCATTTGCTCTTGGTTAGGGTTACCAGATAGCAACTGTAGGGGGGAAAAATGGGATGTGGGGTGGGGGTGAGGGTAATAGGTGCCTATGTAAGAGAGTCCCCCAAAATGGGACTGTCCTTTTAAAAACTGGACATCTAGTCACCCTACCCTTGGGGGTAGGGTTTTTGGCCTTCAGAGCAGTGCTTAGGATCTGCACCTTCTCACTGCTCTATGCTGGGGTAGTCACTCTGGGGACACACATTGATCTCCATTCAGTTCCTAGGGGTGCCCACATTTCCTAGGGTCTCTACTCACCACTGCTGGGGCTGCACTCCAGGTTGGGAGAGGGGCACTGGAGACAGCACCACTCATCCCTAGAGAGTCCCTCCAGGACATGAGGGAGACACACTGGTGTGACAGTCAGGGATGCTTGTCTTGCCACTGCTGTGCTGTATGTGCTGTGGGGACGGAGCTATTTAGCCTCCACTGTTAATCAGCTTCTCTTTGCCTGCCCTGGATGCTGTCCCCAGGCCAGGAGCGACTGTGCAGCACTGAGTAGGTTATTACTTGCTCTAGACCAGGGGTCGACAACCTTTCAGAAGCGCTGTGCCGAGTCTTCATTCATTCACTCTCATTTAAGGTTTCGCGGGCCAGTCGTACATTTGAACGATTTTAGAAGGCCTCTTTCTATAAGTCTATAATATATGATAGTTTAGTTATATGTAGAGTAAATAAGGGTTTTAAAATGTTTTAAGAAGCTTCATTTACAATTAAATTAAAATGCAGATCTCCCTGGGCTGGTGGCCAGGATCCAGGCAGTGTGAGTGCCACTGAAAAATCAGCTTGCATGCCACAGGTTGCCTGCCCTTGTTCTAGAGAGAGGCAGCAGCTGTGGAGATGGCGCAGTGAAGCATGCTCTCCGTGTGACTGGACAAAATGGGTCTCTGTGGATTGCAGGTTGGGGGAGAATGGGCCAAGGGAAGGTTTTGCAGGTGAATCCGCAGCAATATACCCTGGGATTGCTGAAAGGTTTCCTGTTGCTTCAGCATTAGTAAGCAGCCTCTGGTGCAATCTCCTCCAAGCTGTTACACTGGGTCAGCGCAATGACAGGAATGCTAGTACTTCCCCAGAGCCTTGGCCTCAGAGCAGTGCCTGTCCCAGCTTGGCTTCGTGGTCAGCAAATAGGGAAGGATGAACTGGTGTGCCCCTTGGGACACCTGGTTGTGATGGCTTCCTGCCAATGGAAGAGTGGGGTATGCCTCAGTGCTAAGTTGACTTGAGCACACTGGGGTTTTCTAAGTAACTCTTCGTCCTGAGCTTTGGGGGCAGCGACTGAGGTGAGGGTGATGGAATGGGAGTTGCTAGGAACATTGTGATGGCAGAGGGAGGAGCAGAGCTGAATTGGGCAGGAGCCCTGCTGATGGACACTTGGGTGGGATTTAACTACTCTGCCCCTGTGGCCTTGCACATATCATGGGTGGGTGTGTCCATATCCATACAGTCTGCACAGAGCTGGCTTGGCTAGCCCAGTGCTTTCTGTGGCACAACTCTTCCACGTTTCCATTCTCCCTCTGGCACAGGGTCAGAGCAGAGATTGCCCCAGAAGCAGGGCTGGTGCAAGGATGTTTCGTGTCCTAGGTGAAACTTCCACCTTGCTCCCCACCCTCTGCCCTGAGGCACCTCCCCCCGCCCCAGCTCACCCCTGCTCCGCACAAGAGCATGCTGTGGCCCCTTCACTTCTCCTGCCTCCCAAGCTTGTGGTGCCTAAGCTGATTGGCGCTGCAAGCCTGGGAGGTGGGAGAAGTGAAGCAGCTATGGTGTGCTCAGGGAGGAGGCGGGGCAGGGGGACCTGGGGCGGGGAGTTCCCCTGCATGCCACCATCCCCCGCCCTTACTTGCTGCAGGTGGCCCTCCCCATGCCCCTCTGCCCCAGCTCCCTCCACCTAAATGCCAGTGGTGACTGGGGAGGCCGAAGATCCGGCTGCAGCAGTTGCTGCTGAAGAAAATGGCACCCCCCCAAATGCCAGTGCCCGAGGCGACCGCCTAAGTCACCTAAATGGTTGCACTGGCCTTGCCCAGAAGGGAGGGGGGCAGAGTGAAAGTGTGCGTGTGGTGGTGGGGGGACGGGAGGAATTGGCCAAGGAAGGACTTCCCCATAGTGTTTTGTGACCCTGAAGGCCACTGCAACAGGAGTGCAAGATGCCAAGGCCACCATAGCCCCCAAATAGGGGAGACACAAATCGCCCTCTATGTGGGCAAGTGCAGGGCTCTGTGCCCCAACACAGGAGGAATCCCCCTGACTAAGCACGTGTCATGGAGTTTGCCAGGACAGTGAGAGGGCAGGGGATGTTAGCGTTATTGTTGCGTTGCTCAGATCCGTTTGTAAGCGATGCCTCTGACTCGCCTTTGACACTTCAGGCCATTGCAACACAGTGGTAAGAGTTCTGATGCCATTTGCATTAGGACTTGCAGCTGCAGGAGGATTTCAGAAAATCCTGCTTGTGGGCAAAAGCCTGGGGATTGTCTCCATGGCCTAGCCCGTCACTTGGCAGCCAGGGATTTGTGAGAGTCTCCTCTTTGATGGAAACTAACCTCGACAAGTGAAGGCTGGTGGTAGAATGTGACCCACACAGTTGCTACAAGTGGCATTACTGCCTTCACCAGGCAGTAATGCCATGTAGGCTCAGGCTATAGAAGACCCATCTAGCTCACTGTCACCTTTAAAGGTATAATGGTGGCTGACAGTTCACTCCACGCTTTCACTTGCGATTGTTACAGTAATTCCAGACAATGCTGGAACAGGAAAGGCTAGGAGAGAAAATATGTGGGGTTTTTTGTTGAAATTTTTTTTTACATAAAGTATCTCTCACTCTTTTTCCCTTGCAGTTAGTCATGTCCTCTTTGGGGCTTTGTCTAAGCACACAGACTGCATGATTCTGGTCTGGCTCTGCTGTACTGCTTTAACTAGGCCAACATCCTGCAAACTTTGTGTTTAGACAAAGCTCTACAGAGGACACTGTCATTGCAGGTGTGATTTTTGTACAGTCAGTCATATGGGTACAAACTCTGGGTGGGATTTCACACCGCAGCAGGGGAGAGATTTCTGTGCTTAAAATGGGGAAGTGGGATTGGGAACCACAAACATTGAGAAGAGGTTCTGGGGCAGCAGTATTGCCCAAGCACTTAAAGATTGCAAGTCCCCCTCATCTGCCCCTCCACCCCCAAATGAGATTGTTTTAAAAATCATGAGGTGGTGTTACTGTGGGTGGTGGTGTGTGGGGCGGGGGGGGGGGGGGAGGAAAGAGTCTTTTTATTGAGCTTCTGGTTTCTGAGCCATTAAGCTTGAAAACTTGCCTCCGTTTCTTGGCCACCATGAAAACTAGAAAGTTGAGATTCTCGCATCTGCTGCTTGGTGGCCTGTGGGTAAGGATACTATAGCCAAGAGTCTTGGGTTCAACTACCAGGGAACTCCTGAAGGTGGAAGGGGCAATTATAGGACCTTTAATTTTGGATGAAATTCTCTGGCCTGTGTCGTGTAGGAGATCAGACTAGATGGGCAGGGCAGCGCATTCTTTAAAACCAGGATTTAACCCACAGTCCCAGCTATGCAAGCAAATGTGGTTCAAAGAACATGCCTGAGGGTTTTGTGTATGGCTGGTAAGGGGGTCTGTGCAAAAACAGAGTGGGTAGACCTACAGAGTATATATAACCGTAACGGTCCCATTCTGAATCTCTTTCTTACTAGCTAAAGGTCTCATTTCTTTTTTTCCCTCCCATCCTGCTCCTGTACACATTTGCACTACTTGCCGCATGAATGTAAATAGCAGCATAGCTGCAGTTGCATACATAGTGTTGTACTCGGCATGGCTAACCCCTGTCACTACCCATGTGATTGCAGCTGCCTTGCTGTCTATACTCATGCTAACATGAATGTACGTACAGTCCTGAGAATCACATCCTTAGCTCTTAGAGTACATGTAGCCTGTGACTCCCGGAGTGGAAATATTACAAAAATGCCCCAAATTGCAAGAGTTGGCAACAAGCAAACACTAGGAGCTACTTGCAATCTGGCCATCTTAAAGCCAAAAGGTATTTCAAGTTGCTTCTACTTTCTCTGCTCAGAGCCCTGGGGCCACTTCAGAAGAGTTCAGCACCCAATGTGCAGAGCCTTCTTGCAGGCCTGGCCCGAAGAGTCATGCTGGGGGCTGAAAGGCCCCAAGTTCCTTTGCGGGTTGAACTAGATGACCTCCTGAGGTCCCTTCCAACCCTGATATTCTAGGTTCTTTGACAGTTTGGTTTCTGTTACATTGACTGTCAACACTGGCCATTGTCATGCTGTTCGAAAACAATTGCAACTGATCTGGGTGAGATTCTTTTGCAGGAGGTCAGACTAGATGACCTCAGCTGGCCTTGAATCCTACTGCATAAAGTATATGGAGGAGGGTTGAGTTTTGGAGGCAGGGATTGCATGGGCCTGTAGACGCCCTTCACCCTTTCCAGCTTCTGCTCATAAGTCTCCTCTTCCCATCCGCCTTGCAGGTGGTGACAGAGTATCAGACCAACACACTGAGGAAGTGACACTCACCATGCATATCCTCACAATCCAATCTGAGCAAGTCTCTTACCCTCTTTGCCAACAGTCTGCCTCGCCCTAACCCCATCCCCTTCAGAATATGAGGAAGGTGCTCAGCTCAGTGTGACTGCTCAGTTCAGCAGCTGATCGTTCTCTCTGAGGGAAGTGTGTGTGGCCAGCTGTGAGGGCCTTCCCAGCATGCGAAGGATAGCCCCGAACAGGTCCCTGTTTGAAGGCATGCTTTCCATATCCATCTGCATAAAAGAGCTCACTGTTCTCTGGAAATGAGAAGGATCCAGGACTCCTGCTGTAGTGGAGACACTCCCTTGAAGAATACCTGATGAGTCCCAGAGCTTAATGCTAGCATAGAAGTTTAGAGTGTTGGGTGACTAGCACAGAGAAGATTCTGAGGTGGCAGAGGGTAGCTTAGGTGGAGCTGAAAAGGAAGCTATTATCTAATTAGTAGTTGCAGTGGAAGTGTGAGTTCTCATCAAAGTGTCATGCATTAGACTTCCTCTTAGCTGACCTAAGGAATCCTTTTGAGCCTGTTATGCAAATATTACCTTTTTTGCATACAACTTCAGGTCAAGTTCATTAGACACATCTCCCTGGTGTGTCACTCTGAGTGGAACCGTCTTTTTGCATATCAATTGCCCATGTCACTTCCTCACAAAGTTTGCTAGGCTGTTCTTTCCTGAAGGGGGAGTTTGCATCTCTCCTTGAGGCCACCTTAACACACAAGAATTAAATTCATGACTACATACATGCATCAAATATGATGACTCCAGACTATCGCACCAGCATGTCCAAAGATGGCCCAGTGATGGTGCCCTTCATGAAGGCAAAATGGGGAGTTTCCACAAGTGTGCACAACCCCCCCCCCCGAACTTAATTCATAAACCTATAAATATCCTAACCTTCCCTCTCCTGCATACCCTTCCTTGCTGTCTCCTCGTCCTGAAGGCGCTGGATAAAGATCTGGAGTGCACCAAGATGGACCAGGTTACTGTAGTGAGTTGCTGAGCTTGTAGCTCTTCCTCTCAGGATCCCTAGAAGTATTCTGGAGGGCCAGGGGGTCTACACCAAAAACATAAACATTCTGCACACAATATTAAATTATGTAGTGTTATTTTGACAAATAAAATTTGCATAATCAGGCCAATTTCAATTATTTTGATTTATTTCAAAATACCTTTAAGCAAGTATGTCTGTAACAGTTCAGACAAACACAAATTTCCGCAGCAGGAGAGAGTTAAAGAACCCCTGTGACAACCCAGTTCCTGTTTCTCTGCCCTCTTCCTCTCCCAAAGCCTAGATGGGGAGGTCAGCAGAAGTGAAAGTGGGCCGGTACAGAGTACCAATTTAAAAAAAAAATTGCTGATACACTGCTGCACTTAAGTGGAGCACCCAGTACTGGCTTTCTTTCACCTCTTTGGGCTGCATAAAAAAACGGTTTAAACTCCGAGCTAATAAAAGCTTGGAAAGGGAAAACTCCGTCACATTAGTTTCTCTCCTCCCTCCTCCTCCAGCCAGGCTGCCAACGCGGCTAGGCTCTGCATCCTCCCGACCCTCGCACTCAGCGGGGTGGCAGTGGCTCCCCTCTAGCTAGCAGCAGGGGGACTGGGTGAGGGAGAAGCCTCCCCAGATACCTGCTGCCTGCATAGGAACCATTTAAATTTAGCTGTTCGCTCTCTGGGATTAGGGGCCATTTATGATATCCTTGTTAATTTCACTCACAGGTGTTGTGGGGGTGGGGGGGCAGGGGTGAGACCAAGGCAGGGGCAGAATAGAATAGGCATTTGGCTGCACAGCTTAAATCCAGAGCTAATAAAAGCCAGTGGAGGGGAAAACTCACTGTCACATTTGTTGGGGCTGGAGGAGCAGGGAGGAGAGAAACCACTGAGTGAAATTAACAAGGATGCCAGAAATGGCCCCTAATTCCACAGGTTGAACCAGGGAGTGAACAGGTGAGTTTATGCTGTTCCTATGCAGGCAGCAGGCATCCTGGGGAGGCTTCTCCCTCAGCCAGTCCCCCTGCTCCCTGCTGCAAGCTAGAGGGGAGCCACTGCAACCCCTGCTGAGTGTGGGGGTTGGGGGAAAATGGAGCCAGCCTGGCTGGCGGAGGAGGGAGGACAAGGAGAAAAAGTGACAGTGAGTTTTCACTTTTTCAGGCTTATGCCAATAAATAAGTTCTAGTACAGACAGTACTGGTGGTGGTAGCTTTATTTTCTATATCGAAGTCATGCAATGGGAGGTATGAAGTATGTAGGAGAGCTGGGTTGCTTACCTCTGGACTGTGCCAGTAAGAAATGTACCTCACTTTCACCCTGGCCCCGTCCCTTCTGGGGCAGGGCAGGGGGTGGAGCAGCAGAGGTGGGCCCTGTACCTGTGAGAGTGGTATTTTACTTTCATGCCTGGAGGTCAGACACCCACAACTTTCCTCTTCCCCTGCCCCCCATCCCCTGGAGCCCAATTATGCCCCCCAGGCAATACACCCAAACTCCCTCTCCTCAAAGCCCAGCTGCAGTGCCACCTAGTCCAGGTACCCCACTGACTCCCCTCCTCCCCCCAAGCCTAGCTGTGGTGCCCCTCCCTCACCCAGGGATCCAGAGGAAGAAACAGCTGGATACTCAGTCCCAGGCTTGAATGGAGTTTCCTGCACACTGCTGTCTCCTTCCCTTAAGTCATGTGGGAAACGAGCTGCCAGGAACTCTCTAGCTTCCTCTCCCTCCCGCCCTCAGCGTCTTCTATTTGTGAACTGGGCTCTGCTGGGTCGAGTGGCCCCTAGTAGCACTGCAGTCCATTTCTGTGGAGGAAAGGAAATTCTGCATGCACACCATTCATTTATGCAAAATTCTGCATTGTGCAGTGGTGTAGAATTCCCCCAGGAGTACTGGAGGGGACAGACACCTTCTCCTTGGCACATGTAGTGCAGCACAGCTCACTGCAGTGCTGCAAAGTAGGGCATGCCACCCCAGAAGTCTTAGCTCCTCACACGAAGTACTGTGTGGACGCAGGACATCACAGCAACTTGTCGAGTCAAAGGTCTGAAGGGACCATTATGATGATGTGGTCCGCCCTCCTGTGTCACACAGACCAGAGATCTGCCCACAAGTTGTTCTGTAGAGTGGCTACTGTCCCTTGTGAAAGGCTAACATAAGGGAAGTAATCAAGGGTGGATTGCTTATGTGAATTCTGGAGTGCAGACTTACCTGCAGTGAAACAGGCATCCTCCAAAAGATGCACCCAGTTAGCAAACGCACAATGAGAGTGCATTGGTGCGTTCTGATAACCCTGGCCCCAGATGCTGTATACACTTCACATAAAGGTCCTATCTATCTCATAGAATTGGAAGGGACCCTGAAAGGTCATTGAGTCCAACCCCCTGCCTTCACTGACAGAACCAAGTACTGATTTTGCTCCAGATTCTTAAGTGGCCCCCTCAAGGATTGAACTCACAACCCTGGGTTTAGTAGGCCAGTGCTCAAACTACCAAGCTATCCTTTCCCACCAAAGATATTGCAGTCTCAGGAATGCATTTTCCTTTAACATAACACTTTTTCTGTTTGGACATCACCCAGCCAATGGGGTCCTGGCACCCCCACAACACATCATAATAAGATAATCGCACCAACTGGAACATTAAAACAAAAAGGCCTGTGTATACAACCAAAGCCGCCTCATTCCTCTCTGGCTTTGTGGTATTCTTTCTATGGGGTTAGCTGCTGGAATTTGTTTTTCTGTTACTGGAAGGTGGTATCTCTGCATCCTGCTAGTAGCAGTTTTGTTTCTTCTCATAGGAAGAGCTGTGCTAATAAATGGCAGTTTGATGTTTGTTTGTTTTTTTGTCAATATGTAACAAACAGAAGCCTCAAATCACACTGGCATCAAGGGTGCATGGTGCTAAATAGGACAAAGTCTGCAGTTTTGAGACCTTGCTTGCATGAGAACATTCTAAACCAGTACAAACAGATTGATTTAAATCAATGCAACCTTGTTGTGTGGACTCTTACTTTGGTTTCAGGGTGCCTTCTAGTGATTGTATTACTATAAAGTACTCCTTTTAAACCAATGTAAAGGGGTTGCACTGATGTCAGTCAGGGCTTGTCTATGAATTATGTTTTTGGGAACAAATTGTTGTGGAATAACTATTCTGAAATATTTGCATCCACTTCCCTCTGAATGTAGGGTGCTGACTCCTCCCCCCCCCCCCCAAAAAAAAGAAGTGCTTAGCATCCCACTTGGGTATCCTGTGGTGTGTTGTCCCAGTGCTGGGCTCTGTGCATTCTAGTACTCTTCTCATGGGGCATTGTGGGATATCTGCTGGGAGTCACTGGAATTCTGGGACTTAGGGTCAAGCTTGCAAATTCCCATGATTCATGTAGCTTCTGAAGCTGGCAGGATTTTCACACTGCTGTCAGCCAGTATGCGCCACCAGTGTGAGACACTAATACACAGCAGCTGCTTGTAGACTGTCACTTTGGGGGCCAGCTGTTGTGCTACCAATCCAATTTTGCTAAGAGAAGGAAGATGAAGCTGAGCAGCTATTTATGCATGCATGATCTTTTCCTGGAATAGCTTCACTTCATGCAGTGTTGTTTTTGGGGTTGGAAAGCCAGTTCTGATGCAGTCCTGGGATGACCAGCAGTGGGGCAGAATTTAAAGATGACCAAGGCCGCTTTCCTAGAAATCTGCATGGTGCTCACCCCGGAGCTGCAGTGGCAGCAAGCCAACATAGAGCTCCTCTCAGCATGGAGAAACATGGAGCCAGGGCCATCGGGAGGCTCACCAACCCTGCTTACTGCCAGTCAGTAGCTACCCAATATGGTGGTGGTAGATCAGCCGGTGCATGGAGGTGTGCACTGCAATAGTGCTAATGGCACTGGTCATAAAGTTTGGCACTGCACAGGAGAGACTTGATGGATTTGCCTGCTTGGAGTTCTCCAATTGTATTGGGGTCACTGACCCCACCCCCCCATCATGCTCTCCAGGGACATGAAGCACCTCACTACCACCTGCCCTGAGTGTGAGGAAGCCTTAGGGTTCCCTGACTCCACCAGCAATGGGCAACACATGCACCTCCTTGAGGCCTACATGGGCCCTGCTGCTGTCTCCCTTCAGGTTAGAGATAGGCATGCTCTAACCCTAGCAGCCCCCAGCCCCTGTTCTACTGGACATTCACAGCCGTTGGCTACAAAGAAACAGCACACCCAGCTTAGCTGTTCCACCCCAGATCACCGCTCCGCATCACATGCAGCAGTGTGAGGGTTATGGACCTTGAAGCAGGGCCCGGGAGTCCCCAGGCAGCACGTGGCCCACAGGCAGCATCCAGCAGCTCCCTTGAAGGACTATCTTGCAAAGAGCTCCACTCACAAAGCTTCTGATTGGGGGACACATCCAGCCCCATTGATCAGCCGGGTAGTTCCACTTAAGCCAGAAAGAGGCACAGGAAGCTATCAAAGTGGGAATCCATGGCTGGTTGCTAATATGGATCATGACCAAGCCCTGCCTGTTCCTGTCATCCTTATCCCAGACACCCATCTGTTCCAGGTCCTGCTTTCCTGCCTCATTCCAGGTGCCTGCTCTTACCTCCCACCCCTGATGCTGACTCCTGCTCTGATCTTAGAGCTTGTGGGAGAGTCAGGAGCCCACCTTGGTTCCAGGCACTGGACTCTAACCATTAGTTATGACTGCCCATGCCCCAGTCCCTACAAATTTATTTTAACAGTGACTCAGGTGATAGCATGTAGAAGTATTGGAAACAAATAGTCACAAGTAAAATCATAACATTCATTCTAGAGCCCTGACTTAAATAACAAGATACTTTCATGTCTAATAAAGTATTGCTCATAGACTTTAGGGTCAGAAGGGACCAACATGATCATCTAGTCCGACCCCCTGCACAAAGCAGGCCACAGAACCCTACCCATCCACTTCTATAACAAACCCCTAACCTATGTCCGAGTTATTGAAGTCTTCAAATTGTGGTTTGAAGACCTCAAGCTGCAGAGAATCCACCAGCAAGTGACCCATGCCCCATGCTGCAGAGGAAGGCGAAAAACCTCTAGGGCCTCTGCCAATCTGCCGTGGAGGAAAATTCCTTCCTGACCCCAAATATGGCAGTCAGCTAAACCTTGAGCATGTGGCAAGACTCACCAGCCAGCACTCAAAGAATTCTCTGCAGTAACTCAGATCCCATCCCATCACAGACCACTGGGCATACTTACCTGCTGATAATCAAAGATCAATTGCCAAAATTAAGCTATCCCATCATACCATCCCTTCCATAAACTTATCAAGCTTAGTCTTAAAGCCAGATATGTCTCTTGCCCCCACTACTCCCCTTGGAAGGGTGTTCCAGAACTTCACTCCTCTAATGGTTAGAAACCTTCATCTAATTTCAAGTCTAAACTTCCTAGTGTCCAGTTTATACCCATTCGTTCTTGTGTCTACATTGGTACTAAGCTTAAATAATTCCTCTCCCTCCCTAATATTAATCCCTCTGATATATTTATAAAGAGCAAGCACATCCCCCCTCAGCCTTCTTTTGGCTAGGCTAAACAAGCCAAGCTCTGAGTCTCCTTTAATAAGGCAGGTTTTCCATTCCTCGGATCATCCTAGTAGCCCGTCTCTGAACCTGTTCCAGTTTGAATTCATCCTTCTTAAACATGGGAGACCAGAACTGCACACAGTATTACAGATGAGGTCTCACCAGTGCCTTATATAACGGTACTAACACCTCCTTATCTTTGCTGGAAATACCTCGCCTGATGCATCCTAAAACCGCATTAGCTTTTTTAACGGCCATATGACATTGGTGGCTCCTAGTCATCCTGTGATCAACCAATACTCCAAGGTCCTTCTCTGTTGCTTCCAACTGATGTGTCCTCAATGTATATCTAAAATTCTTATTATTAATCCCTAAGTGCATGACCTTGCACTGTTCACTATTAAATTTCATCCTATTACTATTACTCCAGTTTACAAGGTCATCCAGATCTTCCTGTATGATATCCCGTTCCTTCTTCGTGTTAGCAATACCGCCCAGCTTTGTGTCATCCGCAAACTTTATTAGCACATTCCTGCTTTTTGTGCCAAGGTCAGTAATAAAAAGGTTATTTTTAACCTTTTTGACATGGGGACACCAGAGCCTGCACCCTCAGCTGGAGCCCTCACCGCAACCCCCTGCCACCCTAGAGCCCCCTCCCGCCCTCCAAACCCCTTATCCCCAGCCCCATCACAGAGTGGGTCCCAAAACTGATCCTTGAGGAACTCCACTAGTAACCTCCTTCCAGCCTGACAGTTGGGGAGTTCACTGCACCTTGAGACCATTAATCCTTGTTACACAGACCAAAAATGAGCATGGGGGAGAGTTCAGATCCCCCTCTCACCCCAGCAGAGAGTGGTTTCTGACCTAATTTAGGGCTGGTTTCCTGAGGAAGCTGCACCTGTTTCACTTAAGGTGGGAATTTCAAGCTGTTTAGCAGAACTGGTGTAACCCTCCCCCACCGAGGGTTGCTAGGTGTCTGGTTTTTGATGGGAATGCCCGGTCGAAAAGGGGCCCTGACAACTCCGCTCAGAACCACTGACTGGGCAGTTAAAAGTCCAGTCGGCAGCGCAGTGAGGCTAAGGCAGGCTCCCTGCCTGCTGTGGCTCCCAGAAGCAACAGCATGTTCCCTCTCCAGCTCCTACGCATAGGGGCAGCCAGGGGGCCCTGCACGCTGTCCCCACCCCAAGCGCTGGCTCTGCAGCTCCTGGGAACTGCAACCATTGAGAGCTGCAGGGGCAGCGCTTGGGAACAGAGCAGCACGCAGAGCCACCTAACTCCACTTCCGCATAGGAACTGGAGGTGTCGGGGGACACGCCACTGCTTCCACGAGCTGCCTGAGGTAAGCACTGCCCGGAGCCTCCACCCTGACCCCATCCCGTGCCCCTGCCCTGCCCTGATTTTTCCCCACCCCACCTTCCGAACCCCTTGGTCTCAGCCCAGAGCACCTCCTGCACCCCAAATCCCTTATCCCCAGAGCCTGCACCCTCAGCTGGAGCCCTCACCGCAACCCCCTGCCACCCTAGAGCCCCCTCCCGCCCTCCAAACCCCTTATCCCCAGCCCCATCACAGAGCCCACATCCCCAGCCAGAGCCCTCACACCTTCTGCACCTAAGCCCCCTGCCGCAGCCCCCTCCTCCACCCTGAACCCATCGTCCCTGGGCCCACCCCAGAGCTTGCACCACAGCTGGAGCCCACAGCTCCCTCCGTTCTTTGAACCCTTCATTTCTGGCCCCACCCTGGAGCCTGCACTCAGTGATTCTGCAGCAATCCCATAGCTTCTGGTCGAGCTAGTGCACATCTTTTTAGAAAGAGACATCTGATCTTGATTTACAGACTTGAAGTGATGGGGAATCCACCCCATCCTTAGGTAACTTATCCCCATGATTCATTGTCCATCCTGTTAATCATGTGCACCTTATTTCTAGTCTGAATTTGTCTAGCTTCAGCTTTCAGCCGCTGTATCTTGCTCTGCCTTTGCCTGCTAGATTGGAGTCCTCTGCTATCTGAAATCTTATCCCTCTGTAGGTACTTGTAGACTGTGATATCAAGTCACCTCTTAACTTTCTCTGCAATAAGCTAAATAGATCAAGAGAGAGACTCTGGAAGGTTTCCCAGACCTCAGATCATTCTTTTAGTTCTTTTTTTATAAACCCTTTTCAATTTGTCAATCCCCTTTTTGACATGGGGACACCAGAACTGGACCAGTCACCAGTGATCTCTCTGATACACACAGAGCTAATATCACCTTCCTACTCCTGCTTGTTGTTCCCATCGCTTCACCTACTAGAGTACACTTTCAGAGCTGGGAATGTGGGTGTATCTGGGTTTGAGTTACATTGGCCCAGCTAGCTTGGGAGGCTACAGGACTGGAGTAGCAGGGGATGCTGCAGGTAAATAATGCCACATCTGCAGAGCTGGGGTGAGTGAAGTTTGTGGAGCACCTCTCCTTGTTGCACCTGACTCTGTCTGGGAGGGCAAGAGAATTTTATTGCTTATCTGAATGTTACAATTCCAAATTCAGTTCAGAGACACAAGGGCTGGATTCACACTGGGTTGGAGTATTGTCTCAGCTAAGCTCCCCAAATAGCACACACTGGATCCTGGAAGCCTGCAAAGGTGCTTGACCCCGCACCAAACTCATGCCTGGAGCCACCTGACTGCTGAAAAAGCATTTATGGCCAGATCTTTATAAGTCATCAGCTTCCCATGCGAGCAATGGTCCCCACAGTCCCTCTACCTCCCTTTCCAGTGGAGAAATCCCACCTTGCCCCTCTACTGAGAGCAATGGAGATCTCCGCTTCTCTCCCCCATTGAGAGCAGTGGGGAATTCCCTCCCCAGCCTGTTCTCAGTGGGAGCTCTTGGGTGCTGAGCTTGCTTGTAAACCTGGCCTCCAGCCTCTGCCCTGGGGCAGCCACGAGGTCTCTTTCAGCAGGACAGCTCCTGCCAGCAGGTGACTCAACATGGCTGAGTGTAATGTAGCCATCATTTGCAGAGATCAGTGGCCATTTCTGTGCAGATTCCTGCCCTCTGCTCCTCCAGGCCATGGGGTCCTGTCAGAACTTGGCACTGAGCTAACCTCCATTTTCCCCCATCTGTGAATTAGGGTGGAGGCCCACCTCACAGGAACTGAGGAAAAGTTAATACATCTCCAAACAGCAGGTAGGCCCTCAGCTGGAAAGCACAAAACCTCCCTCCATGCTATATAACATGCTCCAGCTGCTTGTGATTTGCCAGACCAGCTAGATCTCCCTGCCAGCTGGCATGGCAGGGCTCGCTCAGAGGTTTGTGCTGGGGATGCTGGTTAGTTCTCCCTCCTGCTGCTGGCTGGAGTTTTTGGAGGAGGCCTGGTTGTGCAAGGCAACTGCTATCCCCTGCCAAAATCCGTGCTACCCAGGAAGCAGTTACTGAGTTCCAAAGGCACCTCTGTCACTGGCACCCAGCAGGCTAATCGGAGGGAACTGAGTATTGTGGTTCTCCAGGCTTATCTCAGATCCTCTCCCTCCCCAGAGGAGATGGTGAGGGGGCGGGCATAGCTTGACAATGCAAAGAGTGTGCAGGGGATCCCCTCCTCCACCATGATGCTGCTGCTCGTGAGGTGAGGATAGCTTTCATTCTGCTTTGTCCTCCTTATCCATTCTGGGAGATTGCTGGGACATTAAAGAATATTGCTGGTTTATCTGTCCCCTTGCATAGCTAGTTCTGAGAGTGCTCGGGTGTTTGCACTGCAATTACTCTTTCTGTGTAGTGATTGGATCTTCACTCCAATGCTGTGGCATTCTTAGGTAGTGACTTGAACCATGGGTCATCTGTGCAGACTGAACCTGTGACCTACGCACAGGCCTCAGGGAGGAGGGGTGATGGTGCTGGGCATTTCAGACAGTGCAGTTCAGTTCATAGGGAGCTGGACAGGGAGTCAGGGGACTTTGGTCTATTTCCAGATGACCTTGGGCAAGTCACTTCAACCTCTCTGCCTTGGTTTTTCCTCCCTCACTCTGTCTGATCCATTTAGGTGCAGGCTCCTTGGAGCAGGGGCTCTCTCACTAGGGCTCCTTGTCTTCACTAGGAAAAAAGGGTGGAAAGCCATGTGGTAAAACCCCTATGCAGACAAGGCAGTTGCGGTTTCAACATACATTAGCAGGATGAGGTAGCCTCCAGGGCCCCCTTTCGTGTTTACTTCAACCTGCTACCACATGGGAAAACTAAACTGTCATAGCCTCACTAGGATTTTACTATGCATCTGACAAAGTGGGTGTTCATCCATGAAACCTTGTGCTCCAATATGTCCCTTAGCCTATAAGGTGCCACAGGACTCTTTGTTGCTTTTTACAGATCTAACACAGCCACCCCTCTGATACTTGACACTATGTGTAAGCCATCATGTGGTAAGACCACACCTTTCTTCCTACATGTGGATGCATCCCTAGTGTCTGTCCAACACCTTGCACCATGGGGCTGTGATCCCTCCTGGTGCCACCAGGCCCCACTGTAATACAAACAGGAAGCCCAGCCAGAGGTGGTGCAATGTCTAAAGGTGGGTGCCCTCGCTGCACTGAGAGGGAATTTAGAAGATGCTGCAGGACAATACGAGCTATATGTTTAAAAAGTGCCAACATGTCTTAATCAACCTCAGCACCCTCCCCCTGGAGAAAAATCTATGTCCTGGGCTGAGCTGGTTGGACAGCAGAACAATTTAGCCCTTCCAGCCTACCTGGGACAATCCAGTCCCTGAAGGATTTCACCCAGGCTACAGCCAAGTCTGTCTTCTCCTGAAAGCTATTCTGCATGGAGGAAGCAGAGAGAGGGACAAGATGGGCTGGGGTAGATGTCCTTTCTTCCTTGTGCAGCAGTGTGAGTGTGTGTTTTGTGTCTTCCATTCAGCGGAATCTGCTACACAAGAACAGATCCTCTGCTGAGCACACAGGTCCCTGGTGTCATCCTGAGTGACTGCCAGCAGCATCATGAAGGCTCTTCTCCTCATCCTGCTGGCTGAAGTCTGTCTTGCCTCTCTTGTCCCAGGTAGGTGGATCTGTAGGGACTCACGCCCAGGGCTGTCCCTAGAGAGGGTGCAGGGCCTGGGACAAATCAGCTCCTGCCGGTTTGGGGGTCCTGCTGTGCACTGGGGGCTGGGCAGGGCCCCTGGTTACATGGGGCTGGCAGCTGGGACTCCAGGCTTGCTGCAGCACCCCCTGAACCTCTATTTCCTGCACCTGTCTTCCAGGACTGACTGTGCTGGTCATCTGTGCCAGCCAATCACACTGACCTGTGAGGCCCCCTAAAGCACAGGGTCCAGAGTGGCTGCCCCGATCTGCCCTACCCAAGGAATGGCTCTGCTCACGCCCATGGGCATACCACCTTTGAGGCATGTGCTTTAAAGGGTGTGTACGTCAAGAACAGATGTAGGAGTTCTGATCCTCTCTGCTGAATGCTGAACATGCTTAGGGCTGCACCCCATGGTGCTGTGTCTGGGGCTTACACACTGCCATGCAGGGAACCCCTCAGCTGCAGGTCCGCAGAGCTCTTTACCGGGGTCTTTCAGCAGGCAGACAGAACTCAGGATGGCTGGTGCCAGCCCATACTCTTCAAGGTGGATGGTTCAGCTCCTGCAGTATTGGTCGTTCCTCTGCTCCTCCTGAGCCAATGGTGCAGCCTTGCAGGCTGGAGGGGAGACCAGTTAGGAGGGCTGGTCTTGGCATAATCCCATAGTCAGATGGGCCAGCCTCAGGCTCATAAGACAGTTTTTGTGTGGTGCCTCACGCAGCCTGCACATATGAGGGTGAAAGATGTGATCGTTGTAACACGTGTTAGCTAATCCTAGCGTTGAGAAGGAAATCTGAATTTTAACTTCTGTTAGCTGGTCAAGAAACTCTGTCCTCCTCTCTTAAAACATGTGTGTTAGCACCCCTTAACCTGGTGTGCCTGCACAGGTCTGAAGGCAGCCCCACCCGTATCTATCTAAAGCATGTCATAGAATCATAGAATATCAGGGTTGGAAGGGACCTCAAAGGTCATCTAGTCCAACCCTCTGCTCAAAGCAGGACCAACCCCAAACTAAATCATCCCAGCCAGGGCTTTGTCAAGCCTGACCTTAAAAACCTCTAAGGAAGGAGATTCCACCACCTCCCTAGGGAACCCATTTCAGTGCTTCACCACCCTCCTAGTGAAATACTGTTTCCTAATATCCAACCTAGACCTGCCCCACTGCAACTTGAGATGATTGTTCTGTCATCTGTCACCACTGAGAACAGCGGAGCTCCATCTTCTTTGGAATGCCCCCTTCAGGTAGCTGAAGGCTTCTATCAAATCTCCACTCTCTTCTCTTCCGCAGACTAAATAAGCCGAGTTGCCTCAACCTCTCCTCATAAGTCATGTGCCCCAGCCCCCTGATCATTTTCGTTGCCCTCTGCTGGACTCTCTCTCCAACTTGTCCACATCCTTTCTGTAGTTGGGGGTCAAAAACTGGACACAATACTCCAGATGTGGCCTCACCAGAGCCGAATAGAGAGGAATAATCACTTCCCTCGATCTGCTGGCAGTGCTCCTACTAATGCAGCCGAATATGCCGTTAGCTTTCTTGGCAACAAGGGCACACTGCTGACTCATTACCACCTTCTCGTCCACTGCAATCCCCAGGTCCTTTTCAGCAGAACTGCGACTTAGCCAGTCAGTTCCCAGCCTGTAGCGGTGCATGAGATTCTTCCATCCTACGCGCAGGACACTGCACTTGTCCTTGTTGAACCTCATCAGATTTCTTCTGTCACAATCTTCCAATTTGTCTAAGTCACTCTGGACCCTATCCCTACCCTCCAGCATCTCTTCCTTTCCCCCCAGTTTAGTGTCATCTGCTGTCATAACTATAAAGGGAAGGATAACAACCCTCCTGTACACAATTCTATAAAATCCCTCTTGGCCAGAGGCACCAAAATCCTTTTACCTGTAAAGGGTTAAGAAGCTCAGGTACCCTGGCTGACACCTTACCCAAAGGACCAATAAGGGGACAAGATACTTTCATATCTTGGGTGGGGGAAGGCTTTTGCTTGTGCTCTTTGTTTTCATGGTGGTCGCTCTTGGGACTAAGAGGGACCAGACATCAATCCATGTTCTCCAAATCTTTCTGCACAAGCCTCTCATATTTCAAACTCTAAGTAACAGCCAAGCAAGGTGTATGTTTTATCTTTTTCTCAACATGTAAATGTTCCTTTGTTAGAGGGACGTTTATCCCTGTTTTGCTGTAACTTGTGAAACTAAGGCTAGAGGGGGTTCCTCTGGGCTCTTTGAATGCGATTACTCTGTAAAGTTATTTTCATCCAGATTTTACAGAGATAAACTTTACCTTTTTTTCTTTTTAATAAAATCCTTCTTTTAAGAACCTGTTTTTTTTCCTCATTGTTTTAAGATCCAAGGGTTTTGGATTTGTGTTCACCAGGACTAATTGGTGAGGGTATACTCAAGCCTACCCAGGAAAAGGGTGTAAGAACTTGGGAGGAGGAATTCGTCTCAAATCTGCCCAGGAAAGATGGGGTTAGGGACTTGGGAAATATTTAGGGGAGAGCCACTTGGAACTCTGCCTTCCCCCAAGATTTGGAACACACTTGGTGGTGGTAGCTAACTGTTAACCTAAGCTGGTAAATAAGCATAGGGAGTCTTTCATGCAGGTTCCCACATCTTACCCTAAAGTTCAGAGTGGGGAAGGAACCCTGACATCAGCAAACTTGCTGAGGATGCAGTGCATCTCATCATCTAGATCATTAATGAAGATGTTGAACAAAACTGGCCCCAGGACCAACCCCTGGGGCACTCCGCTTGATACAGGCTGGCAGCTAGACGCTGAGCCATTGATCACTGCCTGATGATCTAGCCAGCTTTCTATATGCCATACAGTCCATTCATCCAGCCCATACTTCTCTAACTTGCTGGCAAGAATATTGTGGGAGACCGTTATCAAAAGCTTTGCTAAAGTCAAGGTATATCACGTCCACCACTTGCCCCATATCAACAGAGCCAGTTATCTCCTCATAGAAGGCAATCAGTTTGGTTAGGCATAACTTGCCCTTGGTGAATCCATGTTGACTGTTACTGATCAACTTTCTCTCCGCCAAGTGCTTCAAAATGGATCCCTTGAGGACCTGCTCCATGATTTTTCCAGGGACTCAGGTGAGGCTGGCCTGTAGTTCCCTGGATTCTCCTTCTTTAAAGATGGGCATTATATTTGCCTTTTTCCAATTATCTGGGACTTCCCCTGATTGCCACGAGTTTTCAAAGATAACTCTACAATGGCTCTACAATCACATCAGCCAACTCCCTCAGCACCCTTGGATGCATTGCATCCGGCCACATGGACTTGTGCTCGTCCAGCTTTTCTAAATAGTCCTTAACCTGCTCTTTCACCACTGAGGGCTGCTCACCTCCTCCCCACACTGTACTGCCCAGTGCAGCAGTCTGGGGTGAAGACAGAGGCAAAAAAAAGTATTGAGTACTTCAACTTTTTCCACATCATCTGTCACTAGGTTGCGTCCCCCATTAAGTAAGTGTCCTACACTTCCCTGATCTTCTTCTTGTTGTTAATGTGCCTGTAGAAACCTTTGTTACCCTTCATATCCCTTGCTTGCTGCAATTCCAATTGTGCTTTGGTCTTCCTGGTTACACCCCTGCATGCTTGAGCAATATTCTTATACTCCTCCCTAGTCATCTGTACAAGTTTCCACTTCAGAAAAACAGACTGACTCCCTCCAAAAATGGAAGGATATTGCATATTCTGTTGCTCTCCTTTTTGTCAGAATCCTGAATTCAACCATCTCATGATGGCCACCCACTTCTAATTCCCTTACCCCTTCTTCCCTGCTTGTGAGGGACAGTTCAAGAGGAGCATGGTTACTCTGGCACTTGCACCAGGAAGTTGTCCCAACGCTCTCCAAAAACTTCCTGGATTGTCTGTCTGTGCACCGCTGTATTGCTCTCCTAGCAGATGTCAGGGTGATGAAGTCCCCTATGAGAACTAGGGCCTGTGATCTGGAAACTTCTGTTAGTTGTCTGAAGAAAGTCTCAACCTCCTGGTCTGGTAGTCTATACCTTACCCCTGTAATGGAGACTCCCGGGGGGCAGGGTCATCACCCCTTGCACAGAGGGGTAACTAAGGCACAGTGAAGGTTTGTCTACACTCTGAAAAAGGCCTGCAGCGCAAGACTCAGAGGCCAGGTGTATACCCCCAGGCCCAGTCTACATGTAGCCGTATGGACATTCCCACATGTGCTCAGAGACCCACCCTGCTCTCAGCACTTCAGAGCCCAGGTTGGAATGGCTATCAGAGCCAGTGCTAGCCTACTGGGGGCCATAAGCAGGAATATTTTTGCCATTCCCTATATTAAAGCAGGCAAATTCTTATAATAAAAAGTGACTAGGGGCCTCCTTGAGCTGCTCAGGATCCTAAGCAATTGCTTAGTCTGCTTCCGCCTAGCGCTGGCTCTGATGTCAGCACTGCTGTTTTTAGCACTCTAGCACAAGCGCTGGTTTGCAGACTCAGGCTTTGAGACTCGCAGCTACATGTCTTTTTTGCAGCATAGACGCACCCTAAGCAACTTGCCCAGGAAGTCTGTGAGAAGGGAATGGAACTCGGGTTTTCTAGAGCCCAGTGGTGCACCCTAACTGCTGGGCCCTTGTTCCTTGGGAGGATATTTTCACCATACTCCTCTAGGACGCTGCTAAGCACTAAGGGTTTAAAAAAGGCTGAGCAGCACGTAAAGAAGAGACCTATTGTGCAGCAGGACAGCAAAGGATAAAACCAGCAAAGGAATAAACCTCATTTGTCAGCTAGGAAGAGGGGATCCTGAAGAATACAGGAGAAAATACTTAAAGAATGATATCCAGAAAGGATTCTTCTGTGATTGCATCTGAATTCACTTTCCAGGGCATTTTTGTCTGTTGGGGCTGAGGACCAGAGTCCTGGCTCAGCAGAGCACCTGCCAGTGGCATGTATGAGAATTCAGGCCCCAGTGCTTGGGGGTTCATGGCTAGTTCATGGCTCTGGGATTGGATCCTGGCCTGGGAGAGGCAACATAAATCAATGGCAGCAATTAATTGGAAAGTGCTGCCTGCAAGAGACTCTCTACTGGATCAGGGACTTGTGAAAGGAGAGAACGCAGGCTAGAGAAATGGGGACAGTCCTTGTTTCTGGGCAGGGGTACTAGAACAACTCTTATGTGTCATGCATCCAACGAAGTGGGTATTCACCCACAAAAGCTCATGCTCCAAAACGTCTGTTAGTCTATAAGGTGCCACAGGATTCTTTGCTGCTTTTACAGATCCAGACTAACACAGCTACCCCTCTGATACTTAACTTTTATAGTGGAAGCTATTGAACAACACTGTAAAGCATTTGGTTGCTATTGTTTATTTCAAGCTGGGAGTGCTGCTGCAACCCTAGCAGCACCCCTAGCATGGAGCCCAACGTGAGAAAAAGGGGTGGCATTGCTTGCCCTCGTGTGCTAAGGCGTAACATTACGAAGAGTGCTGCTCTCTGACCCACAAGGGGTCCACATCAGTGAATTAAAAACAGAGGCCGCCCCAGGTCTGAGAATTCTCTGGCTCTAGGCTTTAGGCAGCAAAGACTCTGTTGGTTTTTAAGGGGATACTAATGAAGAAGCCAGATCCAAACACTTCATGATCTTTGGCATGTGTGAGATCTGGATTGAAATCCCATGGCTTGAACCCCTATCTGGTTGGGAGCTGATAGTCTGAGCCAGCTAGGGCTGTCCACTCACCCACACTGGGAGGGTGACTAGGCCCAACAACAGCAATTCCAGGCCCCAGGGCAGAATAGTCAATAGAGGTCCCCCCCCCAAGCCCTGCCCATGGATGGCGCTGAGCGTGTGCTGACTGGTGCCCAGTGAGCTGCCTGCTGGGCATGCTCTTCTGGCACGGCCAGGATTTCCACATGGCAGCCCTACGGGGTGGGCAACTCTCTAATCGCACAAACCCAAAGACCATTGCCCCACCACCTGCCCCTTCCCTACCCTGAGACCACGCCCCTGTCCTGCCCCTTCTCCGGGGCCCTGCCCCCTGCTCACTCCATCCCCCCCACCCTCCAGCGCTCGTTCTCCGCCACCCTCACTCAATTTCACCAGGCTGGGGCAGGGGGTTGGGGTGCAGGCTCTGGGAGAGAATTTGGGTGCCGGAGGGGGTGCAGGGTCGGGCTCTGGAAGGGAGTTTGGGTGTGGGCTCTGGAGGGGGCAGGGGGTTGGGGTACAAGAGGGGGCCAAGGGGTCAGCGCTTACCTTGGGGGCCCAGGAGGTATCCACGTTCCGCTGCCCCCAGGCACCACCCCCACAGCTCTCATTTGCCAGGAACTACAGCCAGAGTCGGTGCTTGGGGTGGGGGCGGTGTGCACATACCTCAACCTGTGGTCCGTGGACTATGTCTAAGAGGTCCATGAAAGATTTAAACTGAAAACTGACTGAACAGAAATCAGCTATAGACACAGATGATCCATTTCCAAAGGGGTCCTCACCTCCATTTGAAATTTTTTAGGGGTCTGCAAATGAAGAAAGGTTGAGAACCACCGTTTTAAATAAGTGGTGAGCCTTCTAGCAGTCCCACTGAATTTGTTTTCAAAGCTGCCAGAAAGCAAATTTGCTTTTATCCGGCCTTCTGAATTCAGGATGAAACAGGGATTTGGCTGTTTTTAGCCCCAGCCAGGAAAATCAGAGGCAATTCCTAGCTGAAAACCAGAGTGGAGGGTATGAACTGCACAGACCGATCCATTTTGGATCCTCCCTCATTTTGTTTGTGACAAGTTGCCAGATGCCCAGTGTGCCCAGTAGGGACGAGGGTCATAGAGTGAGGGATGGTAATTCCCAGGGTATGTCCGGTGGCTGGCCAGCACCAAAGGAGCCCTGGCCCCGCCAGCCAAGCCTTTGCCCTATAGCCCAGCTTGTACTTCTTGATTCAGTTTTTCTCTGGCGGTGGAACGTAGAGCTGGCAGCATTAACTCCTTCCAGACTTGGAGTGGAGAACAATGGGTAGGCAATGGGACCAGGCTGGAGGAGGCTGGGAAACCACTGCAGGGCTGTGTAGCCCCAATCAGCTCTTCTTGCTGGACTCCCCCGGCCACCTAAGTGTTTGAGTTTTGTGATCCCCACTTCACACAGGGATTCTCTGCATCATTGCTACCTTTCAGCCCCCACCATGATGACCTTTCTGGTCCAGGTGCGAATGAATCTCTAGTGGCTAGGAATAAGATTGTAGTCCTTTAAATAGTTTGCTAGCCCTCTTGTGGTCCCCACTGTGTTTGTGTTTTAGGAGCTGCCAGAAACCAGCCAGAGCAGCTGGATGTGTGTAGCTAGGCATGTTGTACTACTGATGCCAAACATTCTAAAGCTCGAGTCTGGCCCTGTAAAAATCGTGAGATTGGCTTAAAGCTTGATATTTTAAAAAATATTCTTTGCCTTCTGTTTTTTTGTGCTTTCAGGTCTCATTTGCTTCATGTTGAAACTTTTCCATGCAGCCAAGAGGGCTAGAAATTTGCTTGGTGTGGTGTGGTGGGTGGTGTTGTTGGTTTTTTTTTTTAACAACTAAAAGCCAAGATTCTCATGCAGTACCAGGATTCCAGCAGCTGGGGCTTTAAGCAAAACACCCAAACCCAGAACTGGCAATGATGAATTAATGAATATTGTTATTTAGGATCCAGAGGTGCTGGATGCTTCCTTCACAGTGCTGTGGAAAGAGGAAAAAGCCCCAGCAGACTCTCCCTTAGGGTCTCTGTTCTTTGGTCAGAGATGAAAGGGCAGTCCATCCTTGGGACACCAGTCCCCAGGACTCTGAGTCAGCTCAGGGACAAGAAACTGGGACTTGATTCAAGAATCCTCTTCTGAGCTTCATTCCACAGGCTAGAAACCTCTCCTAGTCCCATGCATGATGCCCTAAACTCTGGAAAATGGTCAGTCCCCCAGTGACATCCCTGAATGGTGGCTGATTTTGTAAATTAATATACCATGGAGAAGGCTGTGCAGGTAGATGCTGCTGGCTTCCTCAAAAACATGCAGAGAACACTTGTTACTTCTCATGTCTAGATCCAGGCCTGTGGAAGCAGGCTTTTGTTGCGGCTTTTTAGGGCTTGGTTTCTTCTGCTAAAGGATGAAGCACTGTGGTGACAGTTGGGGACTAGGAGTCAGGACCCTAGATTCTTCTTTGAGTGATTGCTCATATTGATTCCAATCAGGTGTGTGTGCACCATGTGCACAGTCACTGGAAAGTTTTTTTTTCCTTAGCAGCTGTGGAGCTCCCCTGGAGTGGCTCCTTCATGGCACTCAATATATGACCCTGTCTCCTCCGTTCCTTCTTATCACCAGTGACAGTTGTTGGAACTGTGGCTTCTTGCTCAGCAAGTTCTCCATGGTTCCTTGGTTCTTGTTTCTCTTACACCTTTTATTTAATTTAGTTTTATTTTAGTAGTAGTTTGTAGCAGTTGGGATGGGGGTTTACCATCCTTGGGAGGACTTACATGCCCAAGTCCCAGGGGTTTAAGCCCTGCTCCAAGCCCATGCCAATGGGTGACCCCCACCACGCTTGTCTCAAGTGTCTGGGAAAGGCTCACCGAGGATTTGCAAGGGTTTTGCCCTAGAACCAAAAAGGAGCGAAACTTTTGCCTTAAGCAGCTCCTTATGGACGTGGCACTTAGACCTCAGCCTCCTCCGGCGTGGCAGAATCTGGCACCAAGTTCTTCAGTGCGTAGTGCCTTGGCGGCAGTGGTGGAAACAGCACCGTGGACAGACTCCGCCAGAGACCTGCGGTACTGCTGCTCCCTGGCACTGAAACCACTGGGATTGACCCAGCATCTCTCCAGTTCCCTGGTTCAGGGGAGGGACACAGACACTCAGGCCCCTGTGTCCAAGTCCAAGGAGGTCAAGGGCCTAGCTTGGTTTGGCTGTAAAGTGTACTCCATGGCGTGGCTTCAGCTCAGGACTGCCAACCAGCAGGCAATTCTGAGCCGCTGTAACGTCAACGCCTAGAACTTGATGCTCAAGTTCAAGGAGCTTGTGCTGTCTGAGTCCAGGGAGGAGTTTGAGGCTATAGTAGAGGAAGGCAGGGCGGTGGCACAGACCTCTTTACAGGCCTCATTGGATGCTGCAGACTCGGCGGCACACACCTTGTCTTCAGGTATTGCCATGAGGTGCACCTCTTGGTTGCAAGCCTCGGGGCTACTGCCCAAGGTCCAGCAGACCATGCAAGACCTGCCTGTTGATGGGGCAGGCCTGTTCACATAGCAGATTGACTTAGGCTATGCAGCTGAGAGAGACTCAAGGGCAACTCTGAAGTCCTTGGGTATGCACACCCCAGCAACCCAACACAGACATTTCAAGCCGCAACAGCAGCAGCACTCCTACCCTCCTCGCCTGTGGCAGGACTTTTACAGATGGAGGAGCAGGAAGGGCAGAAGAAGGCCTTCCAACACCTCTTCCGGACAAGGTCAGGGCCCAACCAAACCATCATCAGGTTCCAAGCAGGCCTTTTGAAGGGATGCCTGAGGATGGTGCACCAGACTATTCCCTAGATCCTTCAGCACACTTTTTGAATCGTTTGTCCCACTTCTACTATGCCTGGTCCCAAATAACCTTGGACCGCTGGGTCCTCCACACAGTGGAAGCAGGATATTCTCTCCAGTTCTGCTCCTACCCCCATTCCCATCCCTCTTCAGGGACCCATCTCACGAGCAGCTCCTTATCCAGGAGGTGCAGGCACTCCTCGCCATGGGAGCAGTGGAGGAGGTTCCTCAGGAGCTATGGGGCAAGGGATTCTACTCCTCACACATCTGTGACGTTCCTCTCTGGTGTTATCCGGACCTGTGATCTGCTAGGCCACTCCACTTCTTGACTCTGGGAGCCAGCCTGACCCTGCTCTGCTGTGAGAACCCTTCCCCGCCCCCCTCCTGGGCTGTTCACACACAACCTCTGGCATGTAAGCTGCTCCTAGCTACTTGCAGCCAAATGACACTAGCCAATAGCTTCAGTCTCCGACACAACCCTAGGAACCTCCGTCTTGCAGTGTCCAGTGGGTATAACTGGACACTGCAAGCTTATATAAGTTAATCAATTTAACAAAATATCAGAGGGGTAGCCATGTTAGTCTGGATCTGTAAAAGCAGCAAAGAGTCCTGTGGCACCTTATAGACTAACAGACGTATTTGGAGCATGAGCTTTTGTGGGTGAATACCCACTTCTTCGGATCCATGTAATGGAAATTTCCAGAGGCTGGAGTAATATAATATGCAAGCAAGAATCAGACTGGAGATAGAGGTTAGTTCAGTCAGGGAGGCTGAGACCCTCTTCTAGCAGTTGTGGTGTGAACACCAAGGGAGGAGAAACTGCTTTGACTGTGAATGGCTAGCCAACTACAAAAGCAGTTTGTAGGCCTCATCCTCCCTGATTGAACTAACCTTGTTATCTCCAGCCTGATTCTTGCTTGCATATATATACCTGCCTCTGGAAATTTCCACTACATGCATCCGATGAACTGGATATTCACCCACGAAAGCTCATGCTCCAATACGTCTATTAGTCTATAAGGTGCCAGAGGGCTCTGCCAATTTAACAAAGCAATTGATAGGTACCAGCCTTGTTATCCCCAGGGGAGTCTCTGAGCCACTTCAAACCAAATGCACTGCTTCAGGTAGAATAAACTAACAGATTTATTAACTATAAAGAGAGATTTTAAGTCAAAGCATAACAGGTCAGAGTGGTTACCAAAATAAAATATAAGCATGCAGTCTAAATTCTTAACCCTATTAGACTGGGCAGCAACTGGATTAACCAGTTTTTCTCACTCCACTGGATATTGTAGTCCTTAATATACAGGTTTGTCCTTTAAACCTGGGCCAATCTCCTGTGTTGGAGTGTAGTGAGGCGGCCTGGCTCCCAGATGCCGCAGAGAGTGACAAGCCCCTCTGGATGCCTAAGTGGGCGGAGCCAGTGGAGCCTGTGCCCACCCCCCAGAGGTCAAAGCGCAGGACAGGAAGTATAAAAGCCCAGCCCCAGGGCTCAGAAGTGGCTGGGCCACCGGAGAGGCCAGACGCTGGTGCCCTAGCTCCTGCTGGGAAGACTCCTGCTGCCTGTGAGCGACCTGAGGACTGGCCATGCCTGTGGAGGCTGGATGCCAACCAGACGCCGGAGAAGCTAGTAGGGATCCAGAGGAGCTGCCCAGCTTACCACTCACGGAGTACCCCGAGGAGCCCATGGTGCTTGATGCCGTGGAGGATGCTGACCGGATGCAGGTACTGCTAGAGCAGGAGTTCGGAAGTAGCCCGGGGGCCGCTGACTCTAGTCTGGCTGCAGCACACCGAGAGCTGATGTCAGGGCGTTGTGGCCAGGATCCCCACTGACACAGCAGCAGGTCGCCTGCCACTGCTAGGGCCCCGGGCTGGGACACAGAGGAGTGGGCGGGCCTGCGTCCCCCCTGCCACCCCATGCACGGGTGGCCATCTCCCCCTCGCCCCGATGCTCAGGACCAGGAGCCTGGGCTTGGTATTGAACTCTCTGCTCAGCCCCTGCCTGAGGGCCTGAGCCCTGGATTACTTCCTGCCCCACCAGGCTAATGCCCCGACTCACCAGACTTGTGTAGTGAGGCGGCCTGGCCCCTTGCCACCTCAGAGAGGGGCGACCCCAACAGCATGCGTTTACATGGAGTCTTGTCGTCTTCTCAGTGTCTTGGTTGCTTGCAGCATAGGTGGGGGCAGCAGAAGAGCCCAGTTGTGTCCGCTCTGCCTGTTTTATACCCCCAGTCCATGTGCTTGTAGAACACAAGTCCAGGCATGTCTGGGGCATTGCTGACTCTCTCACAGCAAGGTTGAGCAATTCCCCTGGCAGGTGAGTCACTGCATTGTAGCTCCCTTGCTGGACAATGGTTGTTGATGATGGGTTGTTTCACACCCTGCCCGGGTGTTGGTTACTTTCCTTGCTGTTGCCTCTGGGGACCTAATATTTGGCAGATTCCCCAACTCTCAGCATGTTTTAGTGACAACCATACTCCACAATTCTCATAACTTCGTATGCATTAATGATATACATCTCTGTGGATCAAGAAATGACTTTCAGCAGATCATAACCTTTCCCCTGATATCTTACAAGGCATGCTTTATATGTAAGATCACGATTATATACAGATGAGGAATATGGGGGATACAGCATGCTCCCCCAAAGTACAGAATGTCACAACTTCCTAATTCCCAAGGCCAAGGAGGGTGGGGTCTCAGACCCATCCTAGAACTGCATGGGCTCAACAAATTCATGGTGAAGTTGAAGTTCCACATAGTCTCTGTAGGCACCATTTTTCCCTCCCTGGATCCGGGAGACTGGTATGCCGCCATTGACATGAAGGATGCATACTTCCAATACAGTGATTTGTCCCGCACACTGGTGCTTCCTATGCTTTGTAGTCAATCATGAACATTATTAATTCGCAGTCCTTCCTTTCAGCCTCTCAACAGCCCCCCCGAGTGTTCACCAAGTACATGTCGGTCATGGCTGCTTTCCTCCATCGACAGCAGGTGAGGTCTACCCCTACCTTGGCAATGGGCTGCTCAGGGGCTGCACCAGAGGACAGGTGCAGTCCCAAATCTGCTTGGTCAGGTGCACATTCAAGCAGCTGAGTCTCCTCCTCACCTGAAAAAGTGAACCCTGGAACCAACTCAGAGAATAGAATTCACTGGGACAGTGTTAGGCTCGGTCCAGGTGCAGGCCCTTCTACCAGAGTCCTGATTCCACACCATCACGGATCTCATTCAAAGCCACCAGCAATTCCCAACCTCCACAACAATGGGGTGCCTGAGTCTCCTTGGCCACATGGCTTCTTGTACTTACGTGACCCAGCATGCCAGGCTCTGGCTCAGACCATTGTAGACATGGCTCACCTTGGCCTACCGCCGGGGGTGTAACAGCTTGAATTCAGTGGTCATGGTACCAGGGCAGGTCTTTACATCACTTCGCTGGTGGCTTGACCCCCAGGCGGTGTGCGAAGGAGTTCCCTTCCACAACTCTCAATCTCCCTTATCCCTGGCTACAGACGTGTCAGCTATGGGATGGGGGGGACGTATCTGGGAGACCTCCAGAGACAGGGCCTGTGGTCACAGGATGAGCTCTCCCTCCATATCAATGTCAGGGAGATCAGGGTTGTGCTGCTTGCTTTCCAGGCCAGACTACAAAGGCAGTGTGTAGCAATTCTAATGGACAACACCACCCCCATGTTTTACATCTACAAGCAAGGGGGAGCCCATTCATCCACACTGTGCCAGGAGACTCTTTGGCTGTGGGAATTCTGCATAGTTCACTCCATTCACCTGGAAGCATCCTTTCTACCAGGAGTTCAGAACACGTTGGCAGACCGCTTCAGCAAGTCCTTGCATACTTACAAGTGGTCCATCTGGCCAGATGTCATACACCTCGTTTTCCAAAGGTGGGGTTTCCCCAAGTCTACCTGTTTGCCACCCACCACAGCAGGAAGTGCCCAATGTTCTGCTCCTTCCAGGGTGGCAGCCCGGGATCCCTCACAGATGCATTCCTGCTACCCTGGAGAGGTCGTCTGCTCTATG
Source organism: Gopherus flavomarginatus (assembly GCF_025201925.1). Lineage (NCBI taxonomy): Eukaryota > Metazoa > Chordata > Testudines > Testudinidae > Gopherus > Gopherus flavomarginatus. The sequence continues at coordinate 22,268,844 of NC_066637.1, read as the reverse complement.
CCTTTCCCCATTCCCTCGTATGCACAAGGCCCTGCTCAAAGTCCGCAGGGAGGGGGCAAAGGTTATTCTGATAGCTCCAGTAGTGTGGTGTACCAGTGCTGGTGAGGCCACGCTGGAGCTGTCAGTGGACATATCAGTCACGTTGCCTCTCCTCCCCGACTGACTTACTCAGGACCACAGTCGCCTCTGTCATCCCGACCTGTGGTCCCTCCCCCTCACAGTTTAGAAGCTTCATAGCTGAACCCCATGGAACTTCTGTGCTCAGAACAAATAAGGGAGGTCCTCCTAGGCAATACCTCCTGCATCTGAAACAGCAAGGCCTGGTGGCACCCTCCATAAGGGTACACTTTGCTGCTATCTCTGCCTTCCACCTGGGTGTATCTGATTACTTGGTCTTCACCAACCCTATGGTTGGTTGCTTCCTCAAAGGTTTGCACTGCCTATATCCTCAGATCCGGCAGCCTGTCCCTGTGTGGGACTTTAACCTGGTCCTTTCACAGCTCATTTGGGAGAAGGAGGGGGGGCATTCAAACCATTGGTAACTTGCTCCCTCCTGTATCTGTCTTGGAAGACAGCTTTCCTGGTTGTCATGTCTGTTAGAAGGGTGTCTGAGCTAAAGGCCCTCACCTCTGAACCGCCTTACACTGTTTTCCACAAGGATAAGGTGCAACTCAGGCTGCACCTGGCCTTTCTCCCCAAGGTGGTGTCACATTTCCACACCAGCCAGGACATTTTCCTACTCGTCTTTTACCTGAAGCCTCATGCCAGTACCCGAGAGTAGCGGCTACACTCCCTCGATGTTCGGCAAGCACTACCTTTTCCCACTGAGCGCACTAAGTCGTTCAGAAAATCGACCAACCTATTTGTAGCGGCGGTGGACTGGATGAAAGGCCTCCTGGTCTAATCTCAAAGAATATCCTCCTGGATCGCATCTTGTATCCGCATGTGTTTGTGAACTGGCCAAAGTGCTGACCCCAGCTCTCACGGCACACTCCACAAGGGCCCAGGCCTCATCAGCGGTGTTCCTGGCCCAGGTCCCGATCCAAGATATCTGCAGGGCAGCAACTTGGTCCTTGGTACATACCTTCATCTCTCACTACGCCACCGTCCGGCACACCAGGGTCGATGCAGCCTTCGGTAGAGCGGTGCTGCAATCAGCATTTCATTAACTCCACCTCTACCGCCTGGGTAAGGCTTGGGAGTCATCTAACTGGAATCGATGCGAGCAATCACTCAAAGAAGAAAAGATGGTTGCTCACCTCTCAACTGTTCTTCGAGATGCATTGCTCATACCCATTCCAAACCCGCCCACCTTCCCCTCTCTCGGCATAGCCGGCAAGAAGGAACTGAGGAAGCGCAGGGTCATATATTGAGCACCATGAAGACGCCACTCCAGAGGGCTCCACAGCTTACCCGATGGGTGCTGCTAAGGGAAAAACTTTCCAACAACTGTGCACGTGGTGTGCACACACCTAATTGGAATGGATGCGAGCAACACATCTTGAAGAACAACAGTTATGAGAGGTGAGTAATCAATGGGTTTTTTTGTTTGTTTTCTGGTTCTGCCTGATTTGCTGTGTCACCATGGGGCAAATTACTTAGGTCAAATTTTCAGAAGTGCCCATAATTCGGGGCACATGAGGATCTGATTGAGATAAAAAAAAAAAAGATGTTCTGAGTGTCATGCTCAGGGCTACTGCCCATGTAGTCCCCCTCTATAATCCCAGCCAGGCTGTCCACCCTCTGGCTCCTCTTGGGCACAGGGACTCTCTTGTTGCTGTAGTCAGTGCACCTCTCCAGTGGAAGCCTTCTGTCAAACCGTGTGCACTGGGAGTTGCATCGGCTCTGTCACTCTAAGGGGTGGATTTTTCACACCTGGAGCGATGTTTGAGTTGACCAAACTCTGCAGTGTAGACCTGACTTTTCTCTTTGGCCACTGTGCTCTAACCCTGCTGCGGCTCTGTTTTCAGAGAAGGAGAAGAATCCACAGTACTGGAGGAATCAGGCTCAGCAGACACTGAAAACTGCCCTGAAGCTGCAGCAGCTCAACACCAATGTGGCCAAGAACATCATCTTATTTCTTGGAGATGGTGAGTGCTTTTCTCCACTGCCTGAGCAGTGCACATGGGGCTGGAGTGGCCTGTGTTAACCCCAGTGTCTCAGGAGAGGTGGTTGGGTCAGTTTGGGTTGGGAGCTGTCCAGATCCAGAAATTGAGGGCGGTGATATTGCCATCAAGCTTTCTGGTGAGATTTCCTGTAATTCTCCTAGTCGGACGTTCATAAATCCCAGTAGATTCTACCTGAGTCCTCCGCTGGCTGGGACTGCACTGGTCTGTGGCCCAGATCCACAATGGGAGTTAGCCTGAACGCTGTAGAGGGTCTGGGCCTCTCTCCCTGACATTACCCACTGTGGCTAACACTGGCTCCCTAGTGGTAACTGTGTCAGTGGGGTGGTGGAGGAGCAGTAGTGTGTCTGGGCTGGAGTAAGGAGGCTGGAGATGGCAACTCCCTGTCCTTTGCTTAAAGCAGAAAGGGGTGGTCCTTCCTCACCTGGCCTAGGTAAAGACCACTGAACTATGTCATAGACCCTAGACACAAATCACTTGGCTCAACCACAGGGGCTATGCTTGTAGCCCTGCTAGAATTGCAGAGCTCTGAGTGGCTGTGGAGTGCAGCGCAATGATAGCTGTGCTGATGTTGCACTCACCGTGATGTCACACTGTCAAACATTCACCACCAGTGGGAGGCATTATGTCATCAGAGTAACTCCTTGTAGGGGACTGCGGAAGACTGTGTCACGGCCTAGCTAGGGTATTTCCGCGTTCTCGGCTGCCTTGTGGAAAGCCCCTGCTTGCTAAGTGGCCGGTCATTGTAGGACACAGCATGCCAGTTATAACTTGCTTTTAACTGGTTAAAACTAGCTTGTATGGCCTTAGTCCAAAGGGCGTACACCGCTCATGAACAGTCCCTGGCCTTCGCCCAAGGGGCGGACATAGCCTGTGAGAAGTCCCTTTTTGCACATGTATGAGTTGCTTTTGTATTGTGCCTATATAGCTGTATGCTCCTGGTCCCGCCTTTGGACTCCGACCCAGGCCGAGCTAAGCTTCGGTGCTGGGTTCCCCGCCAAAGTGACAGCAACGCCTGGGGTCCCCGTTGCGAATGTGTCACTTTACCTTCATTAAAGCCAAATAACTCAGTGTGTGTGGGCCTCGTTCTTGCAGAGCATCCAAGCACGTTACATTCCCATTGGCTGACCTGACCCCCATCCTGCCAGCTTTTGAAAGCCGTATTACCCAAATGTACCCTTTCCCAGGCATCACATGGATGCTTTTTCACCACCCTCCTGGAGTTCAGTGACCCAGGTTGAGTTGGAGTTGGCCCTGCTTTGAGCAGGGGGTTGGACTAGATGACCTCCAGCAGTCTCTTCCAACCCTAATCTATGATCCTTTGAGTCACAATGCTGGCTGAAGTTGGAACGGAAAGGTTGATTCCAGAGATGCTGGGAACCATTGGGTTCCCAAAAGCCAACCCTGTTACCACCAACAGTAGGGCTGGGGTATCAAGTTTATCTAACCTTTCAGTTAGCTACCATGCAGTTAGACAGCCCGGGAAAGCCTGGTTCAGAAGGAACCAGTGCCAGCATGCCATGCCCCAGGCACTGACAGGGACAGCTGTTCCCATTTAGACCCATGCTTGGGAATATTTTTCTGCGGTCTTGATGTAAGACGTGGGGTTTTTTCTAATAAAACAAGAAAGAAAAATCCAAAATATCAAGTCTGCTCCATAATTGCACTGTCAAGAGTAAAATTTTCAAAAGCACCTAAGTCCCATTTTTTCAGAAGTCATTTGGGCTCTTAGGAGCCCACATTTCTATTGAATTAGACTTAGGCTCCTATGTTAAGTAGACTCTTAAAAATGTTACCATAAGTCACTGTAATGTGCTAGGTCCCAGGTCTTTACTTGGTCCATCTCTCTGAGCATCATGGAAGTTTAGTGTCAAGTATCAGATGGGTAGCGGTGTTAGTCTGGATCTGTAAAAGCAGCAAAGAATCCTGTGGCACCTTATAGACTAACAGACGTTTTGGAGCATGAGCTTTCGTGGGTGAATACCCACTTCCTCAAATGTATGTAGCAGAAATTTCCAGGGGCAGGTATATATATGCAAGCAAGCTAGAGATAACAAGGTTAGTTCAATCAAGGAGGGTGAGGCCCTGTTCTAGCAGTTGAGGTGTGAAAACCAAGGGAGGAGAAACTGGTTTTGTAGTTGGCAAGCCATTCACAGTCTTTGTTTAATCCTGAGCTGATGGTGTCAAATTTGCAGATGAACTGAAGCTGAGCAGTTTCTCTTTCAAGTCTGCTCCTGAAGGTTTTTTGTTTTTTTTCTGCAGGATGGCCACCTTAAGGTCTGCTATTGTGTGGCCAGGGAGGTTGAAGTGTTCTCCTACAGGTTTTTGTATATTGCCATTCCTAATATCTGATTTGTGTGCATTTATCCTTTTCCATAGAGACAGTCTCTACGGAAAAGGATAAATGGACCCAAATCAGATATTAGGAATGGCAATCTCCTACAGGTTTTTGTATAACACTTCAACCTCCCTGGCCACACAATAGCGGACCTTAAGGTGGCCATCCTGCAGCAAAAAAAAAACTTCAGTACCAGACTTGAAAGAGAAACTGCTGAGCTTCAGTTCATCTGCAATTTTGACACCATCATTTTAGGATTAAACAAAGACTGTGAATGGCTTGCCAACTACAAAACCAGTTTCTCCTCCCTTGGTTTTCACACCTCAACTGCTAGAACAAGGCCTCATCCTCCCTGATTGAACTAACCTCATTATCTGTAGCTTGTGTGTGTGCACGCGCATGTGTATACACACACATATGCCCCTGGAAATGTCTGCTACATGCATCTGACGAAGTGAGTATTCACCCACGAAAGCTCATGCTCCAAAACGTCTGTTAGTCTGTAAGGTGCCACAGGATTCTTTGCTGCTTTTATGGAAGTTAGTGGGCATCCGTGGTGCAGCTTGCAGATTCAGAGCTCATGGTTATAAAAGAAATACCAGCTATAAAAATGTCACTGAGCTACCAAAAGAATGAAGGTGAATGCAGCAACACAGTTTATATTACAAGAGCACCCATTGCAGATAGAAGATGGGAGAGCAAACAGACACAGAAGGGTATGTCTACACAGCCTGCCTCTGAGCCCAGGTCAACAGAATTGGGCTTGTTCTACCACATTAGAAATAGCTGTGTAGACGTTCAGCTCGGATGGAGCTCATTCTCTGAAGTCTAAGGAGGGAGGAGGTCTACAAAACTATTTTTTTAGCACCATAGCACAAGCCCTTGTCTGTGGTGTGGTCTTGGAGGCTCGCTGCTGTGCGGTGCCACTAGCTGTGTAGATGTACCCAAGGTCACAGAACATGTCAATGGCAGAGCCAGGAATAAAATCCCTTGTGTCTGATTCCTAATCCAGTGCCTTGTCCCCTAGACCAGGAATAGGTCCCCTTGCCTACCAGAACAGTTAGATGAGAGCAGCTCCCTTGCTCTCCTTAGTCTTGTGTGACCGGTTCTCTAAGAAACTTGTCCCAGTGTGGAGATTTCCAGGGACTCTTTGAAGCTGAGAGTTGGTCACTGGAGAAAGCTGATGCCCATCTTCTGTGCGTCCTCACGTTGAAGAAGGGCCTTATATCAGTTTTGTCTGAACCTACGCAGGAAGAGAGGAAGCACCTAATACCCCAAAGTCTTTGACGAACTGGAACCATATATTGGTAACGGTGAAATAGTTTTGCATAGATTGCTTTTACTGTGTATAACACCCATGGGTTGGGACAATGGTCCTTAGCCCTGGACTTCTTTCAGGGGAATAGAAATGGGATGAAGAGCAAAATAAATGATATTGTGCAATGTTCTATTTTAATCCAGCAGTTAAAGGGTTTATTGTGTCGTGAGCATGGTTAATTTTAATGTGTCGTCTGATGTTTTCCTCTTGGGGCCAGGGGAGCCAAGCTCAGACAAAAAAAGAGGAATCATTAGTTGCAACAATGTTCTAGCATGCACCTGATCTGGAGACAGCTGTGTGGAGAAGCTGCTGGCGAGTCGGTTGGACTGGCTTTTCTGATCCCCTGCAATAGCTTTTAAGGAAGTCGGAGAGTCAGTGCTTTGCAATTCTTCAGTGTTGGGCACAGGTCACTGCTCTATGTGATTCATTCTTGCTTTGTCCAACTATCTGCTGCAGGCATGGGAGTCTCCACAGTCACAGCAGCTCGTATCCTGAAGGGACAGCTGCAGAACATGAAGGGGGAAGAATCCCTACTGGAAATGGACAAATTTCCTTATGTGGCTCTGTCCAAGGTGAGCCAGTTATTTTTGCCTGCCTGGCTATCTCTGGGGTATGGTTTGGCATGGGAGCAGGCTCTACAAGCTGGCTGGGGTGAGACAACCTGTGTGACTGAGAATCTACAGGAATCGGTCCTGGATTTCATAGCTGGGGCCAAGCTGTGGGACTGTGATGCTGCTCAGCCTGTGTGGGAATGTAGAGGAATGACTCTGGCCCAGCTTTTAAAGGAATGTACATGTTTCTGTGCACAGCCTTGCAACAACCTAACTGATTTAGGAGCCTAAATCCCAGTGTCTAAAGGCCTTTACAAAGCTGGGTCTGTGCCCACGGAGGTGCAAACCCAGCTCCACTGCTGCAGGGTTGGGGGGAGGGGCAGCAAGGATTGTACTTTTCCCCTGGCTCTTGCACCTTCAACTTGTTTGTGGTTCTCCCTGGGGTACGGCAGAAGGTTTCCCCCCAGCACCTGCTCCCCACCCCTCTCCTCTCATCACACACCCTGCCTAGTGTCAGAGCCCTGTCTCTGGGCCTCAGCTGCATTTCCCCAGTTGCTCAGTGGAAGCAGCTCAATTTGTTTCATCCTGGGTGCAGAAACAGGTAACTGTGGATAAAGCATCTGCCACGGCCATGGAACTGTCACTTTTCTCCGGGGAACTGGTCGCTTTGGGTTGCCTGTAGGGCATTCGCCACCAGTCCTTCCCTCCCACTCCAAATTATTTCTCTCAGGGGCTAGAGACTCCTCTGTCCTTGGTTCTTGCCAGCTCCCCCGCAGGAGGGGTGGGAGGAGAAGCTGGGAGACTAACACCTCTTTGTGGGCCTGTTGATGAGACTGCCCCTTTGTTGACCCCCGAGGCAGAATTGATTTCAGTGACCCCAGTGCCATCTCTCCAGCAGGTATTGATGAGTGCTGTAAATCAAACCAGCCGCAAATAGGCCACTGGCAAGGCAAAGATTTGTGCCAGCTGACTGACACATGCACGCCCAGGGCAGCTCCTCTCTGCCAGGAAGGAGTCTCTTAGAGACATTCAATTTCTCTTTGTTTGGGTTCATTCAAGTGATTGCAATTACATAGGGATAATGCCAGATTTACACAGGTCTTGGCCTCCCAGAGACCAGGAGAAGATTTATGGCAGAGAATACAGAGGTGTTGGGCCAACTTTGATGGCTTTTGGAAGTTTGACATTTGAAAGGGCTTTGGTTCAAGGGCAATTTTTAAAGGTTAGATTGTGGGAAAGCAGACTCCTGAAAGACCCTCTGCATTTGCACTCTGATCACAAGATCAACTTTTAAAACTGATCCTGAGGCTGCCAGGTTTGTGTGCGAGTGTGAATGTATGGTGGGGTCAGCATAGCTAGGGTTGCATTCAGATTTGCACATACCCACATATTTCTGATTTAAAATGACAACTGAGAATTTCAAGTTGCCTCCAGAATTGGGGTGTCCAGTTTGCATTAATTATGTCATGGATGGGACCCTGAGCATCCAAATCCCTCAGGCTGATTTGAAAATTAGCTTGAATACAAAGAGTTTATTTTCCTGATTTCTTATAACTGAACTGCTCTCCACCAAGCAAAGCCAAGAGAGCTGCTCAACCCATTGCCCGCTTCCATTCTCTGACCCTGTGGAGCAGGGGGATATAGTGATCAGTTTACAAGAAATCTGCTTTATTCTAAGTTCAGTTCCAACGGTCTGTGCATGACATGAGCTTCATGGCACTCCACCCAGACTGTCTGGGAAGCTCAGCCCTTGCAGGGAGAGTCCCTAATACCACAGGGCCAGTGCCTCATTTGCAGAGTGGCAGCTGTTCGGGTAAAACACTGTAGCTACGAGCTGCTCTTAAAAACAAACTTAAAAATTCCACCTCATTTCTCACAAATTGCTCTTTCCTGGAAACAAGTACCTGGCATTTGGGTGGGAAAAGGGATCCTGGCACCAGCATTTGCAGGGCTGTGCTCTTCACCCAGCCCATCTGCTGGCATGTGGCTGGCAATGGGTGGATGGCCTGACACTGAGACACCTGCTGTTGCTTCCCTGCTCTGATTCGATCCATGCTTGTGTCAGTAGTACGTCACCACAGTGGAGTGCATGGCAAGACCAGCCAGCTGTGTGCCAGAAGACAAGGGTGAGGGAGGACCCCCTTTGGAGGAAAACTTGCAAAAAATAAAGTTTGGTTTTTTTTATTTTAATTGAATAGGATCAAATATGTGTTGCCTAGTGTCCCTGCCCGGTGGCAGGCTGAAAATGTTCTGGGCTGAGTTAACACATGCATGGAGCTGAAAGGCAGGGATTGTGGGCACAGGTGATAGCACGAGGGTCTGTGCCGGTGAATGGGGATTGTGGGCCGCTGGGTGATATGCCAGCTCGCTCTTCTGCTGTGGGAGTCAAGCCTGAAGGCACTGGTGCACCCCCAGAGGTGCTTGAGGCAATCTCTCCCTTCCTGCTCACCGTTGAGCTCAGCCGGGGGAGGGGGAGGGGGAGGGGGAGGCCATCAGTGAGTGGAAGGCAAGGGGGTCATATCATCAGTGCTAGCAAGTGAAAGGGTTGAGAACATGGGCATCTCCCAAAGTTGCCCCTGCATGCTTCAGAGGTTGGCAGTTGGATCAATTTCCTAGCATCCTGATGTCACCGGTGAGCCCCATCCCATCAAGGGCAAAGGGAGTCTTGGCGCCAGTTCGACAGAGTTGAAAGGGGCCCACAGGGAGTCTGGGGCACCTGGCTAGTTAGGGTTTTGTCTGAAGCAATGGTTAAATGCCCCAAAGCTGGCTGTGGGTGGAGGTGGGGGAGAGAATCACAGAGCAGGAGAGCTGCCAGGCCTCGTTGGGAATGGGAGCATCTCTCGGGATGGACTTCAGCGTCTGTGACTGCCCCTATGGCAGGTTCAGGGCAGTCTCCTTGCAACCCTTGAGTTGCCATGGGGCAGAATCCGGACCTGGCATGAGTGGCAGTGTGTCTGGGCCCAGTCCAGCTTTGTGGCCTGTAGCGATGCAAGTTGTATACGTGGTGCGTGGAGCAAAGTAGTGAAACTTGCACCAGTTTGTGCACAAAACCAATGTAATTTACACGCTGAGAGGATGGATGGGAGGGAATCCAAGAAAAGCAGCACCCAGGAGAATGCTAGACAAAGCAATCACTCCTTTGTTAACGAGAGGGGCTGAGATAAGGAGACATCCACGCCAAGGCGCAGGAGAGATTCCACTCCTTTTTCACACCCACTGAATGCCAGCTGCATGGAGTATCTCTGCTTTCCCACACCTGTCCCGAGTGCCTTACGCCACCAGAGACCTTGCCATGGAATCTAGGCTTGAAGCCTGCATCAGTGCTGCCCCGAAGGCAGCCGGTGTTGCGATCTGTTCTTTGCCTGGGCGACTTGAATCCAGCTCCTAGTCATATAACACACCAGCCTCCCAAAGCCTGTATATGTTCATTGCCTTTCTCCTAACTCACCCCAGCTCCTTTTCCCATAGGCCATCAGCAGACCAGTCCCTGGTAAGTAGAGTTGGGAGGTTTGGGGCTGTTTCCTCCATGTGTGTTCTCGGGAGGAAAGGCAAGTGGCCAAGGCCTTGTGATGGAGGTTGCTGACGCTGGTCTTGTTCATTCTACCCTGCCATTCGTCCTTGCAGACCTACAACACCAACGCCCAGGTGCCAGACAGTGCAGGCACTGCCACCGCGTATCTCTGCGGGGTGAAGGCCAACGAGGGGACAGTGGGTGTGAGCGCAGCCGTGACCCGTGCTCAGTGCAATACCACCGCGGGCAATGAGGTCACATCGATTCTCAAGTGGGCGAAGGAAGCAGGTGAGCAAGTGGGCAGGGCTGTAAGGCGTCATGTGTGATACAGACCAGCTGTCTGGGCTGGGCCTAGTGTCCAGTGTATAGGGTGGGCAGGACAGGGGCATGGCCAGGATAAGTTGATTCATTTCATGGGTTTTTTGTTTCTGATATCCCTGTCCCTTAGAGCAGGACTTCCTGGATGTGTTCCCCTTCCAAAGAATGGTTGGGGGGGGGGGGGGTGGAATCCCCAACCACAGAAACAACCAACATGCCGAGGACACCTGAACCAAAGCATGTGAAGTTTCATCCTAAACTAATGGACAGTGTCCCCCTCCATGTATCAGCTGAAAAGAAATACCTGAGATGTTTTCCCCAGTGAAATCCCCATCTCCTGTCTGTTCTGGGCATATCCTATAGTGCCCCCTTTAGGGCTGTGGCTAGAAAATATGTCCCTCCAACATGATGGTGAACAAGGGGAAAATGATTGGTGAAGAGTGCACTGCATGATAGCATCCCAGAATGCTTTGTGTTCTCACCTACGCGGGTGTCAGTACAGCATGGTTACACTCAGATCAGGATCAGGCCCTTTAGAGCTCTGACCATCAAACCACCTATCACGCTCCCAACTCACTCATCCCACTGTTAACCCCTTCTCTCCTGCTGCAGGCAAGTCTGTGGGCATCGTAACCACCACACGGGTAAACCACGCCACTCCCAGTGCTGCCTATGCCCATTCTGCTAACAGGGACTGGTATTCTGATAATGAAATGTCCCCGGAGGCCATCCAGCAGGGCTGCAAAGATATCGCCCAACAGCTCTTTGACAACATCCCAGACATTGAGGTACAGTGTGGAGAAAAGCAGAGCCGGTGGATGACTAGCATTCTATTCTAGGGAGCTGGGTATAATATAGTGAGGGCTGGGATCTGTGGGAGCTGGCATTGATTAGACCATGAAATTGTAACATGGGTAAAATGTGTTCTGCAACCCCAGCTGGTAGCTGGGCCACATAGAAGAAAACAACCTGCTGTTGCTGCCAGTTAATGGAGCTCCTCCTTTTAGCACAAGAGGTAGAAGTATGTTCTGCAGTGCTGGAGGTTGTAGGTTCATACCTTGCTGCATACCCATGGGGGCTGTTAGAAAATCCTGCTGCCTGGGCAACTTTCAAACTGGACTGGACAAACACAATTATTGGGGGATGGATTAGGTAACCTCCTAGGTCTCTTGCCTCTCAGTGGGTGAACCCCTGCCTGCACTCAGCTCTGCTGGGGGTGGGGCTGACAAAGCTGGGGAGCCCTCAGCCAGCTCTGGAAGGAGGGGACCCAGCCATCTGTCCTGCTACTCCAAGCCAGACTAGTGCATATTAGATGCTGCCTGCTGTAGCATGTACATGCAGGCCAAGGGCTTGGACCACGCCCTCAAGCTGAGATACCCCGGGGGCAGGGGTAGTCTGACCACCCACTGCCCCACCCTGTGCCAGTGCTCAGGAAGATGCTGGGAGGGAGCCCTGCCCTGCTCTGGCTCAGGTACCCTAGGCTACCTGCCATACCTGTCCAGCAGAGGGCAGGATTAGTTAAAAAGGGTTGGATGGTCAGTTTGGATCAACACCCAGAAGTGTGGCTACTTCTGCTAGGCTTGACATGTCTGGGAACAGGGTTTGTCATGAGAGGCAGCCTGCTGCAATAAGAAGGGTGCCATTCTGGCAGGTAGCAAACTTTGACTTGCTCCTTGCTCCCCCATTGACTTGCTGAACTGGGGCGAGGGCTATCAGTGTGGGTGATGCAGGGTATTGCCCCTTATAGTGATGGAAAAGGACTGTTTCTGTTCTGTACCTGGGCTTTTGTCAGCTGGATTTGTACATTAGTGTTGTCCTGAGCACTGGTGTAAGATTCTCTCTCTCTGTCTCTCTCCAGAGAGAGAGAGACACAAACTATGGCAACTGAAAAACATTCCTCTGTATACTTATATCTTGGCTTGCTTTTACTTTGGACCTTGGAGAGTTCACTTAAATCTTCTTGTCAGTCAAGTCATGTCAGCATTGTGTACTTTGGAGCTGTGCAATGTGTCAGAGCAAATTGGTGTGTGTAAGAGAGAGAGACTGACCAACTGGTTGTCAGTTTTAGAATTAGGAGTTCTGGAACTTCCCTGACCCCTCTCAAAAACTTTTCACTTTCTACCCTTGATTCCTGGGGAAGAGCAGAGTCTATGGAAAATATGGGATAAATTTGTAGTAGGGTCAGATTAGTGGGAAGAAAAGATGGTGATCTGCTAAGCTCAGCCCATGTGAATCATCAAAATGAGACATTGTTTGCAGTAGATTATGCACATACTTATGTTTGTTTGCTAATAGCTGGGAGTGGGTGACAGGAGATGAATCACTTGATTACCTGTTCTATTCATTCCCTCTGAAGCACCTGGCATTGATCACTGTTGGAAGACAGGATAAGAGGCTAGATGGACCTTTGTCTGACCCAGTATGGCTGTTCTTATGTTCTTAAGTTCTTGTGCTGGATGACCTTGAGGAAGACCATTCCCCTCTATGTGCCTCAGTTTCCCCACCTGTAAATCAAGGATAATGGCCATTTCCTACCATGACAAAATGCTTTGAGATCGCTGCATGGAAAGTGCTGTACGTGACTGTGCTACACTGCATTGATAGCCCTTGCCCCAGTTCAGCGCCTCCAATCCCAACTCTGCCTGTGAAGGAGAGGCTCTGCAAAAATAATTAGAAACACTGAAATTATTTGCACTTCCTTGACCTTCTGTGGCTGGATTTGGATGAAGGTTTAGGTCGGCTTTTACCTTATCCAAACCAGTATGCCTTGCCCTAATGGCATCTAAGGGCTTATCTACACAGCAGCGCAGTGCAGAGTATGGGGAGGGGTGAATTGTAGAGTGCGCTAATGTGTCATGTTTTAACTGCCCCATGTAGACCCTGCTGGTGTGACCTGAAAGGTACCTAATGCACCTTGATGTAGTCCCATTTCAAACAGCTGCCATATAGACACACCCTAAGAGACCAAGTTGATTTCAGTGGCTTTTGTAAAGCAGGCTGAAGGAGAAGACCCTGGCAGCAACGGAGTGTGTTCCAATCTGGGCAGGACTCCCTTGCCACGTTACCTTCCTCTGAGAGTGATTAGTTGTTTGTATTGTGGTAGCGCCTAGATCCAGGATTCCAGTGCAACAGAATATAAGCTGGGTCCCTGGCAATCCAAGTTATTATCTACATCTTGCTCTGTCTTTAGTGCCCTAGAATAATAGAATAGCAGAGTTGGAAGGGACCTCAGGAGGTGTCTAGTCCAACCCCCTGCTCAAAGCAGGACCAATCCCCAGACAGATTTTTGCCCCAGTTCCCTAGGTGGTCCCCTCACAGATTGAACTCACAATCCTGGGTTTGGCAGGCCAATGCTCAGACTACTGAGCTATCCCTCTTGTTTTGGGGTGGGGGGCAGGACTGGGGTGAGGAAGTTAGGAGCAACATGGGAAAAGTACTACCTAAGCCTCCCCAAAATGCCATGAGCTCTACACTTCCTAGCCAAATGAGCTGTGTCTCACCCTTGGACCCAATGCGGTGTGCCACAATGGCTTAGGAAGCAGGAGAAGAGTGAAGGGAAGCCTGACTAGGCCCCATACAGCAATCCAAGGAACACTGACAATTAAAGACTTTCAGATTAATAACACAGGATCAACTGACTTATCTGGGCTCTGAGAAAACTGCCTGCTTTGCAGACACTGCTCTGCATCCTGGTGGAATTCACCCATCAGAGTTCCTTCGTCCCCCCCTCCCCCAAAAGCTGTGTGCTGGCTCTGCTCTACCCAACTTGCCTTCCTCTGGCAGCAATATTGCCAGCAAGGTGGCATCCGGTGGGGCTGTCTCTTGGCCCACGGTCCCAGGCAGTTAGTGTGGCAGAAGGAGGGATCCGACAGCTATCTAGCAGAGGCAAATATTGCAAGCTGGGCTCAATCAGGGACTGTGGCAAGTGAGAGGAGTTGGCTGAGAGTTCAGCTCGACATGGTGCTGGGCACCCCCCATCCCCGAGAAGCTTGGCGTGTTTCAGGATTGGGCCCTACTGAAGTAGTTCTGAAGCATCAACAGAATGACGATGTCCTTCCCCGAGCTTCCAACTTTGCTTCCGCGTGGATAAATAGCTGGTGGCTGCTGCTTCCTAGCGAGCATTTGGGATCCACCAGCCTGTCCTGGACTAATGGCTCCTTCCCTGATGGCAAAGGCATGAAGTGATTGTGTGAGTCTTTGACAATGAAAATGGCAGGGACTGAATGGGAAGTAAAGGGAATGTTCTTGGGGATCTGCTAGCCTTCTGTGTGACTCTTAATAAAGCAAATGTCAATGCTGGGGCCTGGAGGGCTGGTGTGGGCTACCTGGGTCCTCTCCTGAAAGGCTAAGATGGGGGTGGTGGGCTATCCAGGGGGCTGCCTGGAGGGGGGATAGAAGGCCACCTCTGCTCTCAAAAGGAACATTGGAAGCTAGGCCTGTGGGAGTACCTGCATGAGAGAGGCTGTTTCTCAGCAGGGCTCATAGCTTGGATGTGTCCCATGATATGGGGCTTCAGCTGTGTACGCTCAGGTGCTGGTATGGGGTGTTTCAAGATAAAGAGTATCTGGGCCAGGGATCTGTAGCTGCAAGGGCCATCAAAGCAACTTAGAAACTTCATTACAACCTCTGATCTTGGGCACTCTCATCTGCCAGGATCACAAAGGCACTGGCTTTTCAGCAAGATGGCCGTCTCTGCCACTGGGCTCAGCAAAATGGCTGCCTTTTTGCTTCAACTCCGAAGTGGTTGGTAGGGGAACAAGGAGGAAGCTACAGCCTCCAGCTGGTGCCAATGCTAGGGGCATATGTGACACTTACACCTTTTGGAGGGTTCACACTCTCTGTCCCATTGCTTGAACATCTCAGTGAGAAGACTGTCAGAACTGGCTGGCTGGATTTGGCTGCTCTGAGGCTTCTCGGGACAATTGTTGGTGCTTCCAAATCAAGGCTTTGTGTCTCAGATTCTGAGCACTGATCAGTCCTCTTTGTTGCCCTTGGGGTACAGGGAAATGAGGGGATCTGGCTCTTTCCACAGTGATCTAGCCCTTTGGCATCTCCAAATTGGATGATTATGTACTAGGAATGCTCTCTCCACATTGGTCTGACAAAACCCTGGTCTGTTGACCGTCAGGGGTCATGGGATCTCTGTTCTCTCAAACCCTTCCACAGGAACCAGAATGTGTCCCTAAATGCAAGACCTGTTCATGCAGAAGTAGGAGTGTCAATGCACAGCCTCTTCTGACACTGGTGTGCTTCTACTGTAGGAGAAATAGTCCCCCCAGCGCATATGAGGTGTAGAGGTATGTGTCAGGATGCGTTATTGAGTAGCACCTGTCTATAAGAAATTACAGAACAGCTTTTCGACAGAGGGTACACAGGCTTGGACAAAAAACCTTCAAATCCAGCTAATCATTTTAGCTGCATTCCAGGTTCAAGGCAGGAGAAACCACGATAAACATTGTGCAAAGCTGCTGTCGGCGAACTCTTGTTTACAAACCCGCCTCTCACTATGGCATTGATCCAGAGCAAAGAGCGGCCCCTACTTGATCACTTTCACCACTTCCTACAGCACATGGGCCTTTGTGGGAAGTGTCCCATCCTAACAGTGGCCTGGCTGGCTGACCAAGTGAGACCTGAGTTACTGTGGCACGTTTGAGTATGGCAGGGACCATCTTTCTATTGTGTGTGTGCACAGTGGGGTCTTGCTCTGTGGCTGGGCTATTACACAAATAATTACTAGTGGGCATGCTTAGGTGCTGCCCAGCATGGCTCAGAGCACCTTTTCCAGGTGCCATGGGAAGCTTAACTGTGTGTGTTTTGAGTCTCCTTGGTGAACAGAGTTTTGAGAACCACCTTGTGCCATGAGAATTGCTCAGATACACTCTTGGTATCCAGCATGGTCCTCTACTACCGGCAGTGGGTGAACCTCAGTGCCGGCTGCTCTGGATGTTTCTCTGAATCCTTTTGGTTGCTTTTCTGAGCCTGCTGGGTCCAGAGATCTGAACTCTGAAGGGAAAACAAATTTACCAAACTGTTTTTTTTTTTTTTTTTAACCCAAAACCTGTCTTCTACTCTGGCTGAAGTTTGGGTTTACCTGTGTTACTCCAGATATTTCATGCAGGTTAACCTTTATTGTAGATGGAGAGCAATAAAAATCAAGAACAAGCCACAGCAACATGTCCATGAGGGAACACAGGGCCAATCTCGGCTGGACCAGCCTGCGCTGAACGAGGCACAGGGCCAGATTTTCCATTGCTCTCAGTAAAGAGGGGAGTTCTGTGTGGTTTTCATTGGGAGCTGAGTAACTTTGAAAATCTGGCACTTCATTAAGGCACCTAGATGGTAATTGGGCTCTTCTGCAAATCTGGCCCGAAGTGGCTGCCAGTCTTCTCAGGCAGCAGAGGCCTGAGATGTAACATAGACACAGAAAACAGAAGTGTAACAGTTACGTAGATAAATCCACCTGGGGTGGAGTTTTGAATTCAGGCCAGAGGTTCAGGCTGAATCTAATTTTATCCCGAGTGGTGGTCTCAGTGTTACAGGCATAAGAACTCTTTACACCACAGAGAAAAAGACATTAGAAGCAAGAAACGAGCCCCCTGGAATGAATAGTCTGATTTCCAGTAACATATGGTCCCTGTGGATTTTGTTTCATGCTCCCATTGGCATTACAGTGGAGTGGAGATGGGGGCTGAACCTAAATTCTGAATCCTAGCACCCCCAGAAAACCTTGGCAGCTTGGATCTGTCCCAGATTTTGTGGTCTGGGATTGAATTAGCTTTCTTCTTTGGAAGAAACCACTTTCCTGACAGCTTGTGAAAGGCTGTAATTCTGGGTTGCCAAAAGACTGGGAGGAGAAGGAGGAAAGAAATGTGAGTAATAAGAAGCTGTCTCCCAGGCTGACCTTCAGATTGCAACTGGCACTAGAAGTAAAGGGCCATGCTCTGGTGCCCATTGATTCCCTGATGCCACAGAACACACTCTGCCACCACAGAAGTCTAGCCCACTGTGCTTTTTGCCAACAAGGCCACAAAGTCATTAAGTGTCTTATGGGCACGGAAAGAAAAGATGTGAAAATTACAAGGGAGGCAGCAAGTTGGCCGGGGCAGCTGTAGCAGAGCAGGTACCTGCCAGAGAGGCACAGTCTCATTAATGCAGACCTTGTGGGAGGGGAGGAAAAAAATCAGCCCTTCTAGTTTCCACCCCCTGCCAGCACCAGGCTGTGGAATCCAGCAGAAATATTCTTTGGGGCCAGTTCTGTAAATCAGTATCCCTCTCTTCTTCAGAATAACCCCAAATCGAACAGCCAAGCCTGTTAATTAGTGGTTTAACAGGCACACGTTTTATTATTTTAACTCTGGCTTGGGTGGGAAATAATTACACAGGGCAGCAGGCTTTTTTCCCTTAATATTTTTGCTGTTGATTTTGCAGCTTTACAGGTCACCCTCTGAGAAGGGAAATCGGTGCCCAGGCTAAAAATAATAATGAGCAAATAAAAACACCTTCAAAGCAAATGCCCAGAGATGCCGCTCAGGTGCAGCATTGGATTCGGGGTCTGAGGCGCTCACCAGTCAGACCTATTCAGAACTAAGGCTCTGCTCTGGGCCCATAGAATCGTAGAAGATTAGGATTGGAAGGGACCTCAGGAGGTATCTAGTCCAACCCCTTACTCAAAGCAGGACCAGTTCCCAACTAAATCATCCCAGCCAGGGCTTTGTCAAGCCTGACCTTGAAAACCTCTAAGGAAGGAGATTCCCTAGGTATCCCATTCCAGTGCTTCACCACCCTTGTAGTGAAATAGCGTTTCCTAATATCCAACCTAGACCTCCCCCACTGTAACTTGAGACCATTGCTCCTTGCTCTGTCGTCTGCCACCACTGAGAACAGCTGAGCTCCATCCTCTATGGAAACCCCATTCAGGTAGTTGAAGGCTGCTATCAAATCCCACCCCCGCTTCTCTTCTGTAGACTAAATAACCCCAGTTCCTTCAGCCTCTCCTCATAAATCATGTGTCCTAGCCCCCTACTCATTTCTCCGTTGTCCTCCGCTGGCCTCTCTCCAATTTGTCCACATCCTTTCTGTAGTGGGGGCCCAAAACTGGATGCAATACTCCAGATATGGCCTCACCAGTGCTGAATAGAGGGGAATAATCACTTCCCTCAATCTGCCAGCAATGCTGTACCAATGTAGCCTAATATGCTGTTAGCCATCTTGGCAATGAGCGCGCACTGTTGATTCATATCCAGCTTCTTGTGCACTGCAATCCCCAGGTCCTTTTCTACAGAACTGCCAATTAGCCAGTCACTCCCCAGCCTGTAGCGGTGCATGAGATTCTTCCATCCTAAGTGCAGGACTCTGCACTTGTCCTTGTTGAAGCTCATCAGGTTTCTTTTAGCCCAATCCTCCAATTTGTCTAGGTCACTGTGGACCCTATCCCTAACCCCCAGCTTAATGTCCTCTGCAAACTTGTTGAGGGTGCAGTACATCCCATCATCCAGATCAGAGGTGGGCCGCATCGGGTTTTGGAAATTGTATGGAGGCCGGTTAGGGGAGGGGGTCGTGGCCTGCTCCCCCTCATCCACTCCCCTGGGACTCCTGCCCCATCCAACCCCCCCGTTGCCTGACTGCCCTCGGAACCCCTGACTGCCCCCCTCCTTCCTGACTGCCCCTCAGGACCCCTGCCCCCATTCGACACCCTGTTCCCTGCCCGCTGACCGTCCCGACCCCTATCCACACTGCCACCCCCTGACCACCACCCCGAATTCCCCTGCCCTCTATCCAACCCCCGCTCCCTGCTCCCTTACCGCGCTGCCTGGAGCACCAGTGGCTGGCGGCGCCACTGCCCAGCTGGAGCCAGCCACGCCATTACCGCCACGCAGCACAGAACAGTGGGTCAAGCCGGGTGCCTGGGTTAGGAGCTCACAGCCCTGCTACCCAGAGTGTTGCGCTGGCCGTGGGGTGAGCTGAGGCTGCGGGGGAAGGGGAACAGTGGGGGAGGGGCCAGGAGCAGCCTCCTGGACCAGGAGCTCAGAGGCCAGGCAGGAGGGTCCCGCGGACTGTAGTTTACCCCCCTCTGATCCAGATCATTAATGAAGATGTTGAACAAAACTGGCCCTAGGACCAACCTCTAGTGCACTCCTCTTGATACCGGCTGCCAACTAGACATCAAGCTGTTGATCACTACTTGTTGAGTCTGACGATTTAGCCAGCTTTCTATCCACTTATAGTCCATTCATCCAATCCACACTTTTTTTAACTTGCTGCAAGAACACTATGGGAGACCGTATCAAAAGCTTTGCTAAAGTCAAGATATATCATGTCCACTGCTTTCCCCATATCCACAGAGGCAGTTATCTTGTCATAGAAGGCAATTAGGTTAGTCAGGCATAACTTGCCCTTGGTGAATCCATGCTGACTGTTCCTGATCCCCTTCCTCTCCTCCAAGTACTTCAAAATGGATTCCTTGAGGACCTGCTCCATGATTTTTCCAGGGACTGAGGTGAGGCTGACTGGTCTGTAGTTCCCCGGATTCTCCTTCTTCCCTTTTTTAAAGATGGGCACTACATTAGCCTTTTTCCAATTGTCTGAGCCCTCCCCCGATCACCACGAGTTTTCAAAGATAATGGCTGCTGGCTCTGCAATCACATCAGCCAACTCCCTCAGCACCCTCGGATGCAGCACATCTGGCCCCATGGACTTGGGCTCGTTCAGGTTTTCTAAATAGTCCTCAGCCCAGTGGTCCTCAACCTTTTTGTGGCCAGTAGCAAATTCATGTTTTCAGAAGAGTGGGGCCGGCACCAACAATTTTTCAAAGCTTATTTTGTATTTGTACATTAAATAATATGAAAAACGTCATATTTAATATTACATAATATATGAATCCATAAGATAAAAAGGGTAATTTTACATCTAAAAGGTATTAATTAAATTATTCAGCAATTACTCTTTCACCTTATCATGTGAATTTTCTCTT
This sequence comes from Gopherus flavomarginatus, assembly GCF_025201925.1. Lineage (NCBI taxonomy): Eukaryota > Metazoa > Chordata > Testudines > Testudinidae > Gopherus > Gopherus flavomarginatus. Next base: position 22,248,712 of record NC_066637.1, on the reverse strand, counting down.
TTTTATCTACCTGTAAGAAAAATTAAGGGGTTTTTACAAAATAAATATCATAAACAGTTTTCATCTTATTTATTTTAAAAAAGTAAAACATTGAACTGCTGGTCCAAATATATTTATTATTCTTACTTTAACATAGAATGAAGCCTGCAGCGCTGGAGTTCTCTGTTCCCAGCAGGCGTGGGGCCGTGGTTTCTCTCCAGCTTAAGCCGCGACCCCGGGCCTGCCGGGGACCGAGAACACCAGCGCCTGCAGCCCCGAGAAGCCAGAGAGAAGCCACAGCCCCACATCTGCCAGGGACAGAGACAGTGGCATAGCCAGGTTTTCAGCGTAGGGGGAGCAAAAAACATAAAAAAGGTGCCCCTCCCGGCTCACCCTCTGGCCACGCCCCCAGACCAGACCCTACCCCCTCCCGCTCACCTTCCCTCTTGTGCTGCCACCTGTCCCCAGCTCCTGTCCCAGTGCTTGGCTGTGCCTGCACCGGCCGGCAGGCGCAGCTTCCACGCCGGCCTGCTGCCCCGCGGCTCCCCCGGTTGTGTGGTGGGCAGCGCTGGCCGGCAGGCGCGGCTTCCATGCCGGCCTACTGCCCCGCGGCTCCCCCGGTTGTGTGGTGGGCAACACCGGCCGGCAGGTGTGGCTTCCATGCTGGCCTGCCACCCCACAGCTCCTCTGGTTGTATAGTGGGCAATGCCGGCCAGCAGGCGCCGCTTCCACGCCTACCAGCCTGCCGTGAAGCGGCTGCTTCCGCTGAATCCCACCAGCTACGCCACTGGACAGAGAACACCGGTGCCTGCAGCCCCCGAGTTCTCGGTCCCTGGCAGGCGCGGGGCGACGGCTTCTCTCCCTTGCTGGGCACTATGCGGGTGCACATAAATGTCCCGGCAGGCGCCATGGCGCCCACGGGCACCACATTGAGGAGCACTGCCTTAACCTGTTCTTTCACCACTGAGGGCTGCTCATCTCCTTCCCATACTGTGCTGCCCAGGGCAGCTGTCTGGGAACTGACGTCTGTGAAAACTGAGGGAAAAAAAGCATTGAGTGCTTCAGCTTTCACTGTCACTGTTGCCTCCCCCATTCGGTAATGATCCCACGCTTTCTCTGACCTTCTTGTTGCAAACACCTGTAGAAACCCTTCTTGTTACCCTTCACATCTCTGGGAGGGTTGGCCCCATCTCCAGCATCAACACCAGTGTGAATCCCTTCATTTAGTGGAGACATGCCTGATACTCACCAGGAGCGAGAGGAGACTTAGACCCTTTGTCTCTGTGCAGATGCTGTTGTCATCTGATGAGGGCAGGGGGAGGACACCATGCTGTGAGTCCATCTGTGCACTGCATTTGGGAGGTGTGATTGCAGCATGTGTAGACGTATGCAAGCTAGGTCAAGTAACAACTGCAGCGTAGCTGCAGCAGTACCGGTGGGAGTGTTTGAGGGGTACCAGGGTACCATGTGGGGGGTCCCTCCCCCCGCTGTCCTCTGCGCTCGGAGCTAGCATTGATCTAGTTGGTACCATGCAGCTAGTGCTCCTGGAGCCGGACTGCCCCCAGGGGTCCTGCCTGGCCTCGCCCCACTTCCAGAGGCTCATGTCCTCCTGCTCTGCTTCCAGGACTTGCTTAGCACTAAATAGGGTTGCCAACTGTCTAATCATATAAACCAAAACCCCCTTGCCCCACCCGCTGCCCTTCCCCGAGGCCCTCGCCCTTGCTCCGCCCCTTTTCCGAGGCCCTGACCTGCTCACTCCATCCCCTCTCCCTCCTTTGCTTGCTCACTTAGGGTATGTCTACATCTACAATTTTGCAGCGCTGGTTGTTACAGCTGTATTAGTACAGCTGTATAGGGCCAGCGCTGCAGAGTGGCCACACTTACAGCAACCAGCGCTGCAAGTGGTGTTAGATGTGGCCACACTGCAGCGCTGTTGGGCGGCTTCAAGGGGGGTTCGGGGAACGCGAGAGCAAACCGGGGAAGGAGACCTGCTTGCACGGGGGTTCGGGGAACACGAGAGCAAACTGGGGAAGGAGACCTGCTTGCACGGGGGTTCGGGGAACGCGAGAGCAAACTGGGGAAGGAGACCTGCTTGCACGGGGTTTCGGGGAACGCAAGAGCAAACCGGGGAAGGAGACCTGCTTCCCCGCGGTTTGCTCTCACATTCCCCGAACCCCCCTGCAAACCGCGGGGAAGGAGACCCGCTTGATTACCAGAGAGGCTTCCTCAGGTATGCTGGGATACCTGCTTATTCCACGGAGGTCAAGAAAAGCGCTGGTAAGTGTCTACACTTGATTACCAGCGCTGGATCACCAGCGCTGGATCCTCTACACCCGAGACAAAACGGGAGTACGGCCAGCGCTGCAAACAGGGAGTTGCAGCGCTGGTGATGCCCTGCAGATGTGTACACCTCCTAAGTTGCAGCGCTGTAACCCCCTCACCAGCGCTGCAACTTTGTGATGTAGACAAGCCCTTACTGTCACCAGTGTGGGAGGACGTGTGGGCTCTGGGCTGGGGGGTGGGGCCAAGGGATTTGGAGGAGGGGGCTCCAGGCTGAGCCTGGGCACAGGGGTCCAGGAGTGGGCATGGGGTGCTAGCTCTGTAAGGGAGTTTGGATGCTGGAGGGGGCTCAGGGCTGGGGCAGGGGATTGGGATGCAGGCTTCAGCTGAGAGGTGTTTACTATGGGCGGCTCCTGGTCTGCAGCACAGTGGGGCTAAGACAGGCTCCTGCCTGCCCTGGCCTTGCGTTGCTCCGGGAAGCAGCTGGGGTGTCCCTGCAGGGATGGGAGGGGGCAGGAGGCTCCGTGTGCCGCCCACACTCACAAGTGCCGCCCCTGCAGCTCCCATTGGCTGTAGTTCAGAACCAAATCCAGCCTTTCTCCTCCGAACAGTGAAGGAGGAGAGTGAGCCAGGGTTGTGGTTTGGCCAGGATTCAGGGCTACCCTGGTCTGCTTTGCAAATCTGGCCCTAAGAGACTTGCTGAAGACCCCCACTCTGGCAGCAGGCCTGGGGCAGAATGAGGATGGAACCCAGCTGGGCTGGCCCAGGGCTCTGCTCTCACCATTGGAGCCAGCTCTCACCCGGTGTCTTTAACAGACTAGGCTCAGTTCTGCTTTCAGCTGCGTCTGTGCATCCCGGGTGGGGCACTTCTTGTCCCCCGACCAGGTGCTACAGAATGTGTTCACCTTGTCAGGAGGACACCAGGATCTGTCCAGGCCAGTGGATTATTTTCCCGCCCCCTCCTTGGCTGTTCCTCTTCCATTTTAAAATAGTCATTTAAAAATAATCCAAATACACAAGAGAAACAAAAAAAATATGGTCCCTTTCCCGAATACTCCTGCTCAGTGCCATGAGTGCCCCTTTCATAAGCAGACAGTGTCCCTGGGGCACCCTGAAGCAGGCGATGCCTGTTTGCGCAAGGCTGGGCCTGCCGTGGTTAGGCCTCCCAGCGCTATGGCAGCAGCACCACAGGCGTAAGCTGTGTGTGGGCACTGAGGGACATGCCATGCAGGGATGGATATTGCTTGAGGGTGTGTCCATTTGTGATGCCCTCTCCTCCCTTTGGGACCCGTGGGATGGGAACCAGAACAGGCTACTGCGACGGCAGGCAGCACATGCTATTCCTAGCCGTGGCTGATAGAGAGCAGCAATGGGGCTTTGCAGCCTGCATTCGCTCGAGCCAGCGGTGCTCCGTGTACTCCTGCCACTTCTGCTGCCATAGAGTCCAGGAATAATTTCTAATAAAGCCCAAGCTTTGCAGTGAGCCATATCCCCATTTCAGGCCACAGCTGGTTGGCACCTTGCGACAAGAATCTGCTGTGCTTCGGGTGACCAGATAGCAAGGGTGAAAAATCGGGACGGGGGTGGGAGGTAATTGGCACCTATATAAGACACAGCCCTAAATATTGGGACTGTCCCTATAAAATTGGGACAGCTGGTCACCCTAGCTGTGGTCACTGTAAGTGACCCTGGTGTCCTGTGAGCAACAGCTGGAGATCGTGGTGAGTTGGGTGCTCTGGGCCAGGTTACCAGGTTCACTAGTTAGTGCTGATCTGTCTGCATTCACGTCAGGAATTCATTGACTACAAGGGCCATTCGGACCAGTCAGTCCAAATACTTAAATATTCAGAAGTCTAAAGTGTAGGCTTATGATTCAGCCTTCCCTACCAGCCAGGAAAATCCTGGGGCTTGCTTTCCTGTGGCAGAGCTTGGACTGACAGGCCAGACGGATTTGCTGATTATCCATTCCTCTAATGATTATTTTTGCAAGAATGGTAGAGAGAAAGAGACCAGCTGCCATCACACTTCGCTGGTGTGGTAAATCCAGGACAAACAGTTACAAAGGGTGCGGGGGAGAGGGTAGTAATTAGTCCCAGGGGGTTAAAAGGCCTCTCTCAATCCACTGAGGAGAGAGAACCACGGGGATAACAGAGTGAGAGAAGCAGGGAAGCTGCCAGTACGCTGGGTGCAGCAAGACACCGAACCCTCCCAGGAAGGAAGGCTGCACTCCCTCGTCAGAAGGGAAGGAAAACAAGCACAAGGGAGGGACTGGAGAAAGGAATAGCCTGACCCTGTGCTACCGGTAACGATCTGCCTTGCCCAAACCTGTGTCTCCAAGGCTAAAAAGGACTGGGCCTGCTGAGGAGAGGAAGGTACTTTGTAACACCGGCTAATCTGCAGACAGTGGTTTGGGGCATTTTTCTGTTCTGCCTGCCTGCACCCGCTGGGCAAGCTGTGCTGGTGTCTGTTACTATTACTACTGTAAGGGACAGCTCAGTGGTTTGAGCATTGGCCTGCTAAACCCAGGGTTGTGAGTTCAACCCTTAAGGGGCCACTTAGAGATCTGGGGCAAAATCAGTACTTGCCCTGCTTGGGGGGAGGGACAGACAGCTCAGTGGTTTGAGCATTGGCTTAGTAAACCCAGGGTTGTGAGTTCAATCCTTAAGGGGGTCATTTAGGGGTCTGAGGCAAAAATCTGTCTGGGGATTGGTCCTGTTTTGAGAAGGGATTGGACTAGATGACCTCCTGAGGTCCCTTCCAACCCTGATATTCTATTTCAACAATTGCATCTGTGAGTGTTAAGTCCCAAGGGCTGTAAAAGTCACATGACAGCAGAAGGCATTTTAGCAGCATCTTAATCCTGTTGACCGTGGGAGTCTGAGGCACTCTGATTAATGTACCATAGATAGGGGCAGACTCTCAGTTGCTGTAAACCAATTGTGGTGCTACACTGAGGTCTAGCCCAGTAACTGATGAAGCCTCACACCCTCCATAGGATCAGATTATTATTAGGGTTGGAAGGGACCTCAAGAGGTCATCTGCTCCCCTGCTCAAAGCAGGACCAATTCCCAAATGGCCCCCTCAGGGATTGAACTCACAACTTTGGGTTTAGGAGGCCGATGCACAAACCACTGAGCTATCCCTCCCCATCCTGAGAAGTAGGCCAGTATCATCAGCCCCATTTTATAGATGGGGGAAACTGACGTGCAGGGAGTTGAAGTGACTCGCTCCGGGTCACAGAGCTGGAATTTTGTCCCAAGAGTTCTTGGCCTCCTGATCCCTCCACTAGACTATGCTGCATCCCAGTGAGACTGCAAGCATGTCTCTGTCCACATGCTGAGGAACAGCAGAGCCTGAAAACTGGTGTCTGTTTAACCCTTTGGTTAACATGCTTGATCTCTGCAATGCTCTGGTGTGGCTGAATGGAAACTGGGTTCTTTTTTGTGCCCTGCTCTAGGTGATCATGGGAGGTGGCCGGAAATACATGTTCCCAAAGAACACCAGCGATGTGGAGTACCAGAATGATGACAAGTACAGGGGCACTCGTCTGGATGGCAAAAACCTCATAGATGTCTGGAGAGATAAGAAATCTAAAGACAAGGTAAAGGGGAGGGAGGGAGATGTCTGGGGAGCGGATCAAGGCCAGAGGGGCTGCAGGTTTAAAGATTCTTTACTCAGGATCTCTGGGTCAAGCTCATGTTAAAAAATACGGAAATGATCCTGCTGATCTAGCACTTCCCTTGTTCAAAGCCCCACACAGTCAGTAACTAACTTCCACAGCCCCTGCCAGGAATGGGGAGTGTTTGCAGTTCTATCTGGCACCTTCCATCCAAATGAGCTGTGTGTCCTACAGACATCAACAGGGAGCATGTGGAAAACTGAGGCAGACAGGTGATAAGTCTCACCCAGGATCATACAGTGAGTCAGAAATGGAGCCAGGATTTGCAGCCTGGGAGCTCCTGACCCACCGTTGAGGGTCCTTCAGGATGAAAGAAAAGTAGGTTCCTGAGTTTCAGCATAAAAGTACTTCTCTTTAGAGTATGCAGTGTTGTTGTAGCTGCGTCAGTCCCAGAATATTAGAAGATATTACCTCATCCACCTTGTCTCTTTATTGGACCACTTCTGTTTTATGGTTTTATTCTGATTTATTGGTCCAATAAAAGTTATTACCTCACCCACCTTGTATCTCTTTAGAGTGACACAGATGAGCCAAGCTGCCTTTGACCTTTCTTGGCCAGAGACTTTGTCCCATCAGCACTTTACTGTCTCTCTAGATATCTATGTGGCTGCTAGAACCATAATATCTTTGCTGGAATGTCAATGGAGGGCTGTTGATTACAAAGAGGGCTGTTGCCAGCTTCCACCCAGTTTTTCCAGTCACCCCTCTTACCCAGGCTTGGAGCTAATCTTTGCAGAAGACCCTAGATGCCTGTATGGTTTTGATTTATATTCCAGAAGTCCTGAGGTCAAGACCCCACTAAAAAAACACATAGGAAGAGCTTGCAGACTAAATAGCTAAGACGGATAAAGGGTGGGAGGGGGTGAAGCCGCTTGCCAAGGTCAATCAGTAGACGTGGGTGTAGAACTCAGGCCTCTGAAGCCAGTGTCCAAGCCACTGGACCAATCTACCGCTCTTTGTATGTTCCGCTGCCTAACTAGATAGTACCCCTGGTGCTGAAAGATGACTTTGTCCTAATATAGCCTCCTGAGCAGATGTCCTGGCAAGCCCAGTTCTAAGCTGTGTTCTCTGGAATTTCCTGCATGTGCTGCTCTGGGATTGAGAGCTATGTCTCAAAATCTATCACTTCTCTGTGTGCAGCTTGTCTACACCTGAAACGCTGCAGCGGCACAGACACTCTATGCTGACAGGAGGGGTTCTCCTGTTGGTGCAAGTAATCCACCTCCCCAAGAATGAGTAGCTAGGTCAACATTCATCCATTGACCTAGCGCTGTCCACACAGGGACTTGACTCTTTGTCACTTTTTATGGGGACTTGGGTCAGCTTAACTGCATTGCTTAAAGGTGTGGATTTTTCACACCCTGAGTGATGTAGTTAAGCTGATTTAATTTTCTAGTCTAGACCAGGCCTGGGATTTCAGTTCCTGCTTAGGTGGGGATGCTGGGGGGATGAAGAAGAGAGGCTGGAAATGATGGTAGTTGAACCCCTGAAGACCCTAGTGAGTCCTAGTGGTCTGAATGGCTTTGATGTTGATGGAAGATAGATTTCTTCTTCGAGTGCTTGCTCATATCCATTCCAATTAGGTGTGCGCGCGCCGCGTGCACATTCGTCGGAGACTTTTTACCCTAGCAACACTCGGTGGGCCAGCAGGTCGCCCCCTGGAGTGGTGCCGGTATGGCGCCTGATATATACCCCTGCTGGCCCACCCGCTCCTCAGTTCCTTCTTACCGCCCATGTCGGTCGTTGGAACTGTGGAGCACGGCTAGCCGTTCTCCACCTCCCTAGCGTTTCACTCTTCTACAGTATAGTGTATATAGTTCTGTAATTATAGTAATAGTTGTAGTTATAAAGTTAGTTAAGTGTAGTTGTAAATAGTTATACAGAGGATCGGGGGCTCGCACCTTTTCCTCCCCGCGGTGCCGGGGCCCATGCCTGGTTCACCCGGCTTTAAGCCTTGTGCGGCCTGTCATCGGCCAATGCTCACAGGAGATCCGCATGACTCCTGCCTGAGGTGCCTAGGCGAGTCCCACCTTGTGGACAAGTGCCGGATCTGCAAGGCTTTCAAGCCCCGAACGAAGAAGGAGCGGGACAGTCGCCTCAAGCAGATCCTGATGGAGGCAGCGCTGACTCCCCCACCGTCGGCACCGACTCCGGCACCGGGGCCAAGTGTCGCCTCCGCTCCGGACCACCCGGCGCTGGCAAAGGCTTCAACTTCCCGCTCGGCACTGGCCCGGCACCCTAGCCAGCACCGCTCCCTCTCCCCGAGGAGCAAGAAGCACAGGGCTCCTGCGGTGCCTACAACTGCACCGCAGTCTGAGCGTGCCTCCAAACCTGACCGCCCGGCACCATCATCCGCTGCGGCACCGAGCGTCGTCGCACCGTCGACTCCGGCTCTTCAGGGACCGTTGAGTGCGGTGCATCTCAGCTCCCCAGTGAGAACAGCGGTTGAGCTCGTCGGGCCCTCCACGCCGGAGACCTTCTCCGTTGCACGTGACCTCATCACCATGACAGAGCCCGAGCTGCCCCAACCCCCGGCACCGCCAGTGCGGGTTCTCCAGTTGATGGGCAAGCCCGCCACGGTGCGGCTGCATTCGCTGGGCACTACTGGGCATCGGTCCCGTTCCAGATCGAGGGACCACTCTCAGCGTCACTGCTCGAGATCCAGACGCCGCTCGCAGTCCCGGGACCGCTACCTGCGGCACTGGTCGTACTTGCGGCACCGTTCAAGATCCCGGTCACCGTCATACTACTCTCGGCACCGGTCTAGATCGCGGCACTGACGTTCCTACCGCAGCCGATCCCGGCACGGCAGCGTACGGCACCGGTCGACCTCCCGGCACCGAGCTGGTAGCAGGTCCCGGTCCAGATCCAGGTACCGCCATGACTCCCGGTACCGCTCGCTGGCACTGCACAGCGACGTCGGGGTGCGCAGAGGCCTGACGCAGTCATCGACGGCTCCTCCATGGCCTTCAAGGCACTCGTCCGCTTCTTCCCGGATGGACAGCGCCTCTTACGGGGGTTCGGATGGGCAGGCCCGCCCGGACCAGGGACCACCACAATGGTCCTTTTGGACGCCCTGGGCATACCACCAAGCCCAGGGCGAACCTTCGGGCCCAGCTCACTCCAGCCAATCGGAGCATCGTGCACCAGAGGCCACGGTCAGCCGGCCTCCCCCCTCAGGTATGGAGGAAGACCCTACGGATCCCCTGGCGCAGCAGGATGCCCGGGAAGTGGAGGTCCCTCTGGACGAGGCTTCAGTTCAGGAACCACTCCTCCCTGGGGTGTCTTCTTCCTCGTCCCCAGATGAGGCGGTAGCGGGCACATCTTCATCAGGGCCCCAGCCGATTGATCTCCGGGCACATCAGGACCTTCTGAGGCGAGTTTCCCAGAACATAAACCTTCCTGTCGAGGAAGTTCCGGAAGTGGAGGACCCAGTGGTAAGCATCCTCTCTGCGGAGGCACCGACCAGGGTAGCCCTCCCCTTCATCAAGTCGATCCAGGCGAAGGCAGACACCATCTGGCAGTCTCTGGCCTCCATTCCACCCACTGCCCGCGGAGTGGAAAGGAAATATATGGTACCATCCAAGTGGTATGAGTACCTCTATGTACACCCCGCTCCCTGCTCCTTGGTGGTACAATCAGTCAATGAGCGGGAACGCCACGGCCAACAAGCTCCTGCGCCAAAATCCAGGGAAGCCAGGCGCATGGACTTGCTGGGCCGCAAGGTTTATTCCGCAGGAGGCCTTCAGCTCCGTGTGGCGAACCAGCAAGCCCTCCTGAGCCGTTACAGCCACAACACCTGGGAGGCTGTCAGCAAATTTACGGAGCTGCTTCCCCAGGACTCACGTCAGGAATTTTCATCTCTCCTGGAAGAGGGCAGGAGGGTCGCCAGGACCTCACTACAAGCGTCCTTAGATGCCGCAGATACGGCAGCAAGAACACTAGCATCGGGCGTAGCCATGCGCCGTATATCATGGCTGCAGTCTTCCCGACTACCGGCGGAGCTACAGTACACGATTCAGGACCTGCCATTCGATGGGCAGGGCCTTTTCTCTGAGAAGACGGATCCCAGGCTACAGAGCCTGAAGGATAACCGGGTCATCATGCGCTCACTGGGAATGCACACGCCCCAGACTCAGAGAAGGCCATTCTGCCCCTACCACCAGCGCACTTACCCCCCGCCTCGCCCCAGACAAGATTTCAACCGGAGGCGAGGCCGGCCGAACCGTAGACGTCAGCCAGGTCCTCAAAGGGGTAACACTTCTGGGTCCGACAAGCCACCGCAGGGACCCAAGGCGAACTTTTGAAGGTGCGCCCGAGAGCAGCTTACCAATCCCTTCCCTGGATCCACTTCATTTCCTCAACCGCCTCCGTCCCTTCCTGCCGTCATGGTCCCAGCTAACTTCGGATCGTTGGGTCCTGCACACGGTGCAGTTTGGTTACCATCTTCAGTTTATTTCTCCACCCCCCTCCCATCCTCCCTCCTCGTCCCTCTTCAGGGACCCCTCTCACGAGCAACTTATCGTCCAGGAGGTTCGCAAGCTCCTGCTCATTGGAGCTATAGAGGAGGTGCCAAGGGAGCTAAGGGGCAAGGGGTTTTATTCCCGCTACTTCTTAATCCCCAAGTCAGAAGGGGGCCTTCGACCCATCCTGGACCTGCGAGGCCTGAACAAATTCATCAAAAAGTTCAAGTTCCGCATGGTAACCTTAGGAACCATCATTCCCTCCCTGGATCCCGGAGATTGGTACGCCGCTCTCGACATGAAGGACACATACTTCCACATTGCGATCTTTCCCCCGCACAGGCGGTATCTTCGCTTTGTGGTAAATCAGGACCACTACCAGTTCACGGTCCTCCCCTTTGGGCTCTCCTCAGCCCCCCGGGTGTTCACCAAGTGTATGGCGGTCGTCACCGCTGCCCTGCGCCGTCGTCGTATCCATGTCTTCCCTTACCTCGACGACTGGCTCATTCGAGGCACGTCGGAGGCGCAGGTGACCGGGCACATCACCATCATCACGGAGCTGTTTGCGAGTCTAGGCTTGACCATCAACCCAGACAAGTCCACTCTGGTGCCTACGCAGAGCATAGAGTTCATCGGGGCAGTGCTGGACTCCAACCTCGCGACGGCCAGCCTCCCCCGGCACCGATTCCAAGCCATAGTGTCCATGGTCACAAGCCTACAGGCCTTCCCGACCACGTCTGCTCGAATGTGCCTCGCTCTCCTGGGACACATGGCCGCATGCACCTTCGTCACCAAGCATGCAAGACTCCGCATGCGCCCGCTGCAGACCTGGCTCGCGTCGGTCTATTGACCGGGCAGGGACGCCATAGACACAATCGTAACGATTCCACCGAATGTTCTCGGTTCCCTAGGCTGGTGGACAACGCCCTCCCAAGCGTGTGCAGGCCTACCGTTTCACGCCCCTCAGCCCTCAGTGTCCTTGACGACGGACGCGTCATCGCTGGGCTGGGGTGCGCACCTGGGGACCCTGCGTACACAGGGTCTATGGTCACAGAGAGAGTTGACTCTTCACATCAATGTGCGGGAGCTGCGGGCAGTTCGCCTAGCATGCCAGACATTCCAACGCCATTTGCACGGCTGTTGTGTCGCGGTATTCTCGGACAACACAACGGCCATGTATTACATTAACAAGCAGGGCGGGACCCGGTCCTCCCCGCTGTGTCAGGAAGCAATACGTCTGTGGGACTTTTGCATAGCCCACTCTATTCATCTAGTGGCCTCCTTTCTCCCGGGAGTGCGGAACACCCTTGTGGATCACCTGAGCAGATCCTTTCAGTCCCACGAATGGTCCGTCCGTCCAGACGTCCTCTATGTCGTTTTCCGGAGGTGGAGGTTTCCCCAGATAGATCTGTTCGCCTCCAGATCGAACAGGAAATGCCAGGTGTTCTGCTCTCTACAGGGTCGCTCCCCGGGCTCCCTGTCGGACGCGTTCCTCATTCCGTGGACGGGACGTCTTTGCTACGCCTTTCCACCTTTCCCTCTCATCCACCGAGTCCTGATCAAGGTCCGGAGAGACAAGGCCCGCCTCATCCTGATCGCTCCGGCTTGGCCGCGGCAGCCTTGGTACACCATGCTGCTCGATCTGTCCCTGGCGAATCCAATTGCCCTACCTCCTTGGCCAGATCTGATCACACAGGACTTCGGCAGGATGCGCCATCCGGATCTACAGTCCCTCCATCTGTCTGCATGGCTCCTGGCTGGTTAAGCCAGTCCGAGTTGTGCTGTTCTGATGCAGTACAACAAGTGTTGTTGGGCAGCAGGAAGCCTTCCACGCGTTCAACCTACCTAGCGAAATGGAAACGCTTCTGCTGCTGGTGCAACCAGCACGGCCATGACCCACTCTCCGTGCTAGTCCCCACTATTTTGGACTACGTGTGGTTTCTCAAGCAGCAGGGCTTGGCGATCTCCTCTCTGCGCGTCCATCTCGCGGCTATATCCACCTTCCATCCAGGCAAGGCTGGCAAGTCCGTGTTTTCCCACCCTATGGTGTCAAGATTCATCAAGGGCCTGGAGCGGCTATACCCTCAGGTCAAACGGCCTACCCCTACTTGGGACCTGAACCTTGTCTTGACTAGGCTCATGGCGCCTCCCTTCGAACCCTTAGCCACATGCTCGCTGCTGTACCTGTCCTGGAAAGTGGCCTTCCTAGTCACTGTCACGTCAGCTCGGCGAGTCTCGGAGCTTCGGGCTCTGACCATGGACCCTCCGTATACGGTGTTCCATAAGGACAAGGTACAGCTGCGACCGCACCCGGCGTTCCTCCCTAAGGTCGTCTCCGCCTTCCATATTAACCAAGACGTCTTCCTGCCAGTCTTTTACCCAAAGCCGCATTCATCCCGAAGAGAGCAACAGCTCCATTCCTTGGATGTCCGAAGGGCTCTCGCGTTCTATATTGAGAGAACTAAACCCTTCCGACGCTCACCACAATTGTTTGTGGCAGTAGCGGAACGCATGAGAGGCATGGCAATCTCCTCCCAGCGTATCGCATCCTGGGTCACGTCCTGCATCAGGACATGTTACGACTTGGCCCGCTTGCCAACAGGGCCCCTTACCGCCCATTCTACCAGGGCTCAGGCTTCGTCGGCCGCGTTTTTGGCTCATGTCCCCATACAGGAAATCTGCCGTGCGGCCACCTGGTCTTCTGTGCACACCTTCACATCACACTATGCACTGGTCCAGCAAGCTAGAGACGATGTCGCTTTCGGCACAGCGGTTTTACAGTCCGCAACGTCTCACTCCAACCCCACCGCCTAGGTAAGGCTTGGGATTCACCTAATTGGAATGGATATGAGCAATCACTCGAAGAAGAAAAGACGGTTACTCACCTTTGTAACTGTTGTTCTTAGAGATGTGTTGCTCATATCCGTTCCACACCCGCCCTCCTTCCCCACTGTCGGAGTAGCCGACAAGAAGGAACTGAGGAGCGGGCGGGCCAGCAGAGGTATATATCAGGCGCCATACCGGTGCCACTCCAGGGGGCGACCTGCTGGCCCACCGAGTGTTGCTAAGGTAAAAAGTCTCCGACGAACGTGCACACGGTGCGCACACCTAACTGGAATGGATATGAGCAACACATCTCGAAGAACAACAGTTACAAAGGTGAGTAACCGACTTTTCTAATTGGCTTCAGCTTTAAGTGCCCACACTGCATACACTGAGAGTGAAAACAGGAGTCAGCAGAGGACAAGTGGGGATGGTTATTCCAGTCTAAGGGATGATACTGTGTGCGGGAAAGTGAAAATCCCCAGACCCTCTGGACTGACCTTTGAAACTAGCCCTGCAGCAACCCTGGGGAGGTCTGCAAACACACCAGCTCACGCCCTGATCCAAGCCTGAGCCCTGAACTCCTCTGTTGCTCCAGCGAGTGCTGCCACTAGCCACTTGTAGCACTGGGAAGGAGACAGCACTGCTCGGTGTATCGGGAGCAGCTTGGATGGGCTCAGGAAGGAAGCACATCCAGGTCTTCGCTAGGGGAGGCTGCCACTGCATGGTGCTTTGGTCAGGTAGAGAAGACCTTCCATGCCCCCACCCCCAACCAAATTGATCAGATCTGAGTTGAGAATGAAAGTAGCCTCTAGTCTGAAGAATGTCAGTGATGCTGCTGGTTTGACCATACCCCTCCCTTCTCCGTAGCACTCTATTTCTTATTGCAATTCCTGTTATTCTTTTGGGGTTCAGTTGTGCTCACCCTGTCACATTCGTGCCTTTCATCACAAAGGATCCCACAGGGGGTTTTACCAGCTGTTGGCTTGTATACTCAGGAGTTGCTACAACAGAATTGCAGCCATCTCTGGGGTGGCACTCAGTGGCCATTTAACAGCCCATGGCAATGCTGCATGGCAGCTCTTAGGAAGGAACAAAGGAGAATTCTGTATCCAATGGAAACTGCTTTTCTCTTCCTTTGGTTATGATTTAGCTGGAACATAAACCACGGAACATTTGAGTTTGACTAAGACCAGCTGGTGTAACCTGGCCTCCCTCTGGCTCAAAGGGCTTCTGTTTCTTCTGCTGCTTGCGCCCTCAAAGGGGAGGTTCTGCGTTAGCGGCATTAGTGTTGCCCGGCTGTTTAGGAGCAGGCAGTCACTCTACTGGGGTATCTTGACTGGCAGAGGGAATCTGTAGAGATGTCAGACTGGGTGAGGAAGGGGGCTCGCAGTCCGGCTGCAATGGGTAGAGCGAGGAGAGCAGGATTGTCCCCAGGCATGTGATGTCAAGCGGAAGGAACTTTCTCTTCCCTCGGCATGGTGGGAGCAGGCGTAAAGCATGCTATGACGGGAGAAGGTTGAGCTGGCCTGAATCTTGGCCTGACCCAAACTGGAGCCTTGCCTGATGGTCAAAGTTTGCACAACATTTGTTTCTTCTTCGAGTGATTGCTCACATCCATTCCAGTTAGGTGTGCGCGCCGTGCGTGCACGCTCGTCGGAAACTTTTTACCCTAGCAACTCCAGTGGGCCGGCAGGTCGCCCCCTAGAGTGGCTCCGCCATGGCACCCGATATATACCCCTGCCGGCCCACCCGCTCCTCAGTTCCTTCTTACCGCCGTGTCGGTCGTTGGAACTGTGGAGCGCGGCATAGCTGTCCTCCACGTCCCTAGCTCTCCTTGTTCTACGGTTAATAGTTAGTAGTTAAGTGTAGTTAGTTATATAGTTAATAGTGTAAATAATATTGTAGATAGTTGTTAGCCGGTTTGGGCCATAGCCCTTCCCGGCACCCGGCACCGGGCTCATGCCTGGTTCGCCGGGCTTTAAGCAATGTGCGGCCTGTAAGAAGCCTATGCCGACCAGCGACCCTCACGACGCGTGTCTAAAGTGCCTGGGGGAATCGCACAGGTCGGACAAGTGCCGCATTTGCAAGGCTTTTAAGCCCAGAACAAAGAAGGAGAGAGACCAGAGACTTAGGACTCTCCTAATGGAAGCGGCACTCGACCCGGCAGCTTCGCAGACCGTCATCTCTACACCGGCACCGGATCGCACCGGCACCGGAAAGACTCCCCGGCACCAACCTTCCCCGGCACCGGGTGCAGAAGTAAGACCCTCGAAGTCTGCAACTCCATCTAGGCAGACTCGAGTGGAGCGCCCGGCATCGACATCTGCCGCGGCGCTACCGGCACCGTCGACTCCAGGCCCGGTGGGTCCGTCGAGTCCGGTCCCGCCGAGCTCTCCCATAAGATCTGGGGTTGAGCTATTGGTCCCATCGACTCCAGAGACCTTCGCCTCGGCACGGGACCTCATTGCCCTGACTGAGTCAACTCAGACTCCAGCCCCGGTCCCTCCGGTGCGGGTGGCGTCCAGGGGCAAACCCATGATGACGGCGCCGTCTCGGGACTCACGCTCGCGGTCGAGGTCCCGACACCACAGTCGCTCAAGATCCCGCCACCGCTCGCAGTCCCGGCACCGCTCCCCTCGGCGGTACCGGTCGTACTCGCGGCACCGATCGGCCTCCAGACGGTCACGGTCTGGTTCCAGCCGCTGATACCAGCACCGGGACTCTAGGAGCCAGTCCCGCCGTCGATCAGCGCACCAGTCGACCTCCCGGCACCAAGCTGGTGGCAGGTCCCGGTCCCGGTCGACCTCCCGACACCGCGTCGGTGGCAGGTCTCGGTCCCGATCCCGGCACCGAGGCAGCGGCCGGTACCGGTCCAGATCCCGGCACCGAGACAGAACCCGGTCCGGATCCCGGCACCGGTATGACTCCCGGTACCGGTCCCCGGCACCGAGAATATCTTCGGTGCCGGACCGCAGAGACTCTTACCAGCCGCGGTCGGCCCCTCCCTGGCCTTCCAGACAGCCGTTGGTGTCATCGCAGGCGGACAGCGTATACGCGCTCGGCACCGACAGACAAGCGGCTCTTTTCCAAGACCCTCCGCAACAGGACCAGGGTCCGCAGCAGTGGGGGTTCTGGACACCCTGGGCGTACCATCAAGCCCAAGGCCCCCAACAGCTTCCTCCTAGGCCTGCAACGGCAGAGCACAGGGCGCCGGAGGCGTCGTTGTCTCGCCCCCTGTGATGCAGTAGGGACTGTCTGTGTGGGGAGCGGGAGAGCAGGGGAGGACTTTAGGGGATGGACGATGCCAGGGCCTGTAACCTGAGCTAGGTAAGGGAGGGAAAAGGTCAACACCTTTGCCCGGGAAGGGGGACAAAGGAAGGGAGTGGCAGGAGGGAAGCAGTTGGAGTTTGGGCTTGGGGCTGTGTGGGTGGAATTCAGGGTATCCTAGCTAGGATCCAAGCACCCTGAAAGCCCAGAAGGACTCGGTGGAGGGGTCCTGACTGTGCCTGCAAGCCCTACTGTAACCTGTGTTCCTGTGGTCCAATAAACCTTCTGTTTTACTGGCTGGCCGAGAGTCACTGTGGGTCCCAGGAAGAGGGGTGCAGGGCCGGACTCCCCCACACTTCGTGACACCCCCCTCCCTCCCCGGACGGGGAGGACGGATCGAAGCAACAAGACCCTGGTCTCCCTCCTGAGCCAGAGGCGAGGGCTGAGGCGGACCCCCCGCTGGACACTTTCTTGCCAGGGGTCTCCTCATCCTCTTCTCCTGATGAAGCGGTGGCTGGCACTTCCTCCAATAGCCCTCCTCCGCTAGATCTCAGGGCGCATCAGGACCTCCTCAGGCGCATAGCACAGAATCTGAGCCTGCAAGCTGAGGAGGTCTCTGAGATCGAGGACCCCGTCGTCAGCATCCTCTCCTCCGATGCTCCCACCAGGGTCGCCCTACCCTTCATTAGGACGATCCAGGCCAAAGCCAATACAATCTGGCAATCACCGGCCTCCATCCCCCCTACTGCAAGGGGCGTCGAAAGGAAGTACATGGCCCCCTCCAAGGGCTATGAGTACCTCCATATTCACCCGACACCATGTTCCCTGGTGGTGCAGTCGGTGAACGAGAGGGAGCGTCACGGACAGGAAGCCCCAGCCCCCAAATCCAAGGAGGCCAGGCGTATGGACCTCCTCGGCCGCAAGGTCTATTCGGCTGGGGCCCTTCAGCTCAGGGTTTCCAATCAACAAGCCCTTCTTAGCCGCTACACATTTAACTCGTGGGTGGCAGCGGACAAGTTCAAAGAGCTGCTACCACAAGAGACACATCAAGAATTTGCGGTGATTCTTGACGAGGGCAAGAAGGTTGCACGAACCTCGTTGCAGGCCTCCTTGGACGCTGCAGACTCGGCTGCCCGTACCCTCGCCTCGGGGGTAACGATGCACCGCATCTCCTGGCTTCAGGTTTCTGGCCTTCCACCGGAGCTCCAATACACCATCCAGGACCTCCCGTTCGAAGGTCAGGGCCTGTTCTCGGAGAAGACAGACCCCAGACTGAAAAGTCTTAAGGACAATCGGGTCATTATGCGCTCCCTTGGGATGCACACGCCTGGGACGCAACGCAGACCCTTCCGGCTGCAGCAACAGCAGCAGCGTCGGCCATACCCCCAGTTCCGCCAGCTGCAGGACCTTAATAGGCGCCGCGGCAGAAATGGAAGGCGCAGACAGTCGGGGAACCAAGGGGGGCAGAATCAGAGCTCCTCCAAAGCCCCGCCTGGACCCAAACCTTCGTTTTGAAGGTGCGCCCGAGGGCGCAGTACCAGTTTCCCCCACGGATCCTTCCCCCCCGTTTTCCAACCGCCTTTCGTTTTTCCTCCAGGCGTGGACCCAAATAACATCCGACCGCTGGGTCTTACGCATGGTGCAGACGGGATACCGCCTGCAGTTTGTATCATTTCCTCCCTCCCGCCCCCCTTCCTCGTCCCTCTTCAGGGACCCCTCTCACAAGCAATTCCTTCGACAGGAGGTACAGACGCTCCTCAACAAAGGAGCTATAGAGGCGGTTCCGGAAAACGAGAAAGGCAAGGGGTTTTATTCCCGCTACTTTCTGATCTCCAAGGCCAAGGGAGGCCTCAGGCCTATCCTCGACCTGCGAGAGCTCAACAAATACCTAGTGAAGTTGAAGTTCCGCATGGTATCCCTGGGGACCATTATCCCATCCCTGGATCCGGGAGACTGGTATGCCACCCTCGACATGCAGGACTTTTATTTTCATATTGCCATATGGCCACACCACAGACGTTTCCTTCGATTCCCTTCGATTGCCTTCACTACCAATTTGCAGTCCTCCCATTTGGCCTTTCTACGGCTCCGAGGGTATTCACAAAATGCATGGCTGTCGTTGTAGCACATCTTCGGCGCAGTCACATTCACGTGTTCCCTTACCTCGACGATTGGTTAATTCGGGGCACGTCGGAGCTGCAGGTCTGCAGCCATGTCTGCAGGATCACCGGCCTGTTTGCTACCTTGGGCCTCATGATCAACGTGGACAAGTCCACCCTGCTCCCCTCGCAGAGGGTGGAGTTCATTGGGGCCGTCCTGGACTCCACCATGGTCAGGGCCCTTCTGCCGTTGCCAAGGTTCCAGGCGTTGTCGGCAATCGTTCAGCGCTTGCTGACAGCCCCCTTGACATCCATACGGACATGTCTAACCCTGTTAGGCCATATGGCAGCCTGCACATTTGTGACCGGTTACGCACGGCTCCGCATGAGGCCCCTCCAGTCGTGGCTCATCGCACATTACCGGCTGGCAAGGCAACCACTAGACATGCTGATCACAATCCCCCAGGGGGTGTTGGATTCTCTCAGCTGGTGGCTAGACCAGTCCGTAGTGTGTGCGGGGCTCCCATTCCACCCGCCCCAGCCCTCGGTGTCCCTAACGACAGATGCCTCAGATCTCGGCTGGGGGGCCCACCTGGGAACCCTGAGAACACAGGGCCTGTGGTCCCCACAGGAGGTGAAGCTACACATCAACATGCGGGAGTTGAGAGCGGTCCGCGTTGCTTGTCAAACGTTCTGTCACCAGCTTCGGGGTCGTTGTGTCGCGGTATTTACCGACAACACGACGACCATGTACTATATCAACAAGCAGGGCGGCACCAGATCCTCTCCCCTATGTCACGAGGCGATGCGACTCTGGGACTTTTGTATAGCCCACTCCATGCACCTCACAGCTTCCTTCCTCCCCGGAGTACGGAACACGCTGGCGGACCGCCTGAGCAGATCCTTCCTCTCGCACGAGTGGTCCCTTCGCCCGGACGTCGCCCTCTCGATTTTCCAGAGGTGGGGTTGTCCCCGCGTGGACCTCTTCGCGTCCAGGGGGAACAGGAAATGCCAGGTGTTCTGCTCCTTTCAGGGCCGGGAACCCGGGTCTCTAGCGGACGCCTTCCTTATTCCGTGGACGACCCACTTGTTCTACGCGTTCCCCCCGTTCCCGCTGGTCCACAGGGTCCTTCTGAAGGTGTGCAGGGACAGGGCCCGCGTGATCATGGTAGCCCCGGCGTGGCCCAGACAGCATTGGTACCCCATGTTGCTGGACCTGGCCATAGCCGACCCAGTTCCCCTGCCCCTTCACCCAGACCTGATCACCCAGGACCACGGAACTCTCTGTCACCCGGACCTCCAGTCGCTGCACCTTGCAGCGTGGCTCCTGCGTGGCTGACCAGTTCTGAGTTGCGCTGCTCCACCCCGGTACGTGAGGTACTCTTGGGCAGCAGGAAGCCTTCCACTAGAGCGACATACTCGGCAAAGTGGAAGCGTTTCTCCTGTTGGTGCGTGGAGAAAGGTCTCCTCCCGATGGAAATTTCGGTGGCCAATATTTTGGACTATATTTGGTCCCTCAAACAACAGGGCTTGGCGATCTCGTCCCTGCGGGTCCACCTGGCGGCTATCTCCACCTTTCACCCGGGTGGGGATGGCCGCTCCGTTTTCTCTCACTCGACGGTGACTAGATTCCTGAAGGGGCTGGAACGTCTATACCCTAACGTCCGACCCCCTGCCCCGACCTGGGATCTTAACCTGGTGTTGTCTCGGCTCATGGGGCCCCCCTTCGAGCCGTTAGCTACTTGCTCCCTACTCTATCTTTCTTGGAAGACTGCCTTTCTAGTAGCTATTACCTCAGCTAGACGGGTGTCGGAACTCCGGGCTCTCACGGTAGATCCCCCGTATACAGTCTTCCATAAAGATAAGGTGCAGCTGAGGCCGCACCCTGCCTTTCTCCCCAAGGTGGTCTCAGCCTTCCACATCAATCAAGAGATATTCCTCCCGGTTTTTTTCCCGAAACCTCATTCTTCACGCAGGGAGCAACAGCTCCACTCGCTTGATGTCCGTAGGGCTCTCGCGTTCTATGTGGAGAGGACCAAACCGTTCCGAAAATCCCCCCAGCTTTTCGTGGCAGTAGCGGACCGCATGAAGGGGCTTCCCATTTCTTCGCAGAGGTTATCCTCGTGGGTAACGTCCTGTATCAGGACCTGCTATGACTTGGCCCACGTCCCTACGGGCCGTGTGACTGCGCATTCTACCAGGGCGCAGGCGTCGTCGCTGGCTTTCCTCGCCCGTGTGCCCATCCAGGAAATCTGTCGGGCAGCGACCTGGTCATCGGTCCACACCTTTGCTTCCCACTACGCCCTGGTCCAGCAGTCCAGAGAGGACGCGACCTTCGGATCTGCAGTGCTCCATGCCGCGACTTCTCACTCCGACCCCACCGCCTAGGTATGGCTTGGGATTCACCTAACTGGAATGGATATGAGCAAGCACTCGAAGAAGAAAAGACGGTTACTCACCTTTGTAACTGTTGTTCTTCGAGATGTGTTGCTCACATCCATTCCACACCCTCCCTCCTTCCCCACTGTCGGAGTAGCCGGCAAGAAGGAACTGAGGAGCAGGTGGGCCGGCAGGGGTATATATCAGGTGCCATGGCGGCGCCACTCTAGGGGGCGACCTGCCGGCCCACTGGAGTTGCTAGGGTAAAAAGTTTTCCGACGAACGTGCACGCGCGGCGCGCACACCTAACTGGAATGGATATGAGCAATCACTCGAAGAACAACAGTTACAAAGGTGAGTAACCGTCTTATCCTTTCCCCCCCTCACACTGCTCAGTGCTGGCTTTGGCCAGAACCAGCCCTGAAACCTGTCTTAGGCAAGAGGCTGAGCTCAGGGTATTTCTGGCTCAGCCCAGACCAGGAATTCTCATGGCAAAGCCTCTCTAGGCCAAGGCACGTGGGAGAAGCATCTGAACGGAATGGAACCTTCAAACCTTTGAGGTTCTCCCCATCATTTAGTTTCTGAGGCTGAGGTGGGGTAGAGGGGAAGGAAACACAAGGGTTTGTTTGCTCATGGCAGCTCCTATAAGCAACATGATGGTCAGCACAGGTACAGGGGGCCACCCACCTGGATCTGATTTCAGGATCTGGGCCAGAAGTCCCTCTCTCTACAGCACTGGCAGATCTGTGGGCATTGTTGCTATCAACCCTCACTAGCCTTAGCTCCAAGCCCCTGGTTCTAGGTCAGAATCAAACCCAAGAGGGATCAGTTTTCTAGTTCTGAGGAGACTACAGTCTCATGCTGTTCAGCTGCTGGGGATCTTATTACATTTATTTTCTGCTGCTTTGGGCCAAAACCTTGTGAGAATGGGTTGTGGGATTTTAGTGCTGTAGGATCCAAACCTGAATCCTAATCTTGTGCCTTAAAGCCAAAGCCTCTGCATGTTCTGAGCCTCATACCAGGGCTGCAAAACTTTGCCCTGTGCTTAAACTTTATGGGTGGGATGTTCAAAAAGTGCTCTGCTTTGGCTACCTCTTATTCAGCTGGAGCTGAGGGGAGTTCTATCACTGAGGAGCACGCCCTGGGTACTTTATGTGTTTTATTTTCCACAAGTCCTCAGAATACAAGGTCAAGTCAATTTTCTGTAGAAACTAAAGATCCCATTTCACTTCTTGATCAAAAAATCCCCCACACCACTGTCATGTTTTTTGTAACTGTTGCCCTCCACTCCAGAGGTGGCTGCATTTCTATGCTGCTGTATGTAGCTGTGTGTCTATTATGTAACATTTATACTGCAATAGCACCTAGAGGCCAACCAGGTCAAGACCCCATTGCACTGGGCACCATACAAACGTATAGAAAATGATAGTCCAGCCTTAAAGGGCTTACAATATCTGTAGTTTGTGACATGCTTTGGGATCCAGGTTGCTATATAAATTTAAGATCCTTCTTATGATGATCATTCATTGCACAATAAAATACATTTATTAAGAGACAAGAGAAATATGTGTTAAAGAGGGCAAAGCTGCCTGATTTTCATGCCTGTGAAGTTGTCTGGACAGATATCGATGCATATATCTGGGATATATGGCAGATGTTCTCTGTGTGTGCAATACATATGGCAAATACCGTATCTGGGAAATGCCTATGGCTTCCAGATTTGAAGGGCAGAAGGAGCCGCTGTGATCATCTAGTCTGACTGCCTCATAGAAAAAGCCAGAAAAATTCTGCACAATAATTCCTATTCAAACTAGAACATCCAGTCTTGATTTTAAAATTGCCAGTGATGGAGAAGCCACCACAACCCTTGGGAAATTGTTTCCAGTGCTTAATTCACCTCCCTGATAAATGTATGTCTTATTTCCAATCCCCTCTGTAAGGAAGTGCACATAATAGCTGCTGATCCTTTGCTCTCCCCTAGAATTCCCGGTACGTCTGGAATCGCAGTGACCTGTTGTCCCTTAACCTGATGGAAGTGGACTTCCTCTTAGGTGAGTATCTAAGAGCAAAGGCTGGAGGTGCAGGAGCTAAGCGAAAATCAGTGAGCTGGGGGACAGATTTACAAAGGTGTTTACGCACCTGGAGATGCAGATAGGTGCCTAGTGGGATTTGTGAATGCTCCTCAGCAAGTTAAGTACCTAGCTGCCAGTGAACGTCAATGGGAGTTGGGTACCAGCTCACTTAGGCACTTTTTGTCAATCTCAGGTTGGGTGGCAAGGGGCCAAGACCACCCTGCCCCTCCCTTGTTGCTAAAAGAGAGGTCTGCTCAGATGTCGGCTCTGTGTGTGTGTGTGCACACTCTCGTTCTCAGCTCTGCGCCGACAGCGGAGATAACAGACTTTGACTGAGCTGCTTACTAAATCCACAGACTTGGTTTTCAGCAAAGGAACTTTGGTCAGGTTTATTGCCGACAAACGGTGCTAACGCTCTGGTACTCTAACACATGTATGCTTGTGACAATGGACTGGCTCAGTGAATGGCTGGACTTTCCATTCTCCCCTTGGCCAGACAAAGACACTTCCTCTGAGATGCATCTTTATACACAGCTACAAACAAGTTACGTGTTGCCTCCTTGACGTTGCTAGTTACTGCCCTCTGACATACCTAGATACCACCCTGTGACGTAGCTAACCACCACCCATTACCATGTACCTGTTGGTTCAGTCAAAACATCTCTATCCATCATGCTGTTATCCTGACCTGATCTTTAGGATAGGTCAGTGCATTCCTGTTATCTTTTGAGGAACGTCTTTTGATATCAAGGTTTTCTGGTTTCTTTCTGGAATACATTTTTGTATATATTCTTGTGCCTAGCACTACTTAGGAATGTGTATTTCTGCAATATCAGCCCTGTTCTTGCCAATTCTGTGAGCAGGGCCTCTTGTGTGTGCCTCTTGCTCACAACTTAACTTTAGCCCAGGCCTCAGACCTCATACCAGGCCTCTGACACCAGGCCTCAAGTCTCAGGCCCTCTTTCTACTACAGGGTACAGGGAGGGATTTAGGAGAAGGGAGGTAAGCTCATTAGGGGAAAGGCCAAGAGCCACCACAAGAGGGAAGTATCCTGTGTTGCCAGGGACTGATGGACTGTAACCCATTGTGGCTTCTCTGCTTCTGTCCTCTATGATCCTTACCTGGTGCAGGGAACTAGGATGAAGGGGTCACTCAGCATTGGAAAAGACTGAAAACACCTGACCAGAAAGACTAGGTGTGCACTGAAGAATCTACCTATCTGATACTCATAAACTTAGCTGTTCCCAAGTGCTGAGCCAACCGCTGAGGCAGGGAAAGGGGCATTTATTGCCAGCCATGGGTGGGTGGGTGGCTGGAATCTGCCTGTCTTCTAGCCTGCTGGGTCAACAGCATACTTGTAGGTGCAGTGGGGGAAGATCACATCTCCCTCACAGCTGCTCCCCATTCCAGTCTCTGCACAATGGCAGAAAGCAGCAGCGTGGCTAGGAGGTGCTAACGTCCTGTTCGAATACTGGCACTTCAGAGGTGACTTGGCTGCTATGTGGAGTGGCACCCTGTGTTATGCCTTGTGACCCAGGCAACATCAAAACAGTTGCGCATAACACCCCAGAAGTGTATGAAAGCAGAGCTTAGAGACATTGCATTATGCATTATAAGTACAGAGCTGCTGGTTAGCCGAGGAGCTGGCCCGTAACTGCCCCTTGGATGGAGGGAGAGGAACAGAGAGCAGAACCACACAGAGACTGGGGGCTGGACTGATGTTCCTTTTGCAGGCAGGGGAGACTTTTTTGATTTTTATAAAATGCAGGGAGCTGAAAAGGCTGAGGGCTTGTACAGGACCTTCCCCATCGGTTGGTTGCAGCTGCTGTTTGTCCATCCAGCCATGCGTATTGAGGGCAAAACATACCCTGCAAAACACGTCTGCAAAGGATACCTGTGGCTCAAAAGGAATTAGGCTCCTTCTGTATGGCCATGGCACTCTGCCTTCCAGCCTGTGACCCGTGTTCCATCAGAACACGGGGTTTGTGAGGGATCCCTTCCCATCTAGCTGCACAGAACAGGGAGTGGAGTCCTGACTCCCTGAAATCTGGTGGAGGAAAACCTATGGACCTGCATCACTTCCCATCTGAATTTGGGGTGTGTTCTCCTCATTATAGGCTCCTGTTATCCAAGTGAAGCACAGTGGGAAAGTGGCAGGAAAGGGGGATGGCCAGTAGCTCTTGCTGAGTGAAATAACCCCTTTGGGCCCCTTGGACATATTGATGGGTACTCACAACAGTGTCGGAAACACTTTTCAAATGCAGCTGCAGCCTCACGAGCATCTGTGTCTGATGTGCTCAAAAACCAAGCCATGGAGTCCTTGTCCCTGCTTGCAGAGAACGTTGCTACCAAAGTGCCAGCGACCATGGCTATGGAAACTAGTGGCCGGGGCTGCAGATTTGCCATAGCATTTGTTATCAGGAATCACGGGGGAGTAGCAGTAACTTCAGTCAAAGTGCTGGCTTACTGAATTTACCATGACTGCTCCCTGATTTTTGCTAACAAATGCCCTCTTCCTCACCTCGCTAAGGGGGCACTGACGAGCCATAGCAGCACCCTCCACACCCAGCACCACAACCCCCAGGTAAGGAGGGAAGGCCTGGGGTGGAGAGGGAATGGAGAGTGAGCCCTCCCACAGCAGCGACTCCTGTGTACTGCAGGGCTGGGCCCAGCACCCTGCTCTGGGTGTTGCAACCTGGTGCGCAGGGCTGCAGTGCTGCTCAGTTTGGCTTGCCTGACTGGCACTGCCCTCCTGACACAATAGAGGATGAGGTGGGCAAAGCTGACAGGCACTGCTGCCCAGAGTTCTCCAGGTCCAGGGGCGCCTCCAGGCCCCAGCACACCAAGCGCGTGCTTGGGGCGGCATGCCACAGGGGGTGCTCTGCCGGTCACCGGGAGGGCGGCAGGCAGGCAGCTTCTGGCGGCATGCCTGCAGAGGGTCTGCTGGTCCTGCGGCTGTGGTGGACCTCCTGCAGGCGTGCCTGCGGAGGGTCCGCTGGTCCCGCGGCTCCACCAAAGTCGCGGGAGCAGCAGACCCTCCACAGGCACGCCTGCGGGAGGTCCACCGGAGCAGCGGGACCGGAGACCAGCAGAGCGCCCCCCGCAGCATGCTGCCGTGCTTGGGGTGGTGAAATGTCTAGAGCCGCCCCTGTCCAGGTCACAGCAACAGAGACAGGGAGCTGGGCCCAGCCTCACGGGACACAGGAGCTGCTGCTGCAGGGTGAGCCATGAACAGAGGAAAAGGTCAGACAAGTGGGACAATCAGACTGTCTGGGACTTTTTTTCACTCTGTGACAAACCCACAGGACTGCCAATGTCAAGTCCAGTGCTAGGCTGGCCCCAGTTGTGGCGTAGAGAGAGCCTTCCAGGGAGACGCTCTCAGGACTGTGGCTGAGTCTGCAGTTCTCCACCCTATTCGGTTGGCTGTGAGTGTCGACCATGCACCAGCTGTTGTTATATATGGGCCTGAACTGCAGTCCTCCATGTCTCCACAGGTTCCCGTTCCTGCAGCTCCTCGCTCTGCCTGGGCAATGGTCCACATGGCAGTCCTCTTGGGTTCAGGGGCTCCTAGAACTGATGTTTGGATCCACAGCTCAGACTGCCGTTTAAAATGGAGGCTGGTCCCTGCCCAGCCGTGACTGGACACAGACTCTGGTGTAGAAAGCTTCTTCAGAAGATGTTCACTGTGCTGTGTGTATGCACACGTGCACATGTACATATGGGGCCAAGCGTATGGATGGGTACATATGTGTGTGTGCATGTGAACACCTACTTACTGGGCCAGGCATGTGGATGGGTATATGTGTTGTGTGCGTGCGTGCACACACATACATACAGGACCAGGCATGTGGATGCGTACGTGTGGGAGGAGTGTGTGCACATGTGAACACATACATATGAGGCCAGGCATGTGGATGGGTACATTGGGATGTGTGTGCACATGTACATACGGGGACAGGCATGTGGATGGGTACATTGGTGTGTGTGTGTGCACGTGCACGTGTACATATGGGGCCAGGCATGTGGATGGGTACATGTGAAAGGTGTGTTCATGTGTGCCTGCCTCATACCTCTGCCACTTCCGGATGGATTGTTTTAGTGCCAACCCCAGCAGTTAGTGATGACAGGTCCATTTTGATGAGCATAAGAAAATAAATACAGGAAGCCGTTTTTCCAGGTGGCTGAATTTGCTTTCTGAGTCTGGTTCCAAATGCTTGGGCCCCTCAGGAGATGCAGACACAGGGAGCTCTCTCCCTACATCAGCTCAAGAGCTGGATGGCACATGTGCAAAGCATCTAGCCGTGTAGGCCCCTCTCTCTCCAGAGTGGCTGAAGCCTTTGACATCTGGAGGGTGTTTGCTGCAGCCTCTGGCCACTTCCTTTCCCCTGAGTCGCATCTGAGGTACTGAACAGGTTGGAGCGAACAAACTCCTTTAGATCATGCATATGTTTGGCACGCATTTCCCGCTGACTCCCTGGCTAGCGAGATGCAGCCATCTCGTTAACTCGTTGTTGGCTAGAAGGTAGGATTCCCAAGAGGCCGAACAGTGGAGCAAAGAGCCAGCATTAGCCGTGAGCAATGGGGAGGAATCATGACACAAAATGAAGCTGCCCCCAGGCTCCATTATAACCAGGAGCAGATCGGAGTCCACTGGAGTATTGGCAGGAGGGTAACTTGAGCAACAGATTGCAGTAAGAAGGTGTCCGTCAGACAGACTCCTCAGGAGAGCCACGGCCCCTGTCCCTGAGGATCTGAGTATGATGTGGGCATCTGGGACAAGTGCAGAGGAACCCAGCATGGATTGGGATAAGTGCTCAGCCCTTCTAGGCTCCAGCGAAAGGGATACACTCAGTCCCTGGGCACATTAACCCCTCTGCTCCATGCACTGGCCTGTAGCTTTGGAAAAACCGGCCGCCGCCTCTGGCCTGGGCTTGCAGCTGAGCCAGCTCCTGACAGACCTGAGTTCACAGCAGCACGGCCCCCTCCTGGCCAGCCTGGGCCTCTGGGTCACCTGCCTAGTGACTCAGCAACCTCCAAGGAAGCAGGCCAGAGAGAGGCTGGATGTTCCTGGAGGGCCCAGGCTGTTGAGAGAGACGGAGCATGGGGAGCTGGAGTGATGTGGACAGGATGAAGCTGATCAGTCTGGAGTTGCCTGTTGTTCAGTATCAGTGCCTACTAATCCTCTCAGTCTTAAATATCCCCTTGGATGGGGGGGGGCGGGGTTGAGGGGACCCAGCAGCGGGAACACAGCCTCCAGCAATTGCTCCACCCCAGCAACATGTCCTACCTCCTCCCCTTGTCGGATCCATATGGATGTGCAAGGTGAGCAGCAGCCGCTGGGCTCTTTTTCCACAGTTATGTCTCTTGGAGCCAAGTCACACCGATTGCTGCATGTAGCAGGGACTTGGTACATCTAAGCCAGTTGCTAGGATTGGGGACAAAAGGCAGCTTAGAGTAGCTGCAGCAGTGCGTGAGCGGGCAGCGTGAGCATGGAGGACGACTGCACAGTGGGAGTCCCAGGGAAAATGTGCACTTATAAAATACTGCAGAGACTCAGAGGAAATGTGAGTGTGGTCTCTGATCTGTACCAGGTCCCCTTGGCTTCCAAGCAAAGTTCTGGGCCTGTCTGAAATGGTGTTGGTGTGTGCGCTGCTGGTGAAGCAGCGTATGGTTACACACAGTCGTATTATGTCAATAAAACATGTTGAAGCAATTTCCCAAAGGAAGCACTTGCACACTGGATCTTGTGCTGGATTTCACTGTCGATTTTTCATTTTGAGAAAGTTGGCTACCGAGGTAGCAAAAGTGCTCAGCTGTCTCCAAAGTCTGACCCTCCATGGTGATTTGTGGTGGGTCATATGCAAGGCCTGAGGCAGGTTAATAGAGCACTTTAGTCATCTCAATATTGAGTGAGAGTTCCTAGGCTTCGGTAAGATTGTGCAAGAAAATCCAGTGTGGACTGAAGGTCATTCGCTGTGTGTGCCAGGATGGCACAGTCATCAGCATACTGAAGATCAGTAGTAGATGCCCTGAAGACTTTTTCGACTTTGAGTGGAGAACTTGAAGATTAAAGAGCCACCCATCCATTCTGTATTGCATGTCAACTGACCAAAATGACTGCTAAATAGATGGAGAACAGGGTTGGGGCAATAACGCATTCTTGCTTAACCCCAGTTTTGATGACAACAGGTTCTGTCTCAAAGCCATTACAAGGAACCGTGGCAATCATTTGATCTTGGAGAAGCCACAGGACCTTAATAAATTTTGGAGGGTAGCCAAATTTGGTCAGCACCTTCCACAGGGCATCACAGTTGACAGAGACGGACTGTGACCTGCAGCAGGACTCCAAGATGCAGGTCTTATAAGACAATTGTTGTTCCTACACTCCTCTCTGGAGGTAAAACCTGGGTGACCTATTGACAGAATC
This sequence comes from Gopherus flavomarginatus, assembly GCF_025201925.1. Classification (NCBI taxonomy): domain Eukaryota; kingdom Metazoa; phylum Chordata; order Testudines; family Testudinidae; genus Gopherus; species Gopherus flavomarginatus. Next base: position 22,219,241 of record NC_066637.1, on the reverse strand, counting down.
TCAACACTCTGGGAAGGTACCACCAAGATCCTTTCTGTCAAGTGGCAAGATAGCTGCACTAATACCAGTATCCTCACTGAAGCCAATGTCACCAGCATTGAAGCAATAATCCTCATGCATCAACTTCGCTGGGCTGGATAGTTTGTGCAGATGCCAGACTCTCACTTCCCAAAACAAGTCCTCTACTCTCAGCTCACCCATGGTTGGAGATCCTGTGGTAGTCAGAAGAAACACTACAGCAGTTCTCAAACTGTGGGTCAGGACCCGAAACTGGATCCCGACCCCTTTTTAATGGGGTCTCCAGGGCTGGCTTGCTGGGGCCTGGGGCCCAAGACTGAGGGCTTCAGCCCTGGGTGACAGGGCTCAGATTACAGGCCCCCTGCTTGGGCTGAATCATAGAATATCAGGGTTGGAAGGGACCTCATCTAGTCCAACCCCCTGCTCAAAGCAGGACCAATTCCCAACTAAATCATCCCAGCCAGGGCTTTGTCAAGTCTGACCTTAAAAACCTCCCTAGGGAACCCATTCCAGTGCTTCACCACTCTTCTAGTGAAAAAGTTTTTCATAATATCCAACCTAAACCTCTCCTACTGCAACTTGAGACCATTACTCCTTGTTCTGTCATCTGCCACCACTGAGAACAGTCTAGATCCACCCTCTCCGGAACCTCCCTTCGGGTAGTTGAAGGCTGCTATCAAATCCCCTCTCACTCTTCTCTTCTGCAGACTAAATAATCCCAGTTCCCTCAGCCTCTCCTTATAAATCATGTGCTCTAGCCCCCTAGTCATTTCCGTTGCCCTCCACTGGACTCATTTTTCCACATCCTTGTAGTGTGGGGCCCAAAACTGGACAAAGTTCTCCAGATGAGGCCTCATCAATGTCGAATAGAGGGGAATGATCATGTCCCTTGATCTGCTGGCAATGCTCCTACTTATACATCCCAAAATGCCATTAGCCTTCTTGGCAACAAGGGCACACTGTTGACTCAGATCCCGCCCTTGGGTTTCGTCTTTGGCCCCCTGGCCTAGGGAGGTGGGGCTTTGGCTTTGCACCTCCTCCCGCCTTCCCTCTGGGGTGGTGGGGCTTGGGTGGGCTCAGGCTTCGGTCCCCCCTCCTGGGGTCCTGTAGTAATTTTTGTTGTCAAAAGGAGGATGCGGTGCAGTGAATTTTGAGAACCTCTGTGTTACAAAGATGCACGGAAAGCGTATCTTACGAAAACTGATGTGGGCATCACAAGCTGGAGGAGCAAACCACCAACTGACCCCGGTGGCACCATATCTTCCATCGGGCAGTGGCCTGCTTCAAGGAGAGGCGCCTAGCCCTCGAAGCTGAAAAGAGAGAAAGAAGGAAGGAAAAAGAAATAACTTTCCCCCAGCAGGCAGCTGGCCTGCCACAAAATGTCAGTACCTACTGCAGGCGGATTTGCGATTCCAGGATCGGACTCTTGAGTCATCTCAGGACCCACAGTAAATCCATGGTAGAGAACATCCTCGAATTGAGGGATTCCCAATCAATCATTACGTCCATAGTAGGCTGCTGATTCATTCAGAGAAAAATCTACTCTGAACCCCACACCTGCTTCTCAGTTACATCCCCGATCACACCACACAGCCCACATCCCGATGCATACTGCAGTATACACACATTATCTCTTACATCCAGGGTGGTGCTGCCTAGTGAGCAGAGCAATGGACGGGGGTCAGGGTGCCTGGCTACTCTGCCAGAGTGTGTCCAGCTCCTGCTGGCAGAAAGAGGTGGGAGAGTATCAGAACCCATGGGGGATCATTATGCTGGAAAAACTTTGATGATCATGTTGGTACAATCGGAATTGGTAGCACATGGATCTGAGGCCGTCGTGAAGATCAAAATGTGGTGCATAGCTGACACATCCTCTCCCTTTGCAGGCCTCTTCGAGCCAATAGATATGATGTATGAGCTAGACAGGAATGTCCAGACAGACCCTTCCCTGACGGAGATGGTGCAGGTGGCCATCAAAATCCTCCAGAGAAATCCCCGAGGATTCTTCCTGCTGGTGGAAGGTGAGAGCCAGGGTCTCCAGACTGGGGACCTGCCCACCACTCCCAGTGCCCTATGGGGCTGAGTTTCCCATCCCAGCTTTTCAGGGCTGAGAGCATCTCATGCTGAGGACATGGGCCTGTTACTGAAGGTCTGCTATTGTCTTCTGACCTGAATGTGCCTCTCTGGGAGGGTGATGAAACGGTTCTGGAATCGAGTGACAGTGGAAAAAACCCATCCCTGTTGCACCCACCATTGCTTCACCAGTCAGGAAAGGAGCTGAGCAAGTTCACTAGCCATTTACCTTACAAGTGAACGGATGGAAATTGCTTTGCGGGGAGAGGCTAGTGTGCAGGCAATGGGTCCCAGAGCCCACAGCTCTCAAGGGAGAGGGAGACCCTGGACATGGGTAAATACCAGCAGTGGTCTGATACTGGCCCACAAACTCCTAGCTTAACTGCATTAGTCTCCCTTTTTTAGCATCTGAAGTGCAGGTAATGCTGGCCCCTGATTGCACCTTTCTGTCAAGGGAAGTTGGTTTCCTTTACTGGCCTGGAAGGGAGAGGAAGGAAGGGCTTGTGGTGAGGAATATTCACCACATGAGAACCAAGACTCCAGCCTAGCAGCTCCCCCATCCTGAGGGCTCTGGGAGGTAGTACTTATCCCTGCTGTGTGGGTGTGTCTTCTAATAGCGAGTCTGCTGCATGCCCTGCTATCTCAGTCAGCTGTTGGGCTGTTCCTTAGAAAGCAGCAGGAGACGACTCAGTTGTGGACGTGATCCTAGAAGTGGCTTGATAGAAATGATGTATTTTCCTTGCTCTCTCCCTGTCAGCTCCTTCCATCCAGTCTTCAAATACCAGCTCAGATGCACCATGCTGCACCATAAGGTGTGGTAAACATGGTCTGCACCTTCCGGTGCAGCACTCACCACAGGCCAGTGTTGGGACAGGAGGACGGATTGGTAATGGTTAGGTGCAGCAGAGAGGCAGTATACTGGACTCCATAGACCATTGACCTGGTCCAAGATAGCAGGAAACAAGAGCTCTAGCAGGATGGACCAATAGTGTGATCTGTTGTTGGTGAGTCCCAGGTTTTTAGTCTGACTAGTTGTTCCCTTCTTGCTTTTCCCTTTCCAGGGGGCAGGATCGACCATGGTCACCATGAGGGGAAAGCGAAGCAAGCGCTGTATGAGGCCGTGGAGATGGACAGAGCCATAGGCAAGGCTGGTGACATGACCTCACCAGAGGACACACTAACTGTAGTCACTGCCGACCACTCCCATGTCTTCACCTTTGGTGGATACACACCCCGCGGCAATCCCATTTTCGGTAAGGGTTTAACCCATTGGTTTCCCCCACAAGTTGAAGACCTGCCGGTCTCCAAATGGTGCCACCTGGCCAGTTACTGCTGGAGGACTGTTTGGCATCGCTGCCTGGCAGGCTTGACAAAGCCCTGGCTGGGATGATTTAGTTGGGGTTGGTCCTGCTTTGAGCAGGGGGTTGGGCTAGATGACCTCCTGAGGTCTCTCCCAACTCTAATCTTCTATGATTCTATGACAGGGGTCGGCAACCTTTCAGAAGTGATATGCCAAGTTCATGTAATTTAAGGTTTACATTTTAACAGTTGTAGAAGGTCTCTATGTCTATATTATATAAATAAACTATTGTTGTATTTAAAGTAAATAAGGTTTTTAAAATATTTAAGAAGCTTCATTTAAAATAAAAATAAAATGCAGATCTTTTCAATTTAGTGTGATCCTTGTCTGGGATTCCAGCCACCAGCCATGCTCAGGGGTTCCATTCACTCAGCTGGCAGTGGGCTGAGTGGGGCTGGCTGGGGGCTGAATGGCTCAGTCCGCTGCCAGTGTGGGGTGCCGGCAGCACTCAGCCTGCTGCCAGTCTGGGGTTCTGTCTGCCAGTCCCTTGCCAGTCGGGGTCCCAGCCGCCGGCCCGCTCAGCCTCCTGCCAGCCTGGGTGAGCAGAACCCCAGATGGGCAGCGGGCTGAGCAGGGCCAGCAGCTGGACCCCACCCAGACTGGCAGCAGGCTGAGCGGGGCCGGTGGCCAGTCTGGGATTCCGTCCGCCAGCTCCTGCCAGCCGGGATCCTGGCCGCTGGCTCCCCTCAGCCCACTACCAGCCTAGGGTTCTGCTTACCCAGACTGGCAGCAGGCTCAGTGCTGCTGGCACCCCAGACTGGCAGTGGACTGAGCCACTCAGCCCGCCGCCGGCCCCGCTCAGCCTGCTGCTGCTCTGGGGTTCCGGCCATCGGCTCCTGCCAGCCAGGGTCTCAGCCGCCAGCCTGCTCAGCCCGCTGCCAGCCTGGGGTTCCCTGGGGGTCCCCAGGCCAGCAGCAAGCGCTGAGTGGGGCCGGTGGCCAGGACCCCGGCTGGCAATGGGGCAGCAGCCAGAACCCCAGAGCGGCAGTGGGTTGAGCCGCTCAGCCGCCACCATGTGCCATCAAAAATCGGCTTGCATGCTGTAGGTTGCTGACCCCTGTTCTATGATGTCCCTTGAGACAGCAGCAATTGAAATGTGTCCAGTGTCAGAACCAGGGCAAAACCTTTGGCGGCTTTCCTAGACTGTAAGGCCATTATGATCCTCCAGTCTGACTCCTTGTAACTCAGGCCTGAGAACTCCCCCAGAGTCCTGCATTGCCCCTGAGCCCGTGGCTTGTAGCTGACCTACAGTGCATCCAATTTCAGTATCAGGACTCCAAGTGAAGGGATCACATCATAATATCCAGCTCCTGGATCCCTGAGCCCATGGACCAGAACCAAACCCCAGTTCTGAACACTCCGAAACTCTCTGGATTTAAGGCCTGGATTTCATTTATACTGGAGCTCATCTCTACTGCAGCCCAGACTCGCATCATCCACCCCAGATGGAAACACAGCAGTGGTTTAGCTACCCCAGCAAAATGCCCTATTTCTCATTTCTCATTGGGCACTGGCCCGACAACACTCTGCCTGCTGCAGCACTGGCACTACTTGCTACAGTACCTTGGGTCCCCCATCCAAATACTGGCCAGCCCTGACCCTGCTTAGCCAAGGAGAGCCAATGAGCTTCCAGTGGGGTGGAATGGCTGCATTGGGTATGAGCAGGCTGGACTATAAAAACATCAAACCTTTGACAGTCCTGGCCACCTCCTGAGTTATTCACGCCTGAAATCTGGCTGCAGTGATTGTTTCTCATGCCCCACTCCCCCTCTCCTTGTCCTCACTGAGCTTGATCTCTTTGATGGGCATGTGATCGGCCCCAGGGTAGCAGAAGCAGCACTGGCAGACACTCCAGTCAGTGTCCTTGTCTAAAGAGAGGATCAGGGTGAGGGGCTGGGGGCAGATAAACTAGAGGATCCTGGAGATATGCCTCCCCAACAGAAATACTCTATGGAAATTGGCAGGACTGGAGTATTGGAGTCAAGCATGGCATCTTCTGCAGAGGAGCGATGGCCACCATCCCTCAGGCTAACCAGGCTCCTCCTCGCACAGGTCTAGCGCCGATGCACAGCGATGTGGATAAAATGCCCTTCACCTCCATCCTGTACGGAAATGGCCCTGGGTACAAAATCGTAGCCGGAGAGAGGGAGAATGTGTCCGCCGTGGATTATGGTGAGTCTGGGGGGATGGCAAGATGCAGAATGGGGGGTGGGGAGGGCACATGGCAGGGACCAGCTGACGCCACTGGGTTCATGTAAAATGCATTGCTTATCCCAATCTAATTCCCAGTGAGCCAGAGTCCATTTCCCAAACCCACTGCCACTAACAGGGCCACCACATTGGTGCCCTCAGCAGAGAGGCCAAGGTCTAAGTGGGCCATAGAGGTGAGCTCCCTGCCTCACAAAGGTGGCCTGTTACGTGAGGATGCACGCTGGGGAGGCCCCTTCCTCAGTGCATAATGGGTGCCAGTCTCCAGCCTGGTGGTCTGACTCCCCAGTCTCTTACAGTTGTTTGTTCTCTCTCTGCAGCTCATGCCAACTACCAGGCCCAGTCGGCTGTGCCCCTGCGCCAAGAGACCCATGGGGGTGAGGATGTGGCAATATTTGCCAAGGGCCCAATGGCCCACCTCCTGCATGGAGTCCACGAGCAGAATTACATTCCACACGTCATGGCCTATGCCGCCTGCATTGGCCAGAACACAGACCACTGCAGCTCCGGAGCCCAGCACAGCACAGCGGGGCCTCTGCCCTTCCTCTCCACCCTTACCTCCGTCCTCCTCCTCAAATTCTTGTTTTAAGGTCTCGCCCTCAATCAGCTCACTTCCTTCAGTCACAGACCAGGGCTCTCCAGCTGTCTGAAATAGAGATCTTGACTCCATTCAAAGACAGATCTTGAAACCTGTCTCACCATATGATACGGGGTCTTCAGGTTTTAACCATGTTGGACATAATACCAAGGCTTTCTATGTCTCTGGTCAATGGACCCACCTTGTCCCTGAACCAGGGCAGCTGGCCTATGGCCATGAACCACTGTTCAAGATCATTAGGGTCGGGAACTGAGTGAGCAGCTCAGTTGCAGTTGACACTGCTGAACGTCCCTGGTGTGGATGCCCTGGATTCCAAGTTGGCTTCAAGATCTGGAAATGTTGGGCTGTTTTTATAGCAATAGCCTGGACTGGTTCTGTGAACTCAAAAGACAGAGACACATAGGTTCAGGCTGGGGCAGACTCTCTTGGACCCAGATGTTTGATATCTAATAATGTTTTCTTTTGTTTTAAGCTCCTCTAGCCTCACTCAAACAGTTTTTTAAAAAATCAGATAAACAAAACTCACGTATTAGGAAATGTTCTGTTCTCCTCCCATGGCTGCTGATTATGTAAATAGAGGCTTCCTCCCTGGGAATCAAAACGCGGATCTAAACTTTGAGAGAAGAGGCTTTTGGAATCTGAATCCAGATGTGGATTTCGGCTGTTTGGTTCATCTCTGGTTGATGTTTTCAGAGGACCTTCGTAGAATTAGTCACTTAAGTCAGCAGGAGTTGGACATCTGGATCCAGATCCATAAAGGTATTTAGGCTCCTAAGTCCCTCCAATTTCAGTGGAAGTCAGGAGCCTAAATACCTTTGTGGTTCTGGGCCTCAGCCCCTTTTGAAAAGCCAGTCCTCTGTCTGACAGCACAGAAGTGATGCTTCAGATCCTGCACTATGGCATCACTGATGAGAGACTTTCAGCGGGGCCAAAGGAATCACTCGCATCCGTAGAATCTTAGAATCGTAGGACTGGAAGGGACTAGGGATGAGAGGTCATCTAGTCCAGTTCCCTGCCCTCATGGCAGGACTGAGTATTATCAGTGATGTTTTATGTTTGAAGCCAGGGTGATGCAATATATGGAGCCCTCTTTGATTCTTCCTTTTAGCCCCCTTGGTGCCAGGTATATTAGGCGCTCCCAGCCTATGCTGGGGTTGTCACGTCTGTCCCAAACCTTGTGCCACAATTTGTCCGGGCTCTGCTTTGTCCCTCACATCTGGCTTGTAGGACACTAAAGGTCTCTGGAAATAATGCTTGTTGGTCACTTCTTGGTGATGCTGTGATGTGGAGATGTGGAGCAAATTGGCAGGTCAGGTTAGGAACCCAGCTTGTCAGCCAACCCCTCATGTCTCCCAAGCTGGGCTGGGAAGGTCTGAGTAAAAGCATTCCTGTGAGATTTCGTGCAGCCAGTTAGGCCGTGGACAATATCCCACGATCAGCCTTTGCTAACATATTGCAGTCCTGGCCCGAGCTCAGCAGTGGGGAGCAACTGGAGAATAATGTTGGCCAAACTTTTCTTAACCATATAAAAATATTGTTTGCGGTGCTGTGGCCATGTTCGTTTCAGGATGTTAGAGAGACAAGCTATCTTTTATTGGACAGACTTCTGTTGGTGAAAGAGACAAACTTTCAAGCTCCACAGAGCTCTTTGTCACTGACCAATCTCGTCTCCTTTATAAAAAAGGTCTATATGAGTTTCAGGCTGGATTGTATTTGAACCAAACTGTTTTCCCTGTCTGATTGCATCACAGTGTGATGCAACAGCCTTAGGAGCCAAAATCCTATTAAAAGTGAATGGGACTTAGTTGTGGACTGTTTCTAGATACTAGTTGACCAGAGTGACCAAACCCCCTGCTGACAGACAGAAAGAAGCAGGGTGGGAGTGGGGGTAACATTGTCAAAGGCAGTTACGTGCCTTGAGAGACTAACAATCGTTTCTCCTGACAAGTTGATGCAGTGGCTGGAGGGGAGTTATTTGCCATGGCATGTGGTGATTAGTTTCTGAGGATGCTCATTGGCATGCCGTTAGGAGACCTGAGCAATTTAAGTCGTTATCCAGGTTTCATTCAGCTGTTTAATTTGTCAGTAGTTTTTTCTTTATTTAAATAAAGCCTTATTAAAAAATGAACTATTTCAGGCCATAGTGGATTGTTTGAAGACACTTGAATTCTTGGGGCCAATGAGGCGCTGGAAGGACAGCCTTTTTGGCTTGATATTCATAAAGCCTGAACACAGCCAGTTGGAAGGAACTGTCAATCCACTTCATAAGCCGTGACCCAAGACCCCTGTCTGTATTTCCATAGAAACTGTTGCCATGGGTGTCATCCATGATGACAGCAAATCAACTGTCCATGATAAATAAATACAAATCTGGGAATGCATCTGGATTGGATTTGCACTGAGGCCTCTTGTTGCAATTTTTAGTCTGGAGATCTTGTTATTAAAGCTTCTTGTGGTTTTTCCATAAATGTGCATCGGCTTCTGAGCATAAAGCTCTCTGGTCTATAGCCAAAGCTGGGTGCAAAACCATACCGGCGCGTGCCAGGCATTGCAGTACAGCTGCTGAGGGTCCAGCTCTGGTTGCTCACATGTGCTGCTCCCTACGGGATTCTCGAGTACCTTGCACAGGTCAGTGGTTCCTGAGATCATTGCTCTCCGCCTGCTCGCTTTCATTTGTGACCCTTGGAATGGGGGTGAAGCCCTTTAGAGCCTGGAGGGTGGGAAAAAAGACCTAGTTGGTTGGGCTGCCAATCACCCAGAGAGATGGGGAAAGACTTCCCCTCCTCCCCCAAAGGGTCCTGGGAAGTCCTCTATAGAACTCCCTGGAGTGGCATTGAGAGTCAGCATTGCAGGAGGAAGGTCCCCTGGAGGTCCCCATGGGCCTGGCGGAGGCCTGTTGGGGCAGCTATTCCTGCTTGGGTTTTTATTTTTATTATTATTTATTATTTAAAATAAATCTGGGCATTATTATTTTTTTTAAAAAACCATCCAAACTGGGTCCTGCTGTTAAATTAGACAAGGGGTGGACTAAATTTTTGGCCCGAGGGCCACATCTGGATGGGGAAATTGCACACAGGGCCATGAATGTAGGGCTGGGGCAGGGGTTTGGGGGGTGGGAGGGGTGCAGGAGGGGGCTCAGGGTGGGGTTTGGGGGGCAGGCTGTAGCCCAATGCCGCTGACCTTGAGCGGCTCTGGGGTGGCAGTGGCGCACGACTCAGACAGGCTCCCTGCCTGCCCTAGCCCTGCACCACTCCCGGAAGCGGCCAGCACCACGTCCCTGTGGCCCCTGGAGGATGGGCTGGGGGGCAGAGGGCTCTGTGCATTGCCCTTGTCTGTGGGTACCTCCCCTGAAGCGCCCATTGCCAATTCCCATTCCCGGCCAATGGGAGCTGTGGGGGGCGGTGCCTGCAGGTGAGGGCAGCGCATGGAGCCCTCTTCCCCCCCCCCCCACATTGCCCAGGGGCTGCAGGGACATGGTGCCGGCTGCTCCTGGGAGTGGCACAGGACTGATAATCACACAAGCCGGATCCAGCCCGCGGGCCATAGTTTGTCCACTCCAGAATTAGACATTCTTGCTATTGCCTTGTGCCACAACCCTCTGTTTATTTATTTGTGCTGGAAAGGTGATTAAGTGACTTCCCAGACACTTCCCCCTCCCCCCAATGTGCCTTCTTTGTTTTCCTGCCCATGTTTAGGGTCGCATTTTGATACATGAAAGCCTTTGTTTGCAGCTGTAGTTAAAGGGGGTTTTATTAATTATCACTGAGATGGGTTTGTGGCTGAGGAAGATGGACCTTGAGCCATGAGCCCTGGATTTGGATCCTAGTTCACCACTTGACCGTTTCTCTAATGGGCTAGATTGTAAATGTTCACAGTAGAACAGTCCAAACTGTGAACATTTACAATTTGGCCCACTAGAGAGTTTGGATCCAGGGCTGTTGCTCGGCTTCTTGTGTAGCCCGACAGTTCAGACCTGGAATCTTGGCATATTTGAGTTGGGTGGCCTCAAAAATACATTTCAAGGGAAGAGCAACTTTGAAAATGGGCAGAAGGAGGGAACAGATAGGGGTGACTGATTAAGTAGGTGGCCTGGCAGCATAGAATCATAGACTATGAGGGTTGGAAGGGACCTCAGGAGGTATCTAGTCCAACCCCCTGCTCAGAGCAGGACCAACACCAGCTAAATCATCCCAGCCAGGGCTTTGTCAAGCCAGGCCTTAAAAACCTCTAAGGAAGGAGATTCCATCACCTCTCTCTAGGTAACCATTTCCAGTGCAAACTTGCTGCCTCTCGGTTGAAGCACTATTAAGCTCTGACCACGTGCGGGCAGAGTCTGTGGGTGGCTCATACCTCTGGGGGTCTTGATCAAAACTCATCTTTCAGGTGGAAGCAGTTTGGGGATTTTCTTTCTGTAATCAGGAGGAGAAGTCTGGCAATTGCTGAAATGGATCGGAATGTCCAAGTGCCTGGTCCATTGCTTGCAGATATTTATTTATGCAGTTCTTTCTGTTTGTGTCTAATAATCTCCTAATCAGTTGATAAAATCAAGCCAGCTCATCTGCACACAGCACGCAAGGAACGAGTGGAAAAAACTGACGAGCTGCTTGCTAATCACTGCTACTGGGATGTAGTTGCTGGTGTGGGAGTGGCTGGCTGGGCACATGGCTTTTGGAGTGGCTACTCTGTGTGTGTGTGTGTGTGAGAGAGAGAGAGAGAGAGCAGGCCCTGGATCTCTGCTTTGACCTGTTGGTAGGTGCAGGACGCCTGGTGCAGACCCCTGACCTTCTCTCTGCCTAGCAACAAGAGTTGGTCCAGCTCCTGTTATGGTCCAAGATGAGATGGGGCCAGTTACAAAACCTGGACTGGATCTACGGTTGGAATGGATTGGATACAGGAGAGTAGAGACCCTCCCCACAGTTTAGGTATCCCACTATCACATCTTTTTTCCATTGACAGCAGTGCCTGATAGTGTCATGGAAAACCCCCACCCACTCCTCTGGGGGCTGCCATGTCGACCCTTTGATGGACCTGATCTTTCTTCTCTTTAACACCAATGGACTCCATGGCCTTGAGTGGAGTTACTGCTAATCTGCATCGGTGTAAGTACAAGAAAATCAGGCCCGGAGTCTCTCCAAGATTGTCACACCACAACTAGGTGCTCCCTGCTCCCCATCAAGGGCTTGGTGAAGCGCCTGCTCCAGAGCTGCACCCATGTAGGTGCCTGGGTCGCCCAGCAGGAGGCAGTGACACTAGTGTCCACTGTCATGCTTGCATCCTATGGAGACAAGCTTTCCAGTGAAGAAGAAACCCTAGGCTGCTCTCTTCCCTCACTCCCATACTGGGGTTTGCTGGGAGTCTGCCCTACTTGGTCCCAAGGCTCAGACATGTGTTATCACTCTGTGACACAGGGCTGTGTGTTCTCACTGAGCTGACCATTGCAAGCCAGGCCAACGCCCCTCGAACCTCTGCCTGATCTTATCCACTCTGCCTTTGCATGTCATCGTCCTTGCAGATTTACAGCCAGGAGGACCTATGTAAAGAGGGAGAGCTCGGTATTTGATGCTGTGTGCTGCCGCTGCCTCTCTTGGGCTAGACATAACTTTCTGGAGCCAGCTCACTGAACTGTCCCTAGAATCATGGATACTCCAAGAGGATTCCTTGGGTCCTGGTTGTCACAGCGATGCCTGAGCTCAGCTTCTGGGGCAGACTGGACATTCTTAGCTGTGACTGCTCCCTAGTCCTGCTTGTCTGCAGAGCTCAGCTTTGCTGGCCTGTGAGCAGTGTATGGCCCTGAGGGTTTGCTTTGGTGGGGTTGATCATGCAAGTGCCCTGGGATGGGGCCGTCACTCCAGGTTGAGCCTCTTGTTTGCTTTTGTCCACAAGATAAATTTTGCATAAGCGGCAGAACAAGGCAGTGAGGGAGGAGCTGGGGCCCACCTTGGACAAACTGCACAGGTACTGGTGGGGGCAACTGGTGTGGGTGGGAAAGGTGCACTGCTGGGCTGTATACTTGGCTGTGCCTATGTTTCTGATTTCCCTAGCTTCTGGTGGAGAAGTTCTTTGTCCTTCAGAAGGAGCCTAATTAACCATGGGGTCTCCTTTCCTTGCTAACAGCGGGTTCCACCTCTCCTCCCTCGCCATGGGGTGCTGCCCTGCTCCTCCTAACTTTGGGGAGGCAGGGCTTCACCCAACATCATTATTGCTGGCCATTATTGCTGGCAAACAACCACTTGGTCAGCACCAAGCAACCCCAGCATTAGCCCCCTTAGTCCCCGGTCAAGGGCCTTTTCCCTCTGGGCTCTGGCTGAGCCACAACTCTCAGCCTATGCCTTGGGCCTGGACCCCAAGCCTGAGCTCAGACTATTGGCCTGCTGTGTCCCTGCAGCAGCAGCAACCGCTGCCCATGACATCCTTACCTCTTCCCAGGAGAGCTGCAAGAGGAGCTCTGGGCAGCAATTCCAGCTGTCTCTACCCAATCAGCATGCTCATTGCCCTGCCAGGCCAGGGCCAGGGCCAGGGCCAGGGCCAGGATTCACAGTTCAGCAGTTGATCTGTGGAGTGATGGCTCTGCCTGGACTTGGACGGGGAAGCACTGCTAATGCCACAGAAGTGAGCAGTTACAGTTCTTCTTCGAGTGCTTGCTCATATCCATTCCAATTAGGTTTGCGCACGCCACGTGCACGTTCGTCGGAAGATTTTTACCCTAGCAACACCCGGTGGGTCAGCAGGGCGCCCCCTGGCGTGTCGCCGCTATGGCACCAGATATATACCCCTGCCGACCCGTCCGCTCCTCAGTTCCTTCTCGCCCGTGTCGGTCGTTGGAACAGTGGAGCACGGCTTAGCTATCTCCACTTCCCTAGCTATTCACCGTTCTAGTACTTATTGTATATATAGTTGTATAGTTGTAGTTTATACTTCATTAACCTTTATTAACGTAGTTAATGTATATACTTAGAGGGGTGGGGATTAGCCCCTTCCCCTCTCCCAGTGCCCAGGCCCATGCCTGGTTCACCGGGCTTCAAACCGTGCTCGGCCTGCCGCTGGCCGATGCCAACGGGAGACCCCCACAACTCCTGCCTAAAGTGCCTGGGGGAATCCCATCTCACAGATAAGTGCAGGATTTGCAAATCATTTAAGCCGCGGACAAAAAAGGAGTGAGACTTTCACCTTAAGCAGCTCCTAATGGAGGCGGCCCTCACTCCTCCAGCCTCGGCACCGAGTGCCGCACAGTCCACGCTGAGGAGAAGTGCCTCATCGGCACCGGAGAGCGCTGGCACCGCCAAGACGCCCCGGCACCAGCCGGCACCGGCACAGAAGACAGCCTGGCACTGCTCCCTCTCCCCGCGTGCCAAGAAGGCCAAGGCTCCTGCGGCTCCAATACCCGCGCCGCAGTCAGAGCATCAGCCAAGATCAAGTCGCCCGGCACCAACAACTACCGGCGATCTCGGCACCATTGATTCCGGCCATGCAAGAGTCGTCGAGTCTGGTGCGTGACAGCTCCCCGGCACATGCCTCGGTAGAGCTTCTCGTTCCCACCACGCCAGAGACCTTTTCAACGGCGAGGGAACTCATTGCTCTAACGGAGCCCACCCTCCCTCAACCCCCAGCACCGCCGGTGCGGATTGTTGCGTCAGCAGGGAAGCTGGCCCTGGTCAGGCCACCTTCCATCGACACCGCAGGCAGGCACCACTCGAGGTCGAGGTCTCGCCAGCGTTCCCGATCTCGCCACCGGTCCCGGTCCCGGCGCTGCTCGCAGTCCCGGTACCGGTCCCCTTCTCGGTATCGGTCGTACTTGCGGCACCGCTCAAGATCCTGCTCTCCAGACCAGTACTCCAGACAGTGGTCCAGATCCTGGCACCATTCTCGCCACAGCCGCTCTCATCACCGAGCTTCACGATCCCGGTCGACCTCCCGGCACCGCGCTGGTCGCAGGTCCTGGTCAACCTCTCGGCACTGGTACGACTCCCGGTACCACTCTCCGGCACGGCACGACATACGGTACCCTGCGCACGGGGCCCCTCCTCACGTGCACTGTGCTCTGCTATGGCCATCACGGCACCCATCTGAGTCTTTACACGCTGACAGCGCCGTGTATGGGGACTCAGACCCGCAGAGCCGTCTCCTTCAGGAGGCTCAGGGCACGGAACAAGCGCCTCAGAGGTCCTTCTGGACGCCTTGGGCATATCATCAGGCCCAAGGCGAGCCTACAGTACCATCTCGTTCCGCCCCGTCGAACACCAAGCACCTGGCGCTGGACCCTCAGGTGTTCCCGGACCCTGATGTTCCTCAAGAACAGGAGTCACTGCATGATCCAGTCGTGCCGGGTCTGTTGTCCTCCTCATCACCAGACGAGGCAGTGGCTGGTACCACCTCATCGGGCCCGCCCCTGATTGACCTCCGAGCCCAACAGGACCTTCTAAGGCGAGTCGCCTTAAATATCAACCTCCAGGTGGAGGAGGTCCCAGAGGTGGAAGACCCGGTCATAGACATATGGTCGGCGGATGCGCCAACTCGCGTGGCTTTGCCATTCATCCGGTCTATCCAAGCCAAAGCAGACACCATTTGGCAATCTCCGGCGTCTATCCCTCCTACGGCCAGAGGCGTGGAAAGGAAGTACATGGTACCCTCTAAAGGGTATGAATATTTATATACCCATCCTCCGCCGTGCTCTGTGGTTGTTCAATCTGTGAATGAGAAAGAGCGCCATGGCCAGCAAGCTCCTGCCCCAAAATGGCGGGAGGCTAGAAGGATGGATCTATTGGGGCGTAAAGTCTACTCCGCCGGAGGCCTCCAACTGCGAGTGGCTAACCAACAGGCCCTACTCAGCAGATACAATTATAACACCTGGCAGTCGGTGGGTAAATTCGTTGAACTAGTCCCACAGGACTTCCGCCCAGAATTCCAAGCCCTTCTGGAGGAGAGGAAGAAAGTGGCACGGACTTCCCTGCAGGCCTTGCTCGATGCTGCTGATTCGGCGGCCAGAACCGTGGCCTCGGGCATTACAATGAGGAGAATATCGTGGTTGCAGGTCTCGGGTCTACCTCCCGAACTGCAACACACTATTCAGGACCTTCCGTTTGAGGGACAGGGCCTTTTCTCTCAGAAAACGGACCCTAGACTCCAGAGTCTCAAAAACAATCGAGTCATAATGCGTTCCCTCGGGATGCATACTCCGCAAACCCAAACACTGTCCTTCCGTACCCAGCCTCAGCGCCCTTATCCCCTGCCCAGGCCACGACAAGACTTTAGCAGGAGGCGTGGTCGCGGGAACCGCAGAAGACAATCGGGTTCCCGAGGGGGCCAGAATAACGCTCCTGCCAAACCATCAGCGGGACCAAAATCGAACTTTTGAAGGTGCGCCCGAGAGCAGAGCACCAGTCCTTTCCCAGGATCCTCTTCAGTTCTCCAACCGCCTTTCCTCCTTCCTCCCTGCGTGGGCCCAATTAACCTCAGACCGTTGAGTCCTACGCATGGTGGAATTTGGATACCGCCTTCAATTTGTTTCGCCCCCTCCCTCCCACCCGCCCTCCCCGTCCCTCTTCAGGGACCCCTCTCACGAGCAATTCCTCTGGCAGGAGGTTTGCACGCTCCTCTCAATCGGAGCTATAGAGGAGGTGCCGGAGGAGTTCAGGGGCAAGGGATTTTACTCCCGATATTTCCTAATTCCTAAAGCAAAAGGAGGTCTCCGTCCCATCCTAGACCTGCGCGGTCTCAACGTCTTTCTGAAGAAGTTGAAGTTCCACATGGTGTCATTGGGGACCATCATCCCATCCTTGGATCCCGGAGACTGGTACGCTGCTCTCGACATGAAGGATGCATATTTTCACATCTCAATTTACCCTCCGCACAGACGGTACCTATGGTTTATGGTGCACCACCAGCATTTTCAATTTGCGGTCCTTCCGTTTGGCCTATCCACGCCCCGCGCATGTTTACAAAGTGCATGGTGGTAGTGGCTGCTCTTCTCCATCGTCGGCGCATAAGCGTCTTTCCTTTCCTAGACGACTGGCTGGTTCGCGGGACATCCGAGGCCCAAGTCACCAGGGATATGGCCGCCATCACGAGCCTATTCGAGCGGTTGGGCCTGATGATCAATCTAGAGAAGTCTACTCTAGTGCCCACTCAAAGAATAGAATTCATTGGGGCCATTCTAGACTCCAAGCTCGCAACAGCCTGCCTTCCGTTACCCCGGTTTCGGACGCTAGTCTCGGCCATAGAAAGCCTTCAAACTTTCCCGAGGACCTCGGCCCATACCTGCCTCAGCCTTCTCGGTCACATGGCTGCGTGCACTTTTGTAACCAAGCACACCAAACTATGCCTGCATCCCCTCCAAGCCTGGCTTGCCTCAATTTACCGCCCAGGCAGGGAGTCCATAGACATGGTCGCCACTGTTCCTCAAGCCATCTTAGGCTCCCTCAACTGGTGGCTAACGCCTTCCCTGGTGTGCGCAGGGATGCCGTTCCAACCGAGACAACCCTCAGTGTCCCTAACAACGGACGCCTCGTGTGCCCCCCCTCTTGGCTGGGGGGCACACCTAGGCCATCGCCACACGCAAGGCCTCTGGTCAGCTCAAGAGCTGTCCTTGCACATAAACGTCCGGGAGCTGAGAGCAGTCCGCCTCACCTGCCGGATGTACCAACATCATCTACAGGGCCGTTGTGTTCTAGTGCTTACGGACAACACAACAGCAATGCACTACATCAACAAGCAGGGCGGGACTCGATCCTCCCCCCTTTGTCAGGAGGCGATCCAACTGTGGGAATTTTGTATAGCCCACTCTATAGACCTTGTAGCATCCTTCCTCCCAGGAGTCCGGAATACTCTGGCAGACCATCTCAGCAGATCCTTTCTCACCCATGAGTGGTCGCTTTGCCCGGTGTGATGCAGTAGGGACTGTCTGTGTGGGGAGTGGGAGAGCAGGGGAGGACTTTAGGGGATGGACGATGCCAGAGCCTGTAACCTGAGCTAGGTAAGGGAGGGGAAAGGTCAAACACCTTTGCCCGGGAAGGGGAACAAAGGAAGGGAGTGGCAGGAGGGAAGCAGTTTGAGTTTGGGCTTGGGGCTGTGTGGGCGGAATTCAGGGTATCCTAGCTAGGATCCAAGCACCCTGAAAGCCCAGAAGGACTCGGTGGAGGGGTCCTGACTGTGCCTGCAAGCTCTGCTGTAACCTGTGTTCCTGTTGTCCAATAAACCTTCTGTTTTACTGGCTGGCTAAGAGTCACTGTGGGTCCCAGGAAGAGGGGTGCAGGACCGGACTCCCCACACTCCGTGACAACTGGTGGCAGCGGCGGGAGATACTGCACCCCGTGGACGGCGCTTCCTGCAGTAAGTGACTGGGGAGCAGTAAAACGAAGGGGTGGTTAACCCCTGGGAGTGTGTGCCCAGTGAGAAGGACTTTGCAGTAACAGGGTCCCCCGGGGGATTGCAGCGAGCGGTCCCAGGGGCGGAGGAGTCTGCAGCTCGACCCTGGCAGAGAGGTGGTGACCTCACGAAGGGCTGGTGCACTAGGGGTCCCCCTGGAAACCGTGGGGAGCGGCGAGCACCCCGGCCTGTGAGTGGCCAGCAGGAAGATGTATGCCAAGCAGCGCAAGTGTGACCTGGTGGAGCTGTGTAAGCAGAGGGGGCTGCACCCAGGGAGGCTCAGCAAGGACCAGCTGATTTCCCAGCTGGAGCAGGGAGACCGCATGAATGAACGGAGCCCTGTCTCTGAGGGAAGCAGCCGAGAAGATGCAGCGCAGGCACCAGTGACTGTCCCTGCTGGGAGTGGTCAGCCGGCAGACGAGGGCTTCCCGAGACCCCCCCTTCCTAGGCGTAGAGGAAGGGCGGGGAGGAGCCCAGTGTATACCGAGGGCACCGTGACACCCCCGGCCAGCAGGGGAGCCCCACGGCGAAGCTCACCCCCCAGCAGGGGATCCTCCCGGCAACGCTCAGCATCCGTGGAGCGGATGCGGCTGGAATATGAAAGGGAGCTGAGACGGGAGGAGCTCGAGTTAAAGAGGCGAGAGCTGGAGGAGAAGGCGAAACAACGTGAACATGAGCTGGAGGAGAAGGCGAAACAGCGTGAACATGAGGAGAACCAGCGTAAACATGAGGAGAACCAGCGCCAGCGTGAGTGGGAGGAGAAGGAGAAACAGCGTAAACATGAGCTGGACCTGGCCCGGCTGAGGAGCAGTGAGGCCCCGGCTGCGGTGAGTGAGGGGGGACCCAAGCCTACAAAGAGCTTTGATAAGCACTTGCTGCCCCGGCGTAAGGAGGGGGAGGACATAGATACCTTCCTGACGGCCTTTGAGAATGCCTGCGAGCTGCACAGGGTTGACCCTGCAGACAGGATTGCAGTTCTCACCCCCTTACTGGACTCCACAGCCGTGGAGGTGTACAGCCGACTGAAAGGGGCGGAGGCAGGGGACTACGAACTGTTCAAACAGGCCCTGCTCCGCGAGTTTGGGCTGACTCCTGAGATGTACCGGAAAAAGTTCCGGAGCCAGCGTAAAACCCGTGAGGTTACATACCTACAACTGGTCAACCGGGCGCAGGGGTATGCTCGCAAGTGGACAGCTGGGGCCCAAACTAAAGAGGACCTGCTTGACCTATTTATACTGGAGCACCTGTACGAGCAGTGCCCGTCCGACCTGAGGCTGTGGTTGATGGACCAGAAGCCGGAGAACCCGCAGCATGCAGGCCAGCTGGCCGACCAATTTGTGGACAGTCGGGCAGGGGATGGCAGGGAGGAGTCTCGAAGGAGCAGGCCTGCCTCAACGCAGAGAGAGAGTCATCATGGGACCTCCCAAAGGGGGCCTATGGAGAACCCCCCCAAAAGGGGAACATCCAGCGGCAGGTCCCTCCGACCCACTCAAGGGGACCCACGAGATATGGGCTGCTATCGCTGTGGCCAACGAGGTCACATACGGGCCCAGTGCCCCAAGCTCAGGGACAGACCAAGCAGACCCAACCCGCAGAGGGTGGACTGGGTAAAAACCCAATCGGAGGAGGGGCTACGTTCCCAGGAAAGGGGGGTTGGCAACATACCACCTGTTGATGCTCCCGGTTCCGGGTTTTTGGTTTACCGGGTGGGCGCGGGGCTGCCCCTCCGGAAAGAGTGCATTGTTTCCCTGGAAGTGGATGGGAGGAAGGTCACTGGGTACTGGGACACGGGCGCAGAGGTGACGCTGGCCCGGCCCGAGGTGGTGGCCTCAGATCGGATGGTGCCCGACACCTACCTGACCCTGATGGGCGTGGGCGGGACCCCATTCAAGGTACCCGTGGCAAGGGTACACCTGAAATGGGGGGCCAAGGAGGGCCCCAAGGATGTGGGGGTACACCAATATTTGCCCACTGACGTGTTAATGGGAGGGGACCTTGAGGACTGGCCTAGTAACACCCAGAGTGCCCTGGTCGTGACTCGTAGTCAGAGTCGGCAAATGGCACTGCTCCCCGACAACGGGGAAGGTACTCGACCTGAGGTGCAGGCCCCTAACTCAGGGAGCGGGGAACGCCCAGGGGCACGGTGCAGAGAGGCTGCGGCCTCAGACCCAGCCAGCAAGAGAGAGCCGGTCCCCATTCCTGTCCCAGCTGCTGAGTTCCAGGCCGAGTTGCAGAAAGATCCCTCCTTGCGGAAGCACAGGGACCGGGCTGACCTTAGTGCGGTACAGACCATGAGGAGAGGTTGCAAGGAGAGGTTCCTGTGGGAGAAGGGGTTCCTGTACCGAGAATGGGCTCCCCCAGGGGAAGTAGAGTCATGGGGGATCAGGAGGCAGCTGGTGGTTCCCCAGAAGTTCCGTCACAAGCTGTTGTACCTGGCCCATGACATCCCTCTCGCAGGGCACCAGGGAATCCGGCGCACCAGGCAGAGGCTGCTACAGAACTTTTACTGGCCTGGGGTCTTTACCCATGTCCGACAGTACTGCCAATCCTGTGACCCCTGCCAGAGGGTGGGGAAGGCCCGGGACAAGGGGAAAGCGGCTTTGAGGCCTTTACCCATCATAGAAGAACCTTTCCAGAAGGTAGCCATGGACATAGTGGGACCTCTCAGCAAGACGACCCGGTCAGGGAAGAAATACATCCTGGTGGTGGTGGATTTTGCCACTCGCTACCCCGAGGCGGTGGCCTTGTCCTCTATCGAAGCAGACACAGTGGCAGATGCGCTGCTGACAATTTTCAGCCGGGTGGGGTTCCCCAAGGAGGTCTTAACGGACCAGGGGTCCAACTTCATGTCGGCCCTGCTCCGGTCCTTATGGCAGAAATGTGGGGTCCAGCACAACTGGGCCTCAGCGTATCACCCCCAGTCCAACGGGCTGGTAGAAAGGTTCAACGGGACGCTGAAGATGATGCTAAAAACATTTATGAACCAGCATCCGCAAGATTGGGACAAGTACTTACCTCACCTGCTGTTTGCGTACAGGGAGGTACCCCAGGAATCTACTGGGTTTTCACCTTTCGAACTGTTGTATGGAAGGCAGGTGAGGGGGCCCCTAGACCTGATGAGGGACGAATGGGAGGGGAAGGCCGCTCCCGAGGGAGAGTCAGTGGTGGAGTATGTCCTGACCTTCCGGGAAAGACTGGCCGAGCTCATGGGCCTGGCCAGGGAGAATCTGGCCCGAGCCCAGAGGAGGCAGAAGGTCTGGTATGACCGCACAGCACGAGCCCGTACCTTCGCCACCGGGGATCAGGTGATGGTTCTTATCCCCGTGAGGAGAAACAAACTCCAGGCCGCCTGGGAAGGGCCCTTCAAGGTTATCAAGCAACTGAATGAGGTAAACTATGTGGTGGAGCTGTCAAACCGGGCACATCACCGTCGGGTGTACCATGTGAACATGATGAAACCATACTATGACAGGGGGAATGTGGTGTTGGCCGTGTGTGGACATTGGGAGGGGCAGGGAGATGACCCCTTAGTGGATCTATTCCCTGGGACAAAAGCTGGTTCCCCCCTGGAGGCGATTCCCCTCTCTGAGCAACTGACCCCGGGCCAGCACGCTGAGATCAGAGGGGTGCTGCATCTGTACCGACAGCTGTTTTCCAACCAGCCTGGACGCACTAATTTGACTGTCCACCGGGTGGAGACTGGGTCACATCCCCCTATAAGATGCTCCCCTTTTCGGGTCACTGGTAAAACTGCCCAGGATCTTGAAAGAGAGGTCAGGGACATGCTGGCTTTGGGGGTGATCCAGCCGTCTTCCAGCCCTTGGGCCTCGCCAGTGGTGCTAGTCCCCAAGAAGGATGGGTCAATCCGGTTCTGTGTGGACTATCGAAAGCTCAATGCCATCACCGTATCTGATGCCTACCCTATGCCCAGGCCTGACGAGCTCCTAGACAAGCTAGGAGGTGCTCGGTACCTCACCACTATGGATCTTACCAAAGGCTACTGGCAAGTGCCGCTGGACGCAGATGCCAGGCTGAAATCGGCCTTTATCACCCCTCTGGGGCTCTATGAGTTTCTGACCCTGCCCTTCGGCCTCAAGGGAGCGCCAGCCACCTTCCAGCGCCTGGTGGATCAGCTACTGAGGGGGATGGAGAGTTTTGCCGTGGCGTATATTGACGACATCTGCATCTTCAGCCAGACCTGGGAGGACCACATGTCCCAGGTTAAACAAGTCCTAGACCGACTCCGAAAGGCTGGGTTAACCGTAAAGGCTGAGAAGTGCAAGGTGGGGATGGCCGAAGTATCTTACCTGGGCCATCGGGTGGGGAGCGGCTGCCTGAAGCCGGAACCAGCCAAGGTGGAGGTGATCAGAGACTGGCCTGCTCCCCAAACCAAAAAGCAGGTACAGGCCTTTATTGGGATGGCGGGGTACTATCGAAGGTTCGTGCCCCACTTTAGTGCCATAGCCGGCCCCATCACTGAACTATGCAAAAAGGGGAAGCCAGACAAGGTGATCTGGACTGAGCAGTGCCAGGAGGCTTTCCGGGTGCTGAAGGAGGCTCTGGTTAGTGGCCCAGTTCTGGCAAACCCAGATTTTGACAAACCCTTTATGGTGTTCACTGATGCCTCAGACACGGGACTGGGGGCAGTGTTAATGCAGGAGGATGAAAAGGGGGAGAGACACCCCATCGTGTACCTGAGTAAGAAGCTGCTACCCCGGGAACAAAGCTACGCAGCCATCGAGAAGGAATGCCTGGCCATGGTGTGGGCCCTTAAGAAACTAGAGCCATATCTCTTTGGGCGACACTTCACCGTGTACACCGACCACTCTCCCCTGACCTGGCTGCACCAGATGAAAGGAGCCAACGCCAAGCTCCTGAGGTGGAGCCTGCTCCTGCAGGACTATGACATGGACGTGGTCCATGTGAAAGGAAGTGCCAACCTGACAGCGGATGCGTTGTCCCGGAGAGGGGGCCCTGAACTTCCCCAGGTCACTGGGCAGAGTGACCCCGCTCAGTTCAGTCTCGAAGGGGGGAGAGATGTGATGCAGTAGGGACTGTCTGTGTGGGGAGTGGGAGAGCAGGGGAGGACTTTAGGGGATGGACGATGCCAGAGCCTGTAACCTGAGCTAGGTAAGGGAGGGGAAAGGTCAAACACCTTTGCCCGGGAAGGGGAACAAAGGAAGGGAGTGGCAGGAGGGAAGCAGTTTGAGTTTGGGCTTGGGGCTGTGTGGGCGGAATTCAGGGTATCCTAGCTAGGATCCAAGCACCCTGAAAGCCCAGAAGGACTCGGTGGAGGGGTCCTGACTGTGCCTGCAAGCTCTGCTGTAACCTGTGTTCCTGTTGTCCAATAAACCTTCTGTTTTACTGGCTGGCTAAGAGTCACTGTGGGTCCCAGGAAGAGGGGTGCAGGACCGGACTCCCCACACTCCGTGACACCCGGACATTGTTCACTCCATCTTCCAGAAGTGGGGCTTTCCCCACATAGACCTGTTCGCTTCCCGCAACAACCAGAAGTGTCAGAGGCTCTGCTCCTTCCAGGGTCTCGCCCCGGGCTCAATATCGGACGCCTTCCTAATCTCTTGGGCGAACCACCTGCTTTATGCCTTTCCACCCTTCCCGATGGTGCACAGGGTTCTCGTAAAGCTTCGCAGGGACAGGGCTCGACTGATTTTGATAGCCCCTGCGTGGCCCCGGCAACACTGGTACACCACGTTACTGGACCACTCGGTAGCCGACCCGATCCCCCTGCCCCTCCATCAGGACCTGATAACGCAGGACCATGGCAGGCTTCTCCACCCAGACCTGCAATCCCTCCACTTGACGGCATGGCTTCTGCATGGTTAACCCGATCGGAATTACGCTGCTCTGCCCCAGTACAAGAGATACTCCCGGGTAGCAGGAAACCTTCTACTTGGTCTACTTACTTAGCCAAGTGGAAATGGTTCTCTTGCAGGTGTCACACGCGGGATGTTGCACCTACGGAGGTTTCCATCCCCACTATTTTGGATTACCTCTGGCATCTCAAACAACAGGGCCTCGCGATCTCATCCTTGTGAGTACACTTAGCAGCTACCTCTACTTTCCACCCCGGCGAAGGCGTTTACTCCGTCTTCTCCCACCCTATGGTTTCAAGATTCCTCAAAGGCCTGGAGTGTCTATTTCCTCTTGCGCGACGCCCCGCCCCTTCCTGGGACCTCAATTTAGTTCTAACGAAACTTACGTCCCCGCCGTTCGAGCCATTGGCAACCTGCTCGCTCTCATATTTGTCATGGAAGACTGCTTTCCTGGTAGCCATTACATCGGCTAGGAGAGTCTCTGAACTTCAGGCTCTAACCCACCATACACGGTGTTCCACAAGGACAAGGTGCAGCTACGCCCACATCCGGCATTCCTCCCTAAAGTAGTCTCGGCCTTTCATCTCAACCAGGACATATTCCTCCCGTTCTTCTTCCCCAAACCGCATGCATCACGTATGGAGCAGAAGTTACATTCGCTTGACGTCCGTAGGGTGCTCGCCTTCTATATTGACCGTACGAGGCCCTTCTGCAAAACGCCCCAGCTTTTTGTTGCAGTGGCAGACCGGATGAAAGGCCAGGCCGTCTCTACCCAGAGGATTTCATCCTGGATAAGAGCGTGCATCCGGGCGTTCTACAATCTAGCTCACACCTCTCCGGGTCGTATTACCGCACATTCGATCAGGTCTCAGGCCTCATCGGCCGCCCTCTTAGCTCGAGTGCCTATTCAGGAATATGCCGAGTAGCTACATGGTCTTCGGTACACACCTTTACCTCCCATTATGCCCTGGTCCAACAATCCAGAGACGATGCAGCCTTCAGCTTAGCAGTCTTGCATTCTGCAGTTTCTCACTCCGACCCCACCACCTAGGTAAGGCTTGGGATTCACCTAATTGGAATGGATATGAGCAAGCACTCGAAGAAGAAAAGACGGTTACTCACCTTTGTAACTGTTGTTCTTTGAGATGTGTTGCTCATATCCATTCCAAAACCCGCCCTCCTTCCCCACTGTCAGAGTAGCTGGCAAGAAGGAACTGAGAAGCGGACGGGTCGGCAGGGGTATATATCTGGTGCCATAGCGGCGCCACGCCAGGGGGCGCCCTGCTGACCCACCGGGTGTTGCTAGGGTAAAAATCTTCCGACGAACGTGCACGCAGCGCGCGCACACCTAATTGGAATGGATATGAGCAACACATCTCGAAGAACAACAGTTACAAAGGTGAGTAACCGTCTTTTCTCCACTGGATAAATCCCAGACGGGAGCTGGTGCCAGCCCCGCCATAAAACTTTCCAGCAAGGCCAATGTCCTCGCTCCATGCATGGGCTCCCAGCTGCCTGCCTGGCTTCATTTCAGGCAGGTGCTGATGTGCTGACAAATGGACACTGGGCAAGCTAAGCCCTTGGTTTCTGTGCTTTTGCCAGGCCTGGCAGCTGGTTCTGTTGCCTGGGTGGAAAGGATATTATAACTGGGAAAGCTGGGTGGCTGCATGTATGATGTGACAGATAAACAGAGGGCCTGGGGCTAAAGGGGAGAGTGCCGGGGCTGGAGCCAAGGTGGACTGATTTTAAATTGAGCTTAAATCATTGATTATCATGTTTCGTATTTGTACTTTTTATTTTCCTAAAGAGAGGCTGATTCTTATTGTTTGGTAAACATTAAAACGTGTTTTGGAGCTAAATATAGTCTTGACATTACATTTGGTATTACTTTTTGCTAAGTAGAAGGATATGCTATCTGTACACATTTAAGCAATTATATAGCTTAACATACACACATTCAGATTCTTAATTTTTACGATGTTAGAAAATGATGAATTATGCATTGCTTATTTACTAGATGATTAATTTTTTACTTGTGATTTTTATCAAGCTTTATTTGTATGGAAATTCAAGTTCAATTAAAAATGCACAGAAATACTATTTTAAAATTTTTTATTAGTTAATTTTATTTATCTTAAGTGATGAATAAAAAGTTTATCAAAACATGTTTTGCATTTAAAACTAACTGCTTTATTAAGCAAAGTATGTATTATCTGTAGTTAGTAAATTGAACTCACTGTTTCTGGTCCCCATGTCTTTCAAGATTTTAGAACTAGTACAGCTTGTCCTCTCACACCTACATTTTACTCATAGATTGAAAGTGGAAAACAAGATTTCCTGCTTTTTCAACTCCCAATCAGTTTTTTAAACTTGAACTGAACTAGTTGACTAAACTGAATTGAAGAAAATATCCTCTCTGCAGTAGCAGAGGAGGCTTCTGCTGGTTTAGCTTTTCAACAAACTCTGGTTCCAGGTATTTAGCCAGTGACTTCCATCACATCAGTGGTTTCTCTTTCTTTAAAACTTGGCAGTAAACATGAACTAATTAATATTGCTTTTTGTATTTAATTTATTTTAATGCATTATAACTGTCAGGGTGGTTAAGCACTGGAATAAATTGCCTAGGGAGGTGGTGGAATCATCATCGTTGGAGATTTTTTAGAGCAGGTTAGACAAACACCTGTCAGGAATGGTCTAAATAATACTCAGTCCTGCCATGAGTGCAGGGGACTGGACTAGATGACCTCTTGATGTCCCTTCCAGTTCTATGATTCTATAATATGTTTGCAGTGTTGTGGTAGCTGTGTTGGTCCCAGGATATAAGACAAACAAGGTGGATGAGCTAATATCTTTTACTGGACCAACTTTTGTTGGCAGAGGTGAAAGTAAGCTGGTACGGGCCAGTACGGAGTACAGGTAAAAAAAGGTGCAACAGTGCATCAGCAAATAAGTGGAGCATTCAATACTGGCTTACTTTCACCTCTTTGGGCTGCATAAAAAACAGATTAAACTCAGAGCTAATGAAAGCTTGGAAAGGGAAAACTCTGTCACATTAGTTTCTCTCCTCCCTCCTCCTCCAGCCAGGCTGCCAACGCGGCTAGGCTCTGCATTCCCCCGACCCCTCGCACTCAGCAGGGCTGCAGTGGCTCCCCTCTAGCTTGCAGCAGGGGGACTGGCTGAGGGAGAAGCCTCCCCAGATACCTGCTGCCTGCATAGGAACAGTTTAAATTTAGCTGTTCACTCTGCAGTTCAGACTGCGGATTAGGGGGCATTTCTGGCATCCTTGTTAATTTCATTCACTGTTGTTGGGGGGGGGGGGGAGAAGCGGGGGTGAGACCAAGGCAGGGGCAGAATAGAATAGGCATTTGGTTGCACAGCTTAAATCCAGAGCTAATAAAAGCCAGTGGAAGGGGAAAAGTCACTGTCACCTTGGTTTCTCTCCTCCCTCCTCCTCCAGCCCCAACAACTGTGAGTGAAATTAACAAGGATGCCAAAAATGGCCCCTAATTCCACAGGTTGAACCAGGGAGTGAACAGGTGAGTTTATGCTGTTCCTATGCAGGCAGCAGGCATCCTGGGGAGGCTTCTCCCTCAGCCAGTCCCCCTGCTCCCTGCTGCAAGCTAGAGGGGAGCCACTGCAGCCCCTGCTGAGTGTGGGGGTTGGGGGAAAACAGAGCCAGCCTGGCTGGCAGAGGAGGGAGGACAAGGAGAAAAAGTAACAGTGAGTTTTCACTTTTTCAGGCTTATTCCAATATGAAAGTTTTATTACAGATAGTACTGGTGGTGGTAGCTTTATTTTATATATCAAAGTCATGCAATGGGAGGTATGAAGTATGTAGGAGAGCTGGGTTGCTTGCCTCTGGGCTGTACCAGTAAGAAATATACCTCACTTTCATCCTGGCCCCGCCCCTTCCACCTAAGGCCCAGCCCCTTCCGCGGCAGGACATGGTGGGGGGGCAGAGTGGGCCCCATACCAGTAAGAGCTGTATTTTACTTTCACCCCTGTTTGTTGGTCAGAGACAAAAGCTTTTGAGCTGCAGCATCTGTGACACCCCGAATGTCTTTCCCAGACTTGAAGAGCAGCTCTGTGTAGTTTGAAAGCTTGTCTCTCTCACCACCAGAGAATCAACTGGGATTTTTCCAATCGCTAAATCCTTCTGTAAAAGCATGCGATCCACTGGAAAAAAAGCTTACATGGAACGCAGTAAACATTTCCAGTAGATGGAGGGTAAATAAATCAGTTTCACACAACAACTTCACCTTTGTGCAGATGAAATTAAAAAAAAGTTCTTTAGAAAACATTTGTTGCTTCCCTGCAATTACCCGTGCAGAATTCAGGAAGTGTTCTACAGCCAAATTTCAACACACAGCCAAATCTACAGCAACCTCAAACTGTGACCGCCATTTTCATCATATTTTCTCCTCAGTGCAGGATCTGAAGGAACTTGGTTAGTGGTAGATCTCTTGCATTATCTTTAGCTTTTCTCTTCTTGCACAGCTTTGAGTGTCGTCATACAGTGCTCTATTTCTATGGCCTTTCCTTCTGCTGGCAAATTTTCAATGTTACCAGCTCCAGGTGGGCTGCATTGCTTCATGTCGTTTTCTTCTCAAACACCAGAATTCTCTTGTAGGGGCTTCTCTGGGTTTTAAAACTAAGACACTCTTGTTGACTTAATTAATCCACCCCCAACGAACAGTGATAGCACTGTCCACACCAGCACTTAGGTGGTTCACACCCCTGAGCAACATGCATTATACCGCCATAAGTGGTAGTGTAGACAGAGCCTAAAAATGTCTGAAAACTTTTATCACCTCTGAGTGTTTCAAATGGTTCAGTGCAAAGCTGGTTCCAAAAGGGATCAACATCATCTCGCTGCTGTTTTGACAAAGACAGCAACACACTTGGGCTAAAGGTGCCATCAGGCCACGACATTTTGCTAGCTAAGCAAATTTAACTGCCACACTTTCACAATTTGAGTAAATGAGCAAGCGGCAAAAAGAATGGGAAAGTTTTCTATCTTTACCCGTTCTGGGCACATGGCCAAAAACATAATAAAAAGCAGGTTTGTTTTTAAACATGCTACAAACACATAGCAGCAGCGTGGGATTTGACTTAGCTATAAAAGTTAGTTCTTAGCTTTAACATCTTTATTTAACTGTAATTTTTGAAATATTTAATTGTTTCAGACTTGTAAATCCCAATTTTGAGATAAGGAACCTATAAATCTTAAAATATAACCAAGTACCTTCCCCCTGTTGATTACTGATTACTCTCGCCCCTCGCTCCACCGATATGGTCACAAGGTGCCCGTTATCTACTGGGTAATGAGCGTTGGGATAGGGCGGAGGTTCGATCACTGGATGCCCTTGGGGGGGTGACAAGTGCCCCGAGGGTAGCAATGGGGATAACGCAAACAATCAGTCGTGGGGTTAAAAATTGAAGGTTTATTGAATGGGTCACAGGTGAGGATAAGGAACAACTCAATACTAGTTACAACTTGGGCTTACAATATAATACCAGAACAAATAATAAAAATAGTGCAATTACAAACAGAAGCTGACCCTGGTACTTCTCTAGGTCCCAGTAGTTATTCAGGTCCTTCCAGGGGTTAGTAAGGGTGGTATTGGTGCTATTATTAACCATAAATGCAATAACTCGTCTAAATAAAAGCAAAATGCAATAAGACAACTACAGCTTGCCGTGAGACTCCGGCTTACAACACAATACAGACTCAGTTAGCTAACAAAAATAGCAAAATCAGCACCCAGGCATACTCACACACACAAACCACGAAAGTTTCATCATCACCGGTAATCGGGTAGGCTCCTTAAAACTCGCGGCCGAGGGAGACCTCGAGGTGATCAGGCTCAGTTACAAGGTCCAGCTTTTTTCGTTTCTCCCTGTCCACTCTATACGCACTGGGCAATTTATAAAGGTAATGACGTGTTCAATTTTTCGGCTAGGTTTCTCCTAATTAGGAGACTTGCAGGTGCCTCGTTACCACCCTCGGGGGGGGCGTTTCCTGGAAATGGCTGACCACAAAATTTGCCTAGCATCAAACGGTAACTTACAGGAAATGTTTTTCACTTGAAACTGTGTGCTCGTTTCCTGAACATGGAGGCCAGGGCAGAAAGCTGCTTAAAGCTGCAGCAAAAAAAAACAGGCACTAACATGCCCCCGTGCCCTGGGCTCCATGTGAACGTTATGCCTATACCTCAGATTCCTCGTCCGACTCGCCGTCCCCTTCTACAAGAGGGCGTGTGTCGGGGGAAGAGGCAATGTAGGCCGACCCGATAACACGATGGACGCAGGCTTTTAAGCAGGCACAGCCAAGGCAGAGCAGGATACACCCGACCAGGAGGGAGATAAAGAGAGATTGGAAATAAGCCTTGTAGGCTCCGAGACCCAACCAATCGAGCCAGGACCAAAATCGGAAGGTCTCCCTGGACTCACGCACGGCGGTTCCTAAAGCCCTGAGGTTATTAATTACTTCCGTTAAATTTCCAGATAAGAAGAAACAGAGACACAACACTTATTCTTAAACTGTGGGTACATAGATATGAGGGTCTCACAAAAATCCCGTGATTGCAACAGAAATTGTATCATTAATCGGTTCTGAAAAGAATAATCTGATAATTCCGTTAGCTGCTGATTAACTAAATTAAAACATTTTGCGGTGGTATTTGCCAGCGTTTCAATAGCCAGTGATTGGAATAATACTTGCTCACGTAATAACATATATCCAACGGGGTTAAACGAGACCACTGAAGACACTACAGAGGACAGCGCACCCTTTGCCTTTTCCCACCAACCCCAGGAACGTTGAACCCGTCCGGCTGAGTTGGGATGCCAGGTCTTAACATAAATACCACCCCCTTTTATCAGGATAGAGCCAATGGTACATATACCTCTAGGGTTAGGGGGGAGCGCCGTATAGGCTGCCTCGCCACACAGCCAAAAGTGACCGGGTCTGGGGGACCAAGGGGAAAAGGCAGAGTTCTGACATGCCGAGCCTCCCTTAAAAACTAACTTCTTAATGTGGCTGTGGGATAGATATGTGTGTTTAAGAGGCTGATAGAATTTTTTGCCACTATAAGTGATGCCGCCGGACCCAATTTTCCAGCCGCGGCTACTGCATAAAACGGGGGGTGGGGACGTACGATTGAAAATAGGGCTGCTGGCCGTCTCATTTCCGTCTACAAGCTGCCACTGGGAACAGTTGGGGTAGGCCCCAACCCAAATGATTTCTGTTCGATTATTTCCCAAAAAGGCCCAACAATGGGATGCCATGGGCCTTTCTCCAGGTGACAAGGGGAGTGGGCCCATACGACGTACCCTAGTTTCATTAAAAATAGAAAAAACAAGAGGTGAAATGGGGTCAAAAAGATCGTTTGTGCAACCTGTCCATTGTACGGTGGGGAGCCACTGAGCAAAGGGGGAAGAGCAATTAAGGGGACCATTAATGCTACTAAAATTAAACACTAAAGGCAATAAATCAAACAAAGGCCTATTTACAGACAGCCTATTGGAACATGCAAGGCAGTTATCAGAGGTCAGTGAGGATAAGTCGATGTTTCCTCCCAGGGCTTCCTGGATCCAATAGGCTGCGAACATAAGCTGATGGGTATTTTCGCCCACAGGATACGGATGTCTTAGGTTCAGCAAATCTGGGCCCTCCTGGTTGTCGTCCCGGCTTCCCGCTGCTATGGCGAGCTGCAAGACAAAGCAGAAGGCGGCCTTATTGGCCCCCGTTAGTTCGCTCCTGACTCAGAACGTTTGCTTATCCAGTTATGGTGGACCAAGGTGTGGTTGCCCTGGACATCCACAACCGTATAGGTATTGGGATATTTACCTGCAGTTACAATTTGTGCAGCGTAGGGTTCTTGGTGACCTGAGGCCTGTGGCTCAGCCACCCAGACAAGTTGGTCAGGGTGATATACGGGGGTCCAGGGGCCTCTAGGCCTGGGGCTGATTTCAGGCCAACGAGAATAGTTTGCATTGAGGGAGATAAGAACCTGTGGTAATAGCGCACTCCAACCCTTATAGTCAACGTTGGGATTAACTGAACGTATCATGGTTTTCAGAACCCCGATTTTCCGCTCTACAACGCCATTACTTTCGGGGTGATATTTTAAGTGAATATGGAGGGAGGCCCCCCATCCCAACACCAATGCTTCAAAACGCTTGCTGGTAAAAGGAGGTCCCCCATCTGCTTGAACTTCGGAGGGCACACCCCATGCTGCGGCCACCTGTTGCAGCGCCCCAGCCGCAGCCGTGGTGGTATTCAGGGGGATGCAGTGAGTTTGACGGGAGCCCAAATCCACCATGAGAGCCTTTGGGTGGCGACGGGCTCCAGGTAGGGGTCCCATTAAATCTATTTGCCACACCGCGCCGGGAGGAAAGTACTCTGCAGCGTACGCCCACCGCTCGTAACGCGGGCGGTTTTGGGACTTGATTTGTGCACACTTAAGGCAGGACTGCACTATTCTTTCGCAGTCCTGCCGCCGTACCTCGGGTTTTCCCTGAGCACCTAGGGCTAACTGATTGTATAGGCGGCCGCTAGGCAAATGCCCCCAATCCTCATGAAGCCATCGGAGGAATGGGTTGGTTTTGAGCTGGAGCTGTTGCCCCAGGCACACTTGGGGCGCTTGAATTTCCCTTGTTTTTTGATCCAATTTGGAGTGGAGGGGGTTAGAATCAGGACGATGCGACGGGCAATGGGTTATAAACCAGGGCCGGGAGAACTTACGTACAAGGTTGAAAATAGTGTCCCACAGGGGCGTAAATGCTGTGGGGTTAGCCTCTCCCATGAGAATGCTGAGACAAAATTGTGAGTCTATGCCCAACACGACTTGAATAGAAACGGAATGGGCCTGGGTAACGTGCTGGGCAGCGAGAAGGACCCCATGGACTTTGCTATGCTGGGCCGATGAACCCGGGGGAAGGAGATCAACCTGGAAGTGGTCGCATTTAGCACAGAGGACTCCTGCCCGGGGGGTCGGGGAAGTGCCCCCGTCGGACACAATCCAGGGGTCATATTTTGTTTCTATACACAAGGGCTCTGAGGCTGCTGGGAATCGGACATCGTTTGGCAGCAATTTAAGCGTCCATTCCTGCCACGTGATTTCCCCCAAATAACACAGCTGTTGCCAAGTTAGGCTGGTCCCGTGAAAACTGGGGGGGGGGCAGCCGCATGAGCCAAGGAATGAGGTGTACCTGTGGGCCGATCAGGGTTCCTTTACTAAATAGCGGAGCCCAAATGCGTGCCTCACCTGCGGCTAGCAACATAAGTCCTATGGGTCCATATCGATACTGAGGGCCCTTGAGCCGTCGGGCCCAGTTATAGACCGGTTGCCCGTCTTGTGATACTGAGTACCCATAGTGATGTTGTGTAAAGAAAAGGGTAATGGTAAAAGGTGAGTCCCTTTTATATCGCGCTAGCCGTGGGTTAGAGGCAAACCAGGCGGCTATTCGTTCCAGGCTTTTTTGGGCCTCAGGACTCCATATTTCCCGTTTCCGTTTGGACAAGAGGGGTTCCTGGATCGTTTCCAGGTCTACAAGGTGTTTATCTGGGATGAAGTGTCGGTGATAATTAATTAGGCCTAAAAGTCTCTGTAGTTTCTTTTTATTCTCGGGCGGGTCTTTTACCCAAGGGTCTAGAATTCCCGAGGTGGGTTGGCCACAGTTGGAGGGGTCATAATGTTGGCCTAAGAAGGAAAAGCTTTGAGAGGGCACGAGGTGGCTTTTTGTCTCATTAATTCGCCACTCATTGGCCTTTAGTTCGGCTACCACGGTGTTAGTTACGTGTTGGACTCTGTGTTCGTTGGGCCCAATTATGATTATGTCGTCCACATAGGCTAAAATGGTGGTGCCCCCAGTGGCTTCTACCCCTTTTAAGGTTTTTGCAAGAGCGGATGTGGCCAAGGCGGGGGAATTACAGAACCCTTGAGGGCACACCTTCCACTGGTACTGTGCGCCCTGGAACGCGAAGTTTAGGATTTGGGGTTTGTCCTCTAACGGGATTTGATAGAACATATCCTTTAAATCCAGGGTGCAGGCCCACCTCCCACTGGCATCGCTTAGCTGCTGCCTTATTTCTGGAATGGTGGCCGGGCCCGCGAATGGAAGGTGTCGGACTCGACTGTTTGCTTGTCTATAGTCGATGACCAATCGAAATTCAGAGGGGTTGCCGGGCTTGGGGATACCCCAGCCGGGCGATAGATAGTTTGACGCGGTTGCCTGTGCTATCCGTCCCTCCTTTAATAATTGGTTGAGCAGTTGCTTAATGAGGGGGATGCCTTCAAGTTTCGTGGGAATAGGGGAAAATTTCCATGAACTGTTATTAACAAGCTTGGGGCTATAAGGGGGGGGGGCATCGGGCGACAGGGTGACAGGCAGGGCCTGACAGACCTGTTTTTGTAATCGTAGTCGTTTTATATCCCCAACCCCCAGCAAATTTGTTCCTCCCAACAAAGCCTTAACTTTCCGTTTATACCCTTTGTGAATCAGAGTAAAGCAGACTACAGGTTTTTCTTCAATGCTGTTAAGACCCTGAATAAACATAGTAGAACTTGTGGGTACATGCGGTACATCGGGTTTAATAACGGAGATTTGAGCTCCGGTGTCCAACAGGAAAGATACAGGGGTGTGAAGGGTTTTGGGACCGGCTACCAATAGGGTGTAATATGTTCGGTCATCCCAAGTCTCTGTGGAGGCCGGGGCGCACCCGGCCTCTACTCGTTTTTTGTTCTCAAATAATCGTCCCAATCCTTCCATCCTAACTGTTTTCCCAGGTCTTGCTGTTGAGAGTTAGACATCTTCTGCAGTGCTTCCTTGGGGATCCCCTTATGTAATAGGAACCCAAAAAGTGCCCTTTCAGCCTTGGTACGTTCAGGGTGCTTAGGTTGACCCTTATTAACAGGGTTCTCAGCTGGAAGGGCTGAGATGGGGCTCTTGGGGGCTTGTGGCATTCGAAGACGGGACATAGCCTCATATAAAGTAATAAGAGGTCGCCCAATCCAACCATGCAGCAGCAGGGTTCCCCCTGTGTCAATCGGTGGGGCGCCATCTATGGCTAAGTCCACTGCATCACTGTTGACCGGGATCTGAGTGGGGTCCCCGACATAAATGAGCGGTGTGTTCGATTGGATTTGCTGCGGATTCAAGTTCAAAGGCACCATCTGTGGGTCCCACATTACGATGGATGGCCCGGCAATAGCCCATATGATTTCATGGGGTGTATTTATGCTGCCGGGAGGTATATACATGCCCTTAAAACTGCCCTTCATGGCTAAAGAGGCTGCGGCTGGTGTAGTAAGTGGCCAGACCCCATTTCTTAAGAGGTTATGGCCTGAAAATCCTCCTGACCAGGTGGACGTTTTGGCCAAGAGACTAGCCTCCTCCCTGTTCACTATCTCTGCCCCGTAATCCAGGGCCAGACGGCCCAGCTAAACGAGGGCGGGCTCGCTCTCCCCACGCCTGGTGTCTACCATAAACTCCTTCAATTCTGCCTTAGTGCGGGTACGATATTCGGTGGTAGTAGTAATTTGGCCTGTATTAGAGTCCACCTTGCTTTTTGTAATAGCAACAGGCATTGCCTCCATCTGCATCTCCTTCTCAGGCGCAGGTGGGGCTGAGGGGAGAGCAGGATAGATCGAAGAGAGAGGGGGGCCTTCATAGGGGGGTGGGTTTCTGCCAGCCTGACTCCCGTCCTCCTGCTCCTTGTCACTCATCTCGCTTTCTGCGCTATCGGTGCCGTTCGCGGCGGCCTGTTTAGCGGCATAGTGCTTCCATGAAGGACCGCACAGAGGTCCAGCGCTTTGTTTAGTGCGCTGAACAAGACCGTGGACACGTCTTCCGACTTATACTCATCTGGTCTAAGTTTCTTTGACCGCTTGGTCTGTTCTAATTCCTCCATTAATTGGGTTAGGAACCCGTGGGCTGGGTCACCCAGCTGTACCCGGGGCGGGGGTATGAGTTTAGAAATGGTGGCCCCGGATTTTTTAACGATACAGCTACACTCCTTCCAAATGCCAGACGGTGTCTCGGTCCGACTAGTATCCGCAACCCCCATGCACTGGGGTTGCAGGGAACTATCGGCCGGCTGACACTTAAACGTGGGATGGCAATGGAGGAGACATCCTACGGCGGTCAGGGTTAACAAGGTCGTATAGCTTTTTGACCCTGACCCTGACTCTAACACACAAATCCAATCTAGGGTGGGCCTCTCAGATTGTCTGCTGGCCACTTGGTGAAATTGTAGGTGTTGAAATTGCTTGAGCTCAGACTGTTCACGGTCCCCACTACGCCACGGACACTGACCCTCCCGAAGGCATCCTGTTCGTGACGCCATGTTGATTACTGATTACTCTCACCCCTCGCTCCACCGATATGGTCACAAGGTGCCCGTTATCTACCGGGTAATGAGCGTTGGGATAGGGCGGAGGTTCGATCACTGGATGCCCTTGGGGGGGGTGACAAGTGCCCCGAGGGTAGCAATGGGGATAACGCAAACAATCAGTCGTGGGGTTAAAAATTGAGGGTTTATTGAATGGGTCACAGGTGAGGATAAGAAACAACTCAATACTAGTTACAACTTGGGCTTACAATATAATACCAGAACAAATAATAAAAATAGTGCAATTACAAACAGAAGCTGACCCTGGTACTTCTCTAGGTCCCAGTAGTTATTCAGGTCCTTCCAGGGGTTAGTAAGGGTGGTATTGGTGCTATTATTAACCATAAATGCAATACCTCGTCTAAATAAAAGCAAAATGCAATAAGACAACTACAGCTTGCCGTGAGACTCCGGCTTACAACACAATACAGACTCAGTTAGCTAACAAAAATAGCAAAATCAGCACCCAGGCATACTCACACACACAAACCACGAAAGTTTCATCATCACCGGTAATCGGGTAGGCTCCTTAAAACTCGCGGCCGAGGGAGACCTCGAGGTGATCAGGCTCGGTTACAAGGTCCAGCTTTTTTCGTTTCTCCCTGTCCACTCTATACGCACTGGGCAATTTATAAAGGTAATGACGTGTTCAATTTTTCGGCTAGGTTTCTCCTAATTAGGAGACTTGCAGGTGCCTCGTTACCACCCTCGGGGGGGGGGGGGGGTTTCCTGGAAATGGCTGACCACAAAATTTGCCTAGCATCAAACGGTAACTTACAGGAAATGTTTTTTGCTTGAAACTGTGTGCTCGTTTCCTGAACATGGAGGCCAGGGCAGAAAGCTGCTTAAAGCTGCAGCAAAAAAAAAACAGGCACTAACACCCCTCTCCCTGTTTTTGTTTGTAATTGTGATTTTTATGAACCAATGGCTGATCCTAGGTGGAATAGGTCCATAAGAAAGGATTATGTTGTAATAATTGGGCCTGCACAATTTGGGTACATTTGACTTCAACTGTAAAAAGTGAATGAAAGTTAATAAAATGTCACACTAACCTTATAACAACAATTGTTGCTGGGAAAATGTGCAAAAAGGAGCCAAAGGCTAGCTTAGCCCAAACAAAAAGGCCTATCAATGCAACTCAAGGACTGTGTTAAAACCATGCCTGATAATCAAAATAAGTGTGGAACTAGAAATCAGTAAATCAAAATTGCTATGTCAGAAATGAGGCCTGCTTCCTACCATTAACTGGTGAACAAATTAATAAGAGGATGGCCTATTCTGCCTAACACTCCCTTTGGGGGGTTTTAGAAAGAAGACTTTTGGGGAAAAATTACCAGCAGCAGCAGCAGCAGCAGCAGACACTCTCTGCCAAAGCCAGCTGCAGTGACGTTTACAGCATGGTTCCTACCTCTACTGCAGGGGTCGGCAACCTTTCAGAAGTGCTGTGCTGAGTCTTCATTTATTCACTCTAATTTAAGGTTTCGCGTGCCGGTCATACATTTTAATGTTTTTTAGAAGATCTCTCTCTACAAGTCTATATATTATATAACTAAACTATTGTTGTACTATAAAATAAACAAGGTTTTCAAAATGTTTAAGAAGCTTCATTTAAAATTAAATTAAAATGTTGATCTTACGCCACCGGCCTGCTCAGCCCACTGCTGGTCTGCGGTTCTGTTCACCTAGGCCAGCAGTGGGCTGTGCGGGGCCTGTGGCCGGGACCCCAGCTGGGAAGGGTCTGGCAGCCAGAACCCTAGACCAGCAGTGGGCTGTGTGGGGCTAGTGGCCGGGGCCCCAGACCAGCAGTGGGCTGGGGGTGAAGGGTCTGGCCAGGAGCTAGAATGAGGGAGGGGGCTCAGGGTTGGGGCAGGAGGTTTGGGTGTGGGGGCACTTACCTGGGCAGCTCCCATTTGGTGTGAGGGGTGCCGGTGGGAATGTGAGTGAGGGTGCAGGGGCTCCTGTTTGGTGCTCACAGTGAGGCTAGGGATGTGCAGGGTGCATGGGATGTGGGGGGGCTGGGGATGTGGGGGGTGCAAGAGTCAGGGCAGAGGGCTGGGGGCATGTGAGGGGGGTGCAGGTGTCAGGGTAGGGGGCTGGGTATGTGTG
Organism: Gopherus flavomarginatus; assembly: GCF_025201925.1. Taxonomy (NCBI): domain Eukaryota; kingdom Metazoa; phylum Chordata; order Testudines; family Testudinidae; genus Gopherus; species Gopherus flavomarginatus. The sequence continues at coordinate 22,181,286 of NC_066637.1, read as the reverse complement.
GGGGTGCCAGTCAGGGCTGGGGTCATGGGGGGGCTGAAGGAGTCAACAGAGGGCTGGGTGGTACAGGGCTCAGGGCCGGGGCCTGGGGGTGCAGGGCTCAGGGCAGAGGGCTGTGTGTGTGTGTGTGTGCGTCAGGGCTCAGGGCAGAGAGCTGGGTGACTGCTCCCCCCGAACCCACAATCCCCCCTGCTCCTTGTCCCGACTACCCACTCCTGGGACCCCACCCCTTATCTAAGCCTCCCTGCCCCTTATCCCCTGACTGCCCGCTTAGGACCCTACCCCCTACCTGTCCCGACTGCCCCAATCCTTATCCACACCCCCTGGACTCCCATGCCTACTAACCGCTCCTTGCCCCCTGACAGGATCCCCAGAACTCTGGACCCATACAACCCCCCCCCCCGCTGCTCCCTGCCTGCCCCAGCCCCTCTCCACACCCCTATCTCCTGACAGTCCCTCCAGAACTCTCGACTCATCCAACCCCTGCAGCTCCTTGTGTCCTGACCACCTCTCCAGAGACCCCCCCACCCTAACTGCTCCCCCAGGACCCTCTTTGCTCCCTGTCCCCTAACTGCGCTGACCCCTATCCACCCCCCAAACAGACCCCAGGACTCCCATGCCCCATCCAACCCACCCTGCTCCCTGTCCCTTGACTGCCCCCACCCCTTACCCAACCCCCCAGGCCACGGAGCTGGCCCCCTTACCATGAGGCTCCTTGCTCATCTGGAGCCCTGCCCCCAATGCCACCACCCCAGCGCACGCATCCCTGCTCCGCCCCTCAGAGCGCTGAGTGCGCAGCACCAGGACTCCGGATGAGCGGGAAGCATCTTTCCCTCCCCACGGAGCGAAACGCTGCCCCGTGAGAGCGCCTAGCCCCAGCCCCCAGAGCGCTGCGCGCACAGCGGCAGGGTCTAGGGAAAGGCGAGGGAGGGGGCAGTGGCTTGCTGCGCTCGGGCCGACACTCCGGCCTGGGACCGCGGACGCCGCGGCTTGCTGCATCGGCAGGATTTTTAATGACACTCGGAGTCCCAGCAGGCAGCTGCATGCCATTAAAAATTGGCTCGTGTGCCATCTTTGGGACGCGTGCCATAGGTTGCCGACCCCTGCTCTACCGTCTCCTGGGAGCTCAGGATCTACTCCTTCATCGTTCAAATGCTGACAGAGATTCGGGCTGGAGAGAGGGACCCAGGTGACATGGACAGAGCAGGTGGAGGTGGCAAACTCCCAGTCACCATCTGCTATATGAGACTTTATCATGCACCAGCACCTTGTGTCCTTTCCTTCCACACCTTATTTCTCTGTCCAATCCTTCTCCTTTTTTCTTCTGTCTAATACAAGTCTGGATTAGTCAACCAAGGCAGCAGAGTTTGCAATGGGGCTGTAAGCCTGTGACCAGGAAGGCAATGCCCTGAACAGCCTGATGATGGAGCACGTTTGCCAGGTCTCAGAGCTGCTGATCAGACCGGGTGCTGGGCCTCCGTTCCTCCAGCAGGAAGCTGGCAAGTGAAAGGCAACCAGGGCCCCCCAAAGGATTCAGGGGGCCTGGGGCAAAGGGGGGGAGCTGCAGCGCTTGTATTCACCTGGCAGCGGCCTGGGTCTCCCATGGCATTTCAGCAGTGGGGGGCCCTTCGGTTGCTCCGCGTCTTCGGCAGCACTGAAAGGCCCCCCGCCACCGAAATGCCGCCAAAGTCCCGGATCGCCGCTGGGCCAGGGCTCGCAGGGCCCCTGCGGGGCCTGGGGCAAATTGCCCCACTTTCCCCTCCCCCCCGGGCAGCCCTGAAGGCAACATGAGAGACCAAAGCTGCATGTTTTGTCTTCATTGTTCTGTTCTCTCCCTTCTTATCTTTGTATTGCAGGAAATGGGACGAGACTGTAACAACAGCTCCAGCCCATCTCAACTAACATCTTGGCTTTTCTTCAAAGAGGACAGTTGTTGCCATCTGAGACAGTCAGACAACAGGGTATTTCCTGCTAAAATCTCTTCCAGCTGAGGGGAACAAGGGATGTTGTTAAAATAAAAGCTTGACTTAGTACTTGACATTCAAGTGCTTTAGCTATTTTTCCTTTTCTGTACCTTTAATAATGGAGCTAAAAATAAGTCCTGGTACGAAGCAGGCAGAAGTCTCTGTACAACAGACCCTGGCCCTTGTTTAAAACTGGTTAATGTTGGACAGTGACAGCATCATACCTTTAACTCTTCGGGCCCATTTATTCTGTCTAAATGCAGCAGGCCCACTGTGACATACTATACCTTGAGGAAGCATCTTGTAAGCCCCATATTCCTCATCTGTATATAATTGTGATCTTACATATAAAGCATGCCTTGTAAGGTATCAGGGGAAAAGTTATGATCTGCTGAAAGTCATTTCTCGATCCATAGATGTATATCATTAATGCATATGGAGTTATGAGAATTGTGGTATATGGGTGTCACTAAAACATGCTGTAAGTTGGGGGATCAGCCAGATATTAACTCCCCAGAGGCAACAGCAAGGAAAGTAGCCAACACCCAGGTCAAGTGTCAATCAACCAATCAACAACCAGTGTCCAGCAAGGGAGCTACAATGCAGTGACTGACCTGCGTGAGGCCCCACCAGGGGAATTCCTCAACCTGCACTGGAGACTCAGCAATGCCCCCAAACATGCCTGGACTTGTTTTCCAAGCATGTGGACTGAGGATATCAAACAGACACAGTGGCAGGCGTGAAAGTAACTTACAGGACTTACTGGTACTGCTGGAGTCCTGAGGAAGGCGGGGCCTCTCAAGATTTAAAGGCCCTGGGGAAGCAGCTGTGGCTGGGAGACCCAGGGCCTTTAAATCAACCAGGGGCTCCCAGCTGCAGAGGTGGCTAGGAGCCCCCTGGGGCTCTGTCCACCAGGGGGAACCCTGAGATTTGCAGGGCTGGGGCAGGGATTTAAAGGGCCCAGAGCTCCTGCTGCCGAGGGAAGCCTGGAGCCCTTTAAATCCTGGCCCCAGCCCAGCTGCCAGAGCCATGGCCGGGATTCAAAGGGCTCTGGGCTGCCCGCCACTGCGGGGAGTTTTGAGCCCTTTAAATCCCCACCCCAGCTCAGCCGCCAGATCCGCAGCCAGGGTTGAAAAGGCTCTGGGCTGCCTGCAGCAGCAGGGAGCTCTGAGCAATTTAAATCTCAGCAGCAGCCGGGATTTAAAGGGCTCAGGGCTGCCCACAGCCGCGGGCAGCCCAGAGCCCTTTCAATCCCCGCTGTGGAAGTCGATGTGGTCCAATACAGCGTATTGGCTCTTGCTGGTACGCTGTACCGGACCGGACCAGCTTACTTTCACTTCTGACTGTATGTATGTGTATGAGCGTGTCACAAACAATGCAGCTTCAGCCTGCCACCAACCAGCAGCGACCCCAGCAACCGGCCCCTGTGGGCTACTGCCTGCAGAGAGCCAGCAGGTGCTGCTGGGCTGGGTCTGCCAAGGAGTAAGTAACCAAGGCAAAAACCAGCCAGACAGCCAGGGAGGGAGCCGGGGGGGGGAGGGGAAGTCAGGGGTGAATGAAGGACAACTGGAATAGCCTTCATGAAATATGCAAAATATTTAGACAAAGTTTTGTCAATTTCAGCCTCTACACTCTGCAGGCAGGTCAAAACAAAAAGAGATCTGAGATTGCACCCGATATCCTAAGGACATTTCAGGTGTTTAAATCAATATATAAAGAGGGTGGATTGGAATGAAAATTACTATTTCTTTCAAAGGAGGCACAATAATTTTCCTGAATATTCAGTTTTCCCCCCCAATCCCTTTGTGGTTTTGTCTATGGGGGCTATTTGCTTTCCCTGTGAATCTTTAATTGCTTTGCCCAAAACAAACTCTAATCATCATGACACATCTTTCCACCATGTTTTTTGTGTTGTTTTTTTTTAAACAGTAACATTTCAAAGAGGATCGCAAGCAGTTTGGACATCACAACCATGATCCTCTGCTGGGGAGGGAATGGGACAGATTTGAACTTGGAAATGGTTCCTGATTTTGATTGTGTTTAGGAGATCCCCTCATCCCGGGGGCAGAAAAGAACTGCCCCTGCCATGGTCACACACACCCAACAACAACTGGGAGTGAAATTAACAAGGATACCAGAAACGGCTCCTAACTCTGGGCACTGAACTGCACAGGGAACAGTGAGTTTAAACTGTTCTTTTGCAAGCAGCAGCAGCCGGCATCTCAGCCAGTGTCCCTACTGCAAGCTAGAGCCTAGAGGAGAACCCCTGCTGGGGATGGGGAGGGAGGAATGCAGAGCCTTGTCTGCAGTCTGGCTGGAGGAGGGGGAGGGAGGAGCCAAGAAACCAATGTGACAGTGAGTCTTCCCCTTCCACCTGCTTTTATTAGCTCTGGATTTAAGCTGTGCAGCTAAATGCTTGTATTTGTTGTGTATATTAGTATTAGAGAGATCTCGTCATCCAGGGGGCAGAAAAGGACTGCCCCTGCCATGGTCAAACACACCCTCCCCTCGACTCCCTTCCCCCAGCCACTGTGAGTGAAATTAACAAGGATGCCAGAAACCTAGCCCTGGGGGCTGAACCATCAGGGAACAGCTGAGTTTAAACTACTCTTATGCAGGGAGCAGGCTTCTCTCTCCCTCCCTCAGTCTCCTTTTCTTACCGGTCCTCCGTACTGGCCCGTACCAGCTTACTTTCACCTCTACCCAGTGGCCACATGCTGGGCCTTTCTCCTTCACCCACCTACACTGCAAGCAACAAAGGACACTCTGAAGACTCCACATGAGGGGACTGGCCAGATTTCAAGGGTGAAATCTGTGTACTATGAACTGCAATATCCAGTGAGGTGAGAAAAACTGCTTAATCTAAATGTTCCCCAGTCTAATAGGGTTGAGAGTTTAGACTGCGTGCTTATATTTTCTTTTCTTTTGGTAACTCTCTCTGACTTTTTGTCTATCACTTAATATCACTTATTTACTACAAAAGAGATTTAAAACTTGTTTAGCTGTTTTTCTTTACCAGTGATTTTCTATGACATATGGGGCAAATCTGCTCAGGTTTACAAAGGCTGATGTATGTCCACTTTCCATTGCTGAAGTGGTGAACCAATTAATAAATCTGCACTGCCCATCTTGAGCAGTGCAAGATGGTATATTCCTGAGGTACTGTGCTGGGAGCTGTGGGGATTTGGCTGGTGCCTTTCTCTGTGTGATTCATGCAATAGAGCTGGGTGTGAGGTCTCCACATGCTGTTTTGCTGAGTGATCACAGCAGCTGGAGGGGTTTGCTGCTGGTCACTAGCTAGGCATGGTGGGAGACAGCCCAGGCTGGAGAGAGTTCAGGGGGCACAGTGGTCCCACAGTCCCAGGTTGCACCCTGGGGATCCTGTCACACCCATCTTCCCAAGGAGCGGGCCTGGTCTGACTCTTGCTCCTTCTTGGGGTATCTAGGGACTCAGCTGGACCCTGATATCAACAAAGAATCCCAGTCCCTGCTAGAGCTGGGCCTAAGACAAAAACTGGGTCCTACCCACCCAGGTTTTAGTTTTGCTTCTATAGCAAAGTAGCTCCCAGTGTCTCTGCTGTTGCCTGAACTGAGCTAGAACTAGAGAGGAAAGCTCTTCTTGCAAGGCAAGAAGCTACAGGGGTTGGTCCCCCCTAGGAAAAAGATTTAAAGGGACCATGCTCTCTAAACCCCAAAGGGGTTACATAGTGAAAGTGTTTCCTAATATCTAACCTAGACCTCCCCCACTACAACTTGAGACCATTGCTCCTTGTTCTGTCATCTGCCACCACTGAGAACAACCGAGCTCTGTCCTCTTTGGAACCCTCCTTCAGGTAGTTGAAGGCTGCTATCAAATCCACCACCACTCTTCTCTTCTGCAGACTAAATAAGCCAAGATCCCTCAGCCTCTCCTTGTAAGTCATGTACCCCCCCACACCCCCCATCATTTTCATTGTCCTCTACTGGACTCTCCTCAGTTTGTCCACATCCTTTCTGTAGTGGGGGGCCGTTAGTTTTCTTGCAATAAGCCTTCTTGCAGCAAGCTTTCTTGCAACAAGGGCACACTGCTGACTCATATCCAGCTTCTCGTCCACTATAAGCCCCAGGTACTTTTCTGCAGAACTACCACTAAGCTAGTCGGTCTCAGTCACTTGTAGCAAGCCTTCTTGCAACAAGGGCACACTGTTGACTCATATCCAGCTTCTTGTCCGCTGTTATCCCCAGGTCCTTTTCTGCAGAACTGCCGCTTAGCCAGTCCGTCCCTAGCCTGTAGTGGTGCATGGGATTCTTCCGTCCTAAGTACAGGACTCTGCACTTGTCCTTGTTGAACCTCATCAGATTTATTTTGGCCCAATTGTCCAATTTGTCTAGGTCCCTCTGGACCCAATCCCTACCCTCCAACATATCTACCTCTCCCCACAGTTTAGTGTCATCCACGAACTTGCTGAGGATGCAATCCATCCCATCATCCAGATCATTAATAAAGATGTTGAACAAAACTGGCCACAGAACTGACCCCTGGGGCACTCCACTTGATACCAGCTTCCAACTACACATCGAGCTGTTGATCACTACCCATTGAGCCCAACGATCTAACCAGCTTTCTATCCACCTTACAGTCCATGCATGCAATCCATACTTCTTTAACTTGCTGGCAAGAACACTGTGGGAGACCGTATCAAAAGCTTTGCTAAAGTCAAGGTATATCATGTCCACTGCTTTCCCCATATGCACAGAGCCAGTTATCTCATCATAGAGGGCAATCAGGTTAGTCAGGCATGACTTGCCCTTGGTGAATCCATGTTGACTGTTCCTGATCACCTTCCTCTCTGCCAAGTGCTTCAAAATGGATTCCTTGAGGACCTGCTCCAGGATTTTTCCAGGGACTGAGGTGAGGCTGACTGGTCTGTAGTTCCCCGGATTCCCCTTCTTCCCTTTTTTAAAGATGGGCACTATATTTGCCTTTTTCCAGTCATCCAGGACCTCCCCCAATCACCACGAGTTTTCAAAGATAATGGCCACTGGCTCTGCAATCACATCAGCCAACTCCCTCAGCATCCTCAGATGCATTAGATCCAGACCCATGGACTTGTGCAAGTCCAGCTTTTCTAAACAGTCCTTAACCTGTTCTTTCACCACTGAGGGCTGCTCACCTCCTCCCCATACTGTGCTGCTCAGTGCAGCAGTTTGGGAGCTGACCTTGCCTGTGAAGACCGAGGCAAAAAAAGCATTGAGTACTTCAGCTTTTTCCACATCATCTGTCAGCCATCCCCTGGGCGCAGGTGCTCCCAGCATGGCCTCGTCCCTCGGGTGCCCTTTTGTTACTCCAGCCTGTCACATCCAGCCTTCAATTTTCTCTCAGGGTCACGCTCCAGCTCCCCTCCACAACCCCAGCCAAGGAGCCGAGCCCCCAGAGGGTGGCACAGCACAGCAAATGTTCCCATGATCTTTTGACAGGAGGGAGGGGGGAGGATGTTAGGCTGGAAAACATGGACCTTTCATAACATGCACCATCACCTATCTGTCTCATCTGGTTTCTAAAGGCCCCTAATCACTGTAGGAGCCAGGCAAGAAGAGTGCACTGACCCACATCTTGGACAGTTTAGTTGGGTGAGGGCCAAATTCTCTGCCGGCAGCATCCCCGCAGGACTGTACCAGGTCTGTCCTCCAGCACAGCATGGGAGGCCCAGGGGCTGTGAGTCTGTTATAACCATAAGCTAGACATGCTTGGTCCTTAGCTCAAGCTGAAGCAACCAACACTTTTAGCTCTGGTGAGTCCCTGGTTTAATCTCTGGAGTATCAGACAAGATGGCGACATCACATGAGCACCAGCAATGAGAAGGGTGTTCAGTCCTCCTGGGCTAAAGGAGTGAAACTCTTGTCACTCAGGGCTCATCTCCAGTCCAGGGCCAGGGGCTCACCCACGCCGCTGGTGGTGCCCACTGGCAGGTGGAATCAGAGCCATGGCTGGCGGAGAAACTCTTAAGTAGCAGCCTCAGCCCTGCTCCTCTCCCATCAGCCTCTGGAAATGCAACTGTTACTTGTCTGAGTTTGTCCAAAGAAATTAGTACGTTCATCAACACACCATGGTATTTTCATGGCACTGGCGCTGGGGCACATCGTGATGCTATGTGGTTACCTGCTATCAAAACATTGCAGTGGGTGTCATTAAATACGTGCCATTGACAGCCACTGCCGCTGGCTTTAATGTGGCATTGGCAGGACTGCCTGTTATAAGTTCATGAAATACCAGGGGGTAGTATTAATTCTGCCCTGTTCTCCCTGCTACAAATCACGGGCAGCTCTATCGTAGGGCAAGACAAACATGGCAGGTGTCGGGGTGATGGCTGTACGTAGTAACGTGCTGTGAGACCATTATGCCACGACACCCCATGCTGCACTACAACGCAGTGAAGTTCTGCAGAGCCCAGGAGTTATTTCATGGCTCATTTGCCTCTCACGTGCTATGTGAGCTGGACCAGTCACCATGTGAGCAGCAGAGAGCAGGCTGGGCAGCAAGCCCATCAACAGAATGGAAACAGCTCTAAGTAAGCCGCACCTTGGGAAGGCCAGAGTCTCACGGGCTTCCTCGCAGTGGGGGGGCCGCTGTAGTGTGTAGGAGCAGGCTCACAGCCTAGTGTGGAGCACACAGGGATGCTACCTTACTTCTCTACACTACAGACATAGTGCTGGACAGGGAGTCCACAAACAGCCATTGGGCCTTCCAACCAAACATGTAGTCACCGGACACCCTTCATGGCAAAGCACAGGCCTCACTTGGCTGAAGCCCCATTAGCTGTAGGAGCTTCAGGGGTTATAGTCTCAAGAGACCGCCAGCCTAAGGGCTGGCACAGCCACCCGTACTGCTCCGGACTGGCTCTGGCCCACAGAGCCTTAACCAGCGGAGGACCATGCAGCCAGACTCCAGCAGGTGGAAGGATCTAGCTACTTCCCTGACCTCCAAGCAGCAGCTTAGTCCAAAGATTCAGGAAGGTATCTGCCATAAACAGAGGAGGGTGCCATCCCCATCCCATTAGGCTTCCTGTGTTGTTGGCTCACTGGTCCTTTTACAGAGGCAAAATATCCCAACCAGTGGTTTGTCCTGAGACTTTTATTGATGCAAATAATTCAGCCCTTTTCCCCCAATGCTGCCTTGGCTTCAGAAATCACTTCCCCAGCTGCGGCCAGGCAGCCCTTAGAGTCATGCAGCCGAGCATGGGGTCAAGGTTCTCCCAGGCTCTTTGACACACTGCAACCACTGCGCTTGTCAGGAGCACAGATGCTGTACCACAGCCAGTCCTGGAGTTGGCCCTGTGTCTCCCAGCCATCAGGCCACCCCCATGTTCAGCCTTCCCAAAGCCCTGGCCATGATGTTTGGCCCCAGCATGCCTTGGTGGGTTTATGGGCTGGCTCCAGCCCAGGGGCACAAGCTGTGAAGTATGAACCGGCTTTCTGTTTTCCTGTGGGGAACCATACTGGCATAGACTGAGAACAAACAGGGAAGCCGCAGAACCTGGAGCCAAGGGCTTGCTCTGCTCGGGAGACGCCAGGAACCTAAGCCAGCATGTGGTTTCAGCTTCTTTATTTGCAGAGTTGGATTCAAATATACATTTACTGGAGGCCACAGACACAGAACATGTCCCAACCACGTTGTTAGGCTGTCTTGAAAATACCCCTTTGGCAAATAGCCTTCACCTCTGCCAACCAGGCCAAGTTTCCAGCTTGGAGATGCAGCCCAGGCAGTTCACCTCGCACGCACAGGGCCATGCCAAGTTAAGCATGGTGGTTTCATTGCATGACGCAGAGTGGCCCAAGGGAGGGAAGGGAGCAGGGCTGTGGGCACCGTGTGAGATGGGTGACATTCCACGTGACAGCTGTTCTTCACAGCAACGGTGGAAAGAGAGAGACACTTGCAGAGAAAGGGGGTTGCTGCAGCATCATTGAACTGCAGGAACCCAGGTTAACTGGGCCCTGCTGTGCAGCGCAATGCACAGACACAGCGAGAGACAGCCCCGGCCCCTCGAGTTTGAAGCTTACAACTCGACAAGCCAGCCAAAGGCTGGGGGAGGACAACAGGGACAGAACAGGGAAGTGACCCAGCTAGGACTTCCAACTTTCTACTCACAAAACTGAACACTCTTGCCCTGCCTCGCTCCTCCTCCAAAGCTCCGCCTCTTCCTTGCCCATTCTGAGGCCACACCCCCTTCTCACTCCATCACAGCTCCCCCCCTTGCTCACTCTCCCCACCCTCACTCACTCGCTCATTTTCAGCAGGCTGGGGCAGGGGGCTGGGGGGTGGGAGGGAGTGAGGGCTCCAGGGTGGGGCCATAAATGAGGAGTTCAGGGTGTGGGAGGGGGCTCCAGGCTGGGGGTGGAGCCGCGGGGTTCGGAGTAGGGGAGCAGGCTCTGGGTTGAGGTAGGGGGTTGGGATGTGGTAGGGAGTACTCCTGCACCCCCAACCCAAAGCAATCTGTGTCCCTGGGTGGCCGGGAGGGTGGGTGCCAGATTCAGTGGCAGATGAGGCTCAGCTGGAAATTCAGCATGACGGCAGGAAGCTGCCGAAGCAGGGGGGAGAACTGTGCAGTCCCTCTCCAGTGGCTGGAGCAGTGGTTCTCAATCAGGAGTACGTATACCCCTAGGGCATGCAGAAGTCTTCCAGGGGCTACATCGACTCATCTAGATATTTGCCAAGTTTTACAAGAAACTACATAAAGTGCACTAGCAAAGTCAGTACAAACTAAAATCTCATGCAGACAATAAGGACTGCTGCCCTTTATAACATACACTTGTTACCGAAATATTGGGTTTGCCTAGCTGAGAGCCAATTAACAGCCTGATAGGGATAAGGAAAAATGCTTTATTTTGCAGAAAAAGGAGAGCCTGTACCTTGGTACAAAAGACTTTGTTTTACACAAATTTTACAAATCTTTTATACACATTTAGACAAAGACCCTTGCGTGTTAATACTTGATTGGTAAGTGTAAAGTTTTATGTTTTTTTTAATTTAAGTAGAACTAATTGGTTAGGAGCAGGATTTTTTTGCCTTGAGGCAGAGGAAAAGAGATAGTGAAAAAATGCAAGCTACTGTGTTTATGAGCAGTACTTATTTTTTCCCCACCTACTGGCCGCTCGTAATTTATTAAGGGGGGTTAGCCAGCTTTTACAATTTTTTTTTTGGGCCTGGCAAGCCCAGATTGCCAGGCCCGTTACGTAATTTACGATTAAGCTGAAGAGACAGGTACTGAGTTGTTTTACGGACAGCAGAACCTTTGGTTACAGCATTATACAGACATTGTATTATTATTTAAACAATACATGGGAAGAACAGGCAAAAAATAATTTATTTAATAATTGTAAGGAAATGGCCAGTAAACCATGACCCAGGGACTGGGAGAAGGTTTTTAAAATTAAAGGTGTGATAAAAAAATACAGCATGAAAAACAACAACAGCATTTTTAATAGCCTATAAATTTTGTTTAATTAAGCCAAAATGATTAACAAAAACAGCATTTTTTTTGATGCAAGCACAAGTTTTTTTTATTTTAGCATTTATAGCATTTAGCACACGTTTATTTTGCAAAGCCAGTTTTGCTACTTTATGAATTTTTTTTTGTAACTTTTGAAAAGCGTTTATTAATGCATTAGCTGCTTTTTTTAAGCTTTGCAAAAATATTTACAACTGCTTTTTTTAGTTTAGCTACCCCCAACCCAGGAATGAACGCACGGACAAAAAATGGAATTTTGTTTGTTTGACAACTAAGGGATTGGGGTACTGACTATAAATTAGTTAGCTATACCAGGTGGTTTAATTTTTTAGATGTTTTGGTGAAAAATTTAGTTTTACATGCATTTTTTTTATGGATTTGTTAGGATTTGGTATGTGGAAGTGCAGCCCCCCCAACTGGTTTAAATGCTTGGAAGAAGCACTGTGAATGTTCACACTTTCACTTAGAAAGTGTTTAAATATGTGTTTATGACCATAGATTAGATGGTACTTTTGATGTGTTTGTAAGGGCAGTGGGCCAAGTTTGGTGCTTAAGATTACTTTGAATGGCCATTAGCTGGTTATTTAGGAAATTTTGAATTTTTAAACATATTAGATTTTACTGCAATGCCTTTTTAGCCTTAGTGATATTTAATACCATTTTTTTGGTGTAATACTATATTACATTTGTTAGTTGTATACCTTTAACTAATTTTAGGTACTTTTAAGAGGCATTGACATTAATAGCCTAGGAGGGGGTGTATTACAGAGTAACAGGGAAGATGGCAGGGGCAACAAGGTGCCTGTGGTACCTGTTATTTTAAATTTAATTAGGGAGAGCAATACATATTGAAGGATTTATTTAGAATACAAAGCGCAGCCTGTAGAACAAGCCCCAAAATTTAATTAATATTACAATTTTAAGCACGGGTTTTACAAATTTTTTTTGCCAGTGTATGATTTTTTGTTTTTTTACCAGGGTTAGTTTTTAATGTTTTTTTTAGTTAGGAATTTTTGGACTTTGGCAATTTTAGTGGAGTGAGTGTTTTTTTTTGTTTTTTGAAACAGTTGTGGTTTAGCTTTTTACAGGGAAGAGTTTACCAGCACATTACCCTGCAATGATTTTGATTTTTTTAGAAACATTTAAAGGCACAGTAGATTTGTTAATGGACAAGGGAGAGGTTACTAGCATTTTACCTTGTACTTCTTTTTTGCTGTTTAGAAGGCACAGTGGAGCTAGAAGGAGAAATAGGCCAATTATTAGTAGGAGAATTCTTCCGATGTGGAGGGGTTTTTGTGCAGTTTTTAGCTGAGAGCCAATATTTCAGTAACACACTGAAACGTAAGTATGACATTTATAGTCCAGTCAATTAATTTTATAATTACATGGTAAAAATGAGAAAGGAAGCTATTTGTCAGTAACTGTGCTGTTGCACATGTATTGTTATGTCTGATATTGTAAGCAAGTATTTTTAAGTGAGGTGAAACTTGGGGTATGCAAGACAAATCCGCCTCCTGAATGGGGGACAGTCATCTGGAAAGGCTGAGAACCACCAGGCTTGAGCATGGAGGAAAGGCCTGGAGGGAGGCAGCCCAGGGAGGGGCTGTGAGAAGAGGCCTGCAGGCAGGGCCGGCTCTAGGCACCAGTGTTCCAAGCATGTGCTTGGGGGCGGCACCTTTCAAGGGGCGGCAGTCCGGCCCTTTGGGATGGCACTTTGCTTCGGCGGCAGCACTACGGCTTTTTTTTTTCGCTTCAGTGCTGGCATGCAAGCTTTTTTTTTTTTTTGCCTGGGGCGCAGAAAACCTGGAGCTGGCCCTGCCTGCTGGAAGGCCCAGCTAGCAAGAAGTCCAGCAAGGAGATGGAGGGAGCAGTGCTTAGCTGCTCATCAAGCTCCCTGGACAGGCCTGGAACCCAGAGGAGAGGAAGGGCCTGGATTGCTCCATCTCCCACTTCCCCTTTGGGAAATACTCTGACCCAAGGGGGCTTACAGGCCTCACACTAAGGTGTGTCAGGGACAGGCTGGAGCAGTCCTGGCCCAGGTAAGCTCTGCCCTAGGCACTGCCAAGCATGCCCCAGCAAAGCTCAGCAGCCCAAGCCAGGGGAGAGAAGAGAGAAGTGATTGCTGGGTGAGCACCACTCTGCAGCAGCAGGAGAAGTGGGGGTCTGGCTGTGGGTCTTTCTGCCCTCTGCTTTGACACTATGCACGAGGGTAATAGAAGCAGGGGTAGCCTCAGAGGGTCATAGGCATTGGCTTGTGGGGTTTGAGGCACAGACTTTGACAGCAGCCACCCCCGTCCCCCAAACTGAGACACAGCATGTGATAGGAAGTGGACAAGGAGGGGAATGTGAGCAGCGGTGTTGGCTAATCCTAGGCCAAGATCTGGTGGAGCTAGAAGAACTGGGTCTCCCTACCCCACCCCCAGGGCCAGCTCCAGGGTTTTTGCCGCCCCAAGCGGCAGAAAAAAAAAAGCCGTGATCGCGATCAGCGGCAATTCAGCAGTAGCGCCACCACACCACTTTCTTCTTTGGCGGCACTTCGGTGGCAGGTCCTTCCCTCCAAGAGGGACTGAGGGACTCGCTGCTGAATTGCTGCCGAAGAGCCTGACGTGTGGCCCCTTCCCCTTGGCCGCCCCAAGCACCTGCTTGCTGAGCTGGTGCCTGGAGCTGGCCCTGCCCACCCCAGCAGGGACCTCATCCAGAGGGGCTGGGCCATACTGAACTAAAAAGAAGACTGAGGTCAGAGGCCCAGACAGCTAGGCCTGCTAGACCAACCAAAGCACCCCCTCCAGAGGAGAAAAAGACTGTTCTGTTTGGAGCTGGGCCTGCAGGAGGAAAGCCCTGGAGACATCGTTCCGCACAAGAGCAGGAGGGCAACTGGGGTAGGGTGAAGTGTTGTGTTTATTTGAGTTCAGTTTACTGGATTCTCCGTTACGCCAGAAGTGGTGGGACTATAAGTGATCAGCCCTGGGGGCTGAGTCAGGAGAAGAGGCAAACACTGTCAGCAGGGTGTGCTAGAGGAGCAGAGTCGCCACACCATGCCCAGCTGTGACTTACGCAGAAGCACACCAGTTAGGCTGACCAGAAAGCAAACGTGAAAAATCAGGAGGGGGGAGGGTGGTAATAGGAGCCTATATAAGAAAAAGACCCAAAAATTGGGACTATCCCTATCAAATCGGGACATCTGGTCACCCTACCAGTCAGCGTGCAACTCTTCTACACAGCCCAGATCTCCCGAATCCAGAATTCCCTGGTCCTAAGGTGTTCCCCAACACCTGCCCCATCTCCTCTCCCATGGCCTCCCCAATCCTCCCAATCAACCCCCCAGCGACTGCACCTACTAGGTCCGTGGGAGAGCCCCAGGAGGGACCTGTGGCATTTGGCACTATCTGTAATGGGAGGAGTGTTATGCTGGGTCCTCCCCTCCCACCTGATCTGCTTTATTCCTCTCAGATCCCCTGCACATGCTCCTGTGCCACCTGGTGCCTTCTCCTCTGCCCCTTGGACGTGTTGCTGAGTCCCCTGGTCGCCTTCTCCTGCTGCTTCCTGGATTGCCTGCCCGCATCTCATTCTCTTCTCCCCTACACGCTGCTCCTGTTTGTGGGTCACTGCTCTGATAACTGGGGGCTCTTTCCTCCCCACTCCCCAACAGTGGTGGCAGCTCTGCTAGATGCTTCTCCTCCTTTTCACCTGCTTTCTTAGCTCTCTGGGCTCTTCCTGGCAATGAAGAGCACAGGCACTTGCAGAAGCTGCTGGAAGCAATTCAGTGGAGCTGGCACATGTGATCAGCCAGCTCTCCAGGGGTCATCCGCAAGTGCTGTACAGACCACAGCATGCAAACCCTTGAGTAGGTTACAGAGTCCCTGTAGCGCCTACCACTGATGGCATGAGACAGAGGGGAGGACCCTTGGGTCACTGGGGTTCTCAGAAAGTTGGTCTTTAACTGGATTACACATGAGCAGCTAATGTTTCACTGGGCTATCAGCCTTTGCTCCTCTGAGGTAGGAGGCTGCACCCTTCAGTGCCGATGGCCTATTGCTCACATCCCTTCCAGTAGGGCCAGGAAGAGGACAGATACTACACAAGAGCAGCTGCACTGTGAGGGACCCTGTCTCCATTTCAGCTTGGCAGGGGCTGTCCTGCTCTCTTCCTCATCGCCGCCCATTCCCAAGGTCTGACCCTGTCTTGGATCTGCCCCACACCACCAAGCGTATGTAGCTGTCCCATCTATGATCTATCTAAATGTGTCCTGAGGGTGGAAGCTGCAGGCACAGTGAGCAAGACCTGCGGGAAAGGCAGCTCAATGGACATAGGAACCTGTACAAACTAGAGGGAGCCTTGTCTTCTGGTTACTCACTCTCTGGTTCCCCCATTGCCCTTGCTCAGCACAGGGACTGCTGGGGACATGGCATTAGAAAGTTGGGGTGAAAGGTTGGTTTTTCCACAGCAGTGATTTCCACTGGAATATCTGCTCTAGAAACACCAAGATCCAAGGTGTGAAGGTCGCTTTGGATTCCAGATGAGTAGAGCAGATCTAAACATGGAATTCCTGTCAGGAGTTCTGAGATTTTAAAACAAGTTGATACGGAATATAACAGTCAAACTCAAGCAGGTCACTATGAGAATGTTGACAAAATCAATATGTTGTGGTGAAACTTTTCAACTTAGTCAAATCAGCATTTTCCATTTGTCCTACAAGTTCCCGCCAGCACTGCCAGCACCCGCTGCTCGCTGCCCGAGAGGGTGCATTCCCTTTTGCTGCTCTCTTCTTATTACAAGGGCCCCACTGTGTGGCTTGGCATCAGCGACTAGCTGAGGCTTAGCAGCCATGGGAGTGGGGTGAGGCTCTGGGGGTTGCACTGTATAGCTGGAGCACATGACTGTCACAATGGTCAGATACACCAGCCAGGAAGATGTGATGTGGTAGCCCCAGGGATGAGATGCAAGCCAGGGCTAATGGACACGGGCAGCCCTGGTGTTGCATGCTGTTCAGAGACAGGAACTGGCAACCACATCCATCATGATCACTCAGACTGAGCCTCCTGGAACCCCCCACTCCTTTAGCAAGGAGGCCGTACCCTTGGGCCAGTGCTGCTGACGTCTCCCAGCAGCAGAGAAAGAAAAGTGGATGCAAGCCCCCAGTCACTAGTCAACTAGTGGGGGGAGGGGAGACAAGAGTAATCCCCAGCAGCCAATCAGAAGGCAGAAGATTGCTTGCCATCTGCCTGGCTGTCTTTGACCCTGGGCAGCCGAAGGAGGCTGTGACTAGCCAGTGGTGTTGGAACAGTTTTTATAGTGAGGGTGCTGAGAGCCATTGAACCAAACTGTTAAGCCTGGATAGGATGGAAGCTTCTCCAAGGCAGGGATTGCGACAGCAGCCCCAGCACCCCTAGTTCCAGCACCTATGTGACTGTAAAGAAATAAGAAGTGATGGAATGGACAAGACAGAGTCTGTCTGGGCAAAAAATCACACTGGGAAAGAAAGCTACTAGAGCCTCCCCTGAGATAGTGCTTGGGGTGTGCTACAGACTGCTGGGATCTGATTTGGATATGGATAGAGACCTCTTTAATGTTTTTAATGAAGTAAACACTAATGGGAATTGTGTGATCATGGGAGACTTTAACTTCCCAGATATAGACTGGAGGACAAGTGCTAGCAAGAATAATAGGGCTCAGATTTTTCTGGATATGATAGCAGATGGATTTCTTCACCAAGTAGTTGAAGAACCAACAAGAGGGGATGCCAGTTTAGATTTTTTTGGTGATTAGTGAGGACCTCATAGAAGAAATGGTTGTAGGGGACAACCTTGGTTCGAATGATCATGAGCTAATTCAGTTCAAACTAGATGGAAGGATAAACAAAAATAGATCTGGGACTAGGGTTTTTGACTTCTCGAGGGCTAACTTTAAAGAATTAAGGAAATTAGTTAGAGAAGTGGATTGGACTGAAGAACTTGTGGATCTAAATGTGGAGGAGGCCTGGAATTTCTTTAAGTCACAGCTGCAGAAACTATCAGAAGCCTGCATCCCAAGAAAGGGGAAAAAACCACAGGCAGGAGTTGTAGACCAAGCTGGATGAGCAGGCATCTCAGAGAGTTGATTAAGAAAAAGCAGAAAGCCTACAAGGAGTGGAAGAAGGGTGGGATTAGCAAGGAAAGCTACCTTAGTGAGGTCAGAACATGTAGGGATAACGTGAGAAAGGCTAAAAGCCAAGTAGAGTTGGACCTTGCAAAGGGAATTAAAACCAATAGTAAAAGGTTCTATAGCCATATAAATAAGAAGAAAACAAAGAGAGAAGAAGTGGGACTGCTAAACACTGAGGATGAAATGGAGGTTAAGGATAACCTAGACATGGCCCAATATCTAAATAAGTACTTTGCCTCAGTCTTTAATAAGGCTAATGAGGAGCTTAGGGATAATGGAAGAATGACAAACGGGAATGAGGATATGGAGGTGGATATTACCACATCTGAGGTAGAAGCCAAACTTGAACAGCTTAATGGGACAAAATCGGAGGGCCTGGACAATCTTCATCCGAGAATATTAAAGGAACTGACGCATGAAATTGCAAGCCCGTTAGCGAGAATTTTTAATGAATCGGTAAACTCAGGGGTTGTACCGTACAACTGGAGAATTGCTAACATATTTCCTATCTTTAAGAAAGGGAAAAAAAGGTGATCTGAGTAACTATAGGCCTGTTAGTTTGACATCTGTAGTATGTAAGGTCTTGGAAAAAATTTTGAAGAAGAAAGTAGTTAAGGACATTGAGGTCAATGGTAATTGAGACAAATTACAACATGGTTTTACTAAAGGTAGATCGTGCCAAACCAACCTGATCTCCTTCTTTGAGAAGGTGACAGATTATTTAGACAAAGGAAATGCAGTAGACCTAATTTACCTCGATTTCAGTAAGGCATTTGACACGGTTCCACATGGGGAATTATTAGTCAAATTGGAAAAGATGGGGATCAATATGAAAATTGAAAGGTGGATAAGGAACTGGTTAAAGGGGAGACTACAATGGGTCGTACTGAAGGGTGAACTGCCAGGCTGGAAGGAGGTTACTAGTGGAGTTCCTCAAGGATCAGTTTTGGGACCAATCTTATTTAACCTTTTTATTACTGACCTTGGCACAAAAAGCGGGAATGTGCTAATAAAGTTTGCGGATGACACGAAGCTGGGGGGTATTGCTAAAATGGAGGAGGACCGGGATATCATACAGGAAGATCTGTATGACCTTGTAAACTGGAGTAATAGTAATAGGATGAAATTTAATAGTGAAAAGTGCAAGGTCATGCACTTAGGGATTAATAATAAGAATTTTAGATATACATTGGGGACACATCAGTTGGAAGCAACAGAGGAGGAGAAGGACCTTGGAGTATTGGTTGATCACAGGATGACTATGAGCCGCCAATGTGATATGGCCGTTAAAAAAGCTAATGCGGTTTTAGGATGCATCAGACGAGGCATTTCCAGCAAAGATAAGGAGGTGTTAGTACCGTTATATAAAGTGCTGGTGAGACCTCACCTGGAATACTGTGTGCAGTTCTGGTCTCCCATGTTTAAGAAAGATGAATTCAAACTGGAACAGGTTCAGAAACGGGCTACTAGGATGATCCGAGGAATGGAAAACTTGTCATATGAAAGGAGACTCAAAGAGCTTGGCTTGTTTAGTCTAGCCAAAAGAAGGCTGAGGGGGGATATGCTTGCTCTTTATAAATATATCAGAGGGATTAATATTAGGGAGGGAGAGGAATTATTTACGCTTAGTTCCAATGTAGACACAAGAACGAATGGGTATAAACTGGACACTAGGAAGTTTAGACTTGAAATTAGACGAAGGTTTCTAACCATTAGAGGAGTGAAGTTCTGGAATAGCCTTCCAAGGGGAGTAGTGGGGGCAAAAGACATATCTGGCTTTAAGACTAAGCTTGATAAGTTTATGGAAGGGATGGTATGATGGGATAGCTTAATTTTGGCAATTGATCTTTGATTACCAGCAGATAAGTATGCCCAGTGGTCGGTGATGGGATGTTGGATGGGATGGGATCTGAGTTATTGCAGAGAATTCTTTCCTGAGTGCTGGCTGGTGAGTTTTGCCCACTTGCTCAGGGTTTAGCTGATCGCCAGATCTGGGGTCGGGAAGGAATTTTCCTCCAGGGCAGATTGGCAGAGGCCCTGGAGGTTTTTTGCCTTCCTCTGCAGCGTGGGGCATGGGTCACTTGCTGGTGGATTCTCTGCAGCTTGAGGTCTTCAAACCACAATCTGAAGACTTCAATAACTTGGCCATAGGTTAGGGGTTTGTTATAGAAGTGGATGGGTAGGGTTCTGTGGCCTGCTTTGTGCAGGAGGTCAGACTAGATGATCACATTGGTCCCTTCTGACCCTAAAGTCTATGAGTCTATGAGCTCAGCGTTCCGGGCACATGGCAGAGACCAGCTGGGGACAGAGTGGAGAGGGGGCTCCCTGGAACTGGCCAGTGCAGCACTTCCAGGCGCTGCACCTGGCCTGTCTGTGACCCCAGCCTGCAGACAGGAAGGGACAATCCACTGCTTCTGCCCCAAGATTGCCAGCAACAGGAGGAGATAGCCTGACTCTCTGACCTCCGCCTGCAGCCAAGCTTTAGAGACAGCACCATCCCCAAAGGGGGTGGGTGCTTAGTCCCTCTCCAGCGAGCTCCAGGGAGGAGCTGCTTGCCTGCACCAGACTCCTGATCACTCAGCTAGAAGAGGACCCTGAGTGAGTCCCCCTGTATCCTAGTCCAATGGGCAGATGGGGTTTAATCTTTCACCATGAAGGCATATTGGATAAATCTGCGACAGGGCTGTCATCTCCCTGCATCACCAAGACCTGTGCTGCCACTTCCCAGTACGACAAAGTGGTTCTAACAGCTGCACTTCACAGGCCTGAGACGTGGGAGACACAGGGAGGTGAGGACAGACACATGGGAAGGAACAGTGGGGAGTGGGTGGGCACATGAGCTTGGGTGCTTGCTGGCATGGCCGTTAGTTATCAAGACTTGATTAATAGTGCTAATCACTGACTATTTGCACTGACTGTGGAGTGCTCTTTAATCACCCCCTCCCAGGCAGCCTAGCGTTCTTGTTGATCATCTGTTGGCTTGTGAGAGTTTGAATGGTTTGTGAGCTCAAGCACAGTTACACCCTCAGCTCATTGCCAGCCTGCCAAGTAGTTTGATTCTTTAGCGCATCAGGCACCTGTAAAATAAGCCCAGGTGACACTCTGGAACTGTCTGAGGACTGGGAGGACCCTCCTTCTGCACACCAGGCAGGTGCTAAGCCAGCACGGAAAGCAGGTCACATTCCCATTGTCCATAAGCAAGGCATTGAAGGGAATATGGCATGGGCTGAAGCCAGCTGACCTGCTAGCTTGAGAGGCTGGGAATGCAGCAGCCTAGGGCCACCTCCCTGCAATGGCATGTGCTCCTTGGCTGATGCTGTTGTTTATCTCAGGAGCTGCAGGGGCAGGTTCCGTGTGTGCTGTTTGGCTAGCACGGAAGGGATGCTGCTTTCCCCTTTCCCTGCAGCTCTCAAAGAGGCCGATACCTTGGTTGCTGGATAAGTTGAAAGCTCCACCTGGCTGTTCGGATTTCTGAGCCTCTGGCTGGTGGTATGATCAGTGCCTTGAGTAGAGCCATCAGCAGCCTTTGGTCCCACAGGTGTGGGAACTACAGCTACGGGGGGTGCTGCAGCACCCCCATGTTTTAGCCAGGGCTCTGCTGCTGGCCCCCTGCACCCGAGTCCCACCAGGGCACGAACCCACCCCCTTCATTCTAACACAAGCACCCTGCAAGGCCTCCACAGTCACTCACCTAAATTTCCTCCACCCTGATTTCCATCTAGTCTCCCCAAAACAGATATGCAAAAACCTATACTTAAATAGCCCCAGCACATGCACAACAACCTGCCCTCCACACAGGCACTACTATTCACAGTGTGTTAGGTCTCTCCCTCCCTCTCTCTTCTTGATTCACAGAGGAAAGTCTGCTGCAGACAGCAGCCATGTGCCTGGGTCCTTAAACTCATTCTCTTAGTGCTGAGGGTGCCGGATTCACTCCCTATCACTGACCAAGATGATGGTCACTAGTAGAAGTGAGTGCTTCTCTGGGATGCATGCTGCTGTGGTGTTTAGAGGAACTTCCTCTGTCCAGGGGAAGTAGGATGCTGCTGTCCTACTGTCCAGCATGTGCTATGCAGCTCCTACTGTGTCTGTGACAGCAAAGGGATTTAGTCCTTTAGCTCAAGTCAGAGACTCGCACTTTTAGTTCTGGGTTCCAAACCTATTGATGGCCAAGATGACAGTTGTTATGCATGTGTAAGGGGACTCTGGTCCCCTTACTAAAGCTCAGTGGGGGTGTTTTGGTTGCTAGCTCCCAGTACCAAAAGAAAGGGGAAGGGTTGATGGGAAATCAGGACCCTGAGATTGACAGTCCCTAGGAACAATGAGGAGAAGCCAGTGCTCCAGCTCAGCCTGATTGACAGGGCGGGCAGGCTAATCGGGGAGTCAGGAGGCCGGGGGGGTCCCATCCTCCATGTGAGCTGGAATTGCCTGGGTCAGATAGTGTGGGGTCAAGCTAAGGAGAGAGCAGGGGCCCAAGCTGAGCTGGGGAGCAGAGCTGTGCCAGATCCAGAGGGGCCAGAGAAGCAGCCCAGAAAGCAGGTCCGTGCTGGGAGCAGAGTCACAGAAGCAGCCCACAGAGCAGACCTGTGCTGGGAGCAGAGCTGCAGCAACCAGAGCCAGAGGGGCCAGAGAAGCAGCTCAGGGAACTGGAGGCAGAGCAGCATCTGTGCTGAGGCAGAGTGCTGGAGCTGGAGCAGTCCAGAGCCGGGTACGGTGAGTGCGAGGGGGACCTTGGGCAACGGGCCCAGCACAGGGAGATGCCCCAGCCAAGATGCCCTGCAGGCCGCACTGGGAGGGGGATCATAACCCTGATGGGGTGGGGGTGACTCTGGGAAGAAGGGTCCTGCCACCTAGAGCATGAGAGCATGTGGTCACCACCAGAGCAAGTGTCCGACCCGCAGCATCCCTGCAGCACAGCCAGGCCCAGGGCAGAGGCCTGGGACATGTGAGGAACAGACTGAACTTCCCTGAAATTCCAGAGATGCTGGTTGTGATGTCCCTGTGCCACAGAGCAGGATGACATGTTTTCCTTTAACCTTTCCCAGTTTTTCCTTATTTTTTTAAATTGATTGCTGCTTAATAAATTGTATTTGCTTTGAACTGTATGTTATGATCAGTGGGTCAGGGAAGCATCCAGTGCAGAGAGAGCACCCCGGAGTGGGGACATCCTAGTCCCTGCCCTAAGTGACCACAACAAGGTTGGGGGTGAAGCCCTCCAGGAATCCTGGGCCCAGTCTTGTCGGGGTTACGAGAACTCTGCCAACCAGGAGAGAGGAAGGGGAGCCCTTGAGGTCAGGCAGGCCTCTGGGTAAAGGAAGTGGGAGCGAGGACTCAGATCCTTTTGCTAGCCTACTTCACCGGGGTAGTGTATAAGCCAGGAGAGTTCCCCACAATAGCGTGAGTATTCCCTTGCTTACATAATTGGTGTCACGAACAGGATCCTATCCACAGGGCCCATCCCATTGGTTTACTGATGGAGTTCTGGCAGCACTGTCCAGGCCTGGTCAAGAATCCTACCATGGCTGGAATTGAAGAACTACGGGCCCAGTTTTCTGAACTTCAGCGCAGATTATCAGACCAAGCTGAGGTGATACAACAAGCTAGAACAGAACAGAGAGAAGCCTTATCACTGGCTAAGGCAGTAACAGACCAACAGGCAGCAGAAGCTAAGAAAGCCCCAACTATTTATGTTCCACGGGAACAGAAGGTCACAGAGTTTGGTGGCTTCCCAACTAGGAGTGGGTCAGGATTCTGAAGGCAGCTCTGCGTGTGCTAAGACTATCTGAAGAAGATCGTGTGGACCTCAAGGGCCAGGTCAAGGCCACAGTAAAGTTCATGGCAATGGCAGACAAGAAAGATGTGGAAAAGGTATTTGAACTCCTCCTAGAAGCATATGGAGACAAGGTACCTCTTGGAACCCGACTAAAGGAGTTCTTTGAGAGAAAGCAGAAGCCTGTTGAAACTGTCCAGGCATATGCGTATGACCTCCAGGAGAGAATGAGCAAAGTGGAGCAGCGAGACCCTCAATGAGTTTCAGACCCAGATAAAGTTCTGAGAGACCAGCTGGTCCTGGGGCTCTGGGATGATTTCCTCCACCATGAAATGAAAAGAAAGTTGAAGGAAGAGCCTGGTAAGACGTTCCATGAACTCATGCAGGCTTCCTTATGTGGTCGGAAGAAGAGGAAGTTCCTGTGGAGGAGATGGACAAGGCTAACACGAAGTGGGGGCCTAGTGAATGCAACTGCTGGGGAAAAGACCCTGCCCCAAACACAGTTAACACTGGAAGGTTTAAGTGAAGCTGTCCAAAAACTGGCAGTCCAACAGGAGGAAATCCTGAAAGTGATGACCAAGTTGATGAAAGAAAAAAATCCCATTAGTATGCCAAAGTATCTAAAGGCACCGGGATCCCAAAGATCCCCACTGAAGGATGAGCTGGGAAGGTGCATTTGTTACACTTGTGAAAGGCCAAGGCATACTAGCAGAGAATGTCCACTGAGAAGGAGAACAGAGTCCCAGGCACTAGAAACCAATGGGGCACCAGGAGTGAGTGGTCCATCTACAGTAGAAGGCCAAGCAGTGGCGGAAGGATTCCTAGGCCTGTCCTTGGTGGAAAAATCATTCTACATATAGTGTTGAAAGGAACATGGGCAGTGCCAGCATATCTAGCAACTTCTGTAAGCGAGCATTTGGAGACTGTCTAACTGCTGAAGTATGTATAGCAGGAGTGAAGACCAGATGTTTGTTAGATACTGGCTCAGAAGTCACCACCATTACTGAGTTGCATTTTCAAAAATATTTGAAAGACATGGAGCTGACCATGCACAGCCCACAGTTTGTACGTTTAACAGCAGTTAATGGACTGGCAATCCCAGTGATGGGATGCCTCGAAGCTGACAGACTACATGGGACAGACACTGCCAGGGAAATGCAGCTTCATCCTGAAAGACAAAGCCTCTGAAGGGAGCCATATGGGAGAAGGAGTCCCAGGGATTCTAGGGATGAACATCGTCAGTGAGCTGAAGGAGCCAGTAGAAGGAACCAGGAGGATGAACTGTCAGGGGCACTCTAAGAAGAATTCTGTGCTGAGCAGAGCACTGGCTTGAGTGGAGACACAAAACCTTTCACTGGGCCCTGCGGGGCAGATTGGAAACATTAAAGTGGGCAGAAAACAGAAGACTTTTATTCCTCCTTGGAGAAGGAAGATCATTGATGAACACTGCTGGGTACCAGGAAATACCAATAGATATCAAGCTCTTGTAGAGCCTACAGCTGGGATAAACCTAAGTAATGGGCTCCAGCCAGCCAATGTACGACTAATGCCATCAAAAGAAGAGTACCAGTGGGTCTTCTGAACTCAAGTTTGAGGGCTGTGGAGTTGCATCCTCAAAACAGAACTGCAGAGGCACTCCGGCCTGAGGGAGTGGTTCCTCAGGTGTAGGTAACATTTGAAGAGAATGGAAATGAGCTGCGGGCGACAAGGAGGGAGAAGAGAGGATGAGTTACCCTTCCCCTAGAAAGATGTGGTGGGAGACTGCCAGTTCCAGTTCCAGTAGCATGCCATGGGCTGATTTCTGCACAGGTGGCTATCTTAAGGGCATAGCCAGAGAAGCATCAAGAAGTCTTTTCTAAGGATGAAATGAAAGGTGTCCGTGACAGGGCAAAGAGAGCCAGCGAAGTTGCTCTCAGTACAACTAAAGAAACAGCCTAAGGTCTGTGACCTCTGCTAGTCAGTCTCTAAGGGCTTGGCTACACTGGAGAGTTACAGTGCTGGTGGTGGCTTTACAGCGCTGTAACTTACTCCCTGTCCACACTGGCAAGGCACATACAGTGCTGTATCTCCCTGGCTACAGCGCTGGTTGTAATCCACTTCGACAAGGGGAATAAAGAGAACAGCACTGGTGCTGCAGCGCTGGGGTGCCAGTGTAAAGAGTGATTAATCTTACTATGATGTAACTGACCTCCAGAATTTCCCCATAATGCTTTTAACAAAGAACTCTCTTTGTTTTGTTGTGAACTCAGGGCTCCCGGAGCTGCTTATCTAAAAAACAAACACAGCTACTGTTTGCTTGAGCAGAGGCAGGGACAGATCCCCTAGTGTTTGCTCGAGGAGAGAAGCAGCCCGGGGGTCTGTTCTGGAGCAGCTGCTTATCTGGTCTGAAGGCAATTTGCATTTAGTGAATGAGAGAGGGGTGGGGGAAGCGGTCGAAACTTTTAAAATGATTGAAGGTTGACGCTGTGTATCTTCAAGCCCTTAGAACTTGCAAGGCAGGGAGCTGACACAGTGTCAGCTCCAAAAATCCACTCTCTCTGTCTCCCCCACGCTCCCTGTCACACTCCACCCCACCCCCCTCCTTTTGAAAAGCACGTTGCAGCCACTTGAACGCTGGGATAGCTGCCCACAATGCACCACTCCCAACAGCGCTGCAAATGCTGCAAATGTGGCCACACTGCAGCACTGGTAACCGTCAGTGTGGCCACACTACAGTGCTTTCCCTCCACAGCTGTACGAAGACAGCTGTAACTCCCAGCGCTGTACAGCTGCAAGTGTAGCCAAACCCTTAGTGATTTTTAGCTCTTAACAGGCTTGGCAGAAACAGGGTCCTACCACAAGTGATTTCAGCTCTGATTAAGCATTTAAAATAACAAAGAGGCTCCTAATGAGGCCTATTTAGCTCTTTCTTTGAACAATGGGGAGGAACAGGTTACACCACACTGGGGAAATCCTTGGAGAGGATTCACATCTCCTGCCTAGAACACATCTCCACCTCTTACTTTCACAGGGCTATGGCATTCGAGCCGCTGGCTCAATGAGGTTCTTTCAGCTGAGGGTGACCTCATTTGGGACAGATTAAGAACAGTCCTGTTTCCCCGTATTCAGACAGTAATGCCAGCAACATTGGTAACAGCATTTCACTACCCCTGCATTCACTACTAAAGTGGTTTGTAACCCAACACCAGCCACAGTTGATTATTTTGAGTAACACCACTCTATCTAGGGTTGAGTAGGATAGGGTCCAGGGTGACCTAGACAAATTGGAGGATTGGGCCAAAATAAATCTGATGAGGTTCAACAAGGACAAGTTGAGAGCCCTACATTTAGGACAGAAAAATCCCATGCACCGCTACAGGCTGGGGACCAATGGGCTAAGCAGAAGTTCTGCAGAAAAGGACCTGGAGATTACAGTGGACTAGAAGCTGGATATGAGTCAGCAGTGTGCCCTTGTTGCCAAGAAGGCTAACAGTATATTGGGCTGCATTAATAGGAGCATTGCCAGTAGATCAAGGGAAGTGATTATTCCCCTCTATTCAGCACTGGTAAGGCCACACCTGGAGTACTGTGTCCAGTTTTGGGCCACCCACTACAGAAAGAATGTGGACAAATTGGAGAGAGTCCAGTGGAGGGCAACGAAAATGATATGGGGGCTGGAGCACTTGACTTACGAGGAGAGGCTGAGGGACCTGAGGTTATTTAGTCTGCAGAAGAGAAAAATGAGGTGAGATTTGACAGCAGCCTTCAACTACCTGAAGGAGATGTTCCAAAGATGCTGGAGCTCGGCTGTTCCCAGTGGTGGCAGACGACAGATCAAGAAGCAATGGTCTCCAGTTGCAGTGGGGGAGGTCTAGGTTGGATATAAGGAAACACTATTTCACTAGGAGGGTGGTGAGGCACTGGAATGGGTTGCCTAGGGAGGTGGTAGAATCTCCATCCTTAGAGGTTTTTAAGGCCTGGCTTGACAAAGCCTTAGTGTAGTTGGTGTTGGTCCTGCTTTGAGCAGGGGATTGGACTAGATGACTTCCTGAGGTCTCTTCCAACCTTAATATTCTATGATTCAATGTGTGGAGAACATGGGAATTGTTGTTGTATTTGTAATGGACAATATAATACGCATGTGTCATGCACTCCCAGGTCCTGTGCTCTCTTGACTCCATACGGTCCCTTGAAGGAACCCCCTTCAGCATGTCAGCTCTTCTCAGGGGTACACTCTCTCTCTAGGGGTTAAGGCTTGGAACCGCACCTCTCTGAGCCTCAGCAGGCTTGTCTCTCTCTGTTGGTCCCCTCAGGGAGTCCACTCGCTCTGGACCCTTGGGACCTCCACATCCTGAGGGATAAATGCACTGTGATCTCTAGCCCCCTCCTTCCAGCCAATCACCTTATATCACCTCCCCCAACAGCCCCTGCTCTGTCCTTTGTCTTCGGTACCAGGTAAACAGGCCACTTGGGCCCTCTCTCTTCCGTACTTTGTCCCTCCACTGGCTGGAACCAGCGGGTCAGGTCACCAGCCCCACTTTCCTCAGCCCATTGTCCTCTCACTGGCCAAAACCATCTGACTTCCAAGCTGGTGTGGGCCTCCCAGTCACCAGTTGCTAGGCTACGCAATCTCCAGGTCGCTGTCTGTGGTCCCAGCTGGTGAAGTCCAAGCTGGTTCTCTGCAACTACAAATACTCTTTCCCACCACCTCGTTAAACAAGCAACACCCAGGGAAACAGAGTCCCACACACTCTTCATGTAAACCTTTGAAAAAATAAGAAAAAACCCCACTTCGTCACAGCATCTCAGTTTAGAATAATAGAATCATAGAATGTCAGGGTTGGAAGGTCTCTCCGGAGGCCATCTAGTCCAACCCCCTGCTCAAAGCAGGACCAATCCCCTGACAATTGGGTTTACTCACCCAATTGCTACCCACAAGCTATGCCCCAGGACAGGAGAATAAGGAGTGGCTGGAAGTCACATAGGCAATAGGCGTGAATGGGGTGTGCGGCTGCATCATCAAGACCTATCCACAGGTACATGAAGGGCCCTGCAGAGACAATGGAGGCCTCAATGGCTGAACATTAGCTGTGAGCGACTGTGAGTCAAGGCTAGGTTTAAGAACACAGCAGAGGCTGCAACTGGTGCCAACAACACCAGAGGTTAGGTGACTGTGTTCAGACGCACAGGGTCAGACACAGAGATGGTTTCAAGGAAGCTCCAAGAAAGGGAGGCAGAGCATTCTGCTAAGAAGGACCCTGATTGAGGCTTAGTCAGGCACACAACCATGGTCTCCAAATGAACTCATGAATATCATGAGCCAGTCCAGAACAAAGCTAGGTGGGTTAAAATCAAAGCAGCCATGGCAGCTAGCAATAGATCACAGTCTGTCTTCTGAGCCAGAATTAACATTTTCAGCTGCTGGAAAATAACATTAAAGCTAAATACAAGAACTCTGGACAAGAGCATGCTCAGCGGAGAAAGTGACACATGAGAATATTATTTTGGGATGATAAGCAATTAATCATAGAATCATAGAATATCAGGGTTGGAAGGGACCTCAGGAGGTCACCTAGTCCAACCCCCTGCTCAGAGCAGGACCAACCCCAACTAAATCATCCCAGCCAGGGCTTCATCAAGCCTGACCTTAAAAACCTCTAAGGAAGGAGATTCCACCACCTCCCTAGGGAACCCATTCCAGTGCTTCACCACCCTTCTAGTTGTAACTTTAGTGCCCTCATGGCCAAGATGGAGTCTGCTGGGCAGGCAGCTCTGGCCAAGAGAAGGCATGTGCACAGGAATGCGGCAGGAAAAATCCCTTCCACTGCAGGGGCACCTGTTCCAACCCCTGCAGAGTGAACACACACCCACCAGAAAAGTACAATGGGTACAGGAAAGGGAGGTATTTATTTACAGAGGGATGAGAGGAGAAAAACAACAAGGGGAAATATAGGGGGAGCAGTAAAACAGGGCTGCATCCAAGCCAAGGCCTCATGGGCCCACTGGGGGCACAGTCTGGAGGTGCAGGCACTGAGCAATGTGTCTGCACACAGAGTTCAGGAGGCCTGAGCAAAATTCCAGTCTGGTGGTGAGTCTTGGCGGCTCCTGGTTGCCTTCGGTGCCAGTAAACTTTCCCCAGCAAACCCCTCCAGTGCCACACAGAGCAACCACCTCCCCACTTCACCAGCCAGCAGCCTCCGTCCTTATTCCCAATGCAGAGTCACAAGCCCCAGTACTCACAGCCTCACGCAGCTCTGGGCAGCCGTGATCCTGGGTACAGCTCCAGCCTGTGCTCCTGGGGCAATTCCTCCCTGGCACAGGGCTCCTCCTGGCTCCTGTCCTGGGGCGTCGGCCGCCCCCCTTCCCAGGCTTCTCTGCGGCTTCTCTTTGCAAGGGCCTGTGGGCTGCTGCCTCTCTCTCCCTCCAGCTCCAGAGCCACCCCTGGAGCTTCCCTCTTTTTTAACTCCTCTCCCCCTCCCCCCTAGGAAAAAGATTTAAAGGGGCCATGCTCTCTAAACCCCAAAGGGGTTACATAGTGAAATAGTGTTTCCTAATATCCAACCTACACCTCCCCACTGCAACTTGAGACCATTGCTTCTTGTTCTGTCATCTGCCACCACTGAGAACAGCCGAGCTCCAGCATCTTTGGAACCCCCCTTCAGGTAGTTGAAAGCAGCTATCAAATCCCCCATCACTCTTCTCTTCTGCTAACTAAATAAGACCAGTTCCCTCAGCCTCTCCTCATAAGTCATGTGCTCCAGACCCCTAATCATTTTTGTTGCCCTCTGCTGGACTCTCTCCAATTTGTCCACATCCTTTCTGTAGTGGGGGGCCCCAAACTGGACACAATACTCCAGGTGTGTCCTCACCAGTGCCAAATAGAGGGGAATAATCACTTCCCTCGATCTTCTGGCAGTGCTCTTACTAATGTAGTCCAATATGCTGTTGGCCTTCTTTGCAACAAGGGCACACTGTTGACTCATATCCAGGTTCTCATCCACTGTAATCCCCAGGTCCTTTTCTTCAGACCTGCCAGTTAGCCAGTTGGTCCCCAGTCTGTAGCAGCGCATGGGATTCTTCCGTCCTAAGTGCAGGACTGTCAGATTTATTTTGGCCCAATCCGCCAGTTTGTCCAGGTCACTCTGGACTCTATCTCTACCCTCCAGCGTATCCACCTCTGCCCCCAGCTTAGCGTCAGTCGCGAACTTGTTGAGGGTGCAAATCATCCTATCATCCAGATCATTAATGAAGATGTTGAACAAAACAGAGGCACTCTGATTCATACCGGCTGCCAACTAGGCATCGAATCGTTGATCACTACCTTTTGAGCCCAACGATCTATCCAGCTTTCTATCTAATACTGTGGGAGACCGTATCAAAAGCTTCGCTAAAGTCAAGGTAAATCACATCCACCACTTTCCCCATATCCACAGAGCCAGTTATCTCATTAATGAATAGGCAATTGTTTCTTCTCATTCCCACAATAGTCTTTCCAATGGTGTGTAACTTTGTCAGCTGTTTTTAAATGAAATCTAATTAAGTCCCACTCAGAGAATTGCCAACCTCAAGAGACCAAAATATAAATGAAACACACTCCAGCAAATCAGGAGATTCCCCCTCGCCCATGTGGTTATTTACAAAGAGATTATATTGTTTTCTCAATCTGTCTATGAGTGCTGAACTGCCCGTGCCCTTCCCCAGAGTGAGAGAATGTGTTACTGCTGCTCATGCTCCCAAATGTATTGTGTATGAGGATTTTGACCCTGGCTGCAGGACTTCTCACCCCCACATCTGCCTGTCCCCTTCCCAGCAATAAATTGTGCCCACTAACCTCCAAATCAATCCTGTGCCCCAGTCTTCAAATCAGTTCTGTACTTCACAGCCCCCATTACTTTTGTCCTTATTCTCCACCAGTCCAGCTTCACCTCACCCCAATTCTGCCCTGTCCGCACTCCCCAGTTCAGCCCCTCTGCCTCACCTCTGCTTCTCCTGGAGTTCTTCCCCCTTCCAACCCTGGGGGGCTACAGTGGGGTCCCTGTTCCCCTACCCCTGGGCAGCAGCTGCAGTAAAGAGGGGGAGGAGCTGACCCATTGCTCACAGGAGAGGAGGGGGAAGGAGAGGGAAATTGAACTCTGATGGGTTCTTCTGCTCCTGGAGGAAGCAAGACAATGAAGCAGACAGCCAATCAGAAGGCAGCTTCCCCTCCTTTTTCCCACTCTCCCTCTCCCACTCCACAGGACTCAGATTTGCTATCTTAACCTGGCTTTGGGAATGGAATGTGTTGGATGTGTGATATTTGAAAAGGCCCTTGTTCTGGAGAGCAAAAGTACAGAATGCAATCCATCACTCACATGAATTAAAATACACAGGAATAGGGTTTTTTTGTTCTCACATGTAGTTTTTCAAAAATGTTCTATGCACATCTGTTCAGGTCTGACGGCACACCAGGGTATAGCTAGGTCAGTCAGGGCTGTGAAAAGCCCACCCTGGTGTAGACACAGCTCTGCGGACAGACGAGTTCTGTAGTACAGACAGGCCTTCAGCCCAGCTTTTCATACTGACCTAAGGACTCTCAGAGCTCTGCTCCAGGTGAATAGTAAATATTGGCTTTTGTTTAGAACAGCTGCTTCATCTCTGCAGATGCTTACTAGCTACATTGCTCCCTGCAGGGGGAAAGTCTCTGACAGGAACCTGAACTCATCTGGACTCACTGGGGAGCCACACTGAAGGATGCTGTACCTCGCAGGCCGAGTCTTGGAGTTATGAAGCTCCCTCTTGTAAAAAGCTAAGCCTAGGGCCTCGAGAATAGGGGTCCTCCTGAAGAGACTGAGCCATCAAGACCCCTGTGGATATGGGGCAAAGCCCTGCGTTTTGGCTAACTGCTCAAGCCAAAGGGACAATAACAAGAAGAAAAGTGTAATACCTCCTGTGGTCACATGACCCTTTAGGGCTCAGACACTTAGCATCAGCAGATTATACAATGTGTGGATACTGTCATTGGGCATGGAGTGCCCATAGACATGGGCAGATTGGGGCCTGTCAGGTACAGACATTGTTCCAAGCTGATTGCGGTAATCTATTATTTGTATTGTGCTAGCACCAAGGGATCAGTGTCCCATTGTGTCACACAAACACAGAACAAAAAGATTGTCCCTGCCATGAAGAGCTTATACAACAAATGGCCAGAGGAGCACAAGGGAACTGTGAAAAGTATGGTCAGGATGTCTTGGCAGGCTATTGCTATAATGAGGTACCTCCGTGTGTGGCATTAATAGGCTTTGTTTGCAGAGTTGTTGTAGCCGTGTTGGTCCCAGAATATAGAATCATAGAATTGTAGGACTGGAAGGGACCTTGAGAGGTCATCTAGTCCAGTTCCCTGCCCTCATGGCAGGACTGAGTATTATCTAGACCAACCCTGACAGGTGTTTGTCTAACTTGCTCTTAAAAATCTCCAGTGATGGAGATTCCACAACCTCTCTAGGCAAGGTGAGAGAGACAAGGTGGGATGGGCTCTGTGGAGCTCTAAAGCTCGTCCCTTCCACCAACAGCTCTTGGCCCAGTGAACACTTAACCCTCACCCAGTTTGTCTCTCTCATTAACAGGCTTGGCAGAATTAGGTTTTGTTAAATGATTTTGACAGATAATATCGATGTTTATTTTTATTGATATAAATGTTCACAGTTGTGGGAAATGATGGGGCAGTCAGACAATGGGGGTCAGTGGATAACTATTTAATGACAGTCGATGCTGAGATTAAAAAAATTAATGGTTTATAACCATGAAAACACAAATTGTCAAAATATACAAAGTAAACATCCTTAAATGAACCTCAAATGAGTTCTTAAGCAACATTTTTCTTACTTTGCCTATCTATAAATGGTCACTATAATTGATGGAAATATTTTTGTAGGTTTTTGCATGTACAGTGAAATCAATGTTTACCGACATTTACTAATCAAAATCTAATTCTTCCGAGTGTAATCAGTAATTATAATCACTTCAGTGGTGCCATAAATGCCTGAAGCTCAATGTGTGATTATTTTGCAGCAGGACCATAATTACCACAGTCATTCAGAGGATACCTCATACTAATGCTCAGAGCAGGTAAAGTGACTCTGACAAAGATTTGGGAGTCATGGTGCATAAGCAGCTGAACATATACTCCCAGTGCGATGCTGTGGCCAAAAGAGCTAATGTGATCCTGGGATGCATGAACAAGGAAATCTTGAGCAGGAGTAAAGAGTGGTGTTGTAGCCATGTTAGGCCCAGGATATTAGAGACAAGGTGGGTAAGGTAATATCATCTATTGGACCAACTTCTGTTGGTGAGAGGTACCAACTTTCTAACTTATATACAGCTCTTCTTCTGTGCGTCAGGTTGAAAGCTGGTCTCTCTCACCAACAGAAGTTGGTCCAATATTACTTCACCCCCTTTGTACTGCTTGGGAATAAAGAGGTTATTTTACCTCTATTTGGCACTAGTGCGACCGCTGCTGGAAACCTGGGTCCTGTTCTGGTGCCTCAGTTCCATAGGGATGTTGATAAATTGGAGAGAAGTCAGAGAAAAACCACAAGAATGATTAAAGGTTTAGAAATGTTGCCTGATAGTGATAGACTCAAGCAGCTCAATCTATTTAGTCTAACAAGGAGAAGGTTAAGGGGTGACTTGATCACCGTCTGTAAGTAACTACATGAGGAAAAAATATTTGATACTGGGCTCATCAGTCTAGCAGAGGAAGGTCTAACACGCTCCAATGGCTAGAAGCTGAAACTAGACACATTCAGACAGGAAATAGGGTGTACATTTTTAACAGTGAGAATAATTAACCATTGGAACAATCTACCAAGGGTCGTGGTCCATGTTCCCTCTAACTTTTTCCATTCATTACTCCAGCCAGGATAGGTTAGGCACTACTCAAATAATTAAATTTAAGCATAAGAGAGAAATAAACATTATGAAACACTTAGACCAGCCAAAAACCTCAAATAACAGCACTTTGAAAGAATAAAATTACAGAGAATTTATGTGCATTGCAGAAAGTATCAAGAAGAAATAACAACAATAATACAAGTATGTGTTGGGAGGTTAGACACAGACACAGTTTGTGATACACAGTGTATGAATGTGTGACACACAGTTTGTGTGTGTGAGAGAGAGACATGTGTTACCCCTTTAAGTATGTTGACCTTTTAAGTAGATCGGCACTCAAAGCAGCCACAGCAGCAGCCACCAGTAAGCTCCCTCTGTCCCACTCCTGAGCCCTGTCGTGTTCTCCCCTCCCATACGGAGATGGGGTACAGGGGCAGGGGGAAGGCGGACACCCTGACATCATCCCCCCCACCCCGCTTAGCAAGCAGGAGGCTCCTGGGAGCATTTGACCAAGGGCTGCAAAACAGAGGGCAGGAGCAGCACGGCAGTGGGGGGAGGGACATCTGAAGTGCGCGGCACTTGATAGCCTGCTGGGTGGCCTTGCGGTTACGCAGCTTATAGGGAACTTAGGTCATGGTAGATTATCCATCACTGATAATTTTTAACTCAAGAGTAGATGTTTTTCTAAAAGCTCTGCTCTAGAGATTATTCTGGGGGCAGGTCTCTGACCTGTGCCATCCAGGAGGTCAGACTAGATGATCACAGTGGTTACTTCTGGCCTTGGAATCTAGGAACCTATGAAAATGTGTATTGTCGCCTGCTTCCCTTTGCTCCTGGTCTAGGAAATCAGACCTAGCTCTGAATTGGCCCCATGTGCTGCAATGAAAATGGGGTGAGGGATATCGGTATTAATTTAGGGGCAGAGTTGAGTAGCTCTTCGATACTTACTAAATAACCTTTGCCCTCCAGGAAAGCATCGTGAACCTCATTACGATTCTGAAAGAAAAACCTACTGTGGCTGGTCAGGGAGGCATAGCTGTAGTAGCCTTGGTCTCCTCCTTCCTGGGGGAAAGATGGCAAACAGCCTTTCTTGGTGTACTGATGGCCCCAGAGGATCACACCTTCTTCCACTTTTACCTCAGCCTTTACAGTTGCAATTCTAGCTTGCTGCACTGCATGGCAGCTCTGCAAAGATCTTCCCAGCAAATCAGGGATTGCAGGTCTTGCACCAGTAGCGTAGCTAGCGGGGTTCAGTGGAAGCAGCTGCTTCCCCTCAGGACAGCAGGCGCAGAAGCGGCGCCTGCCGGCCGGTGCTGCCAGCAGTTGCTGCTGTTCCAGGAGAGCCCCGCCAGTGCGGCCGCAAAGCAGAGGCAGCGGCAGAGCCCGTGCATGCTGGAGGAGCGGACGCCGCAGCTCTGCGCTGCTCATGGCAGCCACACCGGGCAGATCCGTGGCTAGTCACGCCCAGCAGGAGCCTCGGCGCCGCCCGTGGCTCACCAGAATAAAACTCTCGTGAGGAGGGGAGAGCGCTTCCCCCTCCCGCCGTGGCCTGTCAGTGCAACCCGCCCACAGCCAGGCTCCGCCAGCAGCCCTGGGCAGGGCAGCGCCCCCCGGGCTGAGCGGGCGAGACGGGCTGCAGCTCGCTCGGACCGCGCCTGGCGGGGCTCGCTGCCTTCTTCCCCCACCGCTCAAGGGGTAGGGCCAGCGCTAAGCCTGGGCTGGTGCTGCACGCGGCGAGCCCCTCCCAGGCTCTCCCGGTCCTGGGGGCAGCTCCAGCCCCCTCTGCACAGAGAGCCCCGGGGACCCCAGCCCACTCCCATCCCCGATAACCCCTCCTCAAACTCCATACCCCATGTACCCCTCCCATGTACCCTGTACCCCTGCCTTTCACTCCCCTTCACCTCCCCTTGTACCTCCGTCCTCTGCCAGCCTCCCTGTACAGCCATGGGGGGGGGGGAGTGCAGCATGGCCGCATTGTGGCCAGAGGAGCCAGCCATGGAGAGGAGGGGTACGGCGTGGGCGGAGGAGCCGGAGGGCGTGACCGGAGGAGAAGCCAAGGGGGGGTACCTTTTTTATGTTTGCTTGCTCCCCCTGCTGTTAGAACCTGGCTACGCCACTGTCTTGCACCCCAATAACAAGACCCTATCCAGGGTGAGACTGGCACACTTGACCTCTGGTCCATCTGGAAAGTCCTGTCTCTTACTGGCAGTTCTGTAACAATGTGCGTTGCCAGACAGCAAACACAGGTGTGCTGCTGAAGTATAAAAAAATGAGTGTTGTCAAACACAGTTTTAATCACACTGTAAATAATAGAATACCATTTTTAAATATTTTTGAATGTTTTCTACATTTTCACACATATATAGATTTCAATTACAAAAAGGAATACAAAGTGTACAGTGCTACTTTATATTATTATTTTTATTACAAATGTTTGCACAGTAAAAAAGATAAACAAAAAAATTGTCTTTTTCAAGTCACCTCAGACAAGTACTGTAGTACAATCTCTTTATCATGAAAGTGCAACTTACACATGTATAATTATTATTTTTTACATAACTGCACTTAAAAATAAAACAATGTAAAATTTTAGATCCTACAAGTCCACTCTGTCCTACTTCTTGTTAAGCCAATTGCTCAGACAAACACGTTTGTTTACATTCATGGGAGATAATGCTGCCTGCTTCTTATTTACAATGTCACCTGAAAGTGAGAACAGACCTTCGCATGGCACTGGTGTTGCAAGGTATTTACGTGCCAGATATGCTAAATATTTGTATGCCCCTTCATACTTCAACCTCTGTTCCAGAGGACATGCTTCCATGCTGATGATGTGTTCTGCTCGATAGCGATCCAAAGCAGTGTTAGGATGTAGCTATTCAGGCCTGCATGTAAAGGCCTGTACTTTAAGAACTTAGGTGTATTTTTATCATGCCCTACAAGTAATAGAACAGGCAGAAATCCACCCCTTGTCTGTGAAGGACTAGGAGGCAGTAGTGGGCTGTTTGGGAAAGGTACCACAGGATGATTGGGATCAGTTTGTGCTGTGGCTAGTGGAGGTGGGCAGGGAGATGGCGAGTCTAACTCGTGAGGACCAGGTGATCATATGGCATAGTCTTTTGGGACGGGGCACCTTGGGAATTGATGTGGCAGGACTGACACACCCATTTCTAATCCCCAGACAGGTGGCAAAACAGTTATTTGGGGTGTACTCTTGTTTTGTGGGGATGAATAAGATGAAGCAAATCCCTGGGGAAACAGGGCAGGATACACTTAATCGCATACAGGCCTGGGAACGGTGCTGCGTGCATCCCTTGAACAGTCCATGGGTGATACCCCAGAGAGGGGCACCAGGACCTGGTGGGGGTGTGGAGCAGGGTAAGGGTGTGGAATTGCTGGGGAAACCTGACCAGTGCTGCAATGCTGGCTTCCCTGGATGGGGAGAAACTCTTTTATCTGTACCATTTGGTATCTAACACTACCATTGGTTGTGCGTTAACCCAGGAGTATGGAGCAAAGGACGGATCTGTGGCCTTTGCCTCTTGACTTTTGAGTGATGTGGAACTGAAGTACGGATGGTGCTACTGGGAAGTAGGGAAATTCACATAACTCACAGGAATGCAGAAAGTAATAGTCTAATCTCATCATGACCCCCTGTGGCTGTTAAACATGCATACTATCTTACAGTGACAAATGAGTGGGCTGCGTATTGCCAAATGGTTGCTGGCACTACAAGCAGAAAACATTAAAGCAGAAATGTTAAAAGAATCCATAGTCTGGTTAGCTGGATTACATCTGGCTGGCACCCCACACCAGTGTGAAGCCAGCTCAGGTAAACCCCAATGTCAGGTGTTTTGGTGGCTAACCCAGTCAGGTAAATGAGGGGGGCACTGGTATGGTTTTCAGATGGAAGTTGTAGGTGTCGGGGGGACAGAAAAATGCAGGCATAGCTGTTGTGGGAATCAGCACCATTGGTTTCTCACTAGAAGCAAGGTCAGCTTGGGAGGCAGAACTGGCAGCCTTGTTAACAGCTTTAAATGAAGTGGATCCCAAATTTGAGCCAGAATGTTGGGTGGTGGTAGATTCAGATTATGTATTTCGTGGGGTCACATTAATGCTGAGATGATGGGCAGAGAATCATTTCAGGGCTCCACAATCAAGCATGCTAACTGGTGGAAGTGAGTGGAGGAGCTGAGTCACTGTTTTACATGGATCAATGTGGAAAAGGTAAAGACACACAAGAAAACAGGACCCCTAAGCAAAGGGAATAATCTGGCCGATGCAGAGGCCAAACGGGCTGCAACAGAGGCACCCCCTTGGCCCTGGAAGCCAGAAGAGAGTGTGCTTGTAGCAGTAATAACAAGAAATGGAGTGAATACAGATCAGGGAGGGCGAATTTGAGAGTTGCAAAAATCTGACCCAGGACTGGAAGGCACCATGAAACTTGGGAACAGGCATGTGCCAAAGGTGGAACTAATGAAAGGTATTTGGTGTGTCTTAACAGCTGAGGGACCAGCAACGGTGTGCCCTCAGGGAAGCTGGATGGCTTTCTTAAGCTGGGTGAATGGGATCTTGGCTGGGGGACACCTTGGGTTTGAAGAGGCACTGGGAACTTTACAAAGGTTGTGCTGGTGGCCAGGAATGGCAGCTAATTTAAAATCACATCTGCCCAGGGAGCATGATCTACCCATGGTGAGAGATCTAGTGATGTACAATATTCCAGGTCAACACCATCCATTCCCAGCACCTAATTGGAAGGGCCTCTATCTTGTCCTTGACTAATTAGGCCCAGCCTGCTGTTATTGGGTACAGAGAATGGAGAATGGGAGTGCGTTCACTGCATGCAAATAAAAAGGTACAAGCAGGGGATGGGAAAGGGGATGTGTACATTTTGTTACGTGTGTATTACAGGTTAATTCAAAAAGGAGAAAAGGATGGAACAATTACTAGTGCTAATCACAATTGTCACATTTACAAATTCTATTCAGATTCCATGATGTAGAGAGAGAAAAACTATGAGAATCTCCCCAGAGAAAGATGTACCACTATCATGGAGTGTGGGGGAGACAAGGCCCTGCACCCCCGGCTTCCTGCAATCCACCATGACTCTCAACCAGCCAGTAAAACAGAAGGTTTATTTAGATGGCAGGAACACAGTCCAAGACAGGTCTTGCAGGTACAGACAACAGGACCCCCTCAGTTAGGTCCATCTTGGAGGGGGCAGGGAGGCCAGAGCCCTGTTGGGAAGCCAGAACCACATCTAGGCTCCCCTCCATTTTCCCAGCCAGCTCCAAACTGAAACTCCCTCCAACTGTCTCACCCGGCCTCCTCCTGGCTCCTCCCCCAGCCATTGTCCATTTCCTGGGCAGAGGTGTCACCTGGCTCCAATCCCTGTCCTGGTTCTCATGTTACATGCTTGGGTATCTGGCCTCAAGGAAAGTCTCCCATCCCCAATGCAGACAGTCCCAGCAAAACTCCCCTGCAACCCTCCCAGGTCAATACTTTCCTCTCCCTGCTGCATCACAGGCACCCACACAGACTTTAAAGAAAACATTAAGAACATTCCCACTTTGTCACAACCACTAATACTCCAATAAGAATTTGGCAGTGCCAGTATGAAGTGGCCACAACCTGGAGCAGAGAATGTTCCCCAACAAGCAAATGTATGAGAGGCATTGTGGGAGTAGGTGCAGCCAGCACTTTTTAATGTGTCCTGTCACTCTATTGCATGGGTGGTACACCTCAAGGAATGGAGGGTGGACCAAATTCATCCTAACTGTAGTATGTACATAAAAAAATTGAAACAACAATTCAATTGGTGGGTGAGGGGACACACCTGGAATCGTTGTCGGACAAGGGGATTGTGGGCAGCAGGAAACGTGGACACTGGGGGTTAAGTGTGGGAGAGATAGCTCAGTGCCTTGAGCATTGGCTTGCTAACCCCAGGGTTGTGAGTTCAGCCCTTGAGGGGGCCACTTAGGGATCTGGGGCAACATCAGTACTTGGTTCTGCTAGTGAAGGCAGGGGGCTGGACTCAATATCCCTTCCAGTTCTAGGAGATAATTTAATTAGTAAACCAAAATGTGAGATTTCAACAATAAATTAATAGTATAGGAACTATCAGCAGTTGTCACAGGTTGAAGCACAGCAGTAAAGGTAAAATTGCAGTTAACTCATTGGGCAGAAAACCTAGTAATGTAGGTGGGAGGTGGCTTCAGAAGATTAACTTGGGGAGAAATGTGTGTAGATATTCAAAATGCTCAGTTAATAATGTTAATGGATATTATGAGAGATGCTTGAACAGCATCCTTTAGTATTAAATCAGGAGGCTAGCCCATCTTTATCCACAATTGCAAAAACATACCCATCTCTCTGGAAAATAACATCCCCCACCTGTGGGGAGAGTTCTTGTGTAATTGTTACTATTATACCATGGGAAGAAAATGCAAATAAGGTGGTTCCCTTGAACCCTATGGAAGTAACTAGGGAAGGGGAGCGCATTGGAAACCACTAGGAAATAGGTGTGGGGGCTTGTGGAATGGGATAAATTGGACTGTCATCACATTAAGCAGTTGTATAGGAGGAGCAAGATCAATGGCCTATTGCAAAGGGGAGGTATTTGGGGGTCATGTATGTAACCCTTCTGCCCCTCTGAGTTGGCAGCAACAAGGGCCGGGTTCAGTATCCAGGGGTTCCGTTTCAGTAACACAATGCATAACCGGCTCGAACCCCCACCCAGTGACCTGGGACACTCACATACCACACCCCCCTGGGCGCCTCTAGGAGGCAATACTTCCCCTCTCGCAAGCACGGAGTCTGAGTGTAGCAAAATCTTTTTTAATAAAGGAAGGAATCAATGCGGCATCCCATTGGAGAAACACCACAAACAGGGTTATAACACAAACCATAAACAAAAACCCACCTCCAAGTACGTTTGGCACTGTCCTTTTTCCCCTTAGGGTTTTAAGTCCAATCACCCCAAAGTTCAACAATCCAAAAGTCTCTGGTCAATGCCACCCCAGAGTTCGAGAGTTTATCTGTAGAGGTCCCTCCCCCGAGCCTGGGTAGAAAGGGGCACCTTACGTGGTCCGGGGCCAACTGCCCTGCCTCTCCATGGGTTCTGCTTCTGCCTTCTCCACGAACTGCTCCGCTTTACCAGCTGCTCCACTCTGCTCCTCCAGCCGTCCTCAGAAACTGCTCCGCTCCACCAGCTGCTCTGCTCCATGAGCTGCTCCAGTTCTTTCTGCAAACTGCTCGGCTCCGCTCACTCTGTGGGCTGCTCCACCCATCCCACAGCTACTCCACTCTGCCAGCCGCTCCGCTGCCACCAGCTGTCCCGTGATCCACTCCAGCCATCCCCACAACTGCTCCACTCCGCCAGCTCAGGCTCCCCCACTAGTTACCACAGTACTCAGTGCTCTCAACTCAGTAATTTCAG
Source organism: Gopherus flavomarginatus (assembly GCF_025201925.1). Taxonomy (NCBI): domain Eukaryota; kingdom Metazoa; phylum Chordata; order Testudines; family Testudinidae; genus Gopherus; species Gopherus flavomarginatus. The sequence goes on along the minus strand of NC_066637.1, from coordinate 22,139,643 downwards.
CTCTTTAGTGATTTCAACTCTTAGTGATCTCAGGTCTTCGTGGGGGAGCCCCAGTGCTAGTGCACCATTAGCCCAAAGTGCGTTCAGCTCAGTAACCTGTATTTAGATTCTTGAGGGAATAAAAAATTCAACTCTGACATTCCACAGTGGAGAGAGAAGGGGGTACAACGGGTGCTTCTGGCTCCATACGGCGCCTGCACCACCAGGCACAGATACCTGTCCCCAGCCTCTCTCAGTTCACTGGGTTTTGGAACCCATGTCCCTTGTCTAGCAAGTACCACCCAAATGAGGGTGAGTCATTTGTCACCAAGCAGTCCCACCGCTCAGCAGTCTGGGATAGGGTAGGCGTGCCTATGCAAATACACTCTCTGACATTCTTTCCACCAGATGTCAGGGTAGAGCTTATCCTGACTCTGCTTACATCTATATGGGGTACGGCGTATTTTGTTGGGAATGTGTGCAATCCTGCAATATAACACTAGGAGGCAAAGTCCTTCCAGTATATGACCAAATTATATGACCAAATTATGAACTTCTGTACACTGCCACTTGGACTATGGTGCACCAATGGATCAGTGGACTTAATCGTTGCAAACAATCGAACCTGCACCTACTACCCCACGCCATGCCAAGTAGTTGAATGGGTTTGGACAATACCAAAGTTCACTGGGGATATTCAGTGGACACACAATGTGAACAAGAGTACACAAAGATTACAAGAGCAACTTGCTGCAAGCGGCAACAGTTGGACACGCTTACAATACACACTACAGAATGGCGCTGATAAAATTTTAACCCTATCAAAGGAGGAGAAGCAGTGTTTTTGGTGGTGCCCAGAATGTTGGACCATACTGCAGTGGGGTATTGTTAAGTGTATTTGTGTTACATTGCAAATGGAAATGATCAAGGGTGGCACAACCCCCTAGAGAACAGCCACTAATTATAATCGATACGTAAGGAAGTAAGCCCTCCCTCTCAGTGCATTAGGCAACCCAGATCCAGCCTTATCGGGCTCACTATAATGAGAACTCTGGGACACTAATTGGAATAGGTGTGGGATGTCCGTATGAGAGAAGGTGCAGGGCACGGGACTACACAAGAGGCAGTGGGACAAATGGAATATCGACACCTTCCACCTTGATGCCTGGCCTTGTCAGGAAATGTGTTGCCATATGTCCTATGCTTTTCCAGGGATACCTGACAGGAGGATCCCAAAAGAAAAAGAAAAAAAAAGGGGGTGGAGTGTTAGGATATAGATATTCAGGCCTGCATGTAAAGGCCTATACTTTAAGAACTTAGGTGTATTTTTATCACTTAGCTAGTTATAGAGGTATAAAACAAAGAATCAAAATCACAGTGTATGGCCCTTCTTTGACTAGGATAGTCCGAGGCCTGGTTTGGCTAAGCAGTAGAGACAGCCATAAGCTGGGAAGCATATGGTCATATCCTCTGTGGTAAAACCAGGACAAACAGCTACAAAGAGGGGATAGTAATTAGTCCCAGGGGGTTAAAAGGGCTCTCCCAATCCACTGAGGAGAGAGAACCACGGGGAAGTAAGGTTCAGCTGGAAAAAGGGTTACCAGGGAACTAATTAGGTTCAGCTGGCTCCAACTGCTGGAGACCTTTTTAAACGCACCCCTGCGTGGAAGGAGGGGGAGTGAGAGAGGTAGGGAAGCTGCCAGTAGGCTGAGTGCAGCAAGACACCGAACCCTCCCAGGAAGGAAGGCTGCACTCTCTCCGCAGAAGGAAAGGAAAACAAGCACAAGGGAGGGACTGGGGAAAGGAATAGCCGGACCCTGTGCTACTGGTAACGATCTGCCTTGCCCGAACCTGTGTCTCCAAGGCTAAAAAGGACTGGGCCTGCTGAGGAGAGGAAGATACTTTGCCACACCTCACATTCCAAACTAGTCACATTGAAATAAGGTGCTGTTGGGCTGTTAGGAATACCACCCTGTCCTGATATTTCTATCACTGCCAGATAACGATGGTTAAAGAAAACTTAGTTTGATAGCATCCTGTCTGGCAAGAAATCACTTCTCAATAGTTGTGGTTATGAAACCCTCATTTCTGTATGTTTTATCTTTATGGCCCCCACTTTTCTGTTGTTAATCTGTCTGGTTCTCTCATTGTTTCTGTCTGCTGTATAAGTAATATTGCTAGGTGTAAGTTAATTAGGGTAGTGGGATATAATTGGTTAGAGAATTATGTTACACTGTATTAGGATTGGTTAGATAGATTTCGGTAATATGATTGGTTAAGGTATAGCTGTGAATATTACTATATAAATTAGAGGCAAAGAGGAAGTTGGGATTCGAAAATAGGGGAAAAGGAACTTGAATTTAAGCTTGCTGGAAGTTCACTGAATTGTTTGCACCTTTGGACTTCAGATATTGTTGCTCTCTGCTCATGCGAGAAGGACCAGGGAAGTAGGGAGGGTGAAGGAATAAATCCTCTAACAAGCAGTGCGTACTGATGCACATTGATTTTCATCATCTGAGTCAGATGCCACCAGCAGAAAGTTGATTTTCTTTTTTGGTGGTTCGGGTTCTGTAGTTTCCGCATCAGAGTGTTGCTCTTTCAAGACTTCTGAAAGCATACTCCACACATCACCCCTCTCAGATCTTGGAAGGTACTTCAGATTTTTAAACCTTGGGTCGAATGCTGTAGCTATCTTTAAAAATCTCACAACCTTCTTTGGTACCTTTTTTGTGTTTTGTTAAATCTGCAGTGAAAGTGTTCTTAAATCAAACAACATGTGCTGGGTCATAATCCGAGACTGCAATAACATGAAGTATATGGCAGAGTGTGGGTAAAACCACAAAGCAGGAGAAAATACTACTCTCCTCCAAGGAGTTCAGCCACATATTTAATTCATGCATTATTTTTTTAACAAGCGTCATCAGCATGGAAGCATGTCCTCTGGAATAGTGGTCGACGCATGAAAGGGTATATGAATGTTTAGTGGTTGCTTCAAGGACTTTCTGGGACAAAGCAGGCACATGCAGAAGCAGGAATCTTTCTCCCAGTTGTGAAGCGGGTACCACTTGAAAACTGAACCCAACATTTCCCTTGGGTTTTGTCCGATCATCCGTTGGAATAATTTCCCCAGGAAATTATCTAATCTATGTTGCTATCAGTACTGAGTGCTACATCCTCAGATAGCTTGTTCAGTGGGAAATGCATCCTGTCAAAATGGATCCACTGCAGTGGAAAATAGCAACTCATCTCACTGAAAAGGGACAGGGGGAAGGTTTATGGTACCAGGATGTGGTACAAACCCCTTTCCAATCTGCTTTCACAAATGACTGAACAAAAATTGAAAGAATCTCCCTGTTTCAATGAGACCTAGGACCCACTCATCATATTTATTACTAGACAAGGTAAGAGAAGAGTAATTAAATCTCATGCTTCAGGGCATCAGCTGATCATCACAGGAGTCAGAAAGGGATCAACTCCAGGTGCAGGATTGCCTTGTTGGTCAGGTGAATTGTGGGTTTGCTGTTTTTTTTGTTTTGTCTTCCTCTGAATTTTCAGATAGTGGCCAGTGCAGGAGGGAGGACGCAGGACTCATGGACCAGAAAGCAGATCTGATATGGCAATGGATCAGAAAGGACAATACTCTGAGTCAGTATGGCAAATCTGGGGCAGAACTCTCTTGATATAGGGGGAACGAGGCAGTGAAGCTCTTCTTGTTCTTGTTAAATCACAGCTACAAGGCACCTGCTTCAGGCTCTGGCATGAGGCCTTTCCTGTCCTGTCCTGGATTCAGCCTAGACCCCACCTTCAGCAAGATGGCCTTCAGCTCCGGGAAACAGCTGCTTTCAATTAATAGCTTGATTTTTCAATCTGTTTAGAAGCTCATACGTGGCATATGGCACTGAGAGAACATGTCAAAATATGCTTTTAATTTGGATGTCATTGAAATTAGGATTCAGTTGGGGCCATATTGTCTGATCTTTAAATTCAAGGAAATGAATAGAGACACATTCACAGAGGATTAGCTCATCTGTAAGACACACACCAGGACTGAAAGGACAGCAAGTGGTGTTTTCAATAACAAATGTGCATTTAACATGTGGAGCTGGATTTACAGCTTTTCAGAAGATGTGCAATGACCATACTGCAGCAGAGGTTAGAGAAAGGCCAGGTCTCACAATGGAGTGGCCAGAAAATGTGAAAAATGTTGAGGTTTACAAATTCCCTTTCATTCCACTGAGCAGTGATAATGAGATCGTTTGAAAATTTTCACAGAAAAACACAAGCAAGGGAGCAACTTGCCCTGTTATGCCCAGGAGCCTGGTGGTTGGGGCCATCTCTGAGAGGCAGGGGACTGCCTAGTTCAGAGCAATGACTTGAATTGGTGTTTCTCACATGCCAGGTGAGTGCCTGAACCACCCAACCACGGAGTCAATCTCTCCTCTAGGAGTTGTTCCATTTGGTATAAATAATTAAACATTCCCCGGACCAGGAAGTATGTGTGTGACTCTATCGCCCCTGGGCTGGAAGAGACCCACTGTCAACCTGCTGCTCTAGATCAGGCATAGCAGGGACCTGAGCCTGGGTCTCCCCATCCCTCGGTGATTGCCCCAGCTACTGACTATTTGAGGGTAAATTAGTCTCGCTCACCAGAAATTCCATCTTGGACTGACACACTTTCCATACAAAGTTTTTGTTGAACCTGATACATTTCCACACAAAGGTTCAGTTATGACAAATCTTCATTTTCTAATGAAAAACATTTCATTGAAAAGTTTCCTGACCAGCTCCTCCTGCAAGTCATTGATTCCTGGCGAGATTGAGAAGACCAAATGCGGCCCTCCTGTGCCAGCATATTCTGCACAGGGCTGAGATCTGCCAGGATAACAGAGCAGAGACAGGAAGTAAATCACCAGCTGAAACTTGAGGGCTTGAATTTTAAAGATACTGAGTATCACCCACCTCTTCAGCCAGCCCCTTTCACATCTGTCTGTCCATCTGTCATACGTTTCAGGTTGCTGCCCATCACCGTTGCAGATGCGTGCATTCAACATAAGATCAGTTGTAATAGAGAGGTCTTTAGTGGATTACATGGACTCTCTTGCACTTCTCCCTTTTCAGAGTCAAAGCTCTGCTTAGGGGAGTGGTTTTGTTTTTGATTTTTTTTTACATTATTTTATTAATTTCCTCCCCCCTTGTTGGACAGATCTCCTAGACAGAAAATGCTTTGTCCCCTGCTGTCACATGCTTCATCCTGGACTCTGAGATCTCCATTGTCCCAGAGGAGCACAACTGTCACTGTGGATTGTAGAGCAAAGGTCTGTTTTTGATCCATGAATTGCCTCCAAAATTAGGACTTGTTATAAATATAAAGGGAAGGGTAGCAACCTTTATGTATGCAGTAACATAAAATCCCTCCTGGCCAGAGGTACAGACAGAGGTACAGAATCATTTTATCTGTAAGGGGTTAATCAGTTCAATTAACCTAGTTTGGCACCTGACCAGAAGGACCAATGGGAAAAGAAGATACTTTCAAATCTGTGGGGGAGGAGGATATGTTTGTGCTCTCTTTGTTGTTCCCTCTGGATAGAGAGAGAGAGAGACCAAGCAGGTAACCCATCTCTTGAAAAGGTATCTTGAAATGATACATCTAAAATTACAGAAATTGTAAGTAAAGGCAAGGAAATGTGTTAGATTATCTTTTGTTTTAGCTTGTGAATTTTCCCTATGCTAAGAGGGAGATTTATTCCTGTTATGCATCCAACGAAGCGGGTATTCACCCATGAAAGCTCATGCTCCAATACGTCTGTTAGTCTATAAGGTGCCACAGAACTCTTTGCTGCTTTTACAGACCCAGATTAACACAGCCACCCCTCTGATACTTGATTCCTGTTTTTGTAACTTTGAAGTTGAGCCTAGAGGGGAATCCTATGTGTTTTAAATCTTTTTATCACCCTGTAAAATTGCTATCCATCCTGATTTTACGAGGTGCTTCTTTTACTTTTTTCTTTATAATATATTCTTCTTTTAAGAACCTGATTGATTTTAGTGTCCTAAAAATAAAGGGTCTGGTCTGTACTTTTATTAAAGGCAATTGGTTGGTATATTATTCTCAAGCCTCCCCTGGAAAGGAGGAAAAGGGGTTTGAGCTGATATTTTTGGGGAAATAGGAACTCCAAGTGGTCCTTTTCCTGAATCTTTATCTAAATCACTTGGTGGTAGCAGCAATACCATCCAAGGACAGGGAAAGTTTTATGCCTTGGGGAAGTTTTAACCTAAGCTGGTATAAATAAGCTTAGGGGATCTTTCATGCGGGTCCTCACATCTGTACCCCAGAGTTCAGAGTGGGGAGGGAACCCTAACAGGACCAATGCCTTACTGGGGCATTGGAGGAGGCTCGGGGCCAGTGCACAGAAATGCATACAGCGCTGATATGCTCACAGTGACCTAAGCCATGGAAAAGGTGAGCAGTTGCACCCTGTACAAGCTGGAGCCTGTGCATCACCTTCGCATTCGGCTTCTGTCATGGAGTCATCGGGCCAGCGCTCTGCAGCTGCTCCGAATGAAGCCAGTCAGGATGTTGCCAGGGCAAGAACCCTACATGACTTTGGCCTTCCTGACCTCAGAGGATTCAGAACCCGTGTTCACCATGTGCTTCCTACAACGAATCCGCCTGTGCAGGGCTCCTGGGAAGGCCTAAGGGCCCTGCACCCCAACTCCACAGCCAGCGTTGTAAAACGGAAGGTTTGTTAGTCAACAGGCACACCGCATAGAACAGAGCTTGCTATCACCGAAATCAGTGACTTTCAGCCATGTCCATCTTGGGGGAACCCCGGTGCCAGATGCCCTTGACTCCCCCCTCCTCAAGTCCTCCACAGCAGACTGCCCTGGACCCCGCTACCTGGCCTCCAATACGCCCGTTACTCCTCCCCCGGGCTTTGTCCTGCTTCCCAGGCGAAATGTCACCTGGCTGCATCCCTCTCGTGGGTCTCAGGTTACAAAGGGCATGTGGGTCTCAGGTTACAAAGGGCATCAATCATAGCTTAAGTGCAGGCAACTGGGCAGCCTCACCACTTGCCCCGAGGGCTTCAGCAAAAGCCACGCAAGGTCCCTCACCAAAGACTCTTACGCAGAGTAGTAACTGGTTAAAAGATAGGAAACAAAGGGTAGGTATAAATGGTCTAGGGTGACCTGATATCCTGATTTTATAGGGACAGTCCCAGTTTTTGGGTCTTTTTCTTATATAGACTCCTATTCCCCCCACCTCCTATCCCGATTTTTCACATTTGCTGACTGATCACCCTAAAATAGTCAGTTTTCAGAATGGAGAGAGGTAAATAGCAGTGTGCCCCAAGGGTCTGTTCTGGGCCCTGTCCTATTCAACATTATCTGGACAAAGGGGTAAAGAGTGAGGTAACAAAATATGCAGATGATACAAAATTACTAAAGATAGTCAAGTATGAAACAGCTTCCGTATAAGGAGAGATTAATAAGACTGGGACTTTTCAGCTTGGAAAAGAGACGGCTAAGGGGAGATATGATTGAAGTCTATAAAATCATGGCTGGTGTAGAGAAAGTAGATAAGAAAGTGTTGTTTACTACTTCTCATAACACAAGAACTAGAGGCCACCAAATGAAATTAATAGGCAGCAGGTTTAAAACAAACAAAAGGAAGTATTTCTTCACACAACACACAGTCAACCTGTGGAACTCCTTGCCAGTGGATGTTGTGAAGGCCAAGACCATAACAAGGTTCAAAAAAGAACTAGATAAATTCATGGAGGATAGGTCCATCAATGGCTATTAACCAGGATGGGCAGGCAGGGTGCCTCTAGCCTGTTTGCCAGAAACTGGGAATGAGTGACAGGGGATGGATCACTTGATGATCACCTGTTCTGTTCATTCCCTCTGGGGCATCTGGCACTGGCCACTGTTGGAAGACAGGATACTGGGCTAGATGGACCTTTGGTCTGACCCAGTAGGGCCATTCTTATGTTCTTATCCAATTCCCACCACGTAGGCATTGGGGCAGTACACAGGGAAACTGAGGTACACACAGTATTAATACAGGACAGTAAGGCTTAAATGCAACATAACAAGGGGAGAAACCCCACTTCATCACAGTTTCCAATGCAGTGAATGACAGCAGTTGAAGCTGGAGGTGATGAATGCATGGATCCCTGTGGGCAGGTCCTTGTCTGGTAGGAAGGGACAATGTTTCCTAGCAAGCTAGAGGTGAAGGAGGCATTTGTGGAAACTGTTGTTACCTGGCCATCCAAGCTCCCACTGATGTCAGTGAAAACCAGGGTCCAACATGTGTGTGTTGCAGGCTAAACAAAGGATTGGGAGGAACACTGGGTCCACCCTTGGCAGCTCCTTATGTGGCAGGTGCGCTTTCCCTGAACAAGTGACCCCTCAGCGAGGTCCGTGCAGGAGTGGGTATCTGCCTCCTGCAGGAGCCTGCTCGCAAATCACTGTTTGCTGCCTCCTCTTGTTTTTGCCAGATGATCTTGTAAGCTCTTTGGTGCAGGGAGTTTCTAAAGCACCAGGCACATCTGTGGGGCAAGATGACCTAATAGCGGTAGCTCAGCAATTGGGTTAGAACATTATATAAGAACATAAGAACGGCCGTACTGGGTCAGACCAAAGGTCCATCTAGCCCAGTATCTGTCTACCGACAGTGGCCAATGCCAGGTGCCCCAGAGGGAGTGAACCTAACAGGCAATGATCAAGAGATCTCTCTCCTGCCATCCATCTCCATCCTCTGACGAACAGAGGCTAGGGACACCATTCCTTACCCAGCCTGCCTAACAGCCATTTATGGACTTAACCATCATGAATTTATCCAGTTGTCTTTTAAATACTATTATAGTCCAGCCTTCACAACCTCCTCAGGTAAGGAGTTCCACAAGTTGACTGTGCGCTGTGTGAAGAAGAACTTCCTTTTATTTGTTTTAAACCTGCTACCTATTAATTTCATTTGATGATCCCTAGTTCTTGTATTATGGGAATAAGTAAATAACTTTTCCTTATCCACTTTCTCCACATCACTCATGATTTTATATACCTGTATCATATCCCCCCTTAGTCTCCTCTTTTCCAAGCTGAAGAGTCCCAGCCTCTTTAATCTTTCCTCATATGGGACCATCTCCAAACCCCTAATCGTTTTAGTTGCCCTTTTCTGAACCTTTTCTAGTGCCAGTATATCTTTTTTGAGGTGAGGAGACCACATCTGTACACAGTATTTGAGATGTGGGAGTACCATGGATTTATACAAGGGAAATAATATATTCTCAGTCTTATTCTCTATCCCCTTTTTAATGATTCCTAACATCCTGTTTGCTTTTTTGACCGCCTCTGCACACTGCGTGGACATCTTCAGAGAACTATCCACGATGACTCCAAGATCTTTTTTCTCACTCGTTATAGCTAAATTTGCCCCCATCATATTGTATGTATAGCTGGGGTTATTTTTTCCAGTGTGCATTACTTGACATTTATCCACATTAAATTTCATTTGCCATTTTGTTGCCCTGTCAGTTAGTTTTGTGAGATCTTTTTGAAGTTCTTCACAATCTGCTTTGGTCTTAACTATCTTGATCAGTTTAGTATCATCTGCAAACTTTGCCATCTCACTGTTTACCCCTTTCTCCAGATCATTTATGAATAAATTGAATAGGATTGGTCCTAGGACTGATACTTGGGGAACACCACTAGTTACCCCTCTCCATTCTGAGAATTTACCATTAATTCCTACCCTTTGTTCCCTGTCTTTTAACCAGTTCTCAGTCCATGAAAGGACCTTCCCTTTTATCCCACAACAGCTTAATTTACATAAGAGCCTTTGGTGAGGGACCTTGTCAAAGGCTTTCTGGAACTCTAAGTACACTATGTCCACTGGATCCCCCTTGTCCACATGTTTGTTGACCCCTTCGAAGAACTCTAATAGATTAGTAAGACACGATTTCCCTTTACAGAAATCATGTTGACTATTGCTCAACAGTTTATGTTTTTCTATGTGTCTGACAATTTTATTCTTAACTATTATTTCGACTAATTTGCCCGGTACCGACGTTAGACTTACCGGTCTGTAATTGCTGGGATCACCTCTAGAGCCCTTTTTAAATATTGGCGTTACATTAGCTAACTTCCAGTCATTGGGTGCCTAAGCCGATTTAAAGGACAGGTTACAAACCTTAGTTAATAGTTCCACAACTTAATATTTGAATTCTTTCAGAACTCTTGGGTGAATGCCATCTGGTCCCAGTGACTTGTTAATGTTGAGTTTATCAATTAATTCCAAAACCTCCTTTAGTGACACTTCAGTCTGTGACAGTTCCTCAGATCTGTCACCTACAAAACAGCTCAGGTTTGGGAATCTCCCTAACATCCTCAGCTGTGATTACTGAAGCAAAGAATCCATTTAGTTTCTCCGCAATGATTTTATCATCTTTAAGCTCTCCTTTTGTATCTCAAACATCAAGAGGCCCCACTGGTTGTTTAGCAGGCTTCCTGCTTCTGATGTATTTAAAAAAACATTTTGTTATTACCTTTGGAGTTTTTGGCTAGCTGTTCTTCAAACTCCTCTTTGGCTTTTCTTATTACACTCTTGACTTAATTTGGCAGTGTTTATGCTCCTTTCTATTTGCCTCACTAGGATTTGACTTCCACTTTTTAAAGGAAGTCTTTTTATCTCTCACTGCTTCTTTTACATGGTTGTTAAGCCACAGTGGCTCTTTTTTAGTTCTTTTACTGTGTTTCTTAATTTGGGGTATACATTGAAGTTGGGCCTCTATTATGGTGTCTTTAAAAAGCGCCCATGCAACTTGCAGGGATTTCACTCTAGTCACTGTACCTTTTAACTTCTTTTTAACTAACCCACTCATTTTTGCATAGTTCCCCCTTTTGAAATTAAATGCCACAGTGTTGAGCTGTTGAGATGTTCTTCCCACCACAGGGATGTTGAATGTTGTTGTATTATGGTCACTATTTCCAAGCGGTTCTGCTATAGTTACATCATGGACCAGTTCCTGCGCTCCACTCAGGATTAAATCTAGAGTTGCCTCTCCCCTTGTGGGATCCCGTACCAGCTGCTCCATGAAGCAGTCATTTAAAGTATCGAGAAATTTTATCTCTACCTTTTGTCCTGAAGTGAAATGTTCCCAGTCAAAATGAGGATAATTGAAATCCCCCACTATTATTGGGTTCTTAATTTTGATAGCCTCTCTAATTTCCCTTAGCATTTCATCATCACTATCACTGTCCTGGTCAGGTGGTCGATATTAGATCCCTAATGTTATATTTTTATTAGAGCATGACATTTCTATCCATAGAGATTCTATGGAACATGTGGATTTGCTTAAGATTTTTACTTCATTTGAATCTACATTTTCTTTCACATATAGTGCCACTCCCCCTCCCTTCTCCCCCCCGCCCCTCCCCCGCATGACCTGTTCTGTCCTTCCGATATATTTTGTACCCCGGAATGATTGTATCCCATTGATTGCTCTCAGTCCACCAGCTTTCTGTGATGCCTATTACATCAATATCCTCCTTTATCACAAGGCACTCTAGTTCACCCAGTTTATTATTTAGACTTCTAGCATTTGTGTACAAGCACTTTAAAAACTTGTCCCTGTTTATTTGTCTGCCATTTTCTGATGTGTCAGATTCTTTTTTGTGACTGTTTATCATCTGATCTGGCCCTTACATTATCCTCTTCCATCCTCTGCTCCTGACTATAACCTGGAGATTCTCTATCATTAGACTCTCCCCTAAGAGAAGTTTGTGTCCGATCCACATGCTCCTCTGCAGCAGTCGGCTTTCCCCCATCTCCTAGTTTAAAAACTGTTTTACAACCTTTTTAATGTTTAGTGCCAGCAGTCTGGTTCCACTCTGGTTTAGGTGGAGCCCATCTCTCCTGTATAGGCTTCCCCCATCCCAAAAGTTTCCCCAGTTCCTAATGAACGTAAACCCCTCCTCTCTACACCATCGTCTCATCCACGCATTGAGACTCTGAAGCTCTGCCTGCCTACCTGGCCCTGTGCGTGGAACTGGGAGCATTTCTGAGAATGCCACCATAGAGGTCCTGGATTTCACTCTCTTCCCTAGCAGCCTAAATTTGGCCTCCAGGACATCTCTCTTACCCTTCCCTATGTCATTCGTACCTATATGTACCACGCCCCACTGGCTCCTTCCCAGCACTACGCATAAGTCTGTCTGGATGGCTCGAGAGATCCGCAACCTTCGCACCAGGCAGGCAAGTCACCATACGGTTCTCCCGGTCATCACAAACCCAGCTGTCTACATTTCTAATGATCGAATCTCCCATTACTAACACCTACCTTTTCCTAGAAACTGGAGTTCCCTCCCCAGGAGAGGTAACTTCAGTGCGAGAGGCAACCCCAGCACTGTCTGGAAGGAAAGTCTCAACTATGGGAAGGTTTCCCTCTGCTCCCATTGACTGCTCTGCTTCCCTGGGCCTTTCATCCTCCTCAACAGCATAGGGGCTGGCTAACCAGAGGTGGGACCATTCTACAGTGTCCCGGAAAGCCTCATCAATATACCTCTCTTAGTTCCTCCAGTTCCGCCACCCTGGCCTTCAAAGTTCGTACGTGGTCTCTGAGGACCAAGAGCTCCTTGCACCAACTGCACACGTACTCCAGCTGCCCACAGGGCAGCTAATCATACATGCTACACTCAGTGCAATAAACTGGATAGCCACCACTCTGCAGCTGGGCTTCTGCCTTCATTGTCTGCTAGTTAATGAAGGGTTGTTTGAAGCGTTGTTTAAAGCAAGAAGTTTTGAATGTAGTTTGGTTTACAAGTTTTAAGGGGACTAAAGGGGCACAGATAGAACTGACAAAGGACCCCCGCTCCCTTCCCACTCCCTTCCCAAAGTACCTTGCGAAACTCCTTGTTGGCAGCCCCTGTTTGCAAAGCTGGGTTGGTGCTCATATTTGTCATAGGGCGTCTCTGTTGTCTCAGGGAGTTATGTATGGGGCCAAAACACCACGAAATACGGTCTCCCTAGCATATTTTCACTCTCCATAAACTGAAATGCCATGAGCAGACCAGATCTTGCCTCATGATCCAAGAGGACTGTTCTGTGGATACAGATTTCAGTCTCTAGACCCATCAGGCCAGCCCTTTGCATCACCATGGAATTATTGTGTCACCTGCTGGTTATGGCACCATCAATGGAACTGACGTGTGCACATAAGTCTCATCAGCTCAGTCCCTCTGTCTCCTGCAGCCAAGACCCTTTCAAGCCATTTTCTAGTGCTTTTTCCTGTCAGGCACTAAAAGCCTCAAGCACCAGGGCTTCCATCAATTCCTGGGGAGGGAAGAGGTTGTTCCACAGCCTCACAGCTTTCAGTGACAGGATGCGTCTCCTGCTATTCAGCCCGAATGTCACCTCATTTGTGCCACTCTAACCAATTCCTCTACCATCCTGGTTTCACATCCTTCAACTAGGTATAGGCCAGTGGTCCTCAACCTTTTTGTGGCCAGTAGCACATTCATGTTTTCAGAAGAGTGTGGCAGGCGCCAACAATTTTTCAAAGCTTATTTTGTATTTGTACATTAAATAATATGAAAAACATCATATTTAATATTACATAATATATGAATCCATAAGATAAAAATGGTAATTTTACATGTAAAAGGTATTAATTAAATTATTCAGCAATTACTCTTTCACCTTATCATGTGAATTTGCTCTTTTTTATCTACCTGTAAGAAAAATTAAGGGTTTTTTACAAAATAAATATCATAAACAGTTTTCATATTATTTATTTGTAAAAAGTAAAACATTGTTGAACTGCTGGTCCAAATATATTTATTATTCTTATTTTAACATAGAATGAAGCCTGCAGCCATGGAGTTCTCTGTCCCCGGCAGGGGCAGGGCTGCATTTTTTCTCCAGCTTAAGCCGTGGCCCTGCGCCTGCTGGGGACCGAGAACACTGGTGCCTGCAGCCCCGGAGAAGCCGGAAAGAAGCCGCAGCCCCATGTCTGCCAGGGACAAAGAACACCGGCGCCTGCAGCCTGAAGCCCCTGAGTTCTCAGTCCCCAGCAGGCGTGGGGCCGCGGCTTCTCTCACCTGCTGGGCACTAGGAGGGTGCACATAAATGCCCGGCGCATGGTGCCCATGGGCACCACGTTGGGGACCACTGGTATAGGCCATCATATCCTGTCACGAACTATCGCTGTGCCAGACTAGATGGATTCTAGTCCCGTTAATCCCTCCAGTCCTTCAGTGTTGGGGGAGGGATAGCTCAGTGGTTTGAGCATTGGCCTGCTAAACCCAGGATTATGAGTTTAGTCCTTGAGGGGGCCACATAGGGATCTGGGGCAAAAATCAGTACTTGGTCCTGCTAGTGAAGGTAGGTGGCTGGACTTCATGACCTTTTGAGGTCCCTTCCAGTTCTAGGAGATAGTTATATCTCCAATTATAAATAAAAAAGTGTGTGTCTGTCTGTGAAGCAAATGCACTATTCCAGTTGTGGTGATCCCACAGCCATACCAAGGGACTAGCACTTCCCCACTCTTGCCATGACCACACACTAGTGATTGGCCCAAAACTGCAGTAGACTTTCTTTACTGGTTCCCATGGCAGCTCTCTGCCCAGTCAGCTGAGCCAAAGCCCATTGAATCAAGGTTTCCAGCTGAGCTCAACAGGCCTCTTTCAACCTTCAGTTGGCCCAGGATGCCCCCTCCCCCACTGAAGCAGCCAGGTGTTTATCACTGGTTGACCCTTTTGGGTTATTTCGCCCAGTCCATCACCCCAGCTGGAATTGCTGGTGTTTTTCAAAATCAGGCCTGCACAACATGTGGCCCGCGGAGACTCACTGTGCAGCCCACGGGGGGATTCTAAATCCCGGGCACACGGCGCTCTGCGAGCAGCCCAGAGCCCTTTGAATCCCGGCCGGGGCTCCAGCAGCCGGGCTGGGGCTGGGATTTAAAGGGCTCGGGCTCCCCTCAGTGGCAGGAGCTCTGGGCCCTTTAAAGCCCTGCCCCAGCCCTGCAAAGCTCTGGGTTCCCCCAGCCTTTGGAGCCCTGGGCCCTTTAATTTGCACCTGAGGGCTCCCAACCACCTCTTCAGCTGTGAGCCCCTGGCTGATTTAAAATCAAGTATCACCTCCCCACCCCCAACTTTCCTTTTTGGCCCACAGCTGTTTTGGTGGGGCGGGGCTGGGGAAGGAGCGTTTGTTTCTACAGGGCTGGGCGGCACTGGGGCGGGGTGTTTCCACGGGGCCAGGAGGTGCTGGGGGGGTGTTTCCGCGGGGCCGGGGGGGTTCAGCCCTCAGCTGTTTTCTTTGGAGTAATATGGCCCTCGCCGCTATACGAGTTGTGCAGGCCTGTTCTAAATGGAGCCTGGCCCAGGCTGTGCCGATGCTGTTAGGACAGTTCCAGGTCCAGCACTGTCACAGTTCTGTCTCAGTTCAGTTAAGGCATCTCCTCTGCGTTTGCCATCCCTGTTTAAAAGGAAGTGTATCCCACTCTCGCCATTTTGAATCCTGCAGTCAGCGAAAAAGCTAAGCACATCTTCAACAGTGCAAGAGTATGGCAACAGCGCAGGCATTCTGAAGGGGGGAACTCGCAGTGGGGCCATGGCAATGCTAAGAAAGGATGCTAGGGTCTGAACAGTTCTTTCCCTTTCCTGATGAGGAGCTTCTGGCCCCTCCACTTCTTCCCTGATCTCATTTGTGTCTCTGCTCCTTTTCCCAGCATTCCTTGTTGTAGCCTATAATTCCCATGGTCCCTCTGGGAATGATGCTCCCCCGCCACCCCGGGATCCCTGGGTTCTGTATTGAAACAGTAACTGGCCCCCATTCGGGCACCCAAACCACTTAGGGCTGGGTAGAGAAGCAATAGCCAACAATGCTTACAGAGGCTGTGGAGCTGATGGAGGATGGGCTGGAGACGCGACTGCGGCGGCCCAGGAGCCCGAGGAGGAAGGACAGACAGGGTGAGGGGAACTCTTGTGAAATGGATCCAGGGCCATCATGGCTCCTTCCCCGGTCACCACCTAAAACCACAACCCTCGAACGCCAGCACCCGGTCAGCTGAGCCCAGGCCAGCAAGGTAGACGGCCCACAGGAGGGGCAGAGCCCACCTGTCACGTTGCATGACTCACACCTGAAGCGCCTCCTGCTGGTCATCTCAGGGAATTAGCTTTTCCAGCCTCCAGAGCGCCCTCTGCAGGCCGGTGTCCCTCCCAGGACCCAGTGCCCCTTGTTTTTGGGGTGCTGCCCCCTGGCAATACCCCCACAGTCTCCCACCCAAGGGACCCCCCCAACCCTCTATCCCCACCTTGCCTCACTTGTGGCCTCTGCCAGTCACCATCTAGCCCCCGCTCACTGAGGCAGACTGCAGTGTAAAATCCACTCATCATAGGCAAGGGGGATTTGGACCCGCTGCCTCTGCCTACCTATGGGCTTCCCCCCGCAACCCCAGTACCTAATTGGCTCCCCAGCTCCCTTGGTCTTTCCCCAGCCCTGCTCCACTCCAGGTACCTTCTCTCAGCTCCCTGCAGCCAAGTCCCTCCCTCTCAAAGCTAGAGAGAGTCCATTTCTGGCTTTTGGCCCCAGCCCTCTTATAAGGGCAAGCTGGGCCCTCATTAAGCCAGCCTCGGCCTGATTGAGGCATGGCCCCCAGTTGAGGCTGCTTTCCCCAATCAGCCCCACTTTTTCTTCCCTGCCACAGCCCTCTCCCTGGGCTGTTTTAAGCCTTTTAAGGCAGGAGCAAGTGACCACCCCGCTACACCACCGAAGACAGCTTCTGGGATGGGAGGAACCCAAGGCAGTTGCTGGGAGTGTGGCCTAAAGGGGCTCTTTTGGCAGGACCACCCATATATGGACTGTAGTTATGGGCAAGTCTGTGTGGCTGGCACCCAAGCCCGAGGAAAGACCTGGAAAAACTTGTAGTCCTGGTCCGAGTAGACAGCCTTAGTAGACTCAGGCTGTAGTCAGACAATTATTCAGAAGGGGCTCATCGCCGGCCTTGAACTTTCCGGGATGAGTATACATCTACAGTGTATCTATGGAGATATATAGCCTTACCCGACTGCCTGGGTAAGACTTTAGATTCATGTCCAGGGCAAAACCCTCCAAGCCACTGTGGCTCCCAGGCTAGCCTACCCTGTGGTGTTAGGGCAAGACTGGCTGGAATTTCGGGAAGTCCTGTGAGGCCACAACCACCCACATGTGGGAAGGGGAGGCGCACGATCAATGAGAGGGGAACTCCTTGGCCACCCCACAGAACCCAACCCCAGAGAAGGGCTGTCTAAACCCCCGGAGCGCCCTCCAAGTCCCCTCCAGTCACAGGACACTCCATCGAATGCGCGCAGGCGGAGTTGGAGCATGATGGAGATGTCATTCAAGAGCAGAGGGAAGATTTGACTTTAAGCCGGACCTGGGGGCAGGCAATGACCCAGACCAAGAAGGGGACTCATAGACTCATAGACTCATAGGTCAGAAGGGACCAATCTGATCATCTAGTCTGACCTCCTGCACAAGGCAGGCCACAGAACCCCACCCATCCAATTTTATACAACCCCTATCCCAGAACCGAGTTATTGAAATCCTCAAAAATGGTTTGAAGACCTCAAGCTGCAGAGACACCACCAGCAAGCGACCCGTGCCCCACGCTGCAGGGGAAGGCGAAAAACCTCCAGGGCACCTGCCAATCCGCCCTGGAGGAAAATTCCTTCCCGACCCCAAATATGGCGATCAGCTAAACCCTGAGCATGTGGGCAAGAGTCACCAGCCAGCACCCAAGAAGGAGTTCTCCGCAGCAACTCAGTACCCATCGCATGCAACATCTCCCCGCAGACCATTGAGCAGACCTGTCTGGTGGTAATTCAAGATCAATTGCCCAAATTAACGATCCTATCATAACATCCCCTCCATATACTTATTCGCCACACCCTCCTCGAGGACCATGGTTCGAGATCTGGAGGGACTGCCTCTACCGTGTGGTACAAGTTCCCCAAATGTGTGAAGTTATCCGACGGCTCTGAGTGCCCTGCAGATTGCGTCAGAGCCTCCTGCAGCTGCCTCATGCAGGGCTGGGGAAGGGCACTGGGGAGAGACGACTTTCCAGAGGATAGCACACCAGTTTTTTTGGCCTGACATACACTGGGAGATAAGAGATTATTGCGCTTCCTGCCCCGAATGCCAGTGGTCCAGACCAAAGGAGATGCCCTGGGTATCTCCCCGTCATAGGCGTGCCAGTTGAACAAGTTGGTATGGATCTCATAGGCCACTGGAGAAGAGCCAGACAGGGAATTGGTTCATCCTCATACTGGTTGATTACATGACACGCTACCCCGAGGCTCCCCTTTGTGCACGGCTACGGCCCCTACCAACATGGCTGAACTAGTGAAGATTTTTGCTTGGGTTGGGATACCCAAAGAGATCCTGAGCGATCAGGGCACTAATGTGTCCTCCAAATTGATAGCTGAGTTATGCACCTCATGAACATCTGGACCTTCAGGACTTCAGTGTGCTACCCTCAAACCAATGGGTTAGTCGAACACTTTAATGGAACCTTTAAGTCAATGCTCTTCAAATTTCTAGAAGATGAATTTCGACATTGGGACTCGCTGTTGCCTACCTTATTGTTTGCAGTGTGGGAAGTCCCTCAAGCCTCCCCTTTGAGATCTTCTATGGGAGACAACCCCGGGGCACCCTCGATCTCCTGAGAGAAGACTGGGAGGCACTAGGAACTACCCAGTACATGTTATAAATCTGTGAGCATCTCCAGGCCTTAGGCGCATTCACTTGAGAGAACTTGTTATAGGCTCAGCAAATACAGGAGCAACAATACAACAAAGGGGCTAGGGTATGCAACTTTGAGCCGTGGGACTGGGTTTTACTATTATTGTCCTCTGCCTAGTTGAAGCTATTAGCCAAGTGGCAAGCCCCTTTGAGGTGTCCTGCTGGGTAGGACTGGAGGACTATGAAATCAGGCTGCCATCGCAATGGAAGGAAGTACACAAATACCACATGAACTTGTTGAATGCCTGGAAGGACCGAGAGACTCTATTTATCGCTCCTTCACGCCCTGAACCAGAATTGGGGCCACTGGTGGGTGGACCCCTGGATCCAGGGCTGGTGGTAAGGGGAGGGGACCTTAGCCTCTTACAGTAAGAACAATTACAGCGTCTCGTACAGGACTTCCCAGGTGGCTTCTCAGGGTGGATTAACCTCATAAGCCATCACATTGCAACAGTCCAGGGGCAGAGGGTGAGAGACAACCACCAACTACTCCTCAGGAAGATGCTTGAGATGGGAGTCGTGGAGGAATGCACAGCCCGAGTCCCAGGGGACTGGGTGTGCGTAAACCGCAACAGGGCAAATTCACCCTGCACTGGAGGAGGAATGGTTAATCCTACGCTGTGGGCTGAGGAAGCCATGCCCCCTCAGGTCTACTGGGCCTGCTCCAAATGCACTAGTATAAAAGGGAGCAGCTCACTTCAGTTGCTACTGATTGCTGGGGAAGGAGAAAGAATGCTGCAGGCTCCAGCCAGGTATCAGTTGAAGCTTGAGGCTGTGGGAGCTGGGGATGCCACAACCCAGGCAGACACCAGGGTAGCCATGGAGGCCCCACAGTCACAGGGACAGCGCAGACCGGGGAACCCAGAGACAGCAGAGACACTCAGACCCCAGCAGTGGGAATCATGGTAGGAAGCAGCCCAGGGGAGTTAGATAGTGGCCCAGTTAGTGAACCAGAATTTTGAGTCACTGTGTTTCGGTCGGACCCCACACTGACTCAGTGGCACGCACTTCTGCCACCACCAGGACTGGAGTATGGTGGAGAGGGAGGAACCAGCCCCCTGCTTTTTGTGTGTGATGGCCCCTTTCCCTGACTGAGGCCACTTGGCCTCACAGCTTACGGTCAGGGGCAAACATACTGACTTTGGCCTTACTGCCCTGCAGACTTGGGTGAATCCATTTAGTTGGGGGTTGGCCCTGCTTTGAGCAGGGGGTTGGACTAGATACCTCCTGAGGTTCCTTCCAACCCTGAGATTCTATGATTCTGTGGCCACTAGGCATTACTTCCCTGCTGACTGAAGCGAATCTATTGACTCTGGCCTTTTGCCGCATTGCCCTGCTAACAGGGGTGAGTATATTGACTCTGGCTACGGAGGCACAGATGCAGGTTATGTATGCCCTGCCGCTACACCCTAAAGGAGATGGGATGCACTTGCCCCACACTGGACGGGGTCCTTCCAACCCTGTCACAGGTGGGTGCCAGGTGCCCCTGCCTCCTACCCACTGAGCCCAGCAAGACCATTTGCACTGCTGCTTCCCAACAGCTACCCATCCTGCCAAAGGCACCAGGCAGCACATGTGCGCCTCTCCAGACAAGGCTGCCCAGCAGCCTGCCTGGTTGTCCCCCTCTCAAGGACCCCACTCCCCTAGTCAGGAGTTGTCCAGCTCCACCTCTTCTGCTCCTGATTACTGAGCCATCATCTGTCCTTCCAGAGCAGGGAGCTTGACTCTCCCAAGTGGAAAAACCCCAGCACATTACATCTGTTCACTCACTGGCAGCTGGCAGGTCAGTCCAAACGCTGGCCAAGCTGGTTAACAACCCTAACAGTGCTCCTGTGGGCAAAGAAGACATGGTCTTCACTAGGAGGGCAAGGGTGGCACAGTGTCTCCATGACCAGTGTTACACAACACACAAACTCTCCTGGCCTTTGTTTTTGGGGGGAGGATATGATCAGCCTTCACAGCTACAGCAGAAGCCAAAGTGTGAACATAAGACCGGCCAGACTGGGTCAGACCGAGGGTCCAGCTAGCCCAGTATCCTGACTTCCAACAGTAGCCAAAGCCAAGTGCCCAAGAGGGAATGAACAGAACAGGTAATCGTCAAGTGATCCATCCCGTGTTGCCCATTCCTAGCTTCTGGCAAACAGAGGCTAAGGACACCATTCCTGCCCATCCTGGCTAATAGCCACTGATGGACCTGTCCTCCATGAACTTATCTAGTTCTTTTTCTGAACCCTGTTATAGTCTTGGCCTTCACAATATCCTCTGGCAAGGAGTTCCACAGGTTGACTGTGTGCTGGGCACGGAAAAGGCAGATAGGGGGGCAATGGGCTGCAGAATTGTGTGACTGGGTGGGTGGAGCTGATGTGGGCCCAGGGCAGAAGTGAAGGCTGGGGGGGGGCACAAAATAAATTGCCATGGGGCTGGAGGCGCAGAGCTTGGTGAGGGGACTGGGCACAGGGTATAGTTGGGGTTGCCAATGGTCTAATCACACAAAACTGAACACCTCTGCCCTGCCCCTTTCTCTGAGGCCCTGCCCCTGCTCGATCCATCCCTCTTCTCTCTGTCTCTCACTCTCTCCACCCTCACTCACTTTCACCAGGCAGGGGGTTGGGGTGTGGCAGTGGGTATGGGCTCTGGGCTGGGGGTGCAGACTCTGGTGTGAGGCTGGGGGTTCCAGGCTGGGCCAGGGGGTTGGGGTGTGTGTGTGGGGGGGTGAGGGTCCAGCTGGGGATGAAGGTTTGGGGTTCAGAGGGGGTTCCAGGCTGGGCAAGAGGTTGGGGTGGGGTGGGGGCTCCGGCTGGGGGTGGGGATGGGAATGAGGGGTTGGGTTGCAGGAGGGGGTTCTGGGCTGGGCCAGGGGGTTGGGAGTATGTTTGAGGGGTGAGGAGTCTGGCTGGGGGTGGGATGGGGATGAGGGGTTTGGGGTGTGGAAGGGGATTCTGGTCTGGGCTAAGGGATTAGGTGTGGAGGGGTGAAGGCTCCAGCTGGGAGTGGGGATGGCGATAAGGGGCTTGGGGTGCAGAAGGGAACTCTTGGTTGGGCCGAGCGGGGTGGGGTGCAGGGTCTTGACTGCACTTACTGAGGAAGGAGCTGCCAGGTCCCTGCAGCCTCTAGGCATATGGGAGGCCAGGCAGCTCTGCGCTATACATGCTGCCTTCATGCCTGCAAACTCTCCCCCTCCCCAGAGCTCCCATTGGTCACAGTTCCTGGCCAATGGGAGCTGTCAAGCCAGTACGTGGAGCCTACCAGTTCCTGACCTAGGGGCCTTTTCCCTGTCCAGCACACAGTCAACCTGTGGAACTCCTTGCCAGAGGATATTATGAAGGCCAAGAGTAAAACAGGGATCAAAAAAGAACTAGATAAATTAATAAAATCAGGTAGAGAGCCTGCCTTAACCCTGGGCCCCCACTGTGCTGCTGACTGGACTTTTAACATCCCAGTTGGTGGTGCTGACTGGAGCCGCCAGGGTCCATTTCAGTTGAAAACCATACACCTGTCAACCCTAGGTATAGTGGCTCCAATCTGTTTGTCACTATAGATCAGCATCCCTAATTGTCAGATAAACTTTGGGATGGGCCAGGGGCATCAACTATCAGAAGACAGCTCAGAAGACATTTTAAAAAAACTCATGATTTTGAGGCCAGTCTCATTATTTTTGGGTGTCTGACTGATGATTTTTTTTTTTAACTTCTGGGTTTGGCAATGGGAAGTTTGGCGACCCTCTATGTTTCTCCTCTCAGTAGAGACACTGCTGCTGGACACCACAGGGTGTGTCCTGTGTCCTGGTGCGGCCTCTGTAGCAGCTGCAATGCTCCCTATTCCTAGTGCTGCCTTTGCCTTCTGGTTTTTGCCCCCCCAGTGAGCTTGGGAATTGGGGTTTTTGTAGCTAAGCTGTGTGCCCTCTGCTGGCTGGAGGGCTGAGTCTGCAGGAGCTGAACAAACCTCCCAGTCTCCAAAACCTCGAACAGTTTCCATGTAATTGTTTCTTGGCGGCAGAGTGGGGGCAAAATGCCCTGATGAGCTGATTAGAATTCAGAGAACAATCCCACGTCTGTGCTTGTCCATCCAGTGATGGATAAGCCCTCTGTTGCCTTGGGCTGAGATGACATATGTGCCGCCTGACCCCATTCCACTTAACTGCAGACAATAAAAAAAAACCCTTCCGTCATCCACTGCTGTCAGCATGGCACCACCGGCTGCAAAAGGGATAAGCTTCAAGTAGATGCAAGAATGTATTGGACTGGGTGTCCCAACAATCAGAGAGCACCTGGGGAGAGGGGCCTGCAGCAAAGGAGTCTCCAGGGCAGAGAGTGGACGAGGCAAATGAAAGGTTCCTTGTTGGTTTTATAAAGGAGGAGGTGTGGGTGCCATGCCCCAAAGGGGCAGGTGTTAGAATGATACATAAGCAAATAGTTCTCAGCCTCACACAAAAGAGATAGCAAAGCGCATTTTGCTGGGCAGCCTGCAAAAGAGATGAGACAGAAATCCATGGTTGGGTCTCTAAATAGTCATCAGCCAGAGGCCAACCTCAAATCAAGAGTGGGCACTGCACAGATACATGCTAAGAGACAGTTCCTTCCCAACGTCCTCACCATCTCAGTAGGCAAGACAGAGATAGGAAGTATTCTCAGCCCTGTTTTGCAGATGAGGAAACTGAGGCACAGACAGATTA
Organism: Gopherus flavomarginatus; assembly: GCF_025201925.1. Lineage (NCBI taxonomy): Eukaryota > Metazoa > Chordata > Testudines > Testudinidae > Gopherus > Gopherus flavomarginatus. The sequence goes on along the minus strand of NC_066637.1, from coordinate 22,116,211 downwards.
AGTTTCTTGGCCAAGGAGGCTGTGTCAGAGCCCAAAATCAAACCCTGATTGCCCAAGTCCCATGCCACTACCCCATCCACAAAACCATCCATCCTCACAGCGTAGCCTCTAACAGCTCCTTCTCAGTCACAGAGGTCACATGTTTCAGATATGACCACTGACTATTTAATGCCTCTGCCTTTGGGAGCCCAACCGGAGATGCCTCAGACCTGATTTCCACAGTGCTGAGCACTCACAGCTGCCATTGACTTCCAAGGATGCTCAGAGATTCTAAAAATCAAGCCCAAGTCATTTCAAAGTGGGCACCCAATGTCCAGGAACCTGTTTTGCTTAATGAGTGAAGTGAGCTCCACGGCCCACCCCCAGTGATGCTCCCCCTCCCAGAAAGCTCCCATGACTTCTTTCAGGCTGGAGTCTGCTGAACTTCCCACAGCTGGGCCCTATATAAGATGACAGCAAACCACATCCCAGAGATCATCCTCAGAAGTCAGAGGAGGGAGAACCGAGGCAGCTAGTGACCCTGAAATGGAAATATTGCAGGTTTCCTACCCCAGGTGTCATTCTGCTACATGTCCTGGGAACCCACATTCCCTGTAAGCTGTGGGCATGCATGGGGGCAGGGACCTGGAGGTGGGGGCTGGACCAGGCACGGCAATTCCTGGGATCAGGCAGGAACCAGGGAGTTTGGGCCAGGCCCAGGAGCAGCTCCCCCTGGCAAGAGAGACACGAATGTCTGGGACCCCTCTTCCAGCATGGAGATGGCTGCACCTTGCTGAATCTCAATAGTTCCTCACTCCCTGTGCAGAACACCGAACCCCATTCCTCCACCTCCCCATTCAAAGTAATCCTCTGTCAGAAGTGCTGAGAGTGAACTTGCCTTCTGGGGAAATATGTCCATAAGATCTTAGCCCACCCAGGTGCTGGCAAGCGTTACGGGTCCCCAGAGAAACAGCCCAATAGCATAAGATTGAAATGACCATGAACCAGGACCTGTGTCTCCCTCACCTCATTGTTTTAATGGTTGGATGTTGCTCCTGGTTTCCAAAAGCCCGTAGTCTTGGCTCCTTCATCCCAACAGTGCCTATAATGCTGACTCTGAGCTCCCTTTCCCATCCCATGAATTATGACAAACACCCAGAACATCACGAAACATCTAGCAACTTCTGCTTGGGGAAATCAGGCCTGCTGGCCATCATAGAGTGAACAGGAATAAAGCTACATCTCTGCTTAGAAACAGGAGTTCTCTGGGAGATCTGTGCAGTGCATTGCATGCCTTGGCCTGGCTAGACAGAGGGGAGCACTGGACTGCTTTCCACCAGGGCTTTGCAATGCAAGGCTATGAATTTGGGGGGCAGCTAGCCCTTTTAATACATATCATGCTGCCTCACTTAAGCCATTCAGTGGGGTCCCAGCCATTCCGGTAATTTTCTCTAATGTTAGGCTCACCTGCAGCTACTGAAAGATTCCTGATTCCCTGAGTGCAGCTGGGAAGAAAAGCTTTCTGGATGTAATGTTCAGGCTCACTTTGACCATCTCCCTCTCCTATCCCCAGGTTCTTTCTCTTTCTTTAACTTCTGCAACTTTTCTGACTATCCTCTCACCCCTGTCTGGTGGCCATGGTTCTGCAGTGTTCACTCAGGCAAGAATTCCGGGGCAGTAAATTGGAATTTTGGTCAGGTGTTTCTGCTCCCCTTTATCTGGGTGTGTTCTGTCCCTGATTTGCTTTGTCTACATAAATACTGCTGGTTTCTTGCCGATCCCCCCAGTAGAACTGGGATAAAATGTCACTGCACTGCCTGGATTTAGGTGCAGACTGTTCCCCCCATCTCCCTATGATCCTCTGAGTCTGAGTGAGGTTTGCATAGCACCTAGCACAACAGGGTGCATGGCTGGGATTCTTGGTGCTACCACAATACAAATAATCGTCATTGATCCAAAGTAACGGCAGCAACATGGTCCATGGTCCGATGGCTTCTAGGCCTAAGGTGTTCCTTGCAGGAATGAGTTAGGTGCTCCACTCAAAACAGCCCACGGAGGAGGAGGTGCTGCAGCCCATCTCGTAACTTCTAGTCTAGTGCTTAGAGCACACACCTGGTGTGACAGGTTTATGTTACCAGTCTACCTAAGGCATCAGGTGATCCGGCTGAGGCCACAGGATCATTAGGGGAGGAGATGAAGGAGCACAACAAGGGTCTAAGTTTTAAAGCTTTATTAATAAAATAACAGTGGTGAGTGCGGGGGCTCCCCATGTCACTCAAAGGAAGGAAGAAAGCATTAGCACCCATGCCTGAACCCACTTTCATACTCACACACGCACAATCCAAGGCTGGCCAAGCCTGAGTGTAATGTAAGGAGAAGAGGGGGGAGGGTGGACGAGAGTTCTGTCCTGTGCTCAGGCTGTCCAGGATCCGCTGTTGATGTCTGATTTGCTTCAGTTCTCAGAAGGGTTTTAAGTGCTGGGGTCTTTTGGGGGCATTTTATTCAGGGACCTCTGTCCCCCATGCTCTTTGTACCAGTCCAAACCAGCTTTCTGAGGCATCCTCAGCTTTCCCAAAACACACGGCTTCAAGGATGCGAGACTCTGTTTTCCCCCTCTCTGACCTTTACTGTCTCACCAGTTTTGCAATCCCCTGCCAAGCTGACCACCCCCCGACCCTTTTCCCACATTTGGCTGGGATTGGGTAAGATGCAGATGTGGCTAGAGGTTTCTTGGCTGCATAGAGTCTGTTTGAGCACCTTGACCTTGGACTGGAGCCAACGTCTTATCGTTGGACTGAGCTGAGAGCTGAGGCATTGAGTTAACCTGTTCTCTTCTCCCTTCCTCCCCCTTTGGCCTCTCGCAGCTGCAAAGGAATCTTCTACTCCACACTCACACCTTTAACCCTTCCCAAAGTGCCTTGTGATGCTTGCAACAGCATCAGCAACATACAATGCTTATCTGCCTCCCCAGGGGACCCCCTGAGGAAGGGGGCCACTGGGTTGTGACTGAGGGAGGGGGCCACTGGGTTGTGACACTGGGACAGGGATCCAGGTTCATTCCCCTATCTCTGTCAGAGAGGCAAAAGAATTTGAACAGGGCTCTGCCATCTCTCAGGAGTGCTCTAACCACTGGACTGTGGGATACTCTGCAGTGGGGCTCCCTCACTCTCTCCTGCTGCAGCTGTTCTGCTGTGGACAAATCATGAATGAGTGACTGGCCTGGACCCAGGGTCTCCTGCCCCCACCCCCTGGACTCACTCTCACATCCCCAGTGATTGTTCCACGCAGGCTAAATACTGTGACAGTCAGAGGGTGAGTGTGTGAAAGATTCTGTGGTCCAGTGACTAGGGCACCCAGCTGGGAAGTGGGAGACCCTCGGTCCAGGGCCCTGCTCCAATCCATTTTTCGTTGTTTATAGTGTGACCATACTTCCCTAAACTGAAAATGGGATGCCCCCAGCTGAGCCAAGTAGCAAAGCTGGGAGTAGGAGGAGGAGAAATGGGTCTGGGCAGCAGCGCAGGGTGTGACTGTGTGTGAGCCCTTTCAAGCTTGGAGCCAGGAGGTGAAGCAGGCAATGCCTCTTTGGGGGCTGGGAGGGCAGAGGGGCAGGAAGGAGGCTCCAGGTAGTGGCAGGGACCAAGAAGACTCCAGAAAGCAGCCCTGGGGAGGTCGAGGAAGGCTGGGATGCAGGACCAGCATTTCAGATTTTGGTGTGGGGGAGGCAATGTCTGGCCGGTGAGGGGTGGGGGGAGAGGAGCGAGTGATGCGGGGGAGGGCTGCTCCTGGAGGGGTGGGGGGAGAGGAGCGAGTGATGCGGGGGAGGGCTGCTCCTGGAGGGGTGGGGGGAGAGGGTCACTGCTGGCCGGTGGGGGAAAGGAGTGAGCGATGGGAGGTGGGGTGGGGGAGGGAAGGTCGCTCCTGGCTGGTAGAGGGAGAGGAGCGAGGGACGGGTGGGGGGAAAGGAGCGAGCGATGGGGGGGGTCACCTCCCAGCCAGCAAGGGAGGGGGGGAGAGGAGCAGGTGAGGTGGGGGTCACTCCTGGCGGGCAAAGGGTGGTTGGGGTAGTGGAACGAGTGACTGGGAGGGTCACTCCTGGACGGTGAGGGGAGAGGAGCAAACAATGGGGGGGTCGCCTCCCAGCCAGCAAGGGAGGGGGGAGAGGAGCAGCTGAGGTGGGGGTCACTCCCGGCCAGCAAGGGGTGGTTGGGGGAGAGGAGCGAATGATGGGGGGGGGGAGGGTTGCTCTTAGCGAGCAAGATGTGGGGGTAGTAGAGCGAGTGACTGGGGCGGGGTGACTCCTGGCTAGTGAAGGGAGAGGAGCGAATGATGGGGGGGAGGGTTGCTCTTAGCCAGCGAGATGTGGGGGTAGTAGGGCGAGTGACTGGGGTGGGGTGACTCCTGGCTAGTGAAGGGAGAGGAGCGAATGATGGGGGGGAGGGTTGCTCTTAGCCAGCGAGGTGTGGGGGTAGTAGAGTGAGTGACTGGGGTGGGGTGACTCCTGGCTAGTGAAGGGAGAGGAGCGAGTGATGGGGGACTTCAGTGGGAACAGCGACTCTGGTCCCGAAAGCGTGTGAACCTCCTTCACTAGCAGCTAGATACGGGGGGGCTGTGTGCAGGCTGCTGGGTTGTTCTGCTAGCTCAGAGCTGGGGATGAGGTGCCAGGTGAGGTTACTTTCCTTCATTTGTCCAGCAGGGCCTATTCCCGCAGCCACAGGGCTTGTGAAATCTCTTGCACTAAAGGAGGAAGCCTCTAGACTTGGCCTACCCCTGGGGTCTCAAACTCAATTTACCTTAGGGCCAGTGCCAGTCCTCAAATCCTCCCAGTGGGCCAATAATGTCACTGAAGATGATGTTCAGAAAAGAAAACATTTATATTGTATTTTTTATTTTGAATTTCTCAGAAATAATAAAACTGTCATACAATTTTATACAATTCTTCTCCTGCCAGAGAGTTTTTAGTGTTTGCCAGAAACCTGGCAAGGCTTCAGTTCTGTCAGTTTGTTGATATTTGGCCTCAGTGACGGAGCAGTTGAAACCTTCAGGATTGCAGCAAGGTGTGCATCAGCTAGTTCTGTTCAGTCCACTTTCCCATGCTCTGCTGACAGCAGGCCCTGGGCTGGGCCTCCTTGGGCACAAAAGCGTCTGAGGAGGCGGCACAGTCATGGTCTGCCCACTGGTCAGATGCAGGGGGTGAGGTGCATGGCTACTACCCTAAAGAGATGGGGCAGCGGGTGCTTCTAACCCTCCTTGTGTGTCTGGGATTATGCTCCCATCAGGTTCAGTGCCTCCTGGGGCTCCTGCTAAGATGGCCCTGTTCTACACAGCCTGCCAACATTACATGGGACAGTGGGTAAAAAAGTAAATAAGGGCCCCATTTCATTACACAGACTTGCAGTGCCAACAGCTAGAAAGAACCTCTTTCCTTTCTTCTTATCTTCACCTTATCTTATCTGCAGGCACCAGGCACATTGGCTCTGTGCAGGTGCCACCCCCTGGAGCTCCCATTGGCCCTGGAGTCAGCGCTCGGGAAGGGGGGACGGAGGCAGAGTGCCCCCTTGCGCTGTCATTGGAGCCTCATGAGTCACACCACCTCCCAGCCCGTTTCCCACCCTTTTCCCTTGTTCCCTTGGCCTGCTGACTCTGCCCGCTGACTAGTGATGCTACCTCCATGGCTGACTCTGCCCAAGGACTAGTGATGACATCACTGACCCTCTCCCCCTGCCCCCCTGGACTGGTAGCCACGAGGGCTGGATAAAAGAACTTTTAAAAAAGTTCCTGCAGGCCACAGTGGGGAGGTTCTCGGGCCGCAGATGGCCCACAGGCCGGGACTCTGAGACCCCTGGCCTACCCAAAGTACTGAGTTGATGACCTGCCAGGGCTGCACCTAAGTGTATTAACTGGGGCTGATCACAGCTTAAAAATGGAAATGCAGCACACAGAGAGCTTGCATGCTGGGACCTGGAGCTCCTCAAAGGTATTTAGGCACCTAACTTCCACTGATGTAAATGGGAGTTAGGCACCTAAACATCTTTCAGGGTCTGGGCCTTTCTGTTTAAGGAGGGCACAGGGCTGCGGGCTGCGGGCTGCAGTTGACTACTATGCCCACGGGCCTTGGTTTGGCTGCCCCTGCCCTAAAGGAAGACCTACCTGGATCTGGTGACAGGGCCGTTCACAGTAACAGATGTAGGCCCAATTACAGTCCAGCACCCAGCCCCAGAACACTGGGGAGGAGCTGGGATGGAAGGGCCTGGCTGTGAGGGGCAAGAGATGCCCCAGTTATGGAGTGATTGAGAGGCTGAGGCGGGAGACCTTCCTCAGGGAGCACATGCCATACAGTGGAACTCTGTTAATATAGCTGCTTGGATCAGAAAACCAGTGAGCAGCTATAGAGAAGCCTGATCTCAGGGAGGACTGAATGAACTGCTTTGGGTAGAATCGGAGCTGACTGACCCTCTGCCCACTGCTAAAACCAGCTGAACCCTGGATTTTTGTGAGGATTGTTTGTTCCCCCTCCCATCTTCATGTTGATTTTTTGCAGCTGCCTTTGCCATTCTAGGTTGTGGGAGTGGATCTGATGTGGGGACCCCTGCTGCAGAAACCCCATGAATAATGAGCATCTGCATCAGAAGTTCCATAATCCAAGCTTGGCTCCAATTGGAAACTGAACCTGAAGCCCCTTCCCCAGACTGGCACAAGTGAATTATGTTTTAATGTAAGGATTTACCTAGGCTGCAGCTAAGGACAGCTGCAAATTCTAGCACTTCCTCTGGTATGTCTTGGACATGTCAGCAGTTTGGATCTGGCTTGCTACGTCCTGGGTTATTCTGGGACCAGAAGCAGATATGCTGTGCTGGAAAGGTTGTTGTCAGGGCCGGCTGCTGAATTGCGACCGAAGAGCTGGATGTGCCGCCCCTTTCCGTTGGCTGCCCCAAGCACCTGCTTGCTGCGCTGGTGCCTGGAGCCGGCCCTGGTTGTTCTTGTGAGATTTCCAGACTTGAAGGCAAATTCTCTGCTGGTGTTAATTGGTGGTACTCCACTGACTTTCGTGGAGCTGCATGGATGAGCACCAGTTATTCAAGGGGCCAACGGTGTGAAGAAAAAACACACTGTGGGGTGCTTACTGGAACCAAAGTTTAATTTTGTGAGGTTTGCCCATCACTACCTGAAGGTCCATCAAACCAAGAAGTGAGCCAAGGAAAATCTAACCTGACTTGAAGCTTTGCAGGTTAAGACTTTGGAGAAATGGAAGTCCTGGCACAGTCAAGGAAATATGATGTAATTGGAATAACAGAGACTTGGTGGGGCAGCTCACATGACTGGAGCACTGTCATGGATGGATATAAACTGTTCAGGAAGGACAGGCGAGGGACAAAAAGGGGAGGAGTTGCACTGTATGTAAGAGAGCAGTATGATTGCTCAAAGCTCCAGTATGAAACTGGAGAAAAAACTGTTGGGAGTCTTTGGGCTGAGTTTAGAGGCAAGAGCAACAAGGGTGATGTCGTGGTGGGCATCTGCTATAGACCACCAGACCAGGAGGATGAGGTAGATGAGGCTTCGTTTGGACAACTAACAGAAGTTTCCAGATCACAGGCCCTGGTTCTGATGGGGGATTTCAATCACCCTGACATCTGCTAGGAGAGCAATACAGCAATGCACCGACAATCCAGGAAGTTTCTGGAGAGTATTGGGGACAACTTCCTGTTACAAGTGCTGGAGGAACCAACTAGGGACTGTGCTCCTCTTGACCTGGTGCTCACAAACAGGGAAGAATTGGTAGGGGCAGTAGAAGTGGGTGGCAACCTGATCAGCAATGAGCATGAGATGGTCGAGTTCAGGATCCTGCCAAATGGAAGCAAGGATCCCCTGGGAGGCTAATCTGAGAGGGAAAGGCTGTATTTTAAAGAAGACTTATTGAGGGCGCAGGAACAAACCATTCTGATGCGCAGATAAAATAGCAAATATGGCTTAACAGAGAACTCTTCGATGAGCGTAAACACAAAAAGGAAGCTTACAAGAACTGGAAACTTGGACAGCTGACTAGGGAGGTATGAAGATGCTGCTTCTGGTGAGACACTTCTAAGAGTGTCAGTTCAGGATAAATTGCTTGAAGTAGGCCAGTTACAGCTCAAGGCTGGGGTTCCTTTGCACACCAAGGCAAACTAAATCAGCCAGACACAGAGGACTTTGGTTTTATCCCACTAGCTAACCACAAGTCACACAAGCAATTCCCTTAGATGCTCCAGTTTCCCGGTATAACCTTCACTGCCACTCTTTATGGGGATGAATGGTTATGAAACCCAATACCCCAGTAAAAGGGAAAAGGTTCTCCCGATCCCAAAGGACCAAACCCCAGACCCAGGACAATAAACAAGTCAGATCTTACCCACAAATCATGCTGTTGCCAATCCTTTAGCATCTAAATCTAAAGGTTTATTCACAAAAGGAAAAAGATATAGATGAGAGCTAAAATTGCTTAAGTGGAATCAATTATATATAGTGATGGCAAAGTTCTTGGTTCAGGCTTGTAGCAGTAGTGGAATAAACTGCAGGCTCTAATCAAGTTTCTGGCGTACATCCCCAGCTAGGATGGGTCATTCAGTCCTTTGTTCAGAGCTTCAGTTTGTAGCAAAGTCCCTCCAGAATTAAGAAGCAGGATTGAAGACCAGATGGAGGAGATGCAGCAGCCTTTTATAGTCTCTTGCCCGTGGAAGCACACCATTGTTCACATGTTAGTTTGAACATTCCTAGGAAAGCTCAGATGTGGATTGGTGTCTCGCAAAGTTCATTCTCAGTTAAATGTTTCTTGATTGGACACTTACTGGGAATAGTCCCTTCTTAAGAAGCTGACCAAATGCTTCACTGAGGCTACTTAGAATCAAAACACATTGATATACAAGTACATAGCCACTATTCATAACTTCAACTACAAAATGGCACACACATACAGATAGCATAATAATAACCAGCAAATCATAACTTTTCCCTAGACACCTTACAGGACAACTTCTGTACAATATTTGCTGCAAATATATAACAGTGATTGCAACAATGATGGTCACATGTTTTGTTAGTAATGTCACAGGATGAGTATAAGAATATTTCGCAAGCATGCAGGGGTGTAATCAGGAAGGCCAAAACACAACTGGAGTTGCAGATAGCAAGGGATCTGAAGAGTAACAAAAAGGGTTTCTACAGGTATGGTAGCAATAAGAAGGTGGTCAGGGAAAGTGTGGGACCCTTACTGAATGGGGGAGGCAGCCTAGTGACAGATGATATGGAAAAAGCTGAAGTATTCAATGTTTTTTTTGCCTTGGTCTTCACAGACAAGGTCAGCTCCTAGACTACTGCACAGGGCAGCACAGTATGGGGAAGAGGTGAGCAGCCCTCAGTGGTGAAAGAACAGGTTAAGAACTATTTAGAAAAGCTGGACGTGCACAAGTCCATGGGGCCGGATGCAATGCATCTGCGGGTGCTAAAGGAATTGGCTGATGTGATTGCAGATCCATTGGCCATTATCTTTGAAAACTCATGGCGATCGGGGGGGGCCCAGATGATTGGAAAAAGGCAAATATACTGCCCATCGTTAAAAAAGGGAAGAAGGAGAATCCTGGGCACTAGAGACCGGTCAACCTCACTTCAGTTCCTGGAAAAATCATGGTGCAGGTCCTCAAGGCATCTAATTTGAAGCACTTGGAGGAGAGGAAGGAGATCAGGAACAGTCAGCATGAATTCCCTAAGGGCAAGTCTTGACTGACCAACCTGATTGCCTTCTATGATGAGATAACAGGCTCTGTGGTTGAGGAGAAAGCAGTGGATGTGATATGGCTCGACTTTAACAAAGCTTTTGATACGGTCTCCCACAGTATCCTTGCCAACAAGTTAAAGAAGTATGGGCTGGATGAATGGACTATAATGTGGATAGACAGCTGGCTAGATTGTCAGGCTCAATGGACAGTCATCAACAGCTCGATGTCTAGTTGGTAGCTTGTATCAAGCGGGTTTTTTTCAACATCTTCATTAATGATCTGGATGATGGGATGGATTTGCACCCTCAGCAAGTTCTCAGATGACACTAAGCTGGGGGGAGGGGTAGATATGCTGGAAGGTAGGGGTAGGGTCCAGAGTGACTGAGACAAATTGGAGGATTGGGCCAAAATAAATCTGATGAGGTTCAACAAGGACAAGTGCAGAGTCTTGCACTTAGGACGAAAAAATCCCATGCACCGCTACAGGCTGAGACTGACTGGCTAAGCAGCAGTTCTGCAGAAAAGGCCCTGGGGATTACAGTGGACGAGAAGCTGGATATGAGTCAGCAGTGTGCCCTTGTTGCCAAGAGGGCCAATGGCATATTTGGCTGTATTAGTAGGAGCATTGCCAGCAGATCGAGGGAAGTGATTATTCCCCTGTATTTGGCATTGGTGAGGCCACACCTGGAGTATTGTGTCCAGTTTTGCCCCCACCCCCACCCTGAATGGATGTGGACAAATTGGAGAGAGTTCAGCGGAGGGCAACGAAATATGATTAGGGGGCTGGGGCACATGACTTATGAGGAGAGGCTGAAGGAACTGGGCTTATTTAGTCTTAGGGTAACCAGATGTCCTGATTTTATAGAGGCAGTCCCGATTTTTGGGTCTTTTTCTTATATAGGCTCCTATTACCCCTCACTCCCTGTCCCAATTTTTCACACTTGCTGTCTGGTCACCCTATTTAGTCTGCAGAAGACAAGAGTGAGGGGGGGATTTGAGAGCAGCCTTTAACTACCTGAAGGGAGGTTCCAAAGAGGATGGAGCTCGGATGGTCTCAGTGGTGGCGGATGACAGGTAGAAAGCCAAGGCCCTGGGAGTGAAGGCACTGCTCTTCTGCTGAAACATGAGGCTTCAGAAAGAAAGCAAGTAAGTTTATGGGTTGGTTGAGATGAAAATGGGATATTTGGTCGAAATTTTGGTAGAAACTTGGGGTGCAAGAGCAGGGAGATTTTGTCTGTATGGAACGCGGTGAAAGATGGGGTCAGTCATCATGGCTCCAAGTTCACCTGTCCTTGTTCCTGAAACAATAGCCACTAGCAAGGTGACCTTCATGAAAAGGAGGGAGAGAGACCATGAAGCCAGTGGCTTGAAGGTTGGTTTCATTAATGTTGAGAGAATGAGGCTGAGTTCCTACTGGGGAGGCGGGGGGGGGGGGGGCATAGGTTGTATGGATGGGAAAATCCTGAGACCGTTTCAAAACCTGGTAGTCAAGGGATGTGTACATACTAAGTGCCCTTTCTGGTGGGACTAGGGGAGTGAAAGGCACTGATAGCAGCTATGTGGACCTAGAGAAAATTGAGGGTGAGTCCCGACATCTTTAAGGCTAGTCCAAAAGAAGAGGAATGTCCACTTCCTCTGGGCAAAGCCCTGCTGGGCCCAGGAGGCAAAGCATTTCTACTTGGCCCAATAAGAAAGCCTTGTAGACTCTTCTCTGCTGCCTGAAAGGATGTCTTGCACTGCTGACAAACACTCCCATTTTAGAGATGTACATCCAAATACAGTAAAAGCTTTGTTATCCGGCATGTTGGGGGAATGGGGGTGCTGGTAAGTCAAAAATTCTGGTTAACTAAGAGGGAGAGAGTTTGGCTGCGGGAGCGGGCTCAGGGCTGGGGTGCAGGAGGGAGTATGGGGCATGGGGTCTGAGAGGAAGCTTGGGTGTGGGGGGTTGGTATCTGGGAGGGGTTTTGAGGTGCCAGATCCAGGCAGAGCTCACCTTGGGCAGCTCCCCACAAGCAGCGACATGTCCAGAGAGGGACGGTCAGGCGGCTCTGCGTGCTGCCTCTGCCTACAGGTGCTGCCCCCACTGTTCCCATTGGCTGCATTCCCCTGCCAATGGGAGCTGCGGAGCCAGCACTTGGGATGGGGGGAGTGGCAGCACCCACAGGGAGGGATAGCTCAGTGGTTTGAGCATTGGCCTACTAAACCCAGAGTTGTGAATTCAGTCCTTGAGGGGGCCTCTTAGTGATCTGAGGCAAAATCAGTACTTGGTCCTGCTAGTGAAGGCAGGGGGCTGGACTCAATGATCTTTCAGGGTCCCTTCCAGTTCTAGGAGATAGGTTTATCTCCATTTATTTATTTATTTATTTTATATTTATAAGCCCCCATGGCCATTCCGCCACCTAGGAGCATTGATCACAGCCAATGGGAGCTGCAGGGTCAGTGCCTGCAAGCAGAGGCAGCATGCAGAGCCCTCTGCCCCAGCCCCCACTCCAGGGACTGCAGAGACGTGGTGCAGGCCACTTCCGGGAGTGGTGTGGGGCTGGCAATCCCATGGGCTGGAGCCAAAGCCCTGATGGGCCGGATCCAGCCCGTGGGCCGTAGTTTGCCACCCCTGAGCTAGGCTTTTCTCAGTGGTGGCAGATGACAGAACAAGGGGTGTGTGTGTGTGTGTGTGTGTGTGTGTGTGTGTAGATTGGATATTAGGAGGGTGATGTGTGTGTGTGTAGAGTGGATAGTAGGAGGGTGATGAAGTACTGGAATGGGTTACCTAGGGAGGTGGTGGAATCTCCTTCCTTATCGGTTTTTAAGGCCTAGCTTGACAAAGCCCTGGCTGGGATGATTTAGTTGGGATTGGTCCTGCTTTGAGCAGGGGGTTGGACTAGATACCTCCTGAGGTCCCTTCCAGCCCTGATATTCTATGATTCTCTGATTCTGTGAAATACCAGAGCTCTGTGTGTGGGATAGGCAGGGCTGAAATACCAGGGGTGCTATAGTTAGCATGGAGGTGCACCAGCAGAGCTGTGGATGGCGGGAGCAGGGCTGGGCTAACACAGATAAGGTGGAGTGGGTCAGGACTGGAACAGCAGAGGAAAGGAAGGATGGTGCAGCATTACGAGTGCTAGCTCAGGCCTTAGAAAATTCCGGTTCAGTTCCCTGCTCTGTCACAGACGTCCTGGGTGATGGCAGGAGACTCACTCAGTCTCTCTCTGTGCCACCCATAAAATGGGGCTTCTGTTGCTGTGCTCCCAGGCTTAAGGCATGCACAATGCTCAGCCCCTATGGCGAGGGAAGTGCAGGGAGCCTGCTGCCCATCTGCAGGGACATGAATAGAGTGTAAATAACTCTGAGGTGGAGCAGAGTCCCTGCTGCTGAGTGCAACCTGCTAGGGAGAGCCTGGGCTTGAGAGGGGAAAGGTGCTCTCGGGCAGGGCTGGGCACTGGAATGTCAGCAATGTTGGCAAGGCCTGCTGCCTTTCTGGAGTCCCCATTGTTCTGTGTGTGCTGGCAGTTCACTGGCATTAGCAGTGTCCTAGCCCAAGGGCATCAGAGCCAGTGCCTAGATGAATGGTTCAAGGCTGTCGGTCACAGCCGAGAACCTGGTGTGGCCATGGCCGTGCCTGAAGAGCTAAGCAGGGGCCCTGCTGGCTAGGCATTGACCCTAGTAATGACCCCTTCAGCCCCTGGGCCTCTGGAGAGCCTCCCTGGATGGTTGACCAGTGACAATTAATGATGGCCCCTGGTGCTTGGGCAGAGGACCCCAAAGGCCAGGGGTACTGGGACAATGCGTATAGTGGGGGTGCTGCGAGCCATTGGCTCAAAGTGTAACCCCTATATATATGGAAACCACTTCAAGCCAGGGGGAGCAGCAGCCCCACCCCCCACCCCTATTTCCAGCACCTGTGGCAAAGGTTCCCTTCCAGCACTCATCCATATCACTGTAGAGAAGCATGGGGCCAAGGGTTGGAAGCTGGTGCCTGCAGCAATGATGTGGGGGTCTCAGTCAGTAGCTGCCAGGGAGTCTTGTTTTCAGTGACTGTATTTCCAGGACTAAGGCCTTGGGGGTTGTAGTCCTCTCACAGGCGCTCCTTGCCCAGGGCAGCCATCTCTGGGTCATGGCATGGCACAGGAATACACAGCTGGTGCTGCGCCTCTCTGGCTGGCAGCAGCGCCTGGACTGGGCTCTGAACCTGAAACCAGAACCTGAAACCTGAAACCTGAGAACCAGAAACCCGGAGGAGGCAGCATTGGAGGGCGAGATCTCATTGAGCGATGGAAGCTGCTGCCCTCCTGATGCGTAGTGAGTGCAGACGAGCCCATCAGCAGCTGATGTTTAGGAAAGGAGCTCGTCCTAATGGGTAGGGACGAGGGGGTGTATGGGTAACCTACTCACAACAAGCTCAGTAGATTGAAAAGCACTTTAGGAAAGGGTCAATATTGTTATCCCTGATTTCAGCTGGGGAAACTGAGGCACAGATATGGGACATGACCGTCCAAGGTCACCCAGCAGCAAAGCCAGGACTAGAACCCAGGTCTCAGCACAGTGCATTGTCCTTTAGGACACACTGGTCACAAAGTGATGCCTCTGAGCTCAGCCTGGTTGAGCCTAGACTTGGTGCTTAAGTCCCAGTCCCACTGCCATCTCCAAACCCCCATGCGGCTGCCCCCGAACTCAGCACCTATGTAGTCAGGGCAAAAGGTGCCTCAGCACATGTGCTGTTGCCTCTGGGCATGTGCACTAAGCATCCGGCCATCCCAGAGCAACGCATACCCCAGGGGAAGATCGTACCTACGAGGCCAGGCTCAGCGCATGCCGAAAGGATAGAGCCCTATGTGATGGCGGTGCTTGCCTTATTGCTTTGAGCCCACTGGTTAGAGCCCACTTCTGAGAGGTGGGAGAGCCTGTTCAAGCCTTTTCCCTCTCGGGCCCAGGCCTGCCACATCCCACGTGCGTGCACCAACCACGGGGATGGGCACCGCCATGTCACTGTGTGGTGCAGGCAGATAGCTGACTCAGTCCTGCCAGCATGCTGAGTGCCTGAGCCGCCTGCCCCAGAGCTAGTGCCTGCCTGCAGCCCAGACATGGCTCCTAGCTCCAGGACACGCTTCTCATCAGGTCTCCCATAGGTGGCTCCATTAAGCATGCTGGCTTTTGGGGAGCACGTTCTTAGGTGCTGGGCTCTCCCCATTCATTGGCTTTGTGCACCCCAGGGTTGTACCCATGGCCCCTAAAATGTAGCCCCTGCAACGCTCACATTTAAGTCCCTCTGTGGATCCAGGTCATTGTGTCCAGCCCTAACTTCCCTCTAAGCTGCGCCTCTCCCCGCTGGCCCCAGCCCAGCCCTTGACCTCCCATGGCCAGGGGGACCTCCCTTGGCCCCAACCCAGCCCCAGTCCGGACCTGTTGCTGCCCAGGGAAAGGCACCTATCCTGTGGCCCCAGCCCTGAGCCCCCTCCCACACTCCAAACCCCTCGGCCCCACCCACGCAACACATCACCTCCCTATTGGTGCACATAAAATTCATTCTGCGCATGTGAGGGAAAAATCAGAGGGACGGTGGTCTGGCCTCTTCTGGGCTTAAGAAGAAGAGCCTGGACCTGTGTCATGAGGGAATTCCCTACTGCCCCTGTAGCCTCACCACAGCTGTAAGGCCCAGAGCTGCTAGGTGTTTACATCGAGTCATTTAACTCCAATGCCAGCAGCTGTTGCCTAAACCCCTCCCCACAGAAGCAGAAATTGGCCCAAAGGAGCTGGAAGTGCTGCCACAGAATATCAGGGTTGGAAGGGACCTCAGCAGGTATCTAGTCCAACCCCCTGCTCAGAGCAGGACCAATCGCCAAACAGATTTTTACCCCAGTTCCCTAAATGGCCCCTTCAAGGAGTGAACTCACAACCCTGGGTTTAACAGGCCAATGCTCAAACCACTGAGCTATCCCCCCAAACCAGGCTTGATGATTTGCTTGAGTCTTTGGGGGCCTGGAGTTTTTCTAAAAATGTGTTGGGGTGAGGTGAGGTGCATGATGTGGTAGTGTGGGAGCAAGGGGGCTTTCCCCATGCAAGCCCAATGAATGGGAATGTCTCTTGCTCTAGCATCTGGTGGGGGTCTGTTTAGACTGGGGTATTCCAAAGTCCTTGTCTCCATTAGCCCCGCAGAAGACCTGGGATTGAATCCTGCACTGGGTTGTGACTCAAAAGGAATATATTTGCCTGCCTTGCAAAATTCCCAGCCAGCTGAGCAGTCTCTTGTCAGAAGAAGGTGAGGCCCCATAAGTGGGTTAGAGAATGGGACCTTTCTGGAGAGTTTTTAAGCCAAGCTATTGAAGTCTAGTGTAGCGGTAGGATGCTCCATTTAGTTTCCTAGAGGTTTCTGGAGAGGCCTGGTTGATTATTGGTTACATTCCTAATACATTCTATAGCAACTGTCCTTAATGGCTGGAAAGGCGGGGAGGTTGGGACTACAGGTCAGGTGAGATGCAGGCGCTCAGCCACCTATGTGATGAGCCCACTAGAGATGTCGGGCTCAGCTGGGAGCTGCCTGTTTCCCAGCGCTCGCTCTGCAGGCTGTACCCTTTGCTGCCCCTGCAACCTGGCCTGTTGCTGTGCAGCTCCTGTCCCTGCTTGGCCGCCAGGGGCCCTCTGTCTCTGCCTGTGCCACTGCTCCTGCCTCCTTGGCCGCTGGGGCTGGGGCCGGGTTAGCACAGCCCTGGCAGGGGGGACACCCCACAGGCCACCTGGGCACCAGGCCAGGCCAGCAGCAATAGGGTCATGGCACCATCTAGTGGCTCTTGGGAGCATGGCACCAGTGAGGACAAGATCCCAAGGACAAGGCCCCAAAGCCGAGCAGGTGCCATGCAGACAGCTATGCACTGGTCCCCAGTGAGGCCTGATCCTGGGCCTCAGCTGACACTGGCCGGGGGAGAGGCCCAGCGGGGACTAGCACGGGGACAGCTGTTTCTGGGGGGGCGCAGATGAGAGCAGGAAGGAACCCAGTGAAGTCCAGCTAGTGGGACCCCCCCCCGAGCTGGAGACCTGCGGGGAGCAATGCGCCCAGCCATGTGGCTGCTGGGCTCGGCTTGGCCCTGGTGCTCAGAGTCACTGGGTCCCAGCCTGGGGTCACGGGCGCTGGCTTGCAGCTGGCCCCCACACACTTTGTCTTGCTGTGGCTGAACCTAGGGGTGGGGACCCACTTTGTCTTGCTGTGGCTGAACCTAGGGGTGGGGATCCGCCCCGACTCCATCCTCTTTGCGCTGGCTCAGGGCTCTGGGGAGGCACATGGCGAGGTAGCTTTGCCTAGCAGCTGCAGCACAACCCCCTGGAGGGCAGGAGAGCAGGGGAAGAGGGGGTTGAGCGTGACTGACACCGAGATGCCTGGGGCTTGCTTTGCAGAGGTGCGACCTCGCTGAGTTCAATGGGAACGGGGAGGTAGCTGGCCCTTTTGGAAACAAGGCACAAGGGCCTGTAGCCTCAAATATATCACTCCTCCTAACTGCTATTGATTTCAATGGAATGAGGTGCCTCAATGGCTCTGGGCCAAGGCGCTTCAGGTGAGACACCAAAATCAGGGAGCACCTTAAAAAATTATCCTTAATCTGCATCAGTGTCACAATCTGAGAAATGGGGCATGTGGCGTAGCCTTGCCTTGGAGTGGGATTTACCCCATCACAACTGAGATCCTTGAACTATGCAAAGTATCATCCCTGTCTGGATGGTTCAGGGCCAGGCCAGATGCCTTGGTCCTTGGCCCCCTGCTCCCCAAACCCACCTGGGAACTGCTCAGGGGGTTCATTTTACTTTCCAACCTGTTTAGCCTAAAAATCATTTTTGCAAAGAGCATCATCTTACAATGGTGATAAATAGAACTTTATTTTATACATATGTCACCAGAAACACAAACACAATCTCGGATTTAAAAAAAAATTAGTTTCTGAACATTAATTTAGAATTGGATCCAATGCATTTTATGTCGCTTTAAAAAAAATGAATACAACACAGACATAAAATACCCTGGGTGTTCACAGCATAGTTATATTACATAGACAGTAGGCAGTTTCAAATTAAATACATACACATCATGGCATTGTACCTTCCTGCCCGCAGAGGAAGCCATTTCAATTTTTTTTTTTACACTGTGCTGTGCATGCCCCCACATGAAAACAGACCCATGCCTACACACCAGCCCATCCGACTTCAGGAGCTAATGGACTCGGGAGTGGCTGGTGACCCCTGTGGCGGCCAGGAAGCTGCTCTGGAGAGCAGCACAGGTCTGCTTTTTGCAGTCCATCATGTGCTGCCCGTGACCCTGGGCAGTGGCACAGAAGAGGTTAATATCACAGCTGGCAGACTTTTCCCCTCAAAATGTTTTTTTCCAACAAAAAAGGTATTTTTCAGCAAAATGATTTTTTGGGGGTGGAAAATTTTTATTTTGATAACATTTCCCCCCCTGCCCAGTTTTTTTTTTTTTGGTGGGGGGGCGCGGGGCAGGGCTGGCTAGGTTCAGGGACTCCTGGCACCCCGTGTCACTTTAGTCAAAATGTTCCTGTCTGTCAATGAAAAAACATAAATGGAACATTTCTGGATTAAAATATTTTCAAACAAAATTGGAAATTTGACCAGAAAGGTGTTTGTGAAAACTCACCATTCAGGGGTTTCGGGTCATTTTTTTCATTAAAAAAAAAAATACTGCAGGAAGCTTTCTGGGAAAAAAATATTTTTTTAAAAAATCCCTGAAAAAATGAATTGGCTTTTCCCGCCCAGGCCTGTCGACCCTCCCTTGCCTCTGGGCTACTGGTGCAGCATGTCAGCTAGCTGGCCAGCCGCCTGCAGCAGGAGCCGGGGTTCACCTGTGTGGCTGCGATGGGTCTGCCAGGCGCCATGGCTCTTTGGGATAAACAGACTCTAAGGGCATCAGGCGTTTGCCCAGTCCTGGGTTCACACGCTCTGATTCCATCCTGCTCAGGCCAGGGAGCCCCCGAGCTGGGCAGTCGTGAAACTGAATGCAGCCGAGCTCTCACAGACCCGACTGGAGGCACTGCCCCCGCACTGCTCCTCACAGCCATTCGCATGCCCCACCCGGCCCACAGCGCCCAATTGCTCTCCGCATGACTCTGCTTCCAGGGTGTTAAGAAGAGAGTGGGGGCTGGGGCGCCCCTGGCTGGCTATGGGGCAGAGCTGCAGTGGTGTTTGTGGACAGTATCAGCCTCACTAAGGGCAGGAGGGGAGCAGTGTGCACAGGGAGCCCCTGTGCTGGGGCCCAGGTGAAGCCCCCCCCATGCTGCCAGGCCCATGGAGCAGCTGGGACATAAGGTGCCAGACCGAGGGGACTCTGCACAGGGGCACTGCGCAGCCCTGTGTTACCAGTGGGGGGACGCTGAAAGTCTGGGCTAGTGTCCCACAGCACCGGGACACCACCGGCTTTTGCCTCCATGCCCAGGCCAGCCACACCCTCACTGGCATGCAGAGGTGAAGCAGCCCTCCCTCTGGCAGGGCAGAGCCATTCCAGGCCTGGCTCTTTCCTCCGCACCCTGGGCATCAGCCCAGCGCCATGGCTGCTGTTCAAGGCCATGCTCGGTGGCTGTGTACAGATGGGGGTAGAGGGGGGTATATACACCTGCCACTGGAGATAGGCCAGCCTGTCGGAGTGCTGAAGGGGGGCTGGCAGTGCACAGCTGGAGGCAAGGCCTTCCAGGCCAGGGCAGGGTCAGACTTTCTCCCTTGGACCAGGGTCCCACTGCTAGTTTGCCAAGTCTCCCAATCTCTCCTTCCCCCAGGACTCCTCCCTATCCTGGGCTCTTCCAGTGAGAGGCATCCTTCACCCTAGATACCACCTACGTGCCAGCCTTCCTCCTCCGGGGCTGGGTCAGATTCCCAGGGATGGCCTTGAGGAGGCTCTCAGGGTAAGACTGGCCAATGTGGGGAACGGGGAACAGCTGGCCGGGAGAGGTGGGGGCTGGAGAGTCTAGCTGCCACGGGTGATTGGCCCGTCAGTGGGGAGTGGCTGGGCTCTAACACACCATGGCATCGTTCCTGGCAGCAGAGTGTCGAGGTTCCTTCAAGGCCTGCCAGGTGCCCTGGGCTGCAGGACATGTCCCTGGGTCCAAGGGCTGGGCATGGATGAAGTGTTTGGCACCGCATGTCCCATCAGGAAAGTGCAGAACAATCCGAGCTCTGGGTGGGGACTGGGGACATGACGGGCAGGGCCACCAGGAATCTCTTCCAAGGTCTCGATTGCTTGTGGGAGAGGCTTTTTGGGCGCGGGCAGATGGCCTGAAGCCTCCTCAGCCATGTGGTGGGACCTTCCCACTGTGCCACGCTGGCTCTCAGGCAGCCAGTGCCTGGCCGCATTGTGGGAAGGGAAGGAGGGAGCTGGCCTGGCCATCTTAGGCCACAGGCTTCGGCTGCTGGCTTCAGTGATGGGCCAGTCGTCTTCAGCTGTGACAGAGGTTGGGGCCCTCCGCAAGCCCTTCAGCTTGTGCTTCTTGTGTGGGTGCTGCAGGCGAAGGAGAGTGGGGCAAGGGCGCTGGGCACAGGCCGTAAGAATCCCCGTCTTCTCCAGGCTGGGGGAGAACAGAGACGGGGGTAACCATGGGTACGGAGGCGGAAGGGATGACAGGCCAGAGGGTGGGACATGGGGAAACACAATCTGTGCCCCAAGATCTGAGGAGACCACGGCCCAACAGGAGAAGGGACCCCACAAATGATCCATCTGCCAGCAGACCTTGGGGTGACTTCCTGCCCTGGTGCTGGCAGGTCCCAGAGCCCTGCGCTTTCTGCACGTGTGGAGACAGCTCTGCGTCCTGGGCAGAGCACGGGCCATATGCCAGCTAGGCCCTTGGCGTAGGCTGGGAAATCAGGATTCCGGGCTGTGAGTGGGGGATTTCTCGCCCTCCAGCCACCCTGTGCCAGCTGTCGACTGGGACTAACAGATGCAATGGGGATCCCCTTGGGGGGCCTGGAAAACCCCTTGCCCAGGAGCACTGAGGAAGCAATACAGGCAATCCACAGAACGTGCTGCCCTCCATCGCCTCCTTCATGGACGGGGCAAGAATGGGGCAGCTCAGGAGCTCTGCCCACCCTGGACACAGACGGGCAGCTCAGAGCTGGCTCAGCAGCTCCTGGGCCGGCTGCTGACATGGCACAAGGCAGCTGCCCAAAGGCCCAGGGCCCAGCTCAAGTGCCACCCCCAGCACACAGCAGAGCAAAAATCCCAGGGGGGTGGGGGGGCACTTGTACTCCCAGCAGGAGGGGGAGACCTACCCCCTCATAACCATCGTGCCCCAGGTTCCTGCAAAGCCCTGTCCACCCCCACCCCCCATAACCATCCTGCCCCAGCTTCCTGCAAAGCCCTGCCCTTCCCCCAAACCGTGCCTCTCCAGGCACCAGCAAAGCCCTGCCCCCCATAACCATCCCATCCCCAGGCACTGGCAAAGTCCTGCCCCCCCCCCCCATGATATCTCACCCCCAGGCACCGGCAAAGCCCTGCCCTCCTCCCGATAACCAGCCCTCCCCAGGCACTGGCAAAGCCCTGCCCACCCACCCCCCATACCATCCTGCCCCAGGTTCCGGCAAAGCCCTGCCCACCCACCCCCCATACCATCCTGCCCCAGGCTCCGGCAAAGCCCTGCCCCCCCCCATAACCATCCTGCCCCAGGCTCCGGCAAAGCCCTGCCCCCGCCATAACCATCCCTCCCCAGGCACTGGCAAAGCCTTGCCCTCCCCCCCATATCCATCCCTCCCCAGGCTCCAGCAAAGCCCTGCTCCCCCCATAACCATCCTGCCGCAGGCTCTGGCAAATCCCTGCCTACCCCCCCATAACCATCCTGCCCCAGTCTCCAGCAAATTAGGCAGGACTGAGGGTGCTGACCTTCGGGGGATGCACGTCCACGGAGACTAGGTGAGGGACTAGCAGCTCTGCATGGACAGACACACAGACCGGGACATTAACCACGATACTGGGGTCACAAACCAACCCACAGAGAGCCACCACTTCGGGGTTCATCCAGCCCTGGGGCAGACGTGCCCTGGGTTCACCTTCAGCCCAGCCACAGAAGGGTTTACTAGTTCTGCGTCTGGCATGCTGGCTAGGCCAGAGCGAGTGGCTATTCCTGGCCCAGGGATTGCTGCCCCTTGCCCTGCAAGCAGGGACCAAGACACTTGGTGCCTTTGGCTAACGTGGCCCAGCCCTGAATGCGGGAGCAGGCAGAGACTCACAGGCAAATATGGGATAAGGGTGAGTTAGAAGCATTTGACCCACAGGCTGCACGTTGACCCCAGGGAATCTGGATAAAAGCTGTCTCCTTGAGGGCAAAGCGTTGTCCACTGGTGCTGAGCCTACGACAGCTGCATGCAGCTCCGTGAGGATCTCTGGAGCCCCAGACCAGGGACACACTCGGGCTCCCAGACCTGCCACAGGCAGGATGGTGGAGTGCCCAGAGCTGGGTCTGTTGTGGTTCCTTTGCAGTCAGGGGTGCTAGCCACCTCTGGTGGGGGGGGCATGCAGTCTCTGCTGAGCGCTTTGGAGAATCCCACTTCATACAAAAGGTTCCCGCCCCCATGCACCCCCTTCTGCTGCTGTTGGCCAATGCCTCAAAGCAGGGGTGATGGAAGGCTCAGAGCGTCCTGCATAGGGGACATAGCAAGGGCCAGAACGCTGCAGCTAGACGGGCAAGGCCGCCCAGAATTGGGGGGCACGGGGGCATGGCACCACGTTCACAGGCCTGAGAGAGATGGTTAGGAATTGGCCCTCTATGCGCCAGGCTCTCAGGTTGGGGAGGGGAATGGACACTGCTTCTCTTCTGCAAATCCGTGCTGGTGTCAAGGTGCTGAGTAGTGGGGGCTCCTCAGGGTAGCACTGGAGTCCCTCTAACCTCCCCCCCCCCTCACGGGCAGGCCCCATCCTGCATGCAAACTCCCCCTGGCCTCTCCCCGGGGCCCTGGCCCTTAGCCCCAGCACACTCACCAGGTAGGGCATGTGCCGCTCAGACCTCTCCAGCTGGATTTTGATCTCCGGACAGGCAGGGTCTCCAGGTTTCCTGGGCTCTGGCTGGGGAGACTGGGAGGGGCCTGGAAGGCAGAGTCAGATGAAGATGCGAGACGCAAGTTCCCAGCACGGCCAGGAGAACTAAATGCCTGATGCTTAGTAGCCAGAGACCTGGTGCACAGGCAAGTGGTGGAGCCATGTTCATAATGGATGACACAGGGGACTGATTCCCATTTGGCCCAGGCCAGAGCTTGGGCAGGAGTGGGGAAGAGGATGGGGGCTCTGAGTGCTCCTCTTCTAATGGAGCCACGCAGAGGCCTGCATGGCACCCGGTGTAAATTACTGCTCCCTTGGGGCTGCTCTAACTTAAGCCCTGCTTCCCGGAGCCCTCTGGGGAGCAGAGAATAGCTGCAGGGCAACGTCCCTGACCACAGCCTGATCCAGCCCTCGTGTGCCTCCCGCCCGGCCTGGCTGGGAGCAGGGCAGGTACAGAGTGTTTCACTGGCCGTGGAAGCCCCCTGCACATGCAGGCTTCACTGACGCCATTTCTGCTTCCCTTTAAGGCTGCTTGCCGCTTCCCCGAGAGGCATAAAGGAACCTGGGTACACTGAAGCCAAAGCCAGCATGCTTCGCATTACCAGCTAGCTGTGCTTGCGCCCTGCTGTGCTATCTCCAGCAGCCTAGAGCAGCGTGAGCAGAGACGGCAGCTTCAGCCGTGCCGTGGCCTGAACGCAGGGCTCTGCCTTTCCACCAGCAGCATCTCCCTCCTGTGGCATTTCTAGTGCCCCCTGAGCAGGCTGCCCAGCTGGCAGCAGGAAGATTTCCGGCCAGCTGGAAAGTTTGAACCCTTGCAGTTCTTTTCCTGATGTTACGGGCCCCTGAGGCTCCACTCCCCAAACTGTATGCCCCACCCCCCAGCTCTCCACCCAGCATGGAAAGCAGTGCGGCCTAGTGGACAGTGCACTACACTGGGATTCAAGAGACCTGGGCTCTATTCCCAGCTCTGCCAGGGGCCTGCTGTGTGAACTTGGGTGCCTCAGTTCCCCCATCTGTAAAATGGAGACTCAGATCCCCCTGCTAATGGCATCTGAGTGCCCAAGCACTTTGACATGTTATACAAGAGCTAGTGATTTCACCTGCCCCTTTGGCGCAACCAGCCCCAGATGCCAGACTATCCTGCCCATCCCCAGAGCCGTTCGCTGGCAAGGTAGGTGCACAGCTGTCAGGCGGACACACAGGCAAACGCAGAAGCTTGAGGTGCTACAGAAGGGGTCACTGTGCCACGGTATGGGAGGTGTGGGGGGGGCACTCAGCTTCCCTTTCCCCCATGGCTGGGGTTCGGGGCAGTGTGATCACAGCCCCCTGCTGGAAGGTCTGTGGCAGAGGCCAGGCTCCTGCCCCATAGATGCATCAGGAGCATCTCAGAGAGGCAGTGCCAGGGGAGGGCGGAGGGGACAGGTGGTATGGGGGGTTGGGGCCGGCGGTGGCTGGGGCCGCACTGGGTGGGGTCCCGGTTGGGTACCTGGAGAGCTCCCCCTGCTGGCAGTGCTGAGGCTGTCATCCAGCCATGTGCTGTAGATGAAGGAGTCTCGCTTATGGGGCGTCCCCGAGGCCTGGCTCTCCTGCAGGACACACAGGAGAGGGATGCAGGGCAGTGAGGCAGACACTCCCTAGCTGATGAGCTCTGGAAATGGGCTCTTCCTGGGAGACTCAGAGCCTCCTCCCAGCTGAGGATGCTGGGTCCCCCCCAGCAGCCAAGCCCCCCGGGCCCAGCTGACAGGAACCTCCCGCTCAGGCTGCGATCCCCCCTCAGGGCCCCGTGATCAGCAGGGACCTGCCCTGTGCAGTAAGGGCCCCTCCAACCCGAGGCTGGGAGGGCAGGGAAAGGGGCCAGTGTGCCAAGCTCCATCCTCACTTACCACGCCCATGTCATCGTCAGCACCCTCGTTCTCCTCCACCACGCTGCCGAAGCTGCTGGCGCTGGATGACGAGCAGGAGAAATCCCGCAGCACCTCGGGCCTCTGCAATGCCGGCTCCCCCCTGCAAACATGGGGCAGTCAGACCCAGTACCCCCCGAAGCCCCTCCCGGAACAGTGAGCAGTCAGACCCAGCAGCCCGCTGTATCCATGCCCAAGACACAGGGCAGTGAGACCCAGCACCCCACTGTATCCCCCCAAGACACAGGGCAGTGAGACCCTGTTCCCCCTGAGACACTAGCCAGTGAGACCCAGCACCCCCTGTGATGTTATTGGCATGAATTGTGACTGTATAGATCATTGTTGCAGCCAAGGTCCTATAGCTGCACCAAATCTAGTACAAAGGAGGTCAAGTAAGGTGTCTATGAAAAGGCTGCAATTTGCTGGTTATGATTATGCTGTCTGTGTGTACCATTTTTGTATGTGAAGTTATGAATATGGGCTATGTACTTGTATCTCAATGTTTGATCCCAAGTAGCCTCAGCAAAGCATTTGTTCAGTTTCTTGAGAAAGGACTATGCTCAAATAAATTTGTGAGTCTCTAAGGTGCCACAAGTGCTCCTGTTCTCAGTAAGTGCCCAATCAAGAAACACTGAACTGACAATGCGCTTTGGGAGACGACAATCTACATCTGAGTTTTCCTGGGAATTTTCAAGCTAACTTGGAAATAATGGCGTAGGCCTGCACACTGAGTCATGCATGGACATGTGATTTGCCCATGTGACTCCAGACTCCATCTTGCTGCTGGGATTTTCCACAGTAAGAACGGAGGGGTGTCCTTCCACATGCAGAGAATACAAAAGGCCCTGAAAACGGCTCCATTTTGTCTTCAATCCTGCTTCTTGCCTCTGGAGGAACCTTGCTACAAACTGAAGCTCTGAACAAAGGTCAGTCCTTTGTTCAGAGCTTCAGTTTGTAGCAAGGTTCCTCCAGAGGCAAGAAGCAGGATTGTTCTCCAGAAACCTGATTTGAACCTGCAATTTATTCCATCACTGCTACAAGCCTGAACCAAGAACTTTGCCATTACTGTATGTAATTGATTCCATTTAACCAATTCTAGCTCTGATCTACATGTCTTTCTTTTTATGAATAAATCTTTAGATTGTAGATTCTAAAGGATTGGCAACAGCGTGATTTGTGGGTAAGATCTGATGTGTATATTGACCTGGGTCTGGGGCTTGGTCGTTTAGAATCAGGAGAACCTTTCCTTTTACTGGTGTGTTGGTTTCATAACCATTCATCCCCAGGACAGGTGGCACTGGTGGTGATACTGGGAGACTGGAGTGTCTAAGGAAATTGCTTGTGTGACTTGTGGTTAGCCAGTGGGGTGAAACCAAAGTCCCCTCTGTCTGGCTGGTTCGGTGATGCCTTAGAAGTGGAGAAACCCCAGCCTTGGACTGTGACTGCCCTGCTCTAAGTAATCGATACTCTCAGTAGTGTCCCGCCAAAGGCTGCTTCGTTACACTCCCCTACATCCCTCCCCAAGACACAAGGCAGTGAGACCCAGCACCTGCTCCACACCCCCCTGTGACTCAGGGCAGTGAGACCCAGCACCCCCATAACCTGCCCATCAAGACACCTCCTGCACCCCCCTCAGACACTGGGCAGTGAGACCAAGCACCCTCTCTGTGCCCCCCTAAGATACAGGGCAGTGAGACCCAGCACCCCCTAAGACACCCCCTGCACCCCCCTGAGACACTGGCCAGTAAGACCCAGCATCCCCCTATTCCCCCCGAGACACTGGCCAGTGAAGCCACTGGCCAGTGCAGACTCCCCATGGCGCCCCCCCCCGAGACACTGGGCTGTTAGACCCAGCACCTCCTCTGTGGCCCCCTGAGACTCAGGGCAGTGAGACCCAATATCCCCCTTTTCCCCCCCCGAGACACTGGCTAGTGAGACCCAGCACCCCCCCTACACACCTCCCCCAAGACTAAGGGCAGTGAGGCCCAGCACCTCCTAACCCACCCATCGAGAAGCCCCCTGCACCCCCGAGACACAGGGCAGTGAGACCCAGCACTCCCCTCCCCCCGTGCCCCATAAGACACAGGGCAATGAGACACTGCACCCTCCCTGTACCTTGCCCAAGACACAGCATCCCTCTGGTACCCCCCCAAGACACAGGGCAGTGAGACCCAACACCCCCTTAACCTGCCCCCCGAGACACAAGGCAGTGAGACCAAGTACCCTCTGTGCCCCCCAAAACACTGGGCAGTGAGACCCAACACCCATCATGTACCCCCCCAAGACACAGGGCAATGAGACCCACCACCCTCCCTGCACCCCCCACCCCGAGACAGAGCAGCCCCCTGGTACCTCCCCAAGATACAGGACAGTGAGACCCGGCACCTTCCAACCAGGGCAGTGAGACCCAGCACTTCCTATTTGACAAAGTGGGGATTCCTCAAGGAATCAATTCTGAAGCACTTAGAGGAGAGGAAGGTGATCAGAAACAGTCAGCATGGATTCACCAAGGGCAAGTTATGCCTGACTAACCTAATTGCCTTCTATGATAAGATAACTGCCTCTGTGGATGAGGGGAAAGCAGTGGGTGTGTTATTCCTTGACTTTAGCAAAGCTTTTGACATGGTCTCCCACCGTATTCTTGCCAGCAAGTTAAAGAAGTATGGGCTGGATGAATGGACTATAAGGTGGATAGAAAGCTGGATAGATCGTCGGGCTCAACAGGTAGTGATCAACGGCTCTATGTCTAGTTGGCAGCCGGTATCAAGCGGAGTGCCCCAAGGGTCTGTCCTGGGGCCAGTTTTGTTCAATATCTTCATTAATGATCTGGAGGATGGCGAGGACTGCACCCTCAGCAAGTCTGCAGATGACCCTAAACTGGGAGGAGTGGTAGATATGCTGGAGGGTAGGGACAGGATACAGAGGGACCTAGACAAATTAGAGGACTGGGCCAAAAGAAACCTGATGAGGTTCAACAAGGACAAGTGCAGAGTCCTGCATTTAGGACAGAAGACTCCCATGCACTGCTACACACTAGGGACTGAACGGCTAGGCAGCAGTTCTGCAGAAAAGGACCTAGCGGTTACAGTGATGAGAAGCTGGATATGAGTCAACAGTGTGCCCTTGTTGCCAAGAAGGCTAACAGGATTTTGGGCTGTATATTGCCAGCGGATCAAGGGACGTGATCATTCCCCTCTATTTGACATTGGTGAGGCCTCATCTGGAGTACTGTGTCCAGTTTTGGGCCCCACATTGTAAGAAGGATGTGGAAAAACTGGAGGGCAACAAAAATGGTTAGGGGGCTGGAGCACATGACTTATGAGGAGAGGCTGAGGGAACTGGGATTGTTTAGTCTGCAGAAGAGAAGAATGAGGGGGGATTTGATAGCTGCTTTCAACTACCTGAAGGGGGGTTCCAAAGAGGATGGATCTAGTGGTAGCAGATGACAGAACAAGGAGC
This sequence comes from Gopherus flavomarginatus, assembly GCF_025201925.1. Lineage (NCBI taxonomy): Eukaryota > Metazoa > Chordata > Testudines > Testudinidae > Gopherus > Gopherus flavomarginatus. The sequence goes on along the minus strand of NC_066637.1, from coordinate 22,088,117 downwards.
AATGGTCTCAAGTTGCAGTGGGGGAGGTTTAGGTTGGTGTAGCAGGGTGGGACTGGGGCTCAATCCTCCCTGAGGGCGGAGGGGAGCCACACCGGCTCACCACACTCTGTTGGCCCGGGGCCCGCCCCTTGCTTCAGGGCTGTGTGGCGCCACCCAGTCACTTGGGGCTCAGTCCCTCTGTTGCAGGGCTGAGCAAACAACCGCAGTTAATAGGCGGCTCAGGGCTCAGGCCCTTCAGGAGGGGCTGAGCAAACACCAGGAATGGCCTCCCCAGGCTAGGGAGGAGGGGGAATCTGCCAGCCTTGGAGGGGTGGCAGGGGGGACGCAGGCCCTCTCACTCCATTGCGTTCCAGCCCGGGGCCCTAGCAGCTGTTAACACCGCTGACGGTCAGTGGGAGATCCTGACCGAAACACACTGACATCGACTCAGGTGAGTCTGCAACCTGACTGCAGTCGGCTGCCCCCGGGCCACTTCCAACCTCCCCCTCACTGGGTACCTGCCATCCGCCGGCGTCGTCCGGTGGGTCCCAGACCATGGGTTCCTCTGGGTACCGGTAGGTCCAGTCCGCTCCTCTGGGAACTGGGCATCGGGAGGTCCCAGCCCCTCCTCGGGGCAGCCCAGCCCAGCCCAGCCCTCCTCGGGCGCTGTACTTCCTGTCCCACCCCATGACTTCCGGGGGGCGGGCACAGGCGGCGGTGGCTCTGCCCGCTGCTGTGCCTGTTCTGGCTTTTTCCTCCACAGGGCAGTGAGACCCAGCACCCCCCCCCAGGACACAGGGCAGTGAGACCCAGCACCCCCTCCACACACACCCCAGGACACAGGGCAGTGAGACCCCGCACCCCCTCCACACACACCCCAGGACACAGGGCAGTGAGATCCAGCACCCCCTCTACCCCCGCCCCCCCCAGAACACAGGGCAGTGAGACCCAGAACCCTCCAACATGTCCCATTCTCCCCTTCCCCCACCCTTGGAGAGACAGGGAAGTCAGATCCCTTACTAGCTGCCCCTGGACAAGTCTCTTTTCCTGCTCCCACCCACGGGTGCCCAGAGCCCTGCGGCAGGGCTGGGTCTGGACCACCCTCTGATGGGCATTTTCAGAGTACAGCAAATGAGTGCAGATCAAGTGAAAAGGACCCTCTGCCCCCCAGCCCAGCGCCCCACGTAGGAAATGCTCTCGTTCTCTGCTGACAGCCCATGTGGCTCCCTGGGAATCCCAGCCCTGGGCCAAGGAGGAACTGACTTGTTCTTCGTGGTGGGCATCTCTGGAGAGCTCTGGTTGGACGAGTTCTCCGACTTGGGCTCCTGGGACATGTGGCCGCTGTCAGGCGTCTTCTGAGGACCTGCTGGGTTCTCCCTGTGAGAGGCACCAGGGACATGCTTGGGCCAGACCAGGGGGAGCCATGTTCGCTGCTGGGCAGCTCTCAGACCCAGCTGCCCTCCCAGGGGGCACCAAGATTTTCCAGCCCATAGCATGGCAGGGCTGGATTGGTGACTGGTGTCCCTGTCCTGGTCTCCCCTGAGCTCAGTGCCAGCAGCAGTGAAGCACAAACCCCGGCTGTGGCCAGGCTGGCCTGGCCCTGGCAGTGCTTGGCAGCATCCCCACTCCCCTTGGGGTCTAAGCCAGGCTGAAATCGGGGTGAACTGCAGGAAGCTGCCCTCACGGGGAGAGCACATACCCAGCCTGCCCGCCCTGCCCCGCCCCACCCCGGCAGTCTGCTGAGAGCAGCCTTGGAGAGACGGAGCCGCGTAGCCACCTGGGAGGCTCTCTGTGCTCACTGAGGTGGCCCCTCTCTCCTCCTCCCCATCACTCTACTCCCTGCCTCTGCTGTGCCCTGTCACCCATTGGCACGGGTGCAGCACAACGCGGCTGGGGCAGGGCAGGTGGGACCCAGTTGTCTCTTCCTGGGGGTGGGGGGGTGAATGGAGCTGGTGCTCCCTCTTGCAGGTCTTGGTGCCCCTGCTCCTCCTCTGCCAGGGCTTCACCCACCTTTTCTCCTGCACCTCTTGGATGTTCTCAATGCCGATGGCACTGCTTCTCCGGGGGCTGAAGGGGCCAGATTTCTTCCGTGTCGGGCTCTTCCCAGGAACAATCAGCGACTGGAAAAGACTTGATCCCATCAGCCAGACAGTGCTGGGAAGCTCTGTCTCCCCGCGGGACACTGCTACCCTGCCCCCCACTGGAGCCAACCCAGCAATGGGCAGGTGCCCCCATCCCGAGGGCTGCTCCCCCTACAGCGTTTGCCAGGGCACCGGAGTCCCCTGCTTAGCCGGGTCGCATGAGTTACTGCTCACACACATCTCCCACTAGGGAGCCCTGGGTGCCACCAGTGCTGGGCATCAGGCTTAGAGCCTCCTCCAGCTGGAGCCCCATCAGAGTGCCAGGGGGCCGGGTGGAGAGGAGGAATTGGGCGATGACTCTGCCCCATTGCATGGTGCCAGCTGCTAGCCATGGGGCAGAGACTGGGGCTGGGCAGGGCTGATGGGTTCTGGGCGCCTGATGCTATGGGGGAGTGAGCATCTGTCCAACCGACAGTGCCCAGCATTGGAGGAGCACTGCTGGGGTGCCTGCACCATGCCAGAGGGGCTGGAGGGGCAGCACCTGGCAGATAGCATGGCCTCTCAGCTGGGCTTCCTGACATGGGGAGAGGTGACCCGGGCCTGTGGGGCACTCCAGCACAGCTTGAAGCAGTCACAGCCCTTTGCAAAGCCCTGCATCCATCTCTGGCACCTTTCACCTGAGGATGTCCAAGTACTGCATGGACTGGACCAAAGCCCTGTGAGGAAGGTACCATCACCCCCCTTGTAGAGGTGGGGAAACTGAGGCACAGTGAGGTGATGTGACAGACAGGAGAAGAACACAGGAGTCGGTACTCCCATGCCCCTTTCTCTAACCACTGGCTTGCACTGCCTGCCAGCTCAGGCAGGGCCATGCACGGCAGCTGTGTCCATAGCTGGATCTCAACTTGGAACCAGCGACACTGGCTGGGGACAGGGTGGAGAGCAGTCTGGATTATGCAGAGGGGCTAGCCCCGCTGGGGACCCAGTCGTGTCAATGAATTAACATTTGTTAGCCCTCGGCCAAGGTGAAGGGAAGGCGTGGGGGCCATGTGGGAACAAGCAGGGCTGGGCTGTGGGCACTAGCCTCCTGCTGGCATCTCACTGGGCAGGGGGGCTGTCTGCACTGTGGTTAGCCCGAGGGATGTATGCCCAGAGACTTCTCTGGAGTCGGCTCAGCCCTGGGGAGCTCGGCCACACTGCGGCATAACTCTCCCCTGCTGGGCTTGTCGCGCTGCAGGGGGCTGGACTGCGCTGTGCTGCTCTGTGAACACCTTCTCAATGGATAGCAGGAGAATTCATCTGTCCTTCCGGGCACAGCAGCTATGGTGGGATGCTCTGGCAGACTGGCACCACTGGCAGCTAGCTGCATCCTCACTGCAGAGCGGTCACTGTAGCAGCTGACGAGTGCTGCACACTGGAGCTCCGTCTGTACCCGCCGGGTCAGCCACAGCCACGGCCTGGCATGTGCAGAGGGAGCGGGAGGGGCAAGGCTGGTGAGAACACCAGTTCACTCTGCAGTGAGGCCAAGCTTGGGGCAGAGGGCTGGAGGGGGAATCGCCACACGTTGCTGGGCCTGAGGAGAGGAAAGGCCCTGGGCTAAGAGGAGGGAAGGCAGCAGGACCAAGGGACTGTGGGTGCCAATACCCAGGCAGGGTGAAAGCAGCAGGTGCCAGGGACGCTGACACGCCTCTCTCCCTACCCAACCCCCCGAACTTAGCTGCAGAGAAGCTGGGCTCCCAGCACCTCCCTGCAGCACCGGAGGCCCAGCCGGGCTGCCCTGCATGCTGGGATGGCAGCCAGGCCCAGCCAGCCAATGTCCCCACTGCGGCCCAGCTCCCTCATCACATGTACAGCGCTGGCTCCAGGGGTGGGGGAGAGAGAGAAAGAGAGCGAGAGAGACATCAACCTCTTCTATGGTTCCTATCCCTATGGCGCTGCCTCGACGTCCACACCTACTTGGCACTTTTCCAGGGACAAGCAATGACTGGCAAGCGGACAGAGGAGAGAAGCAGAGCGGGGGAGAGGGAGAAGAGGGGGGAGAAAAAGAGAAGAGAGTCATGCAAAAAAAAATGGCTTGACAATTGTAACAGGGCTTGTTAACAGCACCCTGTAGCTGCCCGTCGCCGGGTGAGCATGTGGGTGTCATGGTGGCCTATGCGGGGAGACACTGTATCTGTGGTGGGGATCCCCACTGAGCAGCTACTGGCGCTGGATGGTTGATTTGGAGTTGGCAGCTCTCATGGGAAGGCCTGAGAGGGTGTTGTGGGGCTTGCACAATGGGGAGAGAGGAGGGTGGGTGGGGAGCAGCTGGGAAAGGGGGCAGGGCTGCATGACACAGAAAAGAAGGGGGCTAGCTCAAGGCAACTTTTGCAGACAAAATCAAACTCCTCCTTCCACCCCGCCCCAGGCAGGTCAATCTCTCACAATTGGGGAAACTGAGGCACAGAGGAGGCCACGGTTTGCGTAAGGCTACACTGCAAGTCAATGTCCAAGCTAGGGACAGAACCCCAGATTGCTGGCACCTCTCCTCCCCTGAGTCCCAGCCAACCATCCCTGGGCATCAGGGTCTCAGCTCCTGCTGTCACTGCCAGGACCAGCAGCGTGGCCATGGCTTTCCGTAGGAGCAGGAGCCCATGCTGGGGGACTGGCCATTGCTGTGCTCAGCGCAGCCGTGGAGCCCGGCATTCCAGGGCAGTAACACCAGCAGGCAAATTATCCACCAAGTGCAGCCCCATCTCCTTCCCTGCCAAACTTTGGGGCCTCATTCCTCCTTTGGGGGCACATGGACATTTAATGCAATGAACAGGAGCGGCGCCAGGGTTTCTGACGCCCTAGGCGGATGGCCATTTTGCAGCCCCCCGGGGCTCCGGTGGACCTACCGCAGTGATGCCGGCAGGCGGTTCGCTGGTCTAAAGGCTCCGGTGGACCTGCCGCAGGCCACCGGAGCCTTTAGACCAGCGCACCGTCTGCCGAAATGACTGCGGCAGCTCCACTGGAGCCTTTCCAGCAGCGGACCGTCCACCGGCATAACTGCGGTAAGTCCACTGGACGCGCGTGCCGCCCCCCCCCCGCAAAATAGCGCCCCCCCAAAATTCTGGCGCCCTAGGCCATTGCCTAGGTCGCCTAAATGGTAGCGCCGGCCCTGGCAATCAAGCCCTCTTTTGCCCAACATGCACAGTAGCTGGCACATCCTGTACATCCCTCAGACCTTCTCTGGCTGTTGCCCTCACCAAGCAGGGTCAGGGCCATCACTGGACAAGGGGGGAACTGCAGAAGGGTGCAGGGCTTGGCTGCTGGATTGTAAACTGAGCTGCAGCGCAGTGCAGTGAGGTGCAGTGCGGTGCATGGCATGGCCACACGATAGCGCCAGCACCTAAGAATTTGGCAGTGGGCTGGTTCTGAGGACGGTGAACTCGCTCACATCCTGAAGCTAGTGTTTCCTCTTCCCGCTCCCAGCGGGGACGGACACCGGTGCTTTGCCCTTCCCTAGCCCCTTCCCTCCAGGGTCTCCAGGCACTTTGTAGGCATCGATCAGTATGCCTCACAGCCCCCACTCTCTCCCTGGTACAGATGGGGAAACTGAGGCACAGAGCGAGGCTATGACTCACCCCGCGTCACAGCCAGTCAGTGACAGAGCCGGGCAAGGAACCTAGGACTCCTGACTACAAGCTCCCCTATGCTAACCACTAGACCACACAGCCTCCTGGGTGGGCTTGCCCACACAATGGGGAGTTAACGCTGTGGGGCTCAAAGCAGGGGGGGGGGCTCAGGTCCAGGGGCAGGGCTCAGAGCAGAATGGGGTCAGACAAGTGGGGCTCAGAGCAGGGGGCGGGGATCAGAGCAGGATGTGGTCACACAGGTGGGGCTCAGAGCAGGGGGTGGGGCTCAGAGCAGGGGCGGGGCTCAGAGCAGAATGGGGTCAAACAGGTGGGGCTCAGAGCAGAATGGGGTCAGACAGGGCTCAGAGCAAGGCGGGGGGCTCAGAGCAGAATGGGGTCAGACAGGTGGGGCTCAGAGCAGGGGGTGGGGCTCAGAGCAGGGGGCGGGGCTCAGAGCAGAATGGGGTCACACAGGTGGGGCTCAGAGCAGGGGGCGGGGCTCAGAGCAAGGGGCGGGGCAAAGAGCAGAATGGGGTCAGACAGGTAGGGCTCAGAGCAAGGGGCGGGGCTCAGAGCAGATGGGGTCAAACAGGTGGGGCTCAGAGCAGGGGGCGGGGCTCAGAGCAAGGGGAGGGGCTCAGTGCAGATGGGGTCACACAGGTGGGGCTCAGAGCAGGGGCGGGGCTCAGAGCAGAATGGGGTCAGACAGGTGGGCCTCAGAGGAGGGGGTGGGGCTCAGAGCAGAATGGGGTCACACAGGTAGGGCTCAGAGCAGGGGCGGGGCTCAGAGCAGATGGGATCACACAGGTGAGGCTCAGAGCAGGGGCGGGGCTCAGAGCAGAATGAGGTCACACAGGTGGGGCTCAGAGCAGGGGGCGGGGCTCAGAGCAGATGGGGTCACACAGGTGGGGCTCAGAGCAGAATGGGGTCACACAGGTGGGGCTCAGAGCAGGGGCGGGGCTCAGAGCAGATGGGGTCACACAAGTGGGGCTCAGAGCAGGGGGCAGGGCTCAGAGCAGGGGCGAGGCTCAGAGCAGAAGCAGGCCCAGCAGGGATGCGGGGACGGTCACACTCACTATGCCTGTGGTTTTGGCCATGTCTGGGTTGTTGTGGCCGAAGCTGCCGCTGTGGCTGGTGGATACTGTGTTCTGCTTCTTGCTGCTGAGGCCCACGGCATCCATGGACTGGCTGCGGCTGCGGATCACGCGCTGGAAGGGAATTCAGTCACCGTCACTCACTGACTGTGCCGCTTTGGCAGTGTGCCCAGGGCCACCAGCCCACAGCTGCTGGCCATCCCTGGGCCCAAGCACAGAGCTGCAGCAGGCTGGAGGGGGGAGACACCGGGACACGCTCTGGGGAGCAAGGAGGGGGTTGTGGGAAGCAGAGTCTGAGACAAACCCCATCCCTCAACACCGGCTCCCCCGAGAAATGGCAGTGCTGGGCCCATCACCTTGAACATGGGCTGTGCTGGGTGGGCCTGGACCACGAGCCAGACCCTGGCAACGGAGAACTCTTGATGCTCCAGAAGGAGGCTAAAGTCCCCTTCCCACTAATGTATGTAGCAAGGGGTGTCCATGGTGGGGCTGGGGGTTCCTGCCTGACCCCTGCTGCAACTAGCTGCTGTCCTACAGCATGAGAATTGAGAACCAGCCGCCAGCCTGCGTGAATGGCTGTAGGACGACCCACTCACTGGACGTGGCCTATGAGCCCAGGTGGCCGGGAACTCCACACAGTGACTTCTCGCCTCGGGAACAGTGAACTCCTAGTGGTTAGGGGACAGCCGAGGCCAACAGCCCCTGCAGCACAGAAAGCATGAGCAGATTGGAGGGGCATTGCCCAGTTGTGGGGGCAAAGTAAAGCTGCCCACTCCCCGTTGCAGGCTTCCCAGTGCTGTTTGCCAGCTTGTACCAAGCTCCCGGCCCAGTGCTGGCCCCATCTGAGCAGCTTCTCCTCCCAGCCCCGCCCTAGCGTGCCTGCATTTCCCCGACACCCCCAGCTGGGCTGGGGGCGGGGGCTGACTGCGGCTGGCTCAGTGCTGGCACAGGGGCAGAGAGGAGCCAGGGGCAGACAGCATATCCGGCTCCTGGTCTGGGGCTGTAACTAGCGGAAAGGAGCACTGCACGTTTCAGTTCACCTGTACTTCCTTGGGGGGATGCACAGGACTTGGCTGGCACAGCCTAGGACACGTTTCACTCTCCTGTCCCACCAAAGGAACCACAAGCCAACGTGGCTAGGGCTGAGAGCAAGGACTGGCACCAGGACTCCTGGGTTCCACTCTCGGCTATGGAAGGGATCGTGTCTAGAGCTCAAAATGGCACTGGCAGCCAGGACACCCTCCACGCTGGAAGGGAGTAGGGTCTAGGGCAGCCAGGACTCCTGAGTTCTATTCCCAGCTCTGCCTTCCTGTGGACCTTGAAGAAGTCACCTAGACTGGCGTTTTCAAAGGTGTGGAGATCCCCTGGGCATTGGGCACCCAACTCCTTCAGTCCCTTTCAACCCTGCAGCCATAACTTCCCAGTGCCCTGACCCCCCTGTGTAGGAGTGACCCCATTGCCCAAGGGGCTGCAATCCTGCTGGGCTGGGCAAGCTCAGCACCCTTCCTGTGCATGGAAGGCCTGCCTGGAGGCAAGTGCCATGGCTGAATCCTCAGGAAGGGGCATTTGCCTGGAGCAGCTTTCGCTGCAGTAGGGTGAGATGGGTGCCAGCGTGGCCTGCTGCCAGGCTCTGCCCCAGCTCCAATGCTGTGCTTCAGAATGGACCGTGGTGAGTGCCACATGCAGGCACCAGACTGGTGGGGTGCCAGAGCCATGCAAAAGGCTGACAGGTGGGTGCTTGCCAGGCAGGCTGGGAGGGAGACAGATGTGGACAGGGGGAGACAATGGGAGTCCTGCTTATTAGTGTTTCCTGCTGACTAATACGGAGAGCTGAGGATGTGCCTGAGAGTCAGGGGAAGACACTATGCACCTCACCGCTAGTCTGCAGCCACGTCCCCTCTCTCCTCCTTGGCTAGATCTGTCCCCATGCAAGGGGGCATGCAGGAGACGGTGCAGCTCTCATCAACCTGCTTAGTGCAGGCCAAGGCCTGCAGGCCAGACCCAGAGTCACCCTTGTCCTCTATGGATTTAGGGCTCCCCATGAGAGCTGACATATCCCTTAGGTCCCTGGGGAACAGTTGGACACTTCTCTACCCCACCCGTCCAGACCAGGTTAGCAGGGCCAGGCGAGTCCGTCTGTGCCCTGTGTGACACAGCGCTGCTGGGAACTTGGGTGCGCCCCCTCGGCCAGGTGGGCAGGAGCCAGAGCCCCCAGAGGTGAAACCCCAGACAGCAAAACTGATGAGCATACTCAGCACACTGGCCACTTGCAGGCAGCTCTGTCATGAGGACCATTGAGCCCTCCGCAAAGATGGCTGGGCCACCAGGCCAGCCTGTGACATTGCACTCCATATGCTTTTATGAAAATATGCTAATAAGTGTGAATATAATGTAACTGAAATATGCTTCATGCAAAAGGTCTCTTGTAAGGTATCATTACACAGCTTATAATCTACTGAGTGTGGTCATCCTATTTGTATAAATGTATCATTCCTGTATCTGAAAGTAGAAATATGAAATATAACTCTGAGATCCTATTGTAATTACGCAAAGTGTGGGCCATTAATGGTGGTTTGGAATCTTGATGGCTCCCATCAACTAGGACATTGGTTGTTGTCATAAATATAAACGGAAGGGTAATAACCTTTATGTATGAAGTAACATAAAATCCCTCCTGGCCAGAGGTACAGACAGAGGTACAGAATCATTTTACATATAATAGGGTTAATCAGTTCAATTAACCTAGTTGGCACCTGACCAGAAGGACCAATGGGAAAAGAAGATACTTTTAAATTGTAGGGGGGGTGTTGTTGTTGTTTATGTTCTCTGTTGGTTCCCTCTGGAGAGAGAGAGAGAGAGAGAGACCAAGCAGGTAACCCATCTCTTGAAAACGTACCCTAAAATGATACATCTAAAATTACAGAAATTGTAAGCAAAGGCAAGGAAATGCATTAGATTATCTTTTGTTTTAGCTTGTGAATTTTCCCTATGCTAAGAAGGAGGTTTATTCTATTCCTGTCCTTGTAACTTTAAAGTTGAGCCTAGAGGGAAATCCTCTGTTTTAATTCTTTTTATCAGCCTATAAAATTACCTTCCATCCTGATTTTACAGAGGTGCTTCTTTTACTTTTTTCCTTATAATAAAGTTCTTCTTTTAAGAACCTAATTGATTTTAGTGCCCTAAAAATAAAGGGTCTGGTCTGTACTTTTATTAAAGGTGATTGATTGGTATATTATTCTCAAGCCCCCCCAGGAAAGGGAGTGAAGAGGCTTGGGGGGATATTTTGGGGAAATACGAACTCCAAGTGGTCCTTTTCCTGAATCTTTGTCTAAATCACTTGGTGGTGGCAGCAATACTGTCCAAGGACAAGGAAAGGATTTGTGCCTTGGGGAAGTTTTAACCTAAGCTGGTAGAAATAAGCTTAGGGGGTCTTTCATGTGGGTCCCCACATCTGTACCCCAGAGTTCAGAGTGGGGAGGGAATCCTGACATGGTGGCAGCACGGTGGGATCATTTTGAACCAGAAGCACGGACTTCAGGATATTAAAAGGATTTTTTTTTAATTTTAGGCTTGAAAACCAGGGAGATATTTTTTTAAAAGGACACTTTTTCTTTTTTTTTTCTTTCTAGCTCTCAGGTTAGGCTAGGCTAAGTGCAGGAAGGCTACGATGACGGAAAGTGAGGTCCAAAAGAAACTAGAATTAGCCAGATTGAAAGCTGAAGAGAGACAGAAAGAACATGAAAGACAGATGGCCTTAAAGTGCTTGGAGTTGGAAGCAGAGGAGAGAAAACTGGCAAAATACCTGGAGACGGAAATGGAAGCAAAATACTTGGATACAGAGCTGAAGTGCTTATATCTGGAAAGGGCTAAGCTGGGTCTACCAGATAACCCTAACAATCCTTCTCCAGGTACCGCTCCCCATTCCAAAAAATTCCCCACCTACAAGGAAGGCGATGATAAAGAGGCCTTCTTAGAAAATTTCGAAAGGGCCTGCCTTGGGTACAGCATCTCTACAGACCAGTATGGTGGCGCTGCAGCTGCAGCTCAGTGGACCCTTAGCAGAGGTGGCAGCTGAAATGCTTAAGGAACACATGAACAGCTACAAACGCTTTTTAAAAAAGGCCAGAATTAGAATGGGGCTAACACTGAGCATGCCCATCGGCAGTTCAGAGCCCTAAGGTGGAAACCAGACGTGGCATTGTCCCAACATGCCTATCACATTGTAAAAAATTGGGATGCCTGGACATCAGGAGCAAACGTTACATCTCTGGAAGATCTGTCTTTACTAATGCAAATGGAGCAGTTCTTAGAGGGTGTTCCTGAGGAAACAGAAAGGTACATTCTAGATGGGAAGCCCAAAACTGTAATCGAGGCGGGGGAGATCGGAACCAAATGAGTGGAGGAGGCGGAAAAGCTAGTATCAGTTGGAGCGGATACCAGAAGGGACCACCCGAAACAACACCCTACCACTGGGGGCAGCCCACAGCCCTGCCTACATCCCAAGGAAAACCTCAAACACCTTATCGTCCCACCACACCAGTCTCCAGCAACTCACCTCGCCCCAGTGACCAGTCAGCTGGGCAATGTTTTAAATGTACTAAGCTGGGGTATGCGAAGGCCAACTGCCCCAAGAACCCCAACAGATTGCAGATCCTTACACCAGAATCACACCAAAGTTCCCCAGGCCCAGATGCCTCCCAGATACACTCAGAGCGAAGGGAAACTGTGAGTGTGGGTGGGAAGAAGGTTATCGCGTGGAGGGACACTGGAGCACAGGTGTCATCAATCCTTAGTGGACCCTAAATTCATCAACCCAGAGGCCCAAGTGACAATTCAATCCTTCATGTCAAACTCTTTAAACTTGCCTACAGCCAAGTTGCCTGTCCAGTATAAGGGCTGGTCAGGAATGTGGACTTTTGCAGTCTATGATGATTATCCCATTCCCATGTTGCTGGGGGAAGAGTTGGCCAACCATGTGAAGCTAGCCAAGAGGGTGGGAATGGTCACCTGCAGCCAGGTTAAGAAAGCTTCCACACCTATCCCTGTTCCTGAGCCGTCCATCAGGGCCCAGTCTCTGTTACCAGAGCCCGAAACTGATCCCCTGCCAACGACTGCAACAGCTGTAGTGGATTCAGTCCCAGAGACCCAGCCAAAGCCAGTCTCAGAACCGGAATGGGCTGAGCAACCAGCACCAGAACTATTGCCAGCACTGAATCCAGCACGTCAACCCCGTCTGCAACTCCAACGCCAGAGGGCACTACCGAGCCCGCACAGGCAGCAGCAGCTAAACCAATGCAAGAGGCTCAGCTGGAGCCTGAAATACCACACAGTGCACCAGCGGAGAGTGGTTCACAGTCAGCTGAAACAGCCCCATCACCTACATCACTTCCAGCGGGACCAAGCCCAAGTCCACAATCCAGTGAGGAACGGATGTCTCCAGCATCAAGGGAACAATTCCAGGCTGAGCACGAAGCAGATGACAGCCTCCAGGGAGCTTGAACGGCAGCACGGAGCAACCCACCGCCTCTCAGCTCTTCTAACCATCCTGGTTTGTTGTAGAAAGAGGAATTTTATACAAGGAAACTCTTTCTGGTGGGCACCAGGAAGACTGGCATCCTCAGACACAGTTGATAGTTCCAACTAAGTACCAGGTAAAGCTCTAAAGCTTAGTCCACGATCCTAGTGGCCATGCTGGGATGAACAGGACCAAAGACCCTTTGGGGAAGTCCTACCACTGGGAGGGGATGGGCAAGGACATTTCTACTTATGTCCGGTCTTGTGAGGTGTGCCAAAGAGTGGGGAAAACCCAAGACCAGGTCAAAGCCCCTCTCCAGCCACTCCCTATGATTGAGGTTCTGTTTCAGCGAGTAGCTGTGAATATTCTGGATCCTTTCCCAAAAAAGACTCCCAGAGGAAAGCAGTACATACTGACTTTCATGGATTTTGCCACCCAATGGCTAGAAGCAGTAGCCCTAAGCAACACCAGGGCTACAAGTGCGTGCCAGGCATTAACAGACATTTTTGCCAGGGTAGGTTGGCCCACCAACATCCTTACGGATTCGGGAACTAATTTCCTGGCAGGGACCATGAAAAACCTGTGGGAAGCTCATGGGGTGAATCACTTGGTTGCCACCCCTTACCACCATCAAACCAAGGGCCTGGTGGAGAAGTTTAATGGAACTTTGGGGGCCATGATATGTAAATTCGTAAATGAACACTCCAATGATTGGGACCTAGTGTTGCAGCAGTTGCTCTTTGCCTTCGGGGCTGTACCACATCCCAATTTTTACCATTTAAACTTGTGTATGGCCGTGAGGTTAAGGGGCCATTACAGTTGGTGAAGCAGCAATGGGAGGGGTTTATGTCTTCTCCAGGAACTAACGTTCTGGACTTTGTAAACAGCCTAAAAACACCCTCTGAAACTCTTTAGCCATTGCTAGAGAAAACCTAAAAGATGCTCAGAGAGAGCAAAAGGCCTGGTATGATAAACATGCCAGAGAATGTTCCTTCAAACTAGGGGACCAGGTCATGGTCTTGAAGATGCTTCAGGCCCATAAGATGGAAGCATTGTGGGACTGGCCATTTATGATCCAAGAGCACCTGGTAGCTGTTAACTATCTCATAGCATCTCCCACCTCAACTCTAAAGCCTAAAGTGTACCATGTTAATTCTCTAAAGCCCTTTTATTCCAGAGAGTTAAAGGTTGTCAGTTTACAGCCCAGGGAGGAGATGACGCTGAGTGGTCTGAAGGTGTCTACTACGAAGGAAAAAGTGACGGTGGCATGGAAGAGGTGAACCTCTCCATGACCCTCGGACGTATGCAGCAACAGCAGATCAAGGAGCTGTGCACTAGCTTCGTGCCGATGTTCTCAGCCACCCCAGGACAGATAGAATGGGCATCCTACTCCATTGACACAGGTAATGCTCGCCCAATTAGAGCCCAACCTTACCAGGTGGCTCCTCAAGCCAAAACTGCTATAGAATGGGAGATCCAGAACATGCTACAGATGGGAGTAATCCGTCCCTCTAAAAGTGCATGGGCATCTCCAGTGGTTCTAGTTCCCAAACCAGATGGGGAAATACACTTTTGCATGGACTACCGTAAGCTAAATGCTGTGACTCGCCCAGACAACTGTCCAATGCAGTGGTCCCCAATGTGGTGCCCGTGGGCCCATGGCGCCCACCGGGGCATTTATGTGCGCCCACTTAGTGCCCAGCAGGGGAGAGAAGCCGCAGCTCCGTGCCTGCTGGGGACCAAGAACTCCGGGGCTGCAGGCTGCGGGTGCCGGTGTTCTCTGTCCCTGGCAGACGTGGGGCTGCGGCTTCTCTCCAGCTTCCCCGGGGCTGCAGGCGCCGGTGTTCTCGGTCCCCGGCAGGCGCGGGGCCGTGGCTTAAGCCGGAGAGAAACCACGGCCCCACGCCTGCTGGGGACAGAGAACTCCGGGGCTGCAGGCTTCATTCTATGTTAAAGTAAGAATAATAAATATATTTGGACCAGCAGTTCAACAATGTTTTACTTTTTTAAAATAAATAAGATGAAAACTGTTTATGATATTTATTTTGTAAAAAACTCTTAATTTTTCTTACAGATAGATAAAAAAGAGCAAATTTACATGGTAAGGTGAAAGAGTAATTGCAGAATAATTTAATTAATACCTTTTACATGTAAAATTACCCTTTTTATCTTTCAGATTCATATATTATGTAATATTAAATATGATGTTTTTCATATTATTTAATGTACAAATACAAAATAAGCTTTGAAAAACTGTTGGTGCCCGCCACACTCTTCTGAAAACATGAATGTGCTACTGGCCACAAAAACGTTGAGGACCATTGATCCAATGCTATGCAAAGATGAGCTATTAGAGAAACTGGGACGTGCCCAGTTCATCTCTACCTTAGACTTAACCAAGGGGTACTGGCAAGTACCGCTAGATGAACCCGCCAAGGAAAGGTCAGCCTTCATCACCCATGCAGGGCTGTATGAATTTAATGTGCTCCCTTTCGGGCTGAGAAATGCACCCGCCACCTTCCAGAAACTTGTAGATGGTCTCCTAGTGGGATTGGGAGAATCTGCAGTCACATACCTTGATGACGTGCCCATCTTTTCTGATTCATGGGCAAAACATCTACAAAAAGTCTTTGAGCGAATAAGGCAGCCAGGACTAACTGTTAAGGCTAAAAAGTGTCAAACAGGCCTAAACAGAGTGACTTACCTTGGACGCCAGGTGGGTCAAGGAACTACAACCCCCTACAGGGCAAAGTGGATGCTATCCAAAAGTGGCCAGTCCCAAAGTCCAAGAAACAGGTCCAATCCTTCTTAGGCTTGGCCGGATATTACAGGCAATTTGTACAGCACTACAGCCAAATTGCCGCCCCCACTGACAGACCTAACCAAAAAGACACAGCCAAATGCAGTTCAGTGGACTGAAAAGTGTCAGAAGGCCTTTAACCAGCTTAAAGCGACACTCATGTCTGACTCTGTGCTAAGGACACCAGACCTTGACAAACCTTTCCTAGTAATCACAGATGCATCTGAGCGTGTTGTGGGAGCAGTTTTAATGCAGGAAGGACCAGATCAAAAATTCCATCCTGTTGTGTTTCTCGGTAAAAAACTGTCTGAGAGGGAAAGCCACTGGTCAGTCACCGAAAAGGAATGTTACGCCATTGTGTACGTGCTGGAAAAGCTATGCCCATAAGTTTGGGGATGGTGTTTCCACCTGCAAATTGACCATGTTGCACTGAAGTGGCTTCATACTGTCAAGGAAAATAACAAAAAATTTCTTCAGTGAAGTTTAGCTCTCCAAGATTTTGATTTTGAAATACAACACATTTCAGAAGCTTCTAACGAAGTGGCTGATGCACTCTCCTGTGAAAGTTTCCCAGAATCAACTGGTTAAAATCGTCCTTGAAATGTGGAAAATATTGTTAGTTTTTGTATAATCAGTAGTATATCTAAAGGTGCATGTGTCTTAGTAACTCTGTTGTCTCCTACCGCTCCAGGAAGAAATCACAGCCAGTGTGGAATAGGCTGCCCAGCACTGTCTGTGATTTGGGGGGAATGTCATAAATATAAAGGGAAGGGTAACAACCTTTATGTATGCAGTAACGTAAAATCCCTCCTGGCCAGAGGTACAGAAAGAGGTACAGAATCATTTTACCTGTAAGGGGTTAATCAGTTCAATTAACCTAGATGGCACCTAACCAGAAGGACCAATGGGAAAAGAAGATACTTTTAAATCTGGGGGGAGCGAGCAGGGTGGCGAGGAGGTTTTGTTTGTGCTCTCTTTGTTGTTTACCTCTGGGGGGCGAGAGAGAGAGAGAGAGAGAGAGAGAGAGAGAGAGAGAGAGAGAGAGAGACACCAAGCAGGTAACCTATCTCTTGAAAAGATACCTTAAAATGATACATCTAAAATTACAGAAATTGTAAGTAAAGGCAAGGAAATGCATTAGATTATCTTTTGTTTTAGCTTGTGAATTTTCCCTATGCTAAGAGGGAGGTTTATTCCTGTTTTTGTAACTTTAAAGTTAAGCCTAGAGGGGAATCCTCTGTGTTTTAAATCTTATTATCACCCTGTAAAATTACTTTCCATTCCGATTTTACAGAGGTGCTTTTTTTTACATTTTTCTTATAATAAAGTTCTTCTTTTAAGAACCTGATTGATTTTAGTGTCCTAAAAATAAAGGGTCTGGTCTGTACTTTTACTAAATGCAATTGGTTGGTATATTATTCTCAAGCCTCCCCAGTGTGGAAACAGGGTCAAAGGATTTAAATATAGGCCTGTTAGTTATAAGAAACAGAGCAACTCTCATGCTAAGTCTTAGCCTAATATCGCGGGACCTGTAGAAGCAGAGCTTATGTCAGAAGCGGGTGGGAAGACAGCAGAGTTGAATCATTGTGACCCAGCCTTGAGATAGCGATGTTTGAGCACAGAAGTGAGAAAATACAGAAATGGGCAGGACATAACATAAACAAACTGCAGATGTTTGTAATTAATGCATTAATGACACTAAAATGTTGCTTGTGCGATATTGCTTGTACTTTGAAGAAACTGAGGCAGAGATGCTCTCTGTCAGCTGTGTTCTTCCCTTGCAATTGCATGTCCTGAATAAAACTGTCTCTGATTTCGTTGCTTTCAACCTGAGAGTGGAGTTCGTTTCTTCCACACCAGGAAAGGGAGTGAAGGGGCTTGGAGGGATATTTTGGGGAAATAGGAACTCCAAGTGGTCCTTTTCCTGAATCTTTGTCTAAATCACTTGGTGGTGGCAGGACTCCTGCTTCCCAGCCCCTGCTCTAACCATTGGATGCTACTACATCCCTTTAAGGCAGAGCCCCACAACGTGGGGGGCATGGAGGAACTTTGGGGTGAGTGCAGTGGGGCCCTGGCCAGCCCTCATGAGGGGCACGGTGGGAGTACCATGCAGCTCCCCTCTGGCCCCAGGCTCCCAGCTCTGCTCCAGCCACGGCCGCAACCCCAGCCTCGCCCCCAGCCTTCACCCTTGACTGTGGCCCAGCCACGGCTTCCACTCCCAGCCCTTGCCTTAAGCCCTGCCCCCACCTATGGCTCTGCTCCCAGCCCCAACCCCAGTCCTGAGCGTACCTTCAGCCTCCATCCCTGTTCCTGGCCCCAAACCCACTCCCAGCCTTGGCCCCCTTACCCCTGTCCGCCCCCTCCCCCGCCCAGGAGCCATGGCCATGCTCCCGGCTCTGGCTCCTGAGGGGTATGGGGGTGGGGATGCAAAGAGGGATTGGGGGGGCATAACGGTGAAAAGTTTGGGGATCACTGCTTGAAGGGCTAAAAGTGTGGGTTCCCCCTGCCCTCCAACACATCCCTAGATCGTCTGTCCCCTTCCCAGTGCTCTGAGCTGACGTGCCGCTTCCCAGGGCTTGGCGTCCCTGGCTGGGGAGCTGCACTGCCAGGTACTGGGCCACGCCCCTCTCACCTTGAAGGACTCGAAGAAGCCTCCGCTCCCCCCGCTGCCGTTCTCCAGCTTGTCCTCGTCCCCACCCAGGCCCATCATGGACTGGCTGTTAACATGCAGCTCCTCGTACAGCGTCTCCAGCAGAGCTGCCCGCGTGCGCTCCTGTGGCAGGAGGGGCACAGGCGGCATTAGCGGCATTGGAGGCACGGGCCGCGGGCAGTAGCGATCAGGAACAAAGGGGACAGAGGGGACTGAGTATTGGGGGGACAGAGGACGAGTTGTGATTCTGTCCCTGGCTCCTGCTCAGTGCCCGGCTGTCGGTCCTGGAGAGCAGGGGTGTCCCCAGGAGCCTTTGGCACATGCTGCACTGCCACAGGACCAGCTCAGTGGCAGTATCCTGGGCCCAGCGTAACAACTGCATGCAGCTGTGCAGCGAGGCATTGCCCTGACCCCAGAGCCGACGACCGAGGGCACCGTCTCGCCACCCTTGCTCCCAGAGCCCTAACGCAGGCACTGAGGCACATCGGCTCTTACAGGAATGAGGGTTCATGGATAGAGAGATGGGGCCAGAATGAGGCATGGGGCAATGGATGAGGGGAGGGCAGGTACTCGGCATTGCTGGGGGGGCTAGGGAGGATGCCAGCTCAGAACGCAGCACCTGGCACGTGGCTCCTGACCCACCTCCAGCTTGGCAAACTTCTCGGCTTTGTAGCAGGCATACTCGGCGTTGATCAGCTTGGTCAGCAGAAACTCCTGGAACTCGAGGCCCTGCGGGAGGAGAAACCCCACATCAGCCTCTGCCTTTCCCTAGGGAATGAGCTGGGTAGGAGCCAGCATCAGCCAAGGCACTTGGCAGCGGCTAAGAACCCCTGGTGGTGGGACTAGCACGTAGCAGCAGGAAGCTCCACCCACCCTGGGCCCGCCTGCCCCCGAGTTCCAGGCATTACCGCAGTGGGACACGGCAGTAACCAGCAGACTCTATGGCTGGCTGCCCAAATCCCTGCTCCGAGGCCCCCCTGGGCTCCCTGTCCAGTGAGCGCGGCATTCCCAGCAGAGAGCATGATTCCCGCACAGCACACAGCCCCAGCCAGCCTGGTCTGGAAGTTGTCATAAACAGATAGTTAAGGGTTAACGTCTCTTTTACCTGTAAAGGGTTACAAGCAGTGAACCTGGACCACCTGACCAGAGGACCAATCAAAAGACAAGATACTTTCAAATCTCGGTGGAGGGAAGTTTTTGTTTTGTGTTGTTTGTTTGTCTGTTGTTCTCTCTGGGTTCTGAGAGTAACCAGACGTACCTACAGGCGCTCTAATTTTCTGTTCAAATAGTGAGTATAAGTACAAAGGTGGGTTAGTCTTTTTGATTGTTTTCTTTATTTGCAAATGTGTATTTTGCTGGAATGATTTTAATGTGTATTTGTGCTGGGGGGAAGGCTCCTCTCTAGTGTCTATAAGCTGAAAGACCCTGTAACATTTACCATCTAAATTACAGTGACAACTTTTACCTTTTTTCTTTCTTTTATTAAAAGTTTTCTTTTTAAGACCTGATTGATTTTTCCCCTTGTTGAGGCTCAAAGGAATTGAGTCTGTACTCACCAGAGAATTGGTGAGAGACAGGGAGAGAGAAGGGAGGGGGGGAAGGTGGAATCCCTCTGTTTTAGATTCACGGAGCTTGAATCTGTATTACCTCTTGGGGAGGGGAAAAGAGGAGGGGGCAAGGTGCACTCCTCTCTGTTTTAAAATTCAAGGAGTTTGAATCACAGTGATCTTCCAGGGTAACCCAGGGAGGGGAAGCCTGGGAGAGGCAACGGTGGGGGAAAGCGTTTACTTTCCTTGTGTAAGATCCTAGGGGTCTGGGTCTTGGGGTCCTCTGAGAAGGTTTTGGGGGGACCAGAGTGTACCAGGCACTGCAAGTCCTGGTTGGTGGCAGCACTACAAGATCTAAGCTGGTAATTGAGCTTAGGGGGATTCATGCTGGTACCCCATCTTTTGGACGCTAAGGTTCAGAGTGGGGGTTATACCATGACAGAAGTGCAGACAGATGAGCTGGCCCCATGGGGCTCCCTGGGAGTAGGAAGTTCAACACGTCCCCTCTGGGGAGGTCAGTGCCTGCCTGGGGGCAGCAGCTGGCCTCAGGCTTCCTCGCCTCTCACCTTTCTGAAAACGGCTGGGTCAGGCAGTGGGGGGCCAAAGAAAGGCACATCGTCGCGGGCTGTGACAGAGACCTGCAAGACATGGCACGGTCAGTCCCACCTGAGCCACATGCTGCCAGGCCAGCGGGTACGTCTAGACAAGGGAGGGCCCAGATGGGGTGGGCAGCTGGGCAGCTCTTTCCTGCAGGGCCCCCTGTCTTGCACCACTTACTGGACACTGGGATGTCTTCATGGCACAGGGGAACCACCCTCCTGACAGCCTGGGCAGGAGCGCTGGGGTCTGTAGTGCCCGGGAGCAGAGCATCCCTCCGAGCGGTGTGCCTGCCCAAGAACTCACCCCTCCCAGCCCCACTAGGCTGTGCTGAGCAGCGGCCTCCAGCCCCCTGACCATGGGCCTAGCCCTCTGGCCAGGACTCTCTGGCAGCATGTGGTGAGAGCAGTGCTGCTCCCCCCAGAGCTGCTATCTCCCCAGATCACTGGGTCCAGGGGCTTAGCACTGAACCAGGACCTTCCACTTCAGGTCCGCAGGGTGTCCTTGGGTCAGCATCAGCCTGGCTCCGGGTTCAAGCACCTCACGCCCAGGCCATGTGCTCTGGACAGGGCTCCCCCTCCTCCAGTTACCATCCTAGGGGGAGCAGTGATAACACCCATGCTTCAACTTGGGACTCACATGATCATTAGTCCTAAGAGGTAACTGAAGCACGGAGACTGGCTCCATATCACACAGAGTCAGTGGCAGAGCAGGAACAGAACCCAGGAGTCCTGACTACCAGCCCCCTGCTCTAATCCTGAGACTTCACCCCCTCCCAGAGCTGGGAACAGAACTCAGGAGTCCTGACTACCAGCCCCTATCTATAGCCACTAGGGACTGTCACTCCCATATTAAGAACCTTGTGGCCAATTTCTGAGTGTCATCCATCACTTCCCATGCCCAGTGCTCTTCCCAGGCCTTTCCCTCAGCTCCCAGTCCCTAGCTGGGAGCAGATCTGTGGCCCAGCCCCTGCCCTGTTAGTACCATTGTAACTTGGTGGTGCCGCACCAATTGGGCTGGGTCCCTGGCGGGCTGCAAGCAGGCCCCCGGGTGTGTGCTCACCTTGTAGAGCGTGCTCTCGGAGCAGGGCTTCTCCGCCTGCACCACAATGTAGGCGTGCAGGAAATTGGAGGCGATCATGTCTGGCACGAAGGGTGTGTTTTCATCCTGGAAGACGATGGCCACAATGTCGTTCCCGATGTGCCTTTTCCTCTGCAACTGAGCGCAGCAGGGAGGGCATTACTCCCACAGCCCAAGCACCATGCCGCACAGATCAAGAAGGGGAAGTGGTGGGAGATAGAGCAGGGAGACTGGGAGCTCGATGAGGGGCAGGAGCATGGACAGGCTGAGCTAGAGGGACAGGGGGATCTCCTGGCTGCCTCTTGTCGATATCCCCTCTCCCCTCTGGGCCGAGACGGGGCCTTGGTACTGGCGAGTGTCTCTTCAGTCCAGTGGGGGAATGGGGCTGGGTTAGAACTCATGGGGAGCAGGCCAGGGGCTGTGTGGGACGGCTATGTGTCACACTGCTCACAGTGACTGCGTAAAAGAAGGGTGATATGCGGGTGCATGAAGAGGGTGGGGGGGGTGTGTGTGCCCACATATGTGCAGACATGCATACCTGTGTGCAGCCCCTGCCAGGGTGGGTGTGATGCACATGCAGGGCTGGGAGGCTGTATGGGGCTGTACTTTAGGGGGTGCATGCATGTGTGTGCCCACATATGTGCAGACACGCATACCCGTGCGCAGCCCCTGCCAGGGTGGGTGTGGTGCACATGCAGGGCTGGGAGGCTGTATGGGGCTGTACTTTAGGGGGTGCATACATGTGTGTGCCCATATATGTGCAGACACGCATTTCTGTGTGCAGCTCCTGCCAGGGTGGGTGGGGTGCACATGCAGGGCTAGGAGGCTACGTGGGGCTGTACTTTAGGGGGTGTATACATGTGTGTGCCCATACATGTGCAGACATGCATTTCTGTGTGCAGCCCCTGCCAGGGTGGGTGGGGTGCACATGCAGGGCTGGGAGGCTATGTGGGGCTGTACTTTAGGGGGTGTATACATGTGTGCGCCCATACATGTGCAGACATGCATGCCCGTGTGCAGCCCCTGCCAGGGTGGGTGGGGTGCACATGCAAGGCTGGGAGGCTATGTGGGGCTGTACTTTAGGGGGTGTATACATGTGTGTGCCCATACATGTGCAGACATGCATGCCCGTGTGCAGCCCCTGCCAGGGTGGGTGGGGTGCACATGCAAGGCTGGGAGGCTATGTGGGGCTGTACTTTAGGAGGTGTATACATGTGTGTGCCCATACATGTGCAGACATGCATGCCCGTGTGCACCCCCTGCCGGGGGGTACTGCAGCTCTCTCCTACCTGCTGGGTGTCGCCCTCGGTGTAGGGCAGCTTTGTGGACACGTGAAACATGATCTCCTTGCTGCGGAAGGTGCAGTAGATGGATTCTGTTCCTGTCTGGCCATGGGTCACGTCCAGCCCCCCCCGGAACCTGCCACCAAAAAGACCCAGGCCTCAGGCAGATGCCCACCGTGCCCTGTCCCTCCACTCCCAAGGAGCCTGGGACAGCAGCTGCAAGGCCAGGCCAATCTGTGGTACCGCGAATGGCATAGGCTTAGCAAAGAGGGGCCAGAGCAGTGCAGGGGGCCAGCCTCCCTCCTCTCCACACACAGGCCCACCAGACCCAGGCTGGGGGGAGCTCGCTCACCCTTTGAAATCCTGCAGCTGGACTTTCTGGCCCAGGAAGTCGAGGAACTCCACGAAGGCGGGGCTCTCCTCGGTGGTGCCAAACAGCTCCTCCTCGGACGTCTGCAACATGGCCAGCAAAACAGAGGAGTTAGGACAGGGCTGGGCCCCCTGCCCAGCTTAGCATGAGCCCAGGGCTGTGCTGGGTTGAGGCCTGTCCAGACAGCCTGGCTGGAGAGAAACTGAGTCTGTGAGAGGGGGCAAAGGAGCCACTAGCGGAGGTGGCGCTTGTAAAGGTGCAGGGGTGAAGAGCCTCTGCTATGGCTGAGTCTCCCCCGGGTCTATGCCATGAGCTGAGCTCTGACCTGCAGAGTGAACCCGCCACGCCCCCGATGGCAGTGCCTGCAGAGAGCATGACAGCCACTGGGGCCCAGCTCTGGGGAGTAGCCATCGCAATCCTTCATCTGGGGCTGTCGCAGCCCCTCACCAACAGCTTGTATGTGCACCCAGCTTCGGGGTTCTCCCCATTTAACTGGTGGGGAAACTGAGGCATGGGGGACATGACTTGTAAAGGGTCACGGGAGAAGCAGGTAACAGAACTCTCCAGACTCACAGTTCCCAACCTTAACCATTAAGTGATGCTCTTCACCCCACCCTACCTCTGGTAACAGAACCAGGACAAATGCTATGTAGTCAAGGGTACGATTTAGCTGGACAGCCCCTGCCATGGCTCCTGAATCCATTACAGCTCTTTGCAAAGCAAATGGGCCATTGCTGTGCTGAGATGAAAGCAGCTGGGAGAGCGGGATGCCAGGGAGATGTCCCTGGTGTGCTCAGGAAACCTGGCTCCAGCCGCTCCTGTTCATCAACGGCCATGCTGAGCTGGAGCGGCAGCCGGAGGGTTGGGGGCTCCCGTCCCTGCCGCAGGCTAATTGTCAGAGGGGAAAGCCGGAGGTGGAGGCTGGCAGGCTGGGGTAGCCCCAACCCCCTGTGAGATCAATTCACTGTCCCGGAAAGCCCAGCCTCCGCTCCACAGAGACTGACCCACCTGGCCCAACTTCTGGTAGATGACACCAAACTTGAAGTGATTGCTAAGGACATGCTCGTCGAAGGTGACAATGAGACGGGAGGCCTGGGGAGATGGGAGAGGCTGGTTACATCCGGCTGCCAAGAACCCCTGCTCCCTCTGGGCTGTGACAAGGACCTGGCCCTGTGGGGGACTCACGATCCACACATGGCGGGGATGCTGCATGGAGCAGGTTCCTCTCAGGGCAGTAGGTGTGGGGTGTGAGGCATGGGGCAGTGCAGAATCTGGATTTTTGCGGGGAGGAGGGTGTCTCATGATTTCAACATTTCTTCCATCCCAGAACATTTGAAATTTCCCACAAATCAATTTTCTGAAAGAAAACTCATCTGGGGCTGATTGAAGCTCTGACAAAATCTGACCCTTCCCTTCCCAGCGCCACTTCTTGCCCCATTTTTATAATACATAATACTCAAAAAAATGGAAGGAAACGTTGTTTCAAAATGGAAAACCGAAATGCTGCGTTTGGAAAAGATCAAAGTGGGGCACTCTGAATGGTACCTGCCAAGCTTTGCACCTGACAAGGACGCCCCATGCCTGGCAGGACACGTATGGCACCATGCAACGGCCCCAGCCCTGCACCCAGCACTTCACTTCCATTTGGAAAGGAATTTACCAAGGCGAGACGATTCCATGGAATGTTTGCTGTCTCTGAACTGGCATTTCCAATGGAAAAACATCCCATTAGAAAATTTCCTCTCACTGGCAGGTGGGCGAGGGGAGCCCTTGTAGCAGAAACAAGCCACACAGACAGGGACTGGGCTGGCTCTAACAGGCTTTTCCCATCTCTGAGATCTAGGACTCTGGTTCCTGTCTCCACCTGGTGCAAGCCCAGGCCCCTCACACAGCTCTGTGCGAATTCCTAGCACTGTGACCAGGAAGCCCCACAGAGCAGGGCCCTGGGGGTTGGGGACTTGTGGAGCAGAGGGCCATGAGTGCAGCAGGGACCTGAGCTCTTTTCCAAATCCAGCCGTTTGTGCCTTCATCCACGTGTGGTTACTCACAATGCTCTTCTGCCCGTCAGCAGACCCAGGATGGAGCCAGAGCTCAGGGACATTTGGGGGGGCATGTGTCTGGGAGTCACCCGGGGATGCCCCTCTTTCCTGTGAGCCGGTGAACCAGAGTGCTGTCTGGTGTCCCCCTCCCCGCCTCAGTGGACTTCAAATATGTGCAGTGGGAGGGAAGGACTGCCCCAAGTCCAGGGCTTCCTCTGACCCACCCCAGGGGTGGGAGCTTCGCCATGGAGCAGCCGGACCCCAGCCCAGCCCAGGACAGAATGCCCTGAGCTGAGCACTCTGCCCTCAGCACTGGAGTCAGGGGGCAGAAGGAGGCCAGCCCTGTTATAAACCCCGTCAGTGAGGTAAGCCCCTAGGATGGAGGCGCCTCTCCTGCAAAGAGGAAGCTCCTCCAAACCCCTGGGTGGGGCCCTATGCTGGGCTGGGAGCACCCTGAGACAGGCTCCCTGGGGGGGGGGGGGTGCTTGGCACTGCTGCCTCTGGCCATGGGCTAACCTGGCAAAGGAGCCAGCCAGGGTCAGGTCTGGGGCTAAAGCTGGACTAAGGGAATGCCCAGCCTGCCCGTCCAACATCCTGGTGCCTGCTGAAGGCTGGGGGTCCCTGCTGGGACCCCTGGTGGGAGCCCCCAGTGGTGAAGAGGCAGGCTGGGTGTACATGGGCACGCGGGAGCTGTCAGAAAGCGCAGGCTGGCTTCCGTCCCCCTGGCATGCTGCCTCCAGCCTACCTTTGGGTACAACACGGGATAGAACCGATCCACGTTCACGTCCTCGCACGCCAGCTGAAACACAGATGAGAGAGTGAGAACGTGCATGGCACGGAGTGTGGGGGAGTCCAGGCCCTGCACCCTCACTTCCTGTGATTCATTGTGACTCTCAGCCGGCCAGTAACACAGAAGGTTTATTAGACGACAGGAACACAGTCCCAAGCAGGGCTTGTAGGTACAACCAGGACCCCCCAGTCAGGTCCCTGGAGGACGGAGAGGAGAGGGGGTCAGGGAGCTTAGACCCCAGCCTTGGGGTTCCCTCCGGTCCCCCAGACCACTTCAAACTGAAAAACCTCCTCCAGCCGTCTCACCCAGCCTGCCCCCAGCATCTCCCCCAGCCATCCAGCCTTCCCCCGGCTCCTCCCCCAGCCACCCAGCCTGCCCCCAGCATCTCCCCCAGCCATCCAGCCTTCCCCCGGCTCCTCCCCCAGCCACCCAGCCTGCCCCCAGCTCCTCCCCCAGCCACCCAGCCTTCCCCCGGCATCTCCCCCAGCCACCCAGCCTCCCCCCGGCTCCTCCCCCAGCCACCCAGCCTGCCCCCGGCTCCTCCCCCAGCCACCCAGCCTGCCCCCGGCTCCTCCCCCAGCCACACAGCCTGCCCCTGGCATCTCCCCCAGCCACCCAGCCTGCCCCCGGCATCTCCCCCAGCCACCCAGCCTGCCCCCAGCATCTCCCCCAGGCACCCAGCCTGCCCCCAGCATCTCCCCCAGCCACCCAGCCTGCCCCCGGCTCCTCCCCCAGCCACCCAGCCTGCCCCAGCATCTCCCCCAGCCACCCAGCCTGCCCCCAGCATCTCCCCCAGCCACCCAGCCTCCCCCCGGCTCCTCCCCCAGCCACCCAGCCTGCCCCCGGCTCCTCCCCCAGGCACCCAGCCTGCCCCCAGCATCTCCCCCAGCCACCCAGCCTGCCCCCAGCATCTCCCCCAGCCACCCAGCCTGCCGCCGGCATCTCCCCCAGCCACCCAGCCTCCCCCCGGCTCCTCCCCCAGCCACCCAGCCTGCCCCCAGCATCTCCCCCAGCCACCCAGCCTCCCCCCGGCTCCTCCCCCAGCCTTTGTCCAGGTTCCCAGGTGTGGCCACAACCCCCGTCCTGGCTCAGGTCACAGGCTCAGGTATCATCCCTCAAGTGAAGTCACCCCCTGCTCTCCCATCCCCCAATGCAGACAGTCCCAGTAAACTCCCCTGCGCCACCCCCAGGTCACTCCTCCCCACTCCCTGCTCCGTCACGACGACTCCCGCCTTCGAGACTGAACTGAGCGGGGTCACTCCACCCAGTGACCTGGGGAAGTTCAGGGCCCCCTCTCTGGGACAACGCGTCTGCTATCAGGTTGGCACTTCCCTTCTCATGGACCACGTCCATGTCATAGCCCTGCAGGAGCAGGATCCACTTCAGGGCCTTGGCGTTGGCTCCTTTCATCTGGTGGAGCCAGGTCGGGGGGAGTGGTCGGGGTACATGGTGAGGTGTTGCCCAAACAGATATGGCTCTTAGTTCTTAAGGGCCCATACCATGGCCAGGCATTCCTCCTCGATGGCTGCGTAGAGGAAAATCACGTACAGTGAAAATTACCATAAAGTACAGTATACACACAGTATACACAGTACACACTGTCTACACTAGAACAGGGGTCCTCAACCTACGGGCACGCAGGGCCGGCTTTAGGCCGATTCACCCGATTCATGGGAATTGGGCCCAATGCCTAAGAGGGCCCCGTGCTTTAGGCGCCTTTAAATTTTTTTTTTACTTACCCCGGCTGCGGTCTGCTCCGGGGTCTTCCATGGCCCTGCTCCCCTGACCAAAGCGCCGGCAGGAGCGCGGCTGCCCCACAGCCCCGGTCTCTCAGCTGGAGCTCTAACCAGAGCGCCGCAAGCCCCGCGGCCCCGCTCTCCTGGCTGGAGCTCTGGCCGGAGCGCAACAAGCCCCACAGCCCTGGTCTCTCAGCTGGAGCTCTGGCCGGAGCATGACAAGCCCCGCAGCCCCGCTCTCCTGGCTGGAGCTCTGGCCGGAGCGCGACAAGCTCCGCAGCCCCGGCTGGAGCTCTGGCAGGGGCGCGACAAGCCCCGTGCCCCCGGCTGGAGCTCCGGGCCCTTTAAATAGCCCCCGGGGGGGGGTCTGGGGACTATTTAAAGGGCCAGGGCTCCAGCTGCCTCTGCCACCCCGGTCCTTTAAATAGCCACTGGAGCCCCGCCGCCCCCATGCATTCCCCAGGGCTCCCACGGCTATTTAAAAGGTCCGGGGTGGGGTAGAAGCTGGGGAGCCCCGGGCCCTTTAAATAACCCCCATAGCCCTGGGATAGTGGGGGGCTTGGGGGCTATTTAAAGGGCCGGGGCTCCAGCTGCCTCTGCTGCACCCCCTGCCCTGCTGCACCAGCCCCACCCCCCGCTGCCTGCAGCCAGCTCTGCACCCCGTGCCCACAGCCAGCCCCTACCAAACCCCCTGCCTTGTCTCCAGCCAACCCCTGCCACACACCCCTGCCCGCACCAGCCCTGCACTGCCCACCCTGCCCTGTCTCCAGCCAACCCCTGCTGCACCCCCATGCCTGAAGCCAGCCAGTCCCATACTCCTGTCTCCAGCCCTGCCAACCCCTGCTGCACCCCCCTGTGGCCCTGCCTGAAGCCAGCCCATCCCACACTCCCCTGTCTCCAGCCAGCCCCGCACCCCTTGCCCTGCCTGCAGCCAGACCCTACCTCCAGTCAGCCCCTGCCCCGCCTCGAACCAGCCCCATGTCCACTGCTGCCCTGCAGTTCCCAGGCCAGTAACCTGCACACCTGCTTCAATGAGGGGGGCAGGAAGCAGCGGGGACCCACACATGTGCACACCCCCAGGGAGTGGCGGGGACCCACACATGTGAAACGGCAGTCATTAATAACCAATCAACAGCATATATGATGCAATGTACATAATATACAATTTTATTATTTATATAGTTATGGAAAGTAAATAATACATGGAAGAAATGGAAGGCTTTTTTTTACACTTTTTTCTTTTTAAGTCATCCCTGCCAGGGCCCTGCCGAAAGTGTTCAAATTGGGCCCCGCACTTCCTAAAGCCGGCCCTGCGGGCACGCATGCCACAGGTGGCACGTGAGCCGATTTTTTTTGAATGGCAGGTTGTGAGTCCTGGCCGCCGCTGAGCCCTCTGCTGGCCTGGGGTTCCCTTCACTCAGCTGGCAGCGGGCTGAGCGGGCTGGCGGCTGGGGGTCCCAGCTGCCGGCCTTGCTCAGCCCGCTGCCAGCCAGAGTCCCAGCTGGAGGCTCCACTCAGCCTCCTGCCAGCCTGGGTGAACAGCCTGGGGTTCCGTTCACCCAGGGTTCCATCTGCCAGCCTGGGGTTCTGTTCACCCAGGCCAGCAGGAGGTTGAGTGGAGCCGGTGGCTGGGACCCCGGCTGGCAGGAGCCAGTGGACGGAACCCCAGACCAGCCACCGGCCCCACTCAGCCCGCCGACAGTCTGGGGTTCTGGCTACCGGTCCTTTGCCAGCTGGGATCTCGGCCGCTGGCCCCGCTCAGCCTCCTGCCAGCCTGGGTGAACGGGACTCCAGATTGGCAGCGGGCTGAGCTGCTCATCTCACTGCCAGTCTGGCATTCCATCCGCCGGCTCCTGCCAGTTGGGTTCCTGGCCGCCGGCTTGCTCAGCCCGCTGCCAGCCCCGTGCAGCCCACTGCCGGCTGAGCGAACAGAACCCCAGGCCAGCAGCGGGCTCAGCGGCGGTGGGGACTCGCAGCCTGCCATTCAAAAAAGACCGGCTCGCGTGCCACCTTTGGCGTGTGTCCTGTAGGCTGAGGACCCCTGTTCTAGTGTATACTGTATGTATGCTGTGTGTATACTCTGTGTACTGTGTGTACACTGCGTGTATACTGTGTGTACTGTACTTTACGCTAATTTTCACTATACGCGATTTCCACTACACGTGATTTTCCTCTGACCTTAGAACCTAACCCCAACGTAAGATATGACTCCACTGCTTTCATTTTTGAAAGTTTATAATAAGCCGGGGGGAGGGGCTGGGAAGGGAGAGCGCAAGGTGGAAGTTTCGCCTAGGGCACAAAATATCCTTCCACCGGCCCTGGGGGTAGGCATCAGATACAGTGATGGCACTGAGCTTTCAATAGTCCACACAGAACCAGATCGACCTGTACTTTTTGGGGACCAGCACCACCGGCGAGGCCCAAGGGCATTTATACCTTTGTTACAGACAATAACAAGCAATAATATAGACAATAATGAGCAACAGCTGCATTTTGTTTATACATAGGCTATCCTGCTATCTTATTTTCCTCACGTTGGGCGCCAGTCTACGTATTTAATTATCAGTGCAAGGTCGTGATAACTTCTCACACAGTTCTTTCCTATTCGCCTCACACTAACCTCGCTTCTACTAATCTCACGTCATTAGGGTTACAGCTGGCCTAACTCTTGCTAACAGACTGACATGCATTAAGATCCCCTACAAATCCTTGTCAATTCTTTCCCTACTTCCACAGCTGGATCACCCCCAAAGCCAGCATGTCCCTGACCTCTCTTTCCAGGTCCTGAGCAGTTTTCCCTGTGACTCCGAAGGGGGAGCATCTTATAGGGGGATGTGACCCTGTCTCCACCGGGTGGACAGTCAAATTAGTGCGTACAGGCTGGTTGGAAAACAGCTGTCGGTACAGATGCAGCACCCCTCTGATCTCAGCGTGCTGGGCCGGGGTCAGCTGATCAGAGAGGGGAATTGTTTCCAGGGAGGAGCCAGGTCTTGTTCCAGGGAATAGATCCACTAAGGGGTCATCTCCCTGCTCCTCCCAACGTCCACACACGGCCAACACCACATTCCCCCTGTCATAGTATGGCTTCATCATGTTTACATGGTACACCCGACGGTGATGTGCCCGGTTTGACAGCTCCACCACATAGTTTACCTCATTTAGTTGCTAGACAACCTGGAAGGGACCTTCTCAGGCAGCCTGGAGTTTGTTTCTCCTCACGTGGATGAGAACCATCACCTGATCTCCGGTGGCGAAGGCACGGGCCCGTGCTGTGCGGTCATACCAACCTTCTGCTTCCTCTGGGCTCAGGCCAGATTCTCCCTGGCCAGGCCCATGAGCTCAGCAAGTCTTTCCCAGAAGGTCAGGACATACTCCACCACTGACTCTCCATCGGGAGTGGCCTTCCCCTCCCATTCGTCCCTCATCAGGTCTAGAGGCCCCCTTGTCCGCCTTCCATACAACAGTTCGAAAGGTGAAAACCTGGTAGACTCCTGGGGCACTTCCCTGTATTTGAACAGCAGGTGAGGTAAATACTTGTCCCAATCCTGCGGGTGCTGGTTCATAAAGGTTTTCAGCATCATCTTTAGCGTTCCATTGAACCTCTCCACCAGCCCATTGGACTGGGGGTGATATGCTGAGGCTCAGCTGTACCGGAACCCACAGTTCTCCCACAAGCACCGGAGCGAGGCTGACATGAAGTTAGCTCTTTGGTCTGTCAAGTCTTCCTTGGGGAACCCCACTCTGCTGAAAATGGTCAGCAGCGCATCTGCCACGGTGTCTGCTTCAATGGAAGCTAAGGGCATTGCCTCTTGGTACCGGTTAGCAAAATCTCCCACTATCAGAATGTATTCCTTTCCCAACCGCGTCGTCTTGCCGAAAGGCCTCACTATGTCCATAGCCACCTTCTGGAGAGGCTCCTCTATGGTGGGCAAAGGTCTCAAAGCCGCTTTCCCCTTGTCCCTGGCCTTCCCCACCCTCTGAGGTCACAAGATTGGCAGTACTGTTGAACAGTGGTAAAGACCCTAGGCCAGTAAAAGTTCTGTAGCAGCCTCTGTCTGGTGTGCCAGATTCTTTGTTGCTCTGTGAGAGGGATGTCATGGGCCAGGTACAGTAGCTTGTGGCGATACTTCTGGGGAACCACCAGCTGCCTCCTGATCCCCCATGACTCCACTTCCCCTGGGGGAGCCGATTCTCAGTACAGGAACCCCTTCTCCCACAGGAACCTCTCCACATGGTCTGTACCACACTGAGTTCGGCCAGGTCCCTTAGCTTCCACAAGGAGGGATCTTTCTGAAACTTGGCCTGGAACTCAGCAGCTCGGGAAGGGATGAGGACCTGCTCCCTTCTGCCAGCTGGGTGTGAAGCTGCAGCCCTTCTGAGATTTGTCCCTGTGCACTCCCTCCCCACTGGGGTAGGGTCTTGCACCTCTAGTGAGGTACCCTCCCTGAGGTAGGGGCATAGTGCCCTTCGCCGGCTCTGGCTACAGGTCATGAGTAGGGAATTCTGGGGGTTGCTTGGCCATTCCTCTGGGTCACCCCCCATCAACACCGCAGTGGGCAAATGGTGCTGCACCCCCATGTCCTTGGGGCCCTCCTTGGGCCCCCATTTCAGATGCACCCTCACCACAGGCACCTTGAATGGGGTCCCACTCACACCTGTCAGGGTCAGGTAGGTATCAGGCACTACCCGATCTGGGGCCACCACCTTGGGCTGGGCCAGCGTCACCTCAGCACCCGTATCCCAGTATCCATTGACCTTCCTTCCATCCATCTCCAGGGGAAAAGGCACTTACTCCGCAGGGACCACCCTGTGCCAACACTGTAAACTGAGAACCTTGAGTCTGGAGCATCCAGCCCCTCAGAGAAGCTGGCCTGGGAAACTCCTCCCTCCTGAGCAATTGATAAGCTGCCAGCACCCCTTGCCTGGGAAGCCTGCCCCTCGTCCGGCTGGGTCCCTACCCAGTTAACCCTGTGCCGGTTTGGTCTGCTCAGTCTGTCCTTGAGCCTGGGGCACTGGGTCCATATGTGGCCTCTCTGGCCAGAGTAATAGCAGCTCATGTCTCGTTGACCCCCTCGATCCGGTTGGTTGGTCCTGACACCGGATGTTCCCCTTGGGAGGGTGTTCTCCATATTCCCCCACTGGGAGGTCCCAGAGTGACTCTTTTGTGGCATCGTGGTGGGCCTGTTCCTTTGGGACTCCTCCCTGCCACCCCCTGACCAGCTGTTCACAAACTTGTCGGCCAGCTGCCCTGCGCATCGTGGGTCCAATGGCTTTTTATCCATCAACCATAGCCTCAGGTCGGATGGGCACTGTTCATACAGTGGCTCCAGGACAATCAGGTCAAGCAGGTCCTCCTTAGTTTGGGTCCCCTCTGCCCACTTGTGGGTGTATCCCTGCATCCGGAGGGCCAGTTCTAGATTGTGACCTCAGGGGTTTCACGCTCACTCCAGAACCTTTTCCGGTACATCTCAGGAGTCAGTCCAAACTTGTGTAAAAGGGTTTTTTGACCAGTTCATAATCCCCTGCCTCCGCCCCTTTCATTCGCTGTACATCGCCATGGCTTTGGGGCCCAGTAAGGAGATGAGAAACTGGAGCCTGTCTGCAGGGTCAACCCTGTGCAGCTCGCAGGCATTCTCAAAGGCCGTCAGGAAGTCATCTGTGTCCTCCCCTTCCTTACACCAGGCCAGGATGCACTTATCAAATCTTCACACAATCCTGGGTCCCCCATCACTCACCACAGCCGAGGACTTGCTGCTCCTCAGCCTTGCCACCTCCAGCTCATGCTGCCTCTGTCTCTCTTCATGCTGTCTCTGTTTCTCTTTCTCTGCCAGTTCCTGCTGCTTCAGCTCCAGCTCTTTCAGTTTTATCTCTCTCTCTCATTCCAGCTGCCTCACCTCCAGGGATGGGGAGCTCCGCTGGGAAGATCCCCTGCTGGCTGCAGGGGTCACCGTGCCCTTGGTATTTGCTGGGCTCCTCCTAGCCCTTCCCCTAGGCACAGATAGGAAGGGTCCCAGGATGCCCTTGGCAGCTGTCTGACCACTCCCAGCTGGGACAGACGCTGGTGCCCACCCTGCATCTGCCAGGCTGCTTCCCTCAGAGACAGGGATTAGTTCATTCGAGCAATCTCCCTCCTCCAGCTGGGCAATCAGCTGTTCTTTGGTGAACCTCCCAATGCGCAGCTGCCACTGCCTGCGCAGCTCGACCAGGTGGCTCTTAAGGTGCTTCTTACACATCTTCCCATTGACCGCTCGCAGGCCTGGGTGCTCTCAGGTCCCCACAGATTCCAGGAGGAACCCCTAGTGTGCCAGCCCTTCTCCAGGTCACCATCTCTCTCCCAGAGCCAAACTGCAGACTCCTCCACCCCGAGCCTGCTCACCCCAGTCCCCAGAGGGACCCTGTTACTGCAACAGTCCTTCTCGCTGGTCACCCATTCCCAGGGGTTAAGCATAGCTCTTCTGCCCCCCGAAACTGCTCCTCTCTGAATCTTCAGCACACCTGGTCCTTGTCAATCCCCCTTCAAGTTACTGCTTCCCAGTCACTTACTGCCGGAGAAGTCATCCATGGGGTGCAGTACATCCCACCTCTGCTACCAGTTGTCACGGAGTGTGGGGGAGTCCGGGCCCTACACCCTCACTTCTTGCGATTCACCGTGACTCTCAGCCAGCCAGTAAAATGGAAGGTTTATTAGAAGACAGGAACACAGTCCCGAACAGAGCTTGTAGGTACAACCAGGACCCTCCAGTCAGGTCCCTCGGGGGGTGGGAGGGGGAAGGGAGCTTAGACCCCAGCCTTGGGGTTTCCTCTGTTCCCCCAGACCACTTCAAACTGAAAAACCTCCTCCAGCCGTCTCACCCAGCCTCCCCCCGGCTCCTCCCCCAGCCTTTGTCCAGGTTCCTGGGCAAAGGTGTCGCCCAGCCACAACCCCCCTCCCGGCTCAGGTCACAGGCTCAGGTATCATCCCTCAAGTGAAGTCACCCCCTGCTCTCCCATCCCCCAATGCAGACAGTCCCAGTAAACTCCCCTGCGCCATCCCCAGGTCACTCCTCCCCACTCCCTGCTCCGTCACAGTGCAACTCAGAACCACGTGTGTGCATGTGCCGGGGGGAGGAGGAGGGAAGCGTGTACTACTGCCCCCTGCTGGATGGCAGCAGCCAGAGCCCACGTGTGTGGGATTTCAGGGTGACATTCTCTGTTCTCTCAGGCTCCCTTCGGGGAGCAGGGTGGGGGGTTGTATGTGTGCCCCTGTGACAAAGTGGGAATGTTCTTGATACGTTATGTGAATGTTGCGTGGGGAGTATTAACCTGGGAAGGTTGCAGGGGAGTTTGGGACTACCTGCATCTGTTTTACTGACTGTCTGAGAGTCATGGTGAATCCCAGAAAGCTGAGGGTGCAGGGCTCTGACTCCCCAACGCTCCGTGACAACTGGTGCCAGTGGTGGGATCTACTGCACCCTGTGGACGGCGCTTCCTGCAGTAAGTGACTGGGGAACAGTAAAACGAAAGGGGACTGATGGGAACCAGGCGTGCTGAAGAGTCAGCGAGGGACAGTCTCAGGGGGCGATTAAACCCTGGGAGTGTGTAACCAGCAAGAAGGATTTTTGCAGTAACAGGGTCCCCCTGGGGACTGCAGTGAGTGGTCCCAGGGGCAGAGAGGTGGTGACCTCGAGAAGGGCTGGCACACTAGGGGTCTCCCTGGAAACCATGGGGAGCGGTGAGCACCCCGGCCTGTGAGTGGCCCGAAGGAAGAGGTATGCCAAGCGACTTAAGGGCGACCTGGTGGAGCTGTGCAAGCAGAGGGGGCCGCACAGTGGGAGGATCACCAAAGACCAGCTCATTGCCCAGCTGGAAGAGGGAGATCGCTTGAATGAACTGATCCCTGTTTCTGAGGGAAGCAGCCAGGCAGATGCAGCACAGGCACCAGTGTCTGTCCCCGCTGGGAGTGGTCAGCCAGCTGTGGAGGGCTTCCCGAGACCCCTCCTGCCTATGCCCAGGGGAAGGGCGGGGAGGAGCCCAGCGAATACCAAGCGCATCATGACCCCCCCGGCCAGCAGGGGATCCTCCCGGTGAAGCTCGACAGCCAGCAGGGGATCCTCCCGGCGAAGCCCACCCCCCAGCAGGGGATCCTCCCGGCGAAGCTCGCCAGCCAGCAGGGGATCCTCCCGGCGATGCTCGGCATCCGTGGAGTGGACGCGGCTGAAATGGCAGAGAGAGCTAAAACTGAGAGAGCTGGAGGATCACGAAAAACAGAGATAGCATGAAGAGAGACAGAGGCAGCATGAACTGGAGGAGAAAGAGAGACAGAGGCAGCCTGAAGAGAGACAGAGGCAGCATGAACTGGAGGAGAAAGAGAGACAGAGGCAGCATGAAGAGAGACAGAGGTAGCATGAACTGGAGCTGGTGAGGCTGAGGGGCAGTGAGGCTGCGGTGAGTGAGGGGGGACCCAGGACTGCGCGGACCTTTGATAAGTGCATCCTGGCCCAGTGTAAGGAGGGGGAGGACATGGATGACTTCCTGGATGCCTTTGAGATGGCCTGCGAGCTGCACAAGGTTGATCCTGCAGACAGGCTCCAGATTCTCACCCCCTTACTGGACCCCAAAGCCATGGGATTGTATCGCCAACTGGAAAGGGGAGAGAAAGGGGACTACGAACTATTCCGAAAAGGCCCTGCTATGCGAGTTTGGGCTGACTCCTGAGATGTACCGGGAAAGGTTCTGGGGTCAATATAAAACCCCTGAGGTCTCATATTTGCAACTAGCCATCTGCATGGAGGGATAAGCCAGCAAGTGGGCAGATGGGGCCCAAATGAAGGGGGACCTGGTTAAACTGATCGTACTAGAGCAATTGTATGAGCGGTGCCCATCCGACCTGAGGCTGTGGTTGAGGGATAAAAAGCCAGAGAATCTGCAACATGCAGGGCGGCTGGCCGATGAGTTTGTGAAGAGCCTGTCAGGGGGTGGCAGGGAGGAGTCTCAAAGAAACAGACCCGCCATGATGCAGGAAGAGAGTGACCCTGGAACCTCCCATAGGGGAAACATGGAGAACCCCCTCCCAAGGGGAACATCTGGCGTCAGGGCCAACCGACCGGCTCGAGGGGACCAATGGGACATGGGCCGCTATTACTGTGGCCAGAAAGGCCATATATGGACCCAGTGCCCCAGGATCAGGGACAGACTGGGCTGACCAAACCTACAGAGGGTTAACTGAGTAGAGACCCAGCCAGACGGGGGGCAGGCTTCCCAGGCAAGGGGGGCTGGCAGCTTATCAACTGCTCAGGAGGGAGGAGAGCCCCAGGCCAATTCTCTGCAGAGCTGGATGTTCCGGACACCAGGTTCTCCGTTTATAGGGTGGGCGCAGGGCTGTCCCTGCGGAGCGAGTGCCTTGTTCCCCTGGAGGTGGATGAGAGGAAAGTCTATGGATACTGGGACACGGGCGCTGAGGTGATGCTGGCCCAGCCCAAGGTGGTAGCTCCAGATGAGGTGATGCCCAATACCTATCTGACCCTGATGGGAGTGGGCAGGACCCCATTCAAGGTGCCCGTGGTGAGGGTACACTTGAAATGGGGGGACAAGGAGGGCCCCAAGGAAGTGGGGGTGCACCACCATTTGCCCACTGAGGTGTTAATGGAGAGGGGACATGGAGAACTGTCCTGGTCGTGACCCGTAGCCAGAGCCTGCAAGGGACACTGCACCTTGACCTCGGGGAGGGTACCTTGCCTGAGGCGAGGATTCTAACCTGGTGGGGAGGGAACACCCAGAGACACAGCTCAAGGAGGCTGTGGCTTCAGACCCAGCTGGCGAGAAAGAGCAAGTCCCCATCCCTGTCCCAGCTGCTGAGTTCCAGGCCGAGTTGCAGAAAGATCCCTCCTTGCGGAAGATAAGGGGCCTGGCCGACCTCAGTGTGGTACAGACCATCGGGGGAGGTTGCCAGAAAAGGTTCCTGTGGGAGAAGGGATTCCTGTACCAAGAATGGGCTTCCCCAGGGGAAATGAAGTCATGGGGAATCAGGAGGCAGCTGGTGGTACCCCGGAAGTATCACCGTGAGCTGCTGTGCTGAGCCCATGACATCCCTTTTCCAGGGCACCAGGGAATCTGGCGTACCCAGCAGAGACTGCTACGGAACTTGTACTGGCCTGGAGTCTTTATTACTGACCGACAGTACTGCCGATCCTGTGACCCCTGTCAGAGGGTGAGGAAGGGACAAGGGGAAAACAGTTTTAGGACCCTTGCCCAGCATAGAGGAGCCTTTCCAGAGGGTGGCCAAGGTAAAAAGGAGGGCTCTTAACCAAGAGAGCCCGAATCACAGCCCTCCAGACTGGAACGCTGGGAAAAGACCCCATCCCAGTTTGAACCCCAGTTTGAACCTTTGGGGCGGAAAAGGCACGGGCCGCGTTAGCCTTCCCACATGCAGACTATGAGTGCCCTCGAGCACACCCGACCTAAGTGGGGGTGGGAAACTGGAAGGCCCTGGTGTAATTCTCCCCCAGGAAGGGGGGGATGCTGGGGTGTCCATGGGAACATGGGTAGGTTCGAACTTCAGTCACTGGCTGAAGTGACCCTGCTCAGTTCGGTCTCAAAGAGGGGAGAGATGTGTCGAAGTGGGAATGTTCTTGATGTGCTATTTGAATGCTGAGTGGAGAGCATTGACCTGGGAAGGTTGCAGGGGAGTTTTGCTGGGACTGCCGGCATTGGGGAAGGGAGGATACCTGAGCATGGAACCTGAAAACCCAGGAGGAGGGTTGGAGGCCAGGTGACACCTCTGCCCGGGAAACTGGACAAAAGTCACAAAGGCTGGGGGAGGAGCTGGGGGAGGCTGGGGGAGAGGCTAAAGGGAGTTTCAGTTTGGAGCTGGCTGGGAAAGAGAGGGGCGACCCGACCAACAGGGCTGTGGCCTCCCTGGGGCCCCCAGATGGACCTAACTAAAGCGGGTCCTGTTGTTTGTATCGGCAAGACCTGTTTTGGACTGTGTCCCTGTCGTCTAAATAAACCTTCTGTTTTACTGGCTGGCTGAGAGTCACGGTGAATCCCAGAAAGCCGGAGGTGCAGGGCTCTGACTCCCTCCCACTCTGTGACAGCCCCAGCCCAGCCCCTGCCCCCCACCAGGCTATCAACTTCAGCGCCCTGAGAGAGAATGGGCCACACAGCCACAGTGCCTCGGCCTGCCGGCCACGGTCACCAGGCAGGCTGCAGACAAATGAACCCCTGTTGAAGCCAGGAATGGCCCCAGCCATAGGGCACTAACTGGCCCTCACGGCCCAGCGCTCTCCTCAGCCCTGAGGCAGGGAAACAGGGCCTGGCCTGCACAAGGGCTGAGTGAGATCAGGGTACAGGCTCAGTCCATGGAGCTGGAAGGGTCCCGCCGAGGTACCTGCCTTGGCCATCTGCACGATGTTGGGGAACTCAGTCAAGCAGGAGATGGGGATGACATCGTGGTAGGTTCGGCACTTGGTCCTGCAATAAGAGACGACGGTGTCACAGGATCTGGCTGGGCCCCCGAGAGCCCTGGCCCCTGGCCCCTGCAGTGAGGGGAAGGAGGCACTATCCAGGCCCCTGTGGCTCGGGCATTTCCCCGGGGACACAGAGGGCCCCGCACACACCTGAGCAGCAGCCGCAGGTGCTCCTGGTCACCAATGACATCATACTTGAGGGAGAAGACAAGGTGGCCCAGTGCTGTGTCCAGGGAGTAGTAGTTGAAGTGCTCCTGGGGAAAAACAGATGAGCCACTGAGAGACCAGAGCTCAGCCTCCCAGCAGGGGTGGGCATAGCTCTTTGGTCCCGTCTCTGGTGGGGGGACACAGTCCATTGCTGCCCTCTGGGGTAACGGCTGCCCTCCTGGCTCACATGACAGCCTGACTCCCGTGAGCAGGAGCTAAGGATTTCTGCCCCTTGGGCCCCAGCGCTGGGCAGGATGGGGTGCCCCCCACAGGGCCTGGGGCACCTCCAGGCGATAGAGGGAGGGAGGGGCAGTTTGCTGGCTAGGGCCCTGCGCAGCCTGGCAGGTGAGGGCCAGCTGGTGACCACAGAACTGGGCGGGGGGGGGGGGGCAGTTAGGCTCAAGCAGCAGATCAGACACCTGCCACCATGCGCAGGAGGGCAGGGTCCTGCAAGTGGCTGACGTGTCCCATGTCGGCTACTCCAGCTCATGAGCATCTTGTAAGAGGCACACACCCCTGCCACCCCCCGGCATGCTGAGCGCTGCCCCCCACAGGCTGCTGGGCCAGGCTGGCATGTCCTGCAGAGCCCCTGCCTTGGGACTTGGAGCAGGACCCCATGACCTGGAGATGTCAACACCTCATGCCCCTCCACGGCCTGTTGCAGGGCCAGGAGTCAACAGAGCCAGGGACCCGACAAGGCCCAGAGACCAGTGGGCAGCACAGGTAGGGGATGCACCTGGGAAACCCCAAGGAGTCTAGGCTGCTGCTCCCACTTTCCTACCAGCTGCAGGTGAACTTGGCCAACAAGCCAGCAAGCCAGCTGCCAATGGGGCACCCCTTCATGCCACAGCCCCCTCAACTACTGGCTGCATGAACCAGGGCAGGCCGGGACCTGGAGGTGCCCTCCAGGGGGGCTCAGACGCTCTAACACAGCGGCACAACAGGGCTTTCCCAAGTCCCCCAGCCCCAAGCGAGGGGCACTCAGAGCAGCTGTGTTG
Organism: Gopherus flavomarginatus; assembly: GCF_025201925.1. Classification (NCBI taxonomy): domain Eukaryota; kingdom Metazoa; phylum Chordata; order Testudines; family Testudinidae; genus Gopherus; species Gopherus flavomarginatus. Next base: position 22,048,308 of record NC_066637.1, on the reverse strand, counting down.
TGGAATCCACCCCATAGCACAAACCGCCCCCTCCGTGATTGCGGCGCAATGGGTCAGCCTGGCCCACGGGGAGACGGAAGGGCCGACACACGGGGAGCAAACCCCAGAGCAGTATGGGCCATCCCCACCCCAAAGGCTGTGTAGGTTTCCCACACTGGCAGAGCTTGGGCTGCCAATCCCATGCCTGGATTTGAGCATCATCCCTGGGACCACTGGGCATGGCCCTGGGCACATCCCAGAGGGATTAACCATGGGTAGCCCTGACTCACGGCAAGCGACTGGGGACATGCAGTAAAGCACTGCTGGGGGCCTCACACCCTTTCCCCAGAACATTTCTCCCCACCAAGACAACAGCACTGCCCAAAACACTGTGATGCAGCCAGCAACGCGCTCCAGCGTGCCGCAATCCCCAGAGTCCTGCCAGGAGCGCAGTGCAAACAAACAGCTGAGTCCAGGGAGTGTTTAAACCCCCACGAGGCGGATACAGCCGGAGTTCTATGGCATGTAAACAAGGCCTCAGCACAATGCTCTGCTGGGACAGCAGGAGCAGAAGGGATGCAGCAATGCAATCAGGGGGCATGCTCTTGCCATTGGAGGAGGGTGCAGGGTTGATTCGTGCTAGCATGGCTCAGGGCCACCGAAGAGACAGGCTGTGTGCAGGTGCCGGGAAATTAATCCCAGCAGCAAGGGGTGCAGAAAAGCAACAGTTTGTAAGTACTCCAGCAAACAGTGTGAGAACCTTGTGCAAACAGAGCCCGGGACTGCAGCCCACACCCTGAAGGAGAGCCCAGGGGCCTCAGGCCACCGCGTGGGCTTTCCCAGGCTTAGGTCTGTTTGACTGAGGACAGCAGAGGAGTGCTGCTATTCTAACTATGCGGCTTCTTCTCAGCAACGAGCAGCACTAGCAGGATCCTGTGATCCGGCCTGCGGGGGCTAGAGACGGTGCCAACCTCACCCGCCCTCAGGTACCCCAGTTCTGTGCATGTGGGGGGTAGGGAGAGGCCTGAAGCCAGCTTTGAACTCCCACTTTTTGGTGACCTGCCCAGCCCTTGGAGTGGGGTAGAGGGCCCCTGGGAAACAGAGAACTGCTGTAGAGCAGCAAATGCCAACCATGCTCCCAATCCACCCCCTATGCCAGGGCTGGGAGCATGGCTGGCACAGAGCCCTGACACCAACTCTGTACTGCTCAGGGAGGCCCCCGCATAGGGTAGCTTTTCAGGAAGTCTTTTCTGCTCCCTTAAAGACCCCTTTATGCCCCCAGAGCATCTTAAAGGGGCCTCAGCACAATGACTAACCAGACCCCTAAACTGGATCCAAACACTAGCAGTATCCACTCCACCCCCTGAGCCCCAGGAAACTGGCTAGTCCTCAGCTGCATGTCACCTGGGAGCTGGTGAACTACGGGAGCAGCTGGGGAGCACTGGGCAGGGCAGGGCTCTTGGGGGATCTGAAATCAGACTGTGGTTTGTGTGTTAAAGCGCCCTGACAGTGGGACATCCCGGGCACCCCCGATGGCGAGATGTCCCAGGTCACCATGCCTTCCCCAAGCCCCTCTCTGCAGACAGGAGTTGAGTTCTTTTCCTTGTTCGATTCCCACAAATCCAGTCCCCCCGTCCTGTTCACACAGGAAATTTGCTACATGGCTTCCTTGGGGGGCCCGATGGGGCTCGGCTGGATTGTTCCAGGGACAGAGAGCACATGAGTTAGCCCCAGCCTGGGCTGTCCCCAGCCTGCAAATGAAACAGAGACCCAGTATGAGCCTGCTCCAAAGTCCATTGAAACCAGAGGGAATCTGAGTCCCACAAGCACCTGGAGCCAGAGAAACTGTTCTGGGCGGGGAATCACCAGCAAAGGGCTGGAGACCAGCCAGTCTGCACCAAAGGCAGCGCATGGCGAGCGCCTGGATCATCTTCCCGCTGGGCTGGGGCTGAGGGGTGGGTGGAGAAGGGGTGCCTACCTTGCCCAGGAAATGCTTCCTGTAGATCCTGGCCATGTGGTTACATTCCAGTTTCCCCTTGGAGGTTGGAGACGGGAGCGACTCCGTTTCAGGGATGCCGGTCAACTCATGGTTGGTGCCTTCGATCCAGTAGCCCCCGAACTGTGGAAGCAGGATGAGGGGAAACGGCCCCTCACGCCCCAGCACCTGAAGAGAGAGGGAAGCGCAGGAAACTGCACTGAGGAACGCTGACCGGCTTCCCAGAGCAGCGCCCCAATCCTGGTATGGAGACCCACAGCCCTGTGGAGCATGCACCTAGGGTTTCTACAACGCCACTCTTCCAAAGGAGCCCAAGGGCCTTCGCAAACAAAGTGTTCGCCTTGTCAGCCTTGGGGGCCCGAGGCAGCAGCCAAGGGCACAGTGGAGGAACGGGAAGCCGAGAGGGCACTGAGGGAGTCAGGACAGTGCTCACTGTCAGGAACCAGGTCCATGGGGAGCACAGGCTCAGCACTGACACAATGGGATGAGGGAACATCTTTCGATGGGCCAGTTCCTGCATCTTGAGGTGATGAAAGGTCACCTCTCCCCCATGGCTCTCTAATATCTAGGGACCAACCCGACTACACCAACACTGCAAACTGCAAAGGGGCTTGGTTTTACATCCAAAAGGTAGCGCTGACAGGAGCACAGCACCTCGCAGCGCCATGCTGGGGCAGTCAGGGAGAAGAGCACCCAGTACTGGCTAATCACCACCACTCCCTGCTCATCGATCCACAGCCTGGCCAGGCCAGATGCTGCACAGCTTAGGAGATCTGCTAGGATTCTAGCCCAGCCTCACACAGCTGGGGACAGACACTGTGTTGGCTCACCAGCAGGCTTCCAAAAGAGGGGTGCACTGAACCCTCTTACCTTATAACTTGCTTTGGATCAAGATAGCAGGGACTAGTGCTTAGCGCACTGGCCTGGGCCTCAGAAGACTTAGATCTGTTCCCAGCTCTGCCCCTGGCCTGTGGAGTGACCTTGACAAGTCCCTGCCCCCTTCATGCCTCAGTTTCCCTGTCTGTAAAAGGGGGCTGTAAAGCACCTGAAGAACTCTGGGTGTAAAGTGCGATCAAAGAGCTACAGCTTGTTCTCAGAGCGACCTGACACTTAGCAGCGCCCTAGGAAATCAGCCAGCGGAGGCCCTGGGATGTCTGTGCAGGAATTGGCTGATGGGGCGGCAGCTGAATTTCAGCAGGAGGTGCTTCCCTCTTGGTTTCTATTGAAGCAATCCCCAGCCTGCTGCTGGAGAGATGGATGCCTCTGCCAGTTGCAACAGCAGGGCAGGCCGGCTAATGGTTGTTAAAGACCCTGAAGCCCCTTCCCTACACGTTGGAGCCTTGGCCTCAGTACCCTGGCCTAGTAACCACGTCCATCCCTTCCACTCCAACCCCACCCCCCCAGTGCTACATGCCCGCCGAGATCCCTGGGGAGCTGGGAGATTTACCAGCACCCCTGTGGGCTGGCACCATCCCTACGAGTGCCCAGAGTGTATCCTGCGATCTGGCAGGGCCGGCCAATCACTGCAAGACTCAGGCGCTGGTCTGGCAGGGCAAGGGGAAGATCAGCAAGTGGTTGGGACGCAGCAGAACAGCCCGCCCCTCCCTGCTTGTCCCCTCGTTACCCACTGCACTCCCTACCCCTGCCCACCTGTTCATCCCATTCACTCTGTGCCTTCCCAGGGACTCCCATCCCAGCCTGGCCACTGCCCTCCTCTAGACCTGCCCTGCTGCAATGCCAGACGCTGGTGGCTGGGCAGAGCGGGCCCCACCCTGCCTTTGTCACATGTCTCCTTAGACTGAAAGCTCCTTGGGGCAGAGACCAAGCCCTGGGGTACGCACAGCACCCCAGACCGGGCTCTGGTCTCCACAGCAATGTAAACATGACACAGGCAGAGCATGGGCACCTTCATTACCTCATGGACGCTGGGATATGGGATATAATCCTCTTCAGTCTGAAAAAGACAAACACAGCAGAGGATCATCGACTGGGAGAGTTCACCCTGTGTGAGAGCCAGGCCTGCTGCTGCCCTCCCTGGGCCCCGGCCCCCCAGCCAGGCCTGGCCTTCCTTCAAGAACCTGCCAGACAGAGAAGAGGCTTATCCTTAAAGCCCAGCATCCACATCTCCCCTGGGGGATGGAGCTCAGAGAGCAGAGCACTTTGGTGCACAATAATGGGACGCCTCATTGTAGAAAGTGGTGCTGCACAAGGGGCCTGGGAGGCACTCGGAAGCGGAGCAAATATCCGTGATGGGGCAGGCAGGACCCACCAGACGCCAGCCCCCTGCGAAGGCGATCGAGGAACAAAGCCAGACAGGTCACTGGTGACCCCCCTAGAGCTCATTAAAGGCTGAACATTCAGATCAGCAGTGACATTGATGAGTGCCGTTGTGGGTAGCATGTGGTCAGGCCAATGAACTGTGCCGGCCCGCTGTGCATCTGTCAATCAGCCGTCCCTTCTCCTGCCAACAGCCCAGCAGGGACGTCTCCACGGCCACTGGGCTCCCGCACAGCTGCTGGAGACAGGGTGGACTCGCTACGGTCAGCCCCCCAGGAACAGGCGATGGCTCTCAGGGATGCCCATCCCAGCTGGAGCTGCTCTCTGCTGGCTGAAGGCATTAGCTTGTCACCTTTGGAGATTGGGGTTCAAATCCCGCCTGAGGTGACCAGGAGAATGAGTCAGATGGTCTTCCCACTTGAGCACAACAGCAAACCACACTGCAGAACAACTGACAGCTTCTACGTAGGAGGCTGCGGGCCAGCACTGAGGGGTGTTGGCAGAGCAGGGGTTGGGTAGGACTGGAAAAGCAAGGAGGGCGGTGTTCGAAGTAAAGCACAGTGGCAGAGCAGAGGCTGGGAACCCTGGACAGCTCCTGCTGAGCAGCCCTCAGAGCTAGGGGTGGGGGGGCATCAATTTCTCTGCCTCTAGTCAGAGCCTCTTTGTGGGCGCTGAGCTCAATACAGAGCACAAGGGGTGCCAGAGCCACCTGCAGCCAGGCGGTGCAAAGCACCGGCCCCACCCGACGCTGCAGAGGGAATCCCAGCATGAGTGGGTAACCCCAAATGTGCTGGGGGAAGGAAAGCCAATGCCCCTGCCCCCATGCAGCATCCTCTGGGGCCTACCTTGAGAGGGGGTGGGAAGGAGCATCGCTGTTCATCCATTCTGCTTCCCTGTGAGAGACAACAAGGAAGAGAGAGTCAGTGGGTGGCCCTGGCACCAGAGTGCGTGTTTGCTCTGCGGGTGGGGGCTGCTTCCTGCTTGGCACAGATCTGCAGGCAGCTGTGGGTCACAGCCGCGTGGCTGTCCCTGCTCTGTATCCTCCTCTGAATCGATGGCTGTGGGAGGGACTTGGGGGTTGTGTCCACCTGTGGCAGTGCCTGGCAGGATCTCTGCAAGTGTGTCCATGTACTCACAGCTGGGGTTGGGGGGCTGGTTGCCACTGTGGCTGCGCAGCCTCTGCTAGAGTCTCTGCATTGTCGTGTGTCTGTGCAGTGCATCAGGACAGGGACAAGTCCCAGGGCTGCAAAGCCCCAGGAAGCCATTCAGCTCTGCTCACTTGGAGAGGTCGGCTTCGCATGCTGAACTGGCTGGGCAGAGCCTTGTTCCCAGTCTGGGCCCCGCTCCTGCAGATGCCTCTGCTTGGCGACTTCGCCACTGCCAGCAGCCTGCTTAGAAATGCCAGTCCCAGGAGGGGATGACAGAGCAGCTTCATCCTCAATCCCAAGTCAGGGTCCACAGAGACCCCCTCCCAAGGGGAGCCCAGTGCAAAGGGCCTTTCTGGAAAGCACCTAGGGGTTTGCAGGGCCCCCATCTCCCTGGCTCTGCTCAACCGGCAGCATCAGAGGAGACCCTACTCGTACCCGTCCCCTCCAGAAATGTATTGAATCAGCTGCAGTGAGACACTGAAAAACTCAGTTAAAAGCTCTCTAGGCTCCAGCCACAGCAACAGCCTCTGCCGAATGTACCGAGTCAACACCCTGTCCAACCTCCTCCAATCTCTGAGCCTCAAGGGCTGCTCCTGCCCGGGCTCTCCCATGGGACACAGGGGCCCTGGCGGATCTCTCATTGGGAAACTCCCTGGGCTGAGATGGGCCCAGAGCAGGGTCCTGCTGGGAATCCCTTCCCCAAACCAGCCTCCACTTCTTGGGTGGCTCCCCAGAGTCCGCCTGCCCCCCGGCCATGCCTCCTAGTGTGCACTGCACCTTCCCTCCTTCCTTCCTTCTGCCCAGCCAGCCACGGGCCCAGCTCCAGGGAGGCGACTCACCTGCATCTTTTCGATCATCTCAAACAACTCTGAAGTCTGCAAGAGAGAGAAAGCAGCCTGCATCAGTGCGAAGGGCCAAGACCCTGCTCTGCCATCCCAGCAGGCCTAGAGTGCCCATTGTCATAGGGCTGCCACCAGTGCCCTGCACGGGATAGCCAGGCTGCCCCCATGAACCTCAGGCAGGGCAGGCTGGGATAGCAGGAGGACTTCAGGGGTAGGTCTGATGAGACTCAGAGACAGCCAGGTCTCAGCCCCTGCCCCCAGCCTGGCCCTCACTCCTCCCATCTGCCCCACCACTGCTCTCAGTAACTGTGCTGGCCTCAGGCCTCCGCTGACACTCCCACTGCCAGGGGACTCCCTCCTCAGCTGAGTCTAATCTTGGGGCAGTCAGTGAATCACATTGGCTGTGTGATTCAGGGGTAACGCTCCCTGCTCGAGCCCCTCAGTCCTTGTCCCAAATGGGATGAGAGCTGTCCTCTTTATAGGCCATGCACCCCTCAGCCTGCAGGGTGGGGGCAGTTCTGGCCTGTCCCAGGTGGGAATTGTCTGGCCCATTGATGGGGCTCGGATACGATGGGCTGGATTTCCCAAGACATTACATGGAGAGCCCCAATGTGCCCTGCCCTTTGGGGACCAGCACAGGGTGGGGGCAGGGGAAGCTTGCTCACCAGAGGACAGAGCTGCTAGATGGGTGAACCCCACTCCCCGACACTTACTGAGATACCTGTGTGCAGGGTTAGCCCCCCAACAAATACGTAGTGACAAATATACACTCACTTGTGTTGAGATACAGCTGTGTACATGGGCACATGGCCAAACATAGACATGCACCCGTATAGGAATCCACACACACAAGGAGAGAGAGACACACACACAACTTTCCCTCCCCCTCCATAAACACCCTTGTGCACCCAGACATGCTCCTGAACATAGACACACCTGCCAACATGCATGTGCACACAGACACCCTCCTCACACACCCACATGCAAACTACAGACACATTGCACACACCCCTACGTGCACCCCCAAGAACTCATTCACGTGCACTCCTGGACACACACCCCACATGCGCACATACAGTACGGGCCCCTGTTCACCCCTAGGCATGCAGGGTTAACCACTTTCCCTTCTAACACAAGCAATTGCTCTTAATTACTTGTCTTGGCAGCAGCTCCCAGCTGGAGTGGGCGGAAAGGCTGGAACACAGAGCCCTGAACTTCATATGAAACAGCTAGACTGGAAGCAGCCCTGGCTGGTTCGGGGGCTCCTCCCCCCCACCGATCCCCCTCCAGGCCAGCGGTTCTCACTGCCTCCCCCACATCCCAGCCCCATTCACCCACTTTGGTGTGCGTCCCCTCCTGCCCTTCTGTCGCCCCAGCCTGCAGACCTGCTACAGCATTGGCTCTCTGGGCCAGTGGTCAAGGGTCGGGGTCACTGTCAGGCACCACCTGAGCAAACCCAGCGAGGACAGGCGGATGCTGCTGGAGGCCCCAGGGTCCCCGATGCTGATGCCACTGAGTGCCCGAGACGCTGCTCTTGAGCAGACTCACGTTCCAGCCGTACTCAGCTGAGTCGCTCCTGTGCAGCCCTGGTGCACCAGAGGAGAAGGGCTGCAGCCGAGCCATCCTGATGGGCTGGGGCTCTCCTGGGGCACTTCCCCAAGCACCACACAAGCCCCAGCTGCTCTGAGCTCTTGTGGAGCAGCCAGCCCCAGCCCCCGGCCCCTCAGCCCCGGGATACCAGGAGGCACGGAGGTGAGTAGTGGCTCACCCGGTGCTGGGATTCGCTGTGTACTTTATGGGCGTGGAGCCAGGTGCAGGAGAGAGCCGTGCCAAGGGGCAGGTCTCTCTGCTCCAGCCTGCCCCAGGGTGTGCAGAGGAGCCAGGGAGTTGGCTTCAGATCACCTGGATGGCGAGGGGTCTCCACCATGACGTACGCCCGCGGCTGGGTGTGTGAAAGACTCAGGCTGCTCCCACTTGCTCCCAGGCCCGCGCTGTAACAGACAGCAGCTCAGCTCAGCCCATGCCAAGCTCTCTGCTGAGCCCCAGCCCTGCATCCTCAAATACCACCCTGGTTATTGGGGAGGGGGCAACTTTCTCAGCACTACTGCTCAGAGGTCATGTGAACAGCAGACCAAGGCTGCCTTCACACACAGCCCTCGACACGGGGGAGCAGCACCCACTAGGCCAGTGGTTTTCAAACTGCAGGTTGTGACCCAGTACTGAGTCACGAAATGTCAGGCTCTGGTCAGCACTGCCGACCGGGCCGTTAAAAGTCCCATCGGCAGTGCTGTCTGGCTAAGGCAGGCTAGTCCCTACCTGTCCTGACACCGCGCTGTGCCTCGGAAGCAGCCAGCAGCAGTAGGCAGGGCGGGGCAGGGGGCCCACGGGGCTCTGTGCGCTGCCCCTGCCCCGAGAACTGCCCAATGGGAGCTGGTGGGGGGCAGTGCCTGTGGGCGAGAGCCACATGGAGCCACTGGCGCGCCTCTGCCTAGGAGCCAGACCTGCTGCTGGCCACTTCTGGGGCACAGCGTGGTCCGTGGTGCTAGGACAGGCAGGCAGCCTGCCTTTGCACCCCCACTGTGCCACTGACCAGGAGCTGCCCAAGATAAGCGTATGTCCCAACCTTGCACCCCAATCCCCTGCCTCAGCCCTGACCCCCTTGCAAACCTGGAGCCCCTTCCTGCACCCCAAACCCCTCATCCCCAGCCCCACCCCAGAGCCTGCACCCCCAGTCCAGAGCCCTGACTCCCTCCCTCCCTTCCGAACCCCAACCCCAACCCCCTGCCCCAGCCCAGAGCCCCCTCCCACAACTGAACCATTCACTCCCGGCCCCACCCCCCAGCCCTCAGACCCACACCCCAACCCTGACCCAGCCCTGAGCTCCTCCTACCCTCCAGACCCCTCATCCTCAGCTCCGTTGGGTCGCGGGCATCAAACATTTTCTTCAGAAAAAAAGTTTGAAAACCACTGCACTAGGCCAGCCAGCCACCAGCACTCCCCTACCCTGTCCAGCCCCACTGATCCAAAGCCAACTCCCCTCCCCCAAGAGTTAGGATGCTTTAGTGCCCGTGCCAGAGTCTTGGAGCTAGGAGCCCAGAGTTGTCATCTTAGCACTCTGTTGACATGGGTGACACACAGCCTTCAATGCCTCAGTTTCCCCTCTCAGATAAAGGGACCAATCCCCCTTCACAAAGGGTTAACTTGGTAGAGACCCAGCCGGATGAGGGACAGGCTTATCAAATGCTCAGGAGAGAGGAGGGCCCCATGCCAACTCCTCTGGGGGGTTGGATGCTCCAGACTCCTGTTTCTCGGTTTACAGGGTGGGAGCGGAGTTGTCCCTGCAGAGCAAGTGCCTTGTTCCCCTGGAGGTGGATGGGAGGAAGGTCAATTAATACTGAGACATGGGCACTGAGGTGACGCTGGCCCAGCCTGAGGTGGTAGCTCCAGATCGAGTGATGCCCAACACCTACCTGACCCTGATGGGGGTGGGTGGGACCCCATTCAAGGTGCCTGTGGCAAGGGTACACTTGAAATGAGGGGCCAAGGAGGGCCCCAAGGAAGTGGGGGTGCACCACCATTTGCCCACTGAGGTGTTAATGGGGAGGGGACCTGGAGGATTGGCCAGGCAACCCCCAAGGTGCCCTGGTCGTGACCTGAAGCCAGAGCCAGCAAGGGGCACTCTGCCCTGACTGCAGGGGGAGTACCTTACCCGAGGTGCAGGACCCTACCCCAGAGGGGAGGGGGTGCCCAGAGACACGGCTCAGGGAGGCTGAGGCTACAGAGCCCGCAGGCGAGAGGGAGCTAATCCCCGTTCCTTCGCCAGCTGCTGAGTGTCAGGCTGAGTGCAGAAAGATCCCTCCTTGCAAAAGCTAAGGGACCAGGCCGAACTCAGTGCAGTACAGACCATGGGGAGAGGTTGCCAGGAGAGGTTCCTAGGGGAGAAGGGGTTCCTATACCGAGAATGGGCTCCCCCACGGGAAATGGAATCGGGGGGATCCAGAGGCAGCGCTCCTGTGTGCAGGGTTAGCCCCCCAACAAATACAGAGCGACAAATATACACTCACTTGTGTTGAGTAGGTGCGGAAGTTCCGCAGAAGTTTCACCACAAGCTACTGTACTTGGCCCACGACATCCCTCTCGCCGGGCACCAGGGAATCCGGAGCACCAGGCAGAGGCTGCTACAGAACTTTTACTGGCCTGAGGTCTTTACCACTGTCCAACAGTACTGCCAATCCTGTGACCCCTGCCAGAGAGTGGGGAAGGCCCGGGACAAGGGGAAAGTGGCATTAAGGCCTTTGCCCATCATAAAGGAACCTTTCCAGAAGGTGGCCATGGACATAGTGGGACCTCTCAGTAAGATGACTTGGTCAGGGAAGAAATACATTCTGGTGGTGGTTTCAGAGTAGTAGCCATGTTAGTCTGTATCCACAAAAAGAACAGGAGTGCTTGTGGCATCTTAGAGACTAACAAATTTATTTCAGCATAAGCTTTCATGGGCTACAGCTCATCAACGGGCTGGTGGAGAGGTTCAACGTGACACTAAAGATAATGCTGAAAACCTTTATGAACCAGTACCCGCAGGACTGGGACAAGTAGTTACCTCACCTGCTGTTCGTGTACAGGGAAGTACCCCAGGAGTCTACCGGGTTTTCGCCTTTCAAACTGTTATACGGCAGGTGGGTGAGGGGGCCTCTAGACCTGCTGAGAGACGAATGGGAGGGGAAGGCCACTCCTGATGGAGAGTCGGTGGTGGAGTATGTCCTGACCTTCCGGGAAAGACTAGCTGAGCTCATGGGCCTGGCCAGGGAGAATCTGGCCAGAGCCCAGAGGAAGCAGAAAGCCTGGTATGACCGCACGGCACGGGCCCGCGCCTACGCCACTGGGGATCAGGTGATGGTTCTCATTCCCGTGAGGAAAAACAAACTACAGGATGCCTGGGAAGGTCCCTTCAAGGTTGTCAAACAGCTAAATGAGGTAAACTATTTGGTGGAGCTGTCGAACCGGGCAAACCACCGCCGGGTGTACCATGTCAATATGATGAAGCCATATTATGACAGGGGGAATGTAGTGTTGGCCACGTGTGAGGAGCAGGGAGCTGACCCTTTAGTACATCTATTCCCTTGGACAAGAGCTGGTTCCCCCCTGGAACAATTCCCTCTCTGAGCAGCTAACTCCTGCCCAGCAAGCTGAGATCAGAGGGGTGCTGCATCTGTACTGACAGATGTTTTCTAACCAGCCTGGACGCTCTAATTTGACTGTCCACCAGGTGGAGACCGGGTCACATCCTCCTAAAAAAAGAACTTGTGGCACCTTAGAGACTAACACATTTATTTCAGCATGAGCTTTTGTGAGCTACAGCTCACTTCTTCGGATGCATAGAATGGAACACACAGACAGGAGATATTTATACATAGAGAGAACATGAAAAGGTGGAAGTAGCCAGACCAACAGGAAGAGTCTAATCAATTGAGATGAGCTATCATCAGCAGGAGAAAAAAAACTTTTGAAGTGAATATTAAGATGACCCATAGAAGGTGTGAGGAGAACTTAACATAGGGAAATAGATTCAATTAGTGTAATGACCCAATCATTCCCAGTCTCTGTTTAGGCCTGAGTTAATTGTATCTAATTTGCATACTAATTCGAGTTCAGCAGTCTCTCTTTGGAGTCTGTTTTCGAAGTTTTTTTGTTCCAAAATTGCCATCTTCAAGTCTGTCACTGAGTGGTTAGAGAGGTTGAAGTGTTCTCCCACTGGTTTTTGAATGTTATGATTCCTGATGTCAGATTTGTGTCCATTTATTCTTTTGCGTAGAGACTGTCTGGTTTGGCCATGTACATGGCAGAGAGGCATTGCTGGCATATGATGGCATATATCACGCTGGTAGATGTGCAGGTGAACGAGCCCGATGGTGTGGCTGATGTGGTCAGGTCCTATGATGGTGTCACTTGAATAGATATGTGGACAGAGCTGTCATCGGGCTTTGTTGCAAGGTGTCACGGAGTGTGGGGGAGTCCAGTTGTGATGGAGTAGGGGCTGTCTGCATGGGGGATGGGAGAGCAGGGGAGGACTTTAGGGGATGGACAATACCTGAGCCTGTAACCTGAGCTAGGCAAGGGGGGTGGGAAGTCAACACTTCTGCCCGGGAAGCTGGACAAAGGAAGGGGCCGGCAGGAGGGGGTTAGTTTCAGTTTTGTTTTGGGGCTGTGTGGGGGGAATTCAGGGTATCCTAAGCTGGGATCCAAGCACCCTGAAACTCCAGAAGGACTCGATTGAGGGGTCCTGACTGTGCCTGCAAGCTCTGCTGTAACCTGCATTCCTGTTGTCCAATAAACCACCTGTTTTACTGGCTGGCTGAGAGTCACTGTGAGTCCCAGGAAGAGGGGTGCAGGACTGGACTCCCCACACTCCGTGACAACTGGTGGCAGCGGCGGGAGATACTGCACCCCGTGGATGGCGCTTCCTGCAGTAAGTGACTGGGGAGCAGTAAAACGAAGGGGTGATTAACCCCTGGGAGTGTGTGCCCAGTGAGAAGGACTTTGCAGTAACAGGGTCCCCCGGGAGATTGCAGTGAGCGGTCCCAGGGGCGGAGGAGTCTGCAGCTCGACCCTGGCAGAGAGGTGGTGACCTCAAGAAGGGCTGGTGCACTGGGGGTCTCCCTGAAAACCGTGGGGAGCGGCGAGCACCCCGGCCTGTGAGTGGCCAGCAGGAAGATGTATGCCAAGCGGCGCAAGTGCGACCTGCTGGAGCTGTGCAAGCAGAGGGGGCTGCGCAGTGGGAGGTTCACCAAGGACCAGCTGATTGCCCAGCTGGAGCAGGGAGACCGCATGAATGAACGGAGCCCTGTCTCTGAGGGAAGCAGCCGGGCAGGTGCAGCGCAGGCACCAGTGTCGGTCCCAGTTGGGAGTGGTCAGCGGGCGGCTGAGGGCTTCCCGAGACCCCCCCTTCCTATGCCAAGGGGAAGGGCGGGGACGAGCCCAGCGGCTACCGAGGGCACCGTGACACCCCCCAGCAGAGGATCTTCCCGGCGAAGCTCACCCCCCAGCAGGGGATCTTCCCGGCAAAGCTCACCCCCCAGCAGGGGATCCTCCCGGCGAAGCTCACCCCCCAGCAGGGGATCGTCCCGGCGGCACTCGGCATCCGTGGAACGGATGTGGCTGGAATATGACAGGAAGCTGAGACGGGAAGAGCTCGAGTTATGGAGGCAAGAACTGAAGGAACTGGAGATCCAGCGTAAACATGAGGCGAACCAGCGCCAGCATGAGCTGGAGGAGAAGGAGAAACAGCGTAAACATGAGCTGGAGCTGGCCCGGCTGGCGAGCAGTGGGGCTCCGGCTGCGGTGAGTGAGGGGGGACCCAAGCCTACAAAGAGCTTTGATAAGTGCTTGCTGGCCCTGCGTAAGGAGGGGGAGGACATAGATACCTTCCTGACGGCCTTTGAGAATGACTGCAAGCTGCACAGGGTTGACCCTGCAGACAGGCTCCAGTTTCTCACCCCCTTACTGGACTCCACAGCCGTGGAGGTGTACAGCCGACTGAAAGGGGCAGAGAAAGGGGACTACGAACTGTTCAAACAGGCCCTGCTCCGCAAGTTTGGGCTGACTCCTGAGATGTACCGGAAAAGGCTCTGGAGTCAGCATAAAACCCGTGAGGTCACATACCTACAACTGGTCAACCGGGCGCAGGGGTATGCCCGCAAGTGGACAGCTGGGGCCCAAACTAAAGACCTGCTTGACCTATTCATACTGGAGCACCTGTACGAGCAGTGCCCGTAAGACCTGAGGCTGTGGTTGATGGACCAGAAGCCGGAGAACCCGCAGCATGCAGGCCAGCTGGCCGACCAATTTGCGGACAGTTGAGCAGGGGATAACAGGGAGGAGTCTTGAAGGAGCAGGCCTGCCTCAACGCAGAGAGAGAGTCACCATGGGACCTCCCAGGGGGGCCTATGGAGAATCCCCACCAAAGGGGAACATCCAGCGTCAGGTCCATCCGACCCACTCGAGGGGACCCACGAGACATGGGCTGCTATCACTGTGGCCAACAAGGCCACATATGGGCCCAGTGCCCCAAGCTCAGCGACAGACCAAGCAGATCCAACCCGCAGAGGGTTGACTGGGTAAAGACCCAGTCGGAGGAGGGGCAACATTCCCAGGAAAGGGGGACTGGCAGCGTACAACCTGTGAAGGAGGGAGGAAGTCCCCAGGTCAGCTTCTCTGGGGGGCTGGATGCTCCAGGCTCTGGGTTTTTGGTTTACAGAGTGGGCGCAGGGCTGCCCCTCCAGAAAGACTACCTTGTTTCCCTGCAGGTAGATGGGACGAAGGTCACTGGGTACTGGGACACAGGCGCAGAAGTGACGCTGGCCCGGCCTGAGGTGGTGACCTCAGATTGGATGGTACCCGACACCTATCTGACCCTGATGGGCGTGGGTGGGACCCCATTCAAGGTGCCCGTGGCGAGGGTACACCTGAAGTGGGGGGCCAAGGAGGGCCCCAAGGATGTGGGGGTACACCCACATTTGCCCATGGATGTGTTAATGGGAGGGGACCTCGAGGACTGGCCAAGTAACACCCAGAGTGCTCTGGTCGTGCCACGTAGTCAGAGTCAGCGAAGGGCACTGACCCCGACAACGGGGAAGGGACTCTGTCCGAGGTGCAGGACCCTAACCTGGTGGGGAGAGAACGCCCAGGGACACGGCTCAGAGAGGTTGCGGCCTCAGACCCAGCCAGCTAGAGAGAGCAGGTCCCCATCCCTGTCCCAGCTGCTGAGTTCCAGGCCGAGTTGCAGAAAGATCCCTCCTTGCGGAAGCCCAGGGACCGGGCTGACCTTAGTGCGGTACAGACCATGAGGAGAGGTTGCAAGGAGAGGTTCCTGTGGGAGAAGGGGTTCCTGTACCGAGAATGGGCTCCCCCAGGGGAAGTAGAGTCATGGGGGATCAGGAGGCAGCTGGTGGTTCCCCAGAAGTTTCGCCACAAGCTGCTGTACCTGGCCCATGACATCCCTCTCGCAGGGCACCAGGGAATCCGGCGCACCAGGCAGAGGCTGCTACAGAACTTTTACTGGCCTGAGGTCTTTACCCATGTCCGACAGTACTGCCAATCCTGTGACCCCTGCCAGAGGGTGGAAAAGGCCCGGGACAAGGGGAAAGCGGCTTTGAGGCCTTTACCCATCATAGAAGAACCTTTCCAGAAGGTGGCCATGGACATAGTGGGACCTCTCAGCAAGATGACCCGGTCAGGGAAGAAATACATCCTGGTGGTGGTAGATTTTGCCACTCGCTACCCCGAGGCGGTGGCCATGTCCTCTGTCGAAGCAGACACCGTGGCAGATGTGCTGCTGACCATTTTCAGCCGGGTGGGGTTCCCCAAGGAAGTCTTAACGGACCAGCAGTCCAACTTCACGTCGGCCCTGCTCCGGTGCTTGGGGGAAAATGTGGGGTCCAGCATAACTGGGCCTCAGCGTACCACCCCCAGTCCAACGGGCTGGTGGAAAGGTTCAACGGGACGCTGAAGATGACGCTAAAAACATTTATGAACTAACACCCGCAGGACTGGGACAAGTACTTACCTCACCTGCTGTTCGCATACAGGGAGGTACCCCAGGAATCTACTGGGTTTTCACCTTTCGAACTGTTGTACGGAAGGCGGATAAGGGGGCCCCTAGACCTGATGAGACACGAATGGGAGGGGAAGGCCACTCCCGAGGGAGAGTCGGTGGTGGAGTATGTCCTGACCTTCCGGGAAAGACTGGCCGAGCTCATGGGCCTGGCCAGGGAGAATCTGGCCCGAGCCCAGAGGAAGCAGAAGGTCTGTATGACCGCACGGCGCAGGCCTGTGCCTTCGCCACCGGGGATCAGGTGATGGTTCTCATCCCCGTGAGGAAAAACAAACTCCAGGCTGCCTGGGAAGGGCCCTTCAAGGTTATCAAGCAACTAAATGAGGTAAACTATGTGGTGGAGCGGTCGAACCAGGCACATCACCGCCGGGTGTACCATGTGAACATGATGAAGCCATACTATGACAGGGGGAATGTGGTGTTGGCTGTGTGTGGACATTGGGAGGAGCAGGGAGATGACTCCTTAGTGGATCTATTCCCTGGGACAAAAGCTGGTTCCCACCTGGAGGCAATTCCCCTCTCTGATCAGCTGACCCTGGCCCAGCACGCTGAGATCAGAGGGGTGCTGCATCTATACCGACAGCTGTATTCCAACCAGCCTGGATGCACTAATTTGACTGTTCACCGGGTGGAGACCGGGTCACATCCTCCTATAAGATGCTCCCCTTTTCGGGTCACTGGGAAGACTGCCCAGGACTTAAAAAGAGAGGTCAGGGACATGCTGGCTTTGGGGGTGATCCAGCCGTCTTCCAGCCCTTGGGCCTCGCCAGTAGTGCTGGTTCCCAAGAAGGATGGGTCAATCCGGTTCTGTGTGGACTATCGAAAGCTCAATGCCATCACCGTATCTGATGCCTACCCTATGCCCAGACCTGACGAGCTCCTAGACAAGCTCGGTACCTCACCACCATGGATCTTACAAAGGGCTACTGGTAAGTGCCGCTGGACGCAGATGCCAGGCTGAAATCGGCCTTTATCACCCCTCTGGGGCTCTACAAGTTGCTGACCCTGCCCTTCGGCCTCAAGGGAGCGCCAGCCACCTTCCAGCGCCTGGTGGATCAGCTACTGAGGGGGATGGAGAGTTTTGCCATGGCGTATATTGATGACATATGAGTCTTCAGCCAGACCTGGGAGGACCACCTGTCCCAGGTTAAACGAGTGCTGGACCGACTCCGGGAGGCTGAGTTAACCGTAAAGGCTGAGAAGTGCAAGGTGGGGATGGCTGAAGTATCTTACCTGGGCCATCGGGTGGGAAGCGGCTGCCTGAAGCCGGAACCAGCCAAGGTGGAGGTCATTAGAGACTGGCTGTCTCCCCAAACCAAAAAGCAGGCCCAGGCCTTTGTTGGGATGGCGGGGTACTATCGAAGGTTCGTGCCCCACTTTAGCGCCATAGCCGCCCCCATCACTGAGCTGTGCAAGAAGGGAAAGCCAGACAAGGTAGTCTGGACTGAGCAGTGCCAGCAGGCTCTCCGGGTGCTGAAGGAGGCTCTGGTTAGTGGCCTAGTTCTGGCAAACCCAGATTTTGACAAGCCTTTTATGGTGTTCACCAACGCCTCAGACACGGGACTGGGGGTGGTGTTAATGCAGGAGGATGAAAAGGGGGAGAGACACCCCATCGTGTACCTGAGTAAGAAGCTGCTACCCCGGGAACAGAACTACGCGGCCATCGAGAAGGAATGCCTGGCCATGGTGTGGGCCCTTAAGAAACTAGAGCCATATCTCCTTGGGCTACACTTCACCGTGTACACCGACCACTCTCCCCTGACCTGGCTGCACCAGATGAAAGGAGCCAACGCCAAGCTCCTGAGGTGGAGCCTGCTCCTGCAGGAGTATGACATGGACATGGTCCATGTGAAGGGAAGTGCCAACCTGATAGCAGACGCGTTGTCCCGGAGGAGGGGCCCTGAACTTCCCCAGGTCACGGGGCAGAGTGACCCCACTCAGTTCAGTCTCGAAGGGGGGAGAGATGTGATGCAGTAGGGACTGTCTTCATGGGGGATGGGAGAGCAGGGGCTCACTTTAAGTGAGGGACAGGACCTGAGCCTGTAACCTGAGCCAGGCAGCGGGGAGGGAGAGTCAACACCTTTGCCCGGGAAGCTGGACAAAGGAAGAGAGCTGGCTGGAGAGGTTTTTAGTTTCAGGTTTGGGCTGGCTGGGAAGAGGCAGGGAACCCCACGTCTGGGGTCTAAGATCCTTGCCCCCCAGAGGGACCTGGCTGAGGGGTCCTGGTTGTACCTACAAGCCCTGCTTGGGACTGTGTTCCTGTCGTCTAATAAACCTTCTGTTTTACTGGCTGTCTGAGAGTCACGGTGAATCGCAGGAAGTGAGGTTTGCAGGGCCTGGACTCCCCCACACTCCGTGACACTGTCCCCTCGCGGAAGCCCTGTGGGCAGGGCCTTGCTTGCTGTGGGTACAGCCCAGCAAATGGAGCCTTGGCTCTTGGCAGGCACCTCTGGGGACCCTTGCAACATAAGTCACTCCTGATACTTTGAATCAGAGGCAGCAGCTCTTTGGATTACCGTCTCCTTAAGGAAAGTGGCTGGCAGTAGCTGTGTGCTGTTAGCCAGGTGAGGGTAATTAAAGCAATTAGCAGGCTACAGGAATGAATCTCCCGCCTGTGAGTCATGCCGAGCAGAGCCAATGGGTTTCACTGGCAAAAATGGAAGGGAAACACAGGTCCCCTGCTAGTCTGGTGCCGCTTGTGACAGATGGAGCCAGAGAACAAAGGCACAGGAACTGCAGTGACTCAAGGTATCACATATAGTCTGTGTGCGTCATGACACCACATGTCAGAAATAGCAGCAGTTAATCCCAGCACATCCCACGGTGCTTAATACCGGTATGCACAGGATTCCTTTCACCCCTCTGGGAAGGAATGCAGCAGCCACTCTCTACAAAACTGCACAACAGTTTAGGACAGGCAGGAAGAACACCACCTCCAATTAAACTGAAGGAATTTAGGGAGGAAGAATGTAGTTACTATTGCCAACTGCAGTGTGTCCAGGACATCAGCAATAATGACCCAGTTTATGTGAATAGTCCCATGGGATCTTTGATGCCAAGTGCTCCGGGCTTTGGTTCTGCAGGCACTTTAACAGGGCTGAACATATATGTCTATATCTAGCAACAAAAAATGCTGGTCACACTTACAGCAGGGGGGCTCGATCCTGGGCAGCAGTGACTCTGAAAACAATTTGGAGTCATGGTCAGCAGTGCCGGAACCGGGGAGGCCAGGGGGCCATGCCCTCCCACTTTTTAACAAAAGAAACATATGTGCTCTTGGTGGGATATTTAAGCATTAATTCCTCCACCACTTTGGCCCTGGCCCCCCAACTTCTACAAAGATCCCAGCACCCAAATGGCCATTGTCTGCCTCCCCCCTTTAAAACCTGGCTGGGAGGGAGCATGCAATGACCTGGCCCAGTTGGTCAGCACCAAGGTCCTGCTTTGCACTGAGTCACATACTGGCAGCTGGGCCCTCACAAACAGCAGCAGAGGCTTCAATAGGTGCTGGGGACCTGACAGGTCTGGGAAACAGGAAGGACCTGTCACCTGAGGGCTTCAGGCTGGTCAGAAGGGAAAGTAAGGTAAGGAGGGGGCTGGGAATCTGGGAGGGTCAGGCCATTGTGGGGCAGGGGCTGGGGAGCTGGGAGGGTCAGGCCATTGGTTGGGCAGGTCAGGCCATTAGTTGGGAGGGGGCTGGGGAGTTGGGAGGGTCAGGCCGTTGGGGGGCGGGGGCTTGGGAGCTGAAGGCATCAGGCCATTGGGGGGTGGGGGCTGGTGAGGTGGTAGGGTCAGGCCGTTGGGGGATGGGGAGCTGAAGGGGTCAGGCTGTTGGGGGGTGAGGGCTGGAGATCTGGGAGAGTCAGGCCATTGGGGGATGGGGACTGGGTAGCTGGATGGGGTCAGCAGTGGCGGATTAACAAATTTGCCGCCCCTAGGCCCTCAAAAAATTGCCGCCCCCCTCCCCCCGTGCCAGCTCAGCTCTGCTCCCCCATGGCAAGCCTGGGAGGGAGGAAGGGAGATGTGGCGCGCTCGGGGGATGGTGGGGGTGGAGTGATGGTGAGCTGGGGCAGGGAGCGGTTCCCTGCCCCCTCTCCCCGAAGAGTTACTCCCTGCGCCCGCCGGCCCCAGGTCACCCCCGCTATCCCCTGAGCACTGATACTCACTTCTCCCCCCTCCCAGGGCTTTCGCGCAGCGAGGGGGGGAGGGGAGTTGCGGCATGCTCGGAGGATGGCGGAGGTGAGCTGGGCAGGGAGCAGTTCCCGGCCCCCCCCCGGGTTACTCCCTGTGCCCGCGGGCACCAGCTCACCCCTGCTCTGCCTGGGAGGGAGGTCGAAGGAGGGAAGTGCGGCGCGTCTGGGGGAGGAGGCAGGCCAGGGATTTGGGGAAGGGGTAGAGTTGGGAGGCGTGAGCAAATTTGCCGGCCTAGGCCTAGGCCTTGTTGGCCTAGGTGATAATACGCCGCTGGAGGTCAGGCCGTTGTGGGGTGCAGGCTGGGGATCTGGGAGGGTCAGGCTGTTGGGGGATGGGGAGCTGGAGGGGTCAGGCCGATGGAGGCTGGGGAGCTGGAGGGGTCAGGCTGTTGGGGAGTGGGGGCTGGGGATCTGGGAGGGTCAGGCCACTGGGGGCTGGGGAGCTGCAGGGGTCAGGCTGTTGGGGAGTGGGGGCTGGGGAGCGGAAGGTCAGGCCATTGGGGGATGGGGATCTGGGAGGGTCAGGCTGTTGGAGGGTGGGGGCTGGGGAGCTGAAGGCCAGGCCATTGGGGGATGGGGATCTGGGAGGGTCAGGCTGTTGGGGGATGGGAATCTGGGAGGGTCAGGCTGTTGTTTGGGGGCTTGGCCCAGCACTCTTGAAGTCCTTCTGGCACCGTGATCATGGGGGATGATCAGCTGAACATGACTTCCAGTGCAAAGGTGTGACTAAAAGGGGCTAAAGCAATCCATGGATGCCTTAACAGGGGAATGGCTAGTATGACATTTTCCTCTGTGCCTGGCACTGGGGCACCTGCTCCTGGCTCCAGCCACAGCTCAAGGAGGATGCTGATAAACTGGAGAGGGATCAGAGAAGAGCCAGGGAGATGATTAAACTGGGTTAGAAAACCTGCCGTATAGAGACTGACTCACAGAGCTCCATCCATTTACCCTAACAAAGAGAAGGCTCGGGGGTGACTTGATCCCAGCCTGTAAGTACTTACGTAGGGAACAAATATTTCATAAGGGGCTTGTCAGTCTGGC
Source organism: Gopherus flavomarginatus (assembly GCF_025201925.1). NCBI lineage: Eukaryota > Metazoa > Chordata > Testudines > Testudinidae > Gopherus > Gopherus flavomarginatus. Next base: position 22,027,222 of record NC_066637.1, on the reverse strand, counting down.
AGCAACAGCTCTGACCCGACCCAGTGGCAGGAAGCTGAGGCTGGACACGTTCAGACTAAGGCGAACATTTTTACCAGTGACAGTAATTAACCATTGGACCAATTCACTGGGGTCATGATGGATTCTCCATCCCTGACCATTCTCAAAGCTCTGCCCTGGGGATTACTGGGGGCAGGTCTCTGGCCAGGGCTCTCCGGGGTCACACTAGATGGGCACAAGGGTCCCTCCTGGCCTTGGAAGCTATAAGCACAATGCTAACTGAAAGGGAAGAGCGCCCTCTACTGAATCATCACCCGCGTCTCCACAGCACCTCAAGTCTCCCATCCAAGTACCATAGAATCATAGAACAGAATCACAGAATATCAGGGTTGGAAGGGACCTCAGGAGGTATCTAGTCCAACCCCCTGCTCAAAGCAGGACCAATCCCCATGGGATGATTTATTTGGGAATTGGTCCTGCTTTGACCAGGGGGTTGGACTAGATGACCTCCTGAAGTCCCTTCCAACCCTGATATTCTATGATTCTATGACTCATATCCAGCTTCTTGTCTACTGTAATCCCCAGATCCTTTTCTGCAGAACCGCTGCTTAGCCAATCAGTCCCTAGTCTGTAGCAGTGTATGGGATTCTTCCTTCCTAAGTGCAGGACTCTGCATTGTCCTTGTTGAACCTCATCAGGTTTCTTTTGGCCCAATCCTCTAATTTGTCTAGGTCTCTCTGTATCCTATCCCTACCCTCCAGCATATCTACCTCTCCCTCCATTTTAGTGTAATCTGCAAACTTGCCGAGGGTGCAGTCCATCCCATCATCCAGATCATTAATGAAAATATTGAACAAAACCGGCCCCAGGACAGACCCTTGGGGCACTCCACTTGATACCGGCTGCCAAATAGACATGGAGCCATTGATCACTACCCGTTGAGCCCGACAATCTAGCCAGCTTTCTATCCACCTTATAGTCCATTCATCCATCCCATACTACTTTATCTTGCTGGCAAGAATACGGTGGGAGACCATATCAAAAGCTTTGCTAAAGTCAAGGAATAACATATCCACTGCTTTCACCTCATCCACAGAGCCAGTTATCTCCTCATAGAAGACAATCAGGTTGGTCAGGCATGACTTGCCCTGGCAGAAACTGGATTGGATGTCAGCGTTCATATGCCCCTGCACCTGCACCACATGCTTGTGGGGAGCCAGCACATCAGAGGTGTGAACATGCAGACAGAGCCATCTCGCTTGAGCACAGGAACAAGTTGTTATCTGAGGCTGGTGAGGAGTCGAGGCAGGATGGGCCACGAAGATGGCTACGTGCTCAGCATGGCCCACAGAGCCCAACCCCCAGGAAGTCCTGACAGCAGCAGCCGAGAGCTGAGCCCAGCTCCGAGCATTTCACCACAGAACAAATGAACCAGGCTATTCTGGGCAATACCTGAAGGTGCTAGATGAGGACAGCAGCAGCCAGTCTCTGGAAAGTATCATCCTGAAATGCTATCATCAGCCCCGTCCCCACGCAGTGCTCCAAGGGGGGCCAGCCCTCCTCCTGTCAAACCAAAGTGGCATTGCCTGTGTGAGCAACATGCTCCTGCTATTGGAATGTTTGTACAGAAAGGGAAACCGGAGTCTCTGGCTGGCACAACAGGTGGCTGAATAACAGAGCGAGATCACCATGCACAGAATGTCACTGGGCCCAGGCTTGCAGCTGGCTACAGGAGACGGCCCAGTGCAATCGAGGTGCATGTGAAAGGCGACACCCCTTAAAGCAGAGGTGATGGCCCTGCTCCATAGAGCTCCACTGGGTCCACTCCTGGGGTGCAGTTCTGGCCCGAAACACTGCTCCAGGGAGAATTCCCCTGGCACAGGGCACATGCTGGGGGGCAGCACATGCTGCTACAGCATTTCTGGCTGGCACTGCAAGTCCTAGGGAGCCTACAGGAGGCTGCTGCAACTTGCTCTCCCTGTTGCACCCCTGGCCTACACCTCCTATATCACACCTGCTGGAGGCCAAATGCTGCCTTCCCAGCCAGCATGGCACTGCACTGCTGGGCCACGGAGAGGATCCCAGCCTGGGAACAGGCAAAGGCTGCAAACCCCAAGGAGGGGGATGCATTGTTGGATGTGGCACACAGGGTCGTGGCTGGGACTTGTGGGAGGAGAGGGCGTATATATCAGAAGAAACATCCTGACCTGGGGGCAGAATAGGCTAAAGCACAGGAAAAGGGGCAGATCATCTCTTCCCTCCCCGCCTGCCCTGGTGCTGGGACATCCCGGGCAGTCAGGGCAGATGCCAGGGTAAGTGGGGGGCGGCTGGCACAGGTCACACTGCCCATCACATGCCTTGCTGGCAGTGACATTGCCCAGCTGTATCTTGTCTGTTCGTCATGCAGACCAGCAGAGGCAGATAGCCAGCAGCTGGCAGTAACAGGCTCTGGGCTGGTGGGGCAGAGGGTGGGTGCCAGCACAAGGCAGCATGGAGCTGCAGGCTGCAGAGGCATTCAGAAGGGCACTGAGAAGAGGGGGGAGGTGATTTTAGGGGCCCTGGTTTCTAAAAACCCAGCAATAATCTCGAATGGTGATGCAGGACTTTTATCTTCTCCAGGAAGTGACAGAGCTGTCGATGGACTGGGTGAATGGAGGGATCGTAGCAGACACACGGCTCTCCTGGATAATTCCCTCCCTTCTATAGGGCAGTGTGCTGGCAACTAGGACGGGCACAGGGACTGGGGGACACCAGCAGAACTGGGGCAGGGAGAGCCCAGGACTGGGATAGCAGAGGAGAGCTGTGGGTTGGGCTCTGGCACAGCAGGAGTGGGGGTGGGAGGGGTGCCCTAGCCAGGGAAGAAGTTACCGTGGATTTTCTTCTTACCTGCAGGGATTAACTTGCTGGGGGAAAAGGATCCCTGCCCGGGCATGAGGGCTGGTCCTGGGATCGAGAGGAGGCAGTCTGCACCTCTGTGGTCAGGAGCTCTCCCATTGCTGGAGCTCCCAGGGGGCCTGCAGAAGCACGGCATCCCGAGCATGCAGGCTGCAGGACAGGGTGCAGCATACTGTGGGGCACTGAGGCACCGGGTGCAAGGGTGACAGGAGGAAGGACCGAAACTGCCGTGTGCAAATGTAACCCACATGCCTCCTGGTTGTGGTGTCTGTCCCATCTAGTGGCACCGAGACCACTAAGAGAGAGAGATTAATGAGTCTGCTCTATAGTCTTATCGTACCATGGGTACTGTGCTATAGAATTGGTTATAGTTTGGCTATATACAGTGTACATTTTATAGTAAGAATTAAGGTATCAGAATAAATGAATAAGATAGTGGATACACCTCTACCTCGATATAACGCAGCCCGATATAAGGCGGGTTCGCATACAAGGCGGTAAAGTTCTAACACTCTGCTCTGAGCAGCGTGTTAAGGGTGCTGGGCCAGGCTGGGGCGAGGGGTTCGATAAGGGGCAGAGGGTCTTGGGGCAGTCAGAGGCTCCCCCCCACAGGGTATGGGGGGCAGGAGCTGTGGGAGGGCACTTTTGGGGGCCCCGCAGTCCCAGAGTGGCCTGGGGGATTAGTGGGGGGCCAGGAGTGGCCCACTCTGCTTCCCTTGCCCCAGCCCCAGCCGTGTCGCTCAGGGAATGGGGCTTGGGGGAAGGGATCCCCCCCACACTCACCAGCAGCGGCAGAAGCGGAGCAGCCCGGCCTCAGCCCACTCCACTCCGCCAGCTCCCAGCCGCAGCGCTCTGCTTCCCGCCGCAGGTGAGTACGGGGGGTGTCCTTTCCCCAACCTCCCTGCATTCACCGGCGGTGGGAAGCAGAGCGCCACGGCTGGGCAGTGGTAGAGTGGAGCAGGTTGGGGCCTTCTCGCTCCACTTCCCGCCGCCGGTGAGTGCAGGACCTTTCCCCAGCCTCCCCGCAGTGACACGTTGGGGCTAGGGCAAGGAAAGTGGAGCAGGCTGGGGCTGCGTCACTCCGCTTCCCGCCGCCAGTGAGTGCCGGGGGATGTCCTTTCCCCAACCTCCCCGAACTCACTGGCAGTGGGAAGCGGAGCAGCCCAGCCCCAGCCAGCTCCACTCCACCATCTCCCAGCCGTGGTGCTCCGCTTCCCGCCGCCGGTGGGTGCAGGGGGGCATCCTTTCCCCAACCTCCCCACACTCACTGGCAGCGGGAAGCTGGGATGTGGCGGAGTGGAGTGGGCTGGGATCAGGCTGCTCCGCTTCCCACCTCTGCCAGTGAGTGCCTGTTAGGGGGTAGGGGGGGTGGATGGGGGTCGGAGCAGTCAGGGGACAGGGGGGTTGGATAGGGAGTGGGGTCCCGGGGGTGATTAGGGACAGAGGTATCTGGGGGGAGGGCGGTCAGGGAACAAGGAACGGGGGGGGGGGGGGCGGGCAAAGCAAGTTTGATATAACGCGGTCTCACATATAACGTGGTGAGATTTTTTGTCTCTCAAGGACAGCATTATATCCGGCTAGAGGTGTACTAGTATTAGTACACAGCAAAATCCACAGACTTCAACGGAGAAAAAGGACTATAAGAACAGAGTGCTTTGCCATGGGGCTTTGGGTTCGTCTTGCCACCATTCCAGGAGCATCAGATTGCGACAGATAGAACCTGGCTCCCCTCTGCGACCAATCTGGCTGGCCACTAGATTGATCCAGACTCTGGACTGGTAACTATAAACATCGATTGGCAGGAGTGTGTGCTTGGGGGTGTCTGTGTGACTGAAAAGCATATGCTAATTGCTGTATTCTCAATAAATGCGGCTTGTTGCCTTTTCCGCTATAAAAAGATCTTGTGTGGTTTGTTTAAGCATAACAGCTTTAGCTAACAGCCAGTTGGCTCTTAGCTTATGCGGCAGAGGCTCATGCACTGAGCTCCAGAGATCCCCGGGTTGATCCTGCTCGCCGCCAACCGGGGTCTGTCGGCGTTACACAAAGAAGGGTGGAGAATCCTACGAATGTGCAACTAGCCCCTGTGATGAACTCGGAATGTTCTTAATGTTTGCTCTGAATACTGTGTTGGTGCCTCAGTGTCCCCATGGCAGTTCTTAAGTATCTAGGTGGTGGAATAAGGGTGTGTGGTTGCTGCAGAGCAAAAGGCTGGTGCACCTAAATGCCTGGCACTCTGTCTCCTAGCAACTGATGGCCTGGGCCCCTTCTCTGCAAGAGTGCCAGCTGAAGGTGTTGGAGACAAAGGGATCAGGTGATCTCCTGGCCCGAGAAAGGGGCTGAGCAGAGAGGAGGGGCTGGAGGGGGTTGTTAGTCTGGAGCTGGCTGGGGATGAGGAGTGAGGGCAGACGTGGGGGTCTGGCTCATTGCCCCCCAGAATGGACCCGGCCGAGGGGTCCAGTTCGCGGTACCTACAAACTCTGTTTTAGACCATGATCCTGCCATCGCATAAACCTCTGTTTTACCGGCTGGCTGAGAGTCACGTCTGACTGCAAAGTGGGGGTGCAGGACCCTGTGGCTTCCCCAGGACCCCGTTGGGGTGGGCTCGCTGTGGGAAGTTCACGGAGGGGCAGAGGATGCTGAATGCTCCAAGGAGAGACCCAGGAGGTGAAGCCATGTGAGCTTCTTGCCCTGAACAAGTCTGCTTCAAGGGAGAGGACACTCCCCAAAGTCCTGACTGGTTTAGTGGGGAGCAGTTCCAGAGCATCGCCCAGTGACTCCGTGACAGCCCCTAAGGCAGAGCTGGAAAGAGAAGGGCCCCGGATCCAGCAGGAGCTAAGGTCGCTTCCTGAGCAACCAGCTGGAAGATCCAAGGGTAAAAAATGCCTGTGCAATGAGTGGAAAAATTGGAGCAGCAACAAAAGAAGGAAGAGAGTCAGCCATGGCTGCAGGGCAGGAGAAAGGCAGAGACAGGCTCTGCAGAGTGAGCTCATGCTGCCACAGTGGAGAGGATCTGCAACCACTTGAAGGGGGAGTCTCAGAGACTCGGCTCTTTCCTAAGCGACATGGGGGGGCTCTAATATGACTGGGGGCTAAACCTTTTTTCCTCCTGTTCTCTGTCCAAAGGAGAAGACATTCGATCAACCCGGAGGGATGGAAACCTCCTACAAATAGGAGGGGATACTTGGAACTATCTGAAGCCGGACACGTGCCAAGCAATCAGTGGGGCCACTGGACAACTGAGGTGGTAAAGGAGCACTCAAGGAAAACAAGGCCACTGTGAAGAAGCTAACTTAATTCTCTGAATCAGTCTCCACTGCAGAGGGTGTGAGGCAGATTCCCAAACCTGAGCCATTCTTTTTAGGTGACAGATCTGAGGAGCTGTCCCAGATTGAGGTGTCATTAGAGGAGGTTTTGGAACAAACTGATAAATGTAACAGTGATTGGTCACCAGGCCCAAATGGGATTCACCCCAGAGTTCTGAAGGAACTCAGATATGCAATTGCAGAATTACTAACAGTGGCCCGTGACCTATCACTTAAATCAGCCTCTGTACCAGATGACTGGAGAGTAGCCAATGTATTTTAATGGCTATTTTTTAAAAAGGTTCTGGAGCCAATCCTGGCAATTACAGGCCAGTAAACCTAACTTCAGTACCACGCAAATTGGCTGAAACTATAATAAAGAACAGAATTAGCAGACCCATAGACGAACACGATTTGTTGGGGAAGAGTCAATATGGCTTTTGTAAAGGGAAATCATGCCTCACCGTTATTAATCTACTAGAATTCTTTGAAGGGGTCGACAAGCATGTGAACAAGGGTGATCCAGCGGATGTAGCATACTTGAACTTTCAGAAAGCCTTTGACAAGGTCCCTCACCAAGGCTCTAAGTAAACTAGCAGTAAAGCAGTCATGGGATAAGCAGGAAGGCCGTCTCATGGATCAGTAACTGGTTAAATGATAGGAAACAAAGGGTAGGTAGGAATAGATAGTCAGTTTTCAGAATAGAGAGGTAAATAGTGCTGTCCCCCACAGGTCTGTACTGGGACTTGTGCCCTTGAACATATTCATAGATGATCCAAAAAATGGGTAAACAGTGAGGTGGCAAAATTTGCAGAAGATACAAAATTATTCAAGATGGTTAAGTCCAGAGCTGAAGACTTACAAGGGATCTCACAAAACTGGGTGACTGGGCAACGAAATGGCAAATAAAATTCAAGGTTAATAAATGCACAGTTATACAGAATGGAAAACAGAATCCCAACTATACATATACAATGATGGGGTGTAAATCAGCTGTTATCACTCAAGAAAGGTCTTGGAGTTGTTGTGGATAGTTTGCTGAAAATATCCACTCAATGTGCAGCGCCCGTCAAAAAAGTGAACAGAATGTTAGGAATCGTTAGGAAAGGGATCAATAACAAAACAGAAAATATCATAATGCCATTGTATATATCCATGGTGCACCCACACCTTGAATAGTGTGTCACCCCCTGTCAAAAAACCCACCAGATATATTAGAACTGGAAAATGTTCAGAGAAGAGCAACAAAAATGATTAAGGGTTTCAAGCAGCTTCCATATGAAGAGAGATTAAAAAGACTGGGACTGTTCACCTTAGAAAAGAGACAATTGAGGGGGGATATACTAGAGGTCTATCAAATCCTGACTGGTGTGGAGAAAGTGACTAGGGAAGTGTTGTTTACCCCTTCACATCACACAAGAACTAGGGTCACCAGAGGAAATGAATAGGCTGCAGTTTCAAAATCAACGGAAGGAAGCACTTTGTCACACAATGCATTGTCAACCTGTGCAACTCGTTACCAGGCGATGTTGTGAAAATCAGAAGTACAGCTGGGTTCCAAAAAGAGCTAGATAAGTTCCTGGAGGATAGGTCCATGAATGGCTATTAGCCAGGGTGGTCAGAGATATAGCCTCATGCTCTGACCGTCCCTAAACCTCTGACTGCCAGAAGCTGAGGCTGGACAACAGGGGATGGGTCACTTGAAATTGCTCTGTTCTGTTCATTCCCTTTGATACATCCAGCACCAGTCACTGGGCTAGATGGTGGACCATTGGTCTGACCCACTATGGCCGTTCTTATGTTCTTAGAGAGACAAGGTGGGTGAGGAAATATCTTTTAATGGACTGTCATCTATTGGTGAGGGAGACAAGCTTTTGAGCTTACACAGCACTCTGGAAAACATATTCTTATGTTGCGTTAACCCAGAGGCTCAAATCGGCAAGTCCAGACAACCCATCCTAGGAGTGCAGGGGGAGAGAGAGGACAGACCTTGAGAACCTCTGCCAACAAGATCTGACACATCAGGGAGAGCTGAAGTGGGGTCAGAGGGTTAAGAGGGACGCAAACCTGATACTGATCTGAAAGGGACAGCAGAGCAATCCCGGCAATTCTCACTGCATAAGACTCAATGTAGTGCTGAGTCAAAGAAAAACTAGGAGAAAAAAACCGAGCACCAAACAGTCAATAGGAGTCTTTCTATTTGCTTCAAGGCCCTTTGAGTCTGGCCCCAGGGGAGAAACAGTCCCAGGAGCAATTAGCCTCCTGAGGGTATAGAGATGAAAACCTGCCAGACAAAGAAAATCAACCCAAGTGGCTGCAGGGCTCACAGAGGGTATCCAGGTTGAGGACTGGCTGGGCTTGGATCCAGCAGCAGCAGCTGTGGCCTTCCTCGGAACTCTGGCTACAAGGTCTCCCTAACCCTCGCTCCACAATTAACCCAAAAGGAGCCAGAGAGATCAGAACCTTGGGTGTGGCAGATGCAGGCTCCCATTTGGGGTTGGCAAGGGCACCTCAGGGTGTGAGAGGACAGCGAAGCAGAGGGGGGCTGAGACCTTGACAGGGAAATGGGCAATGGGCTTCTGAGTCATGTCCCCGGATGCATCGTGTCAGCCAACAAGGAGGGACCAGTGCTCTTGTCCACAGCTCCCCTGCAGTCACTCTGGGTCTCTGAGGACATGGCACCAAAGGGAAGGACCCTGCCCTGGTAGGGGCTGGGTTTGGCGATGGGTCTGTGCCATCTTTGATGCCCATCTTTGCCCTCTGCCCTGGCACCCACCCCCCCACTCATCCTCCTTTATGAGCTAGGCTGATGAAGCAGGAGCAGGGCAGGGGCTGGCTGGCAGGGGCCAGAACCCTCTGCCCTCTGTGCAGGCCCCAGCACCAGGCAGAGCTGCAGGCTCTCACCTCTGCCCTGTGCTCATTTCCCTTGCAAATACTGCAGGGGGGATCAGCTGGGGAGGATGTGGGAGGGCCTGGGCATGAAGAGGGATGGAGCGCACTCTTCAGAGGAAAGAAGCTGGTCCAGATCGCACTCCTGTCGCTCTGCTGACCCTGGCAGGGTTACCCCAAACCTGAATCTGGCCTGCTGTGTTTTGAGGGCGTTCACCTACCCAGTGTGGGGGAAGTGTCCTTGGGACAAAATCCCCAGCAGGGCACTACCTGCAAACACAGGTTCCTTCCTGCCCAGCTTGTGCCTGGCCCAGGCACCAACTGCAGGAGCTGGCACAAATCCTGGAGTAGGGCAACCCCAGCTCGAGGAGGTTTGGCTCTATTCTGTCAGTGCAGAGGGGGGCTGGCAGCTACCCACCTCAGACTGCACAGTGGTGGTATTTCAGGGTAAGCATCCCACAAGGTCTCTGCCCCTGAAGTGCCAGCCTGTCCAGGCTGCAGAGACCTACCCATGTCACCTTCACACATGGTACACACATCCACCAAGCAAAGCCCCCCGGCAGCAGCTCAGTATCATGACCCTCCAAGAAATAGAAACTGAGGCACAGAGCGGGCAGGGACTTACCCAAGCTCACACAAGTCAGACACAGGGCTGGAAGTGCAACTTCAGAGTCCTGACGACAGGCCTCCTGCTTAGGCCACTATACCCCGAGCCTACCATGGCTCCCCCTGCAGAGCCAGCAGCTGGGGTGTCCCCACCCAGGGCTTGTCTGCAGCCACGGCCCCCAGCTCAGTTACTGCTGCAGGGACCCACACCTGGGTTCTCGGGGAGCTGGGGAAGACACCGTGGCATGGGGGGTACGGAGAGGACTCTTACCTTGGGGTGGGGTGGAGCAGAGCCCACCCAGGGCAGCTCTACGGTGTGTGAGACATGCTGGCTTGGCCCATCGTTCTTCCTGAAAGAGAAAAAACCCGCACATTACAGCTGGCCCCATGGCTGTGACCTCTCCAGCTGGGCTGGGGCTGGAGGGGCCGGGAGGAGAGAAGCCAGCAGTGGGGATCCCAAGGGAGTCGAGGAGAGGGTAGACCAGGGGAGCCACCAGGTGCCGCTCAGCTGCCGCATCAGAGGGGAGATGTAGCCTGGTAACGCATCCAGGAGAGAGACAGCGCTGCAGGGGCCCGTCAGGAGCTAGCTTCAGGTCAATTGCATTTAACGAAGATCCCCAGGAAAATGCAGCAGCAGCAGGCTCAACCAGACATTGCTCCAGTTACAAACATGCTACCAAAGCAGCCAGTGGACAGTGCAGCTGCTTCATGGACTGCAACAGACACTCCAACTCCTGCACCTGGTACCTTGCGCCTGGCTAGTGGACTGCAAGCTGCATTCCCTCATCCATCACACCTGGCCAGGGCCATGCAGAGACAGCGAGTGAATTGCCACCCTCAGGAGAAGGAGCAACAGCAGCTGCATAGCTGCGAAGGAGACTGGGTTATTATCCAGGCAGCTACTACTAACGATGGGGGGTTCACACCGGCACAGGCTTAGAGCTGCAGCAGATGGCCCCTTCACACCACTTTGAGGGACTGAACTGGGAACTCTGCCCAGCTGAAAACCAGCTCAGCCCCCAGCCTTAGAAACCCACTTCCCGGGTGGCCTGAGAGGAAGCAGATTTCAGCTCCCTTTTTCTCAGGCAGCAAACCGAGGCCACAGATCCCAGAATGCATCATTGTCTGATCCAGCAACCGGTGCTCTCATTGGGCGCACCCAACAGGGCAGCGCCAAACTCTGGGGTGCATTTTGGTTGCCCCACGGCAAAGGATCCACATGGCCCAGTTCTCAGCATGCAGGAACCACAGATCCCAGTGCAGGTGGCTGCATTACCTGCCTTGGACCCAGCCCCTGCTGCTCAGATTCACTGCTGGGCAGACATTCCCAGCTGTGTTTGCCTTCCTCCGGCAATTATTAACGCTGGTACCGCCAGACAGGCCCATCAGCTACGACAGGGGCAGTGCTATCACGCTCTGCACTCTGAAATCCTTCTAATTGCCATGCAGACCCCGCGCCAGCGAGCCTCACATGCCTCCCCGAACGCAGGGGCCACAGTCTGCCACCCCCCCCCCTCGCAAGGGTCTGTCTCACAGCATGGGCTGGGCTCCAAGTCCACGTACACCAGCCCAACCCAGTCCCTGCACTGGGGTCAGGGATTCACTCCGAATTGACACCACACACATTTTCACGCTCATTACAGCAGCACCTGGAGAGACCAGCTGAGATCAGGGCCCCTGCACGGGCATTGCACTGACACAGCGAGCCGGGTCCTGCCCAAAGGGCTGAGTCTGAATGGGCCAGGCAGCTGTGCGGGAGCAGCAAGCCGGAGGGGGGAGGGGAGGGCTGTGCCCAGGCCAGCAGCAGAGCCAGGGACAGACCCAGCTGCACTAGCCACTAGACCATGCTGCCTGCCACTGGGCTCTCTGGGACTAAAGGCCACTATCTCCAGGGAGTGGCAGGCCCAGCCTCCCAGCAAAGGGCCTCGGCCAGGCGAACAGGGAGCTTGGTCTCTGGGCTGCACGCACTCCTTGGCTCCACTGGCCTGCCAACAAGAGGCCAGGCATCAGGGCAGCAGCGTGTCCTGGGGCCTGAGCGAGCCCTAGCTCCTTGCTCCATGCAGAGCCAGGCACAGACACCCTAGGTCCCTCCTGACACACGGGACTTGCACCTGTAGCTGGCTCCAAGGCTGGAGAGTGACTCACAGGAGAGTCACCAAGGAACCTCAGCAGGGCCCCCTCAGTGTGCAGCACCAGCAGTGACTCCTGGGCACCCACTTCCCTGCCACCCTCCTCCCAGGGCCCAGAGCCAGGGCATGCTGGGCGCCCTTCCCCTAGAGCTACGGAAAGCTGGGTGCTCCTCCCCCAGGGCTCAGAGCCACGCCATGCTGGCTGCCCCTTCCTCGGAGCCACGGCATGATGGGCATCCTTCTCTGAGGGCTCAGAGTCACGGATGCTGGGCACTCCCTTCCCCCAACCCTTGTGGGGTCTAGAACTGCAGCACACCGGGCACCCCCCACATCCCTTGCAGTGTGTTCGGTGTGACACCCTATCACCTCTGTATTCACCGCTGTCATGTAGTTAGGATCTGTTTTGTACAAAGTGCGCCTTGTGCTGTATCGTTCTCAAAGTTTTGATCTGTTAGACATTACTATCTCGTGGGATTGTATGTGCTATCGTTGTATGTGAAGTTATGAAGTTTGGCTACGTGTGTGTTACTGAAACATGTTGTGGAGGCCGAACGCACCCACAAGCAGCCTTTCAGGTACAACAGTAAAAAGGCCAAACAGTGTTAATGGCTTATTGAGGAAATGCACACAAGCAGCAGGATCGCCCCAGGAACTGCGTGCTATAGAAACCTCTCCAAGCCAGCACTGCACGAGGGGAATGGTCTGACCCAGGTCACAGCAAAAGAGCTTTCCAGTGTGGGAAGAAGATATAAAAGGGAGACACTGACATCCTGGGGGGACCTCAAACTCGCTGCAAGACCACACCTGGGAACACCTGAGGAACAGAGACTGACCAGGGGGAAGTGATGGTCCCCGGCTAGAGGGATTTCTAGCCTGTGTATGAAAACCTGGGAAAGCCAGGCTGCAAAGCCAAGGCAGCGTGCGCCTTAAGAATCTGCCCACCTGTTTATCACTCAGGGTGAGAATTTGCTAATTCATATCCTACCTATCTAGGATGTTATGCTCAGTTTGTGGGTTTGTTTATTTGCCAGGTAATCTGCTTTGATCTGTTTGCTATCACTTGTAATCACTTAAAATCTATCCTCTGTATTTAATCAACTTATTTTATGTTTTAATCCAAACCAGTGAGCATTTGACTAAGGTGTCTGGGGAAAATCTCAGCTTGGTTACCGTAAGTGTGCATGGTCCACACCACATTGAGGGAGAGGTGGATGGGCATTAAACACATAGACTGGCCACATTTGACCAGGGCAGGACGGTACTGCTTTGGGGTCTTAGGCTGGGAGGCTGGTGGCTAGAGAGCCTGCATGTAACTGCAGCTGGGTGTGTCCTGACCTGTGTGAATGCCGGTGAAAGTGCAAGCTGGGAAGGCTTTGCAGCTTGTTACAGCAGTACAGAGCAAAGGGAGCCCAGGCTGGTGGGTCAGAGGGCTCAGCAGTACTCCAGTTCCAGGTGGCATCCCAGGGGGAACCTGTCACACATGGCACACTGGGCACCCCCACAGGTAGGGTTGCCAACTCTCCAAGATCGCCCTGGAGTCTCCAGGAATTAAAGATAAATTTTTAATTAAAGATTATGTCATGTGATGAAACGGCCAGGAATACATCCAACCATAATTGCCAACCCTACTCGCAGGGCCCAGAGCCATAGCACAGCTGGGCAAGCCCCTCCTCCACCCCTCACAATGCCCAGAGCCACGGCACACCAGGCACCACTCCCCAGGGCTGAGGCTCAGCACACCAGCTGGGCTCTGTGATCTAAGAAAGTCTCCCCCAGGGCTGTCAGAGGGAGACCCAGGCCACTTCCCTCTGTAGGGCAAGTTTTGGGAATGCTCCCTCGGGGGCTGGCTGTCGCTGCAGACATCTGTGGCCCCAGGTCTGCTTAGATCCTAGCAGAAGGCAGACACAGTAAATCACTGGCCAGCATCTGTCTGGGAGCAGGATCAATCTGGGAGTGTGGGACTGACATCAGCATCTGGGGATCCAGAGCTGCCTGGAGTGACCCTGAGTACAATCAGCTTCTCCAGCCTGGCATTAGGGGGTATCATGGCCCGCAAGGCACCAGCGCAGCTTCAGCACCCTTTGGAAACATCACCTAGCTTCATGGGGCAGCTCTCTCCCCTCAGCACCCTACACTACAGGTGGGGAAACCGAGGCACCGAAGGGGCCCACAGTGACAATGGCAAGGCTAGAACCTAGCTCTTCTGAGGTCACTGAGCCATGCCCCTTCAGCCCCTGGAAGGACCCAGAGCTGTAGCGGGGGCTGGTTCGTGTCCCTCGTACCCGCACCTGTCCCTATGGCACCTGGCAGGCACTGCTGGGGACAAGGCTGCCAGAGCCGGGAGGAGAGGAGGGCATCAGCATGAGCGGGCAAGGCCCCCACATAACAGAGGTGTCCCCAGAAGATGTAGGGGGTCCCCAGAACACCCCTGGGGGATGCCCCATGTCACTCTCTGCCTAAGGATCAATGTGGTGCAAGTTCGGCCCCCTCAGCCAAACCCAGACACACTCCAGGCCCCTGCTCCCCGCTAGAAGGAAGAGGAGGGTTTATCCATGGCGGGACGATGCCCCCAGGGGAGCCGCTCGGTCAGAATTGCCCAGCATGGTCCCAATAGCTGCCACGCTCGCCTGCCAGGCCGGACATGAGGGATTTGCAGTTCTGGGCCTAACCACATAAAGGATTCCTGGGCCGGGCTTGAGCTGGCCCAGCAAGGCAGGAAATGGGCAAGTTTCCCACAACTCAGCTCAGCTCTCCGATGCCCCTCAGTCCTGACCCGCAGCTCCCCACTACTCCAGCGCTGGACCTGTCCTAAACAGCACAGAGATCTCACCAGGCCCATTTCCCTTCACATCCATCCTGGCACTCACAGACCCCAGTGAGAGTTGGAGGTCCTGGGGGGCCTTTGACTCTGACCCTGGAGTGCAGAACCCACGGTGGGGACTGATGCCAGCAGGTGCCCTGGCTGCTGCAGGCCCCAGGCAGGAAGGGAGGGGTGTGCAGAGAGAGGGCTCGCTCCATGGGGGCACAGGGCTGTTTCTGATGCATTCAGATGCATCTGGGTCACCCCGTGCCTTTCTCGTCCCCCACACGGCATCCCTGGGCCGATCAGGGACACAACCTGCCCTGCAGCTGCACTCCTTAGGCAGCCAGGAGTGTCTCACTGCTCAGTCAGGGAAAGCTTTGCTGATGCAGTCACTAAGGTCCTCAGCTTTCGGCTCTCTGCTGCTCACCCAGGGAGTGCTCTGCCGGCCGAGGAGCTCTCTGCCTGCCTGCCAACCTGGGGAGCTCTCTGCTCGCCTGCCCGCCTGCTGGCCTGTGGAGCTCTCTGCTCGCCTGCCGGCCTGGGGAGCTCTCTGCTCGCCTGCCCGCCTGCTGGCCTGGGGAGCTCTCTGCTCGCCTGCCCGCCTGCCAGCCTGGGGAGCTCTCTGCTCGCCTGCCGGCCTGGGGAGCTCTCTGCTCGCCTGCTGGCCTGGGGAGCTCTCTGCTCGCCTGCCCGCCTGCTGGCCTGGGGAGCTCTCTGCTCGTCTGCCCGCCTGCCAGCCTGGGGAGCTCTCTGCTCGCCTGCCCGCCTGCCAGCCTGGGGAGCTCTCTGCTCGCCTGCCAGCCTGGGGAGCTCTCTGCTCGCCTGCCCGCCTGCCGGCCGGGGAGCTCTCTGCCCGCCTGCCGGCCCGGGGAGCTCTCCGTCTGCTGGGCGCATATATGGGCTCCCAGATACAAGGAAAGCTTTGGAGCATGCACAGAGCAAACGGGTAGGAAAATGAACTTACAAAGTGATTCTCCATCGGCCTGGGCCTGCCAAGGAGGAGATAGTCTGAATTATTACAACACAACATCACAGCAACACAACAACACAACCCCACCTAGCACAGAGCCACAACACCACAACATAACCCCACCCAGCACACAACCACAACATAGCACAGAGCCACAACACAGCATAACACAACCCATCTAACGCAGAACCACAATACAACCCCACCCAGCACAGAGCCAGAACACAGAACCACAACGCAATCCCATCCAACACAACCCCAGAGAACACAACACAACAAAACCCCCCTCTAACAGAGAATCACAACACCAGCACACAGCACAACACAACCCCATCTAGCATAGCACAGAACACCAGTATAGCACTGCATCGCAACACTGAAACATAGCACAGTGACAAAAAACCAACACAACACAGCAACAGAACAGCAACACAGGACAGTACAACTGTGCAACCCAGACCTGCACTTAAGCCACAAAGTAAGGCATAGCAAAGCCACAACACAGCCCCACGAGCAGAGCCTGCAAACACTAGACACCGTTATCAAAACAGAACAGTCCAACCCCCTCCTCTCCGCTGTTGGGTTTTGGCCTGAGTGCAATGCCAGTCCCACTGCAAGGGATGGGGGGTTCTGGGATCCTGGCCAGCCCCCGATCGGTCTCACAAAGAGGGGACACTACACACTTTGCTGCTCTTTCTAAGCAGCAGCCCTAGGCATGGGCCTGGCTCTGCTCGCACACCCCAAGACAATCCCACTGCAGCCTGGCCCTGCCCTGCCCAGTCCCAGACACTACAGAGAAAGGGCCAGGATTCAGCCACCCCCTTTCTGCCGGCCTCCAGCCCACTTGGTTTGACATGGTTGAAGGTCTAGGCTGTGAGTTGTGGGGAAAGCGGTGCTGGGAAGCCAGGGGTGACCCGCCGGGGTCCTGCTGCAGCCCTTCTCAGGGATGGAGTGCCTCTGGAGGAGGGAATCTCTCCCTCACCTGTGCGGTTCCAACATCCCATCCCACCCACAGCAGGAAGCAGCAGAAGCTTCCCAAATGCATCCCTGGCAGCAAAGCCCAGCAGGGTGAGGGCAGGCCCTGCCCCATGGGCTGCAGACTTGCAGCTCGCACCGTGGGTGCAAACGTCTGCCAGGGAAGAGGCGAGTGACTGACTCATTGCCCCATGACTGGGAAGTAACAAGGATCAGGCTGGCCACAGGGAATGGACAGCGTAGGAAGTGGAGCGCCCAAGAGAGGCCTTCTCCTGTGTCAGGCACGAGCATCCGCCCCAGGAAGGCAGGCAGCACAGAGCACTGGCTCTGCGGGGAGCAGGGTTTCCTACTGCTCGATTCCCCTCTGAGACAGGAATGAGCCTTGTCTGGAGCACGAAGGGGTCAACGGCGAGTCAGCCCATGAGGAACTGATGCCAGAGCAGGCCCAGTGCCTCCTTGGTGGCTGGTGGGGGGGTTGCAGGGCACAGCGCTGGAGAGGGGCTCTGCTTGTGTGACACGGTCAGTTCCTGCTTGGTGGAACTTGACTCCTGCAGCTGGAACCAAGAGCACCAGGACCGAGCTGGCAGGGTGACAAGAGTCGAGGGGTTACAACACGGCACCAGCTCCTGCTCTACACAGTTGCGCGTGCCGGCCTATGCCAGGCAGCAGGTTGATGATCCCAATGGCCCCTTCCCATCTCACATTCTAGGACCCCAGGAACCTCTGTCGGGAGAAGGGGGCTGGGATGAGCCAAGGGGGAGGCAGAAAGCTGGGAACCCTGGGAGTCTTTGCACTGGGACAAAAACGCTGCTTCCCTGGCAATAAGTGTTGGACCAGCCTGGCTGTTGGGGTCTCAGGTGTTTATGCTGAATATCCCGTCCCCCAGGCGCAGGCACTAAAACCATCTACCCAAGAGCCACCTTTGCACGCCAGGCCCACAGGCCTGCGGCCTTCTGCTGTTTGGCAAACCCAGGGCCAGGGCCGGTTTGCAGGAACCTCGCCCTAGGCACAGGGCTGGTGCAACCATTTAGGCGAACTAGGTGGTCACCTAGGGCACTGGCATTTGGGGGGTGCCATTTTCTTCGGCAGCAACCGCAGCAGCCAGATCTTTGGCTGCCCCGGTCACTGCCAGCATTTAGACAGAGAGAACAGGGGCAGGGGGGTGTGGGGAGGGCCGCCTGCAGCAAGTAAGGGCAGGGAGGCGGTACCAGGGGATCTCCCCGCCCCAGCTCACCCCTGCCCCGTCTCCTTCCCGAGCACGTCGTGGCTGCTTCACTTCTTCTGTCTCACAGGCTTGTGGTGCCTAAGCTGATTGGCGCCACAAGCCTGGGAGGCGGGAGAAGTGAAGCAGCAACGGCGTGCTCGGGGTGCTCGTGCTCGGAGCAGGGTGAGATGGGGCGGGGTGGGTGCCTCAGGGCGGAGGGTGGGGAGCTGCCGCGGGGGAGGGGGTGCCTCAGGGAGGATAGGAGGAGCTGCTGCGGGGGGGGCCCGCAGGGCAGGGGTGTGGGGGGGGGCGCAAGGTGGAAGCTTCGCCTGGCTCCCCATTGCCAAGGGGACAGGAAAGCTCCAGCAGGCAAGAGCGCACGGCCCTGGAGCTGCAGCAGTGAAGAATGTGCCAGGACTCCCTGACACCTGCCTGATCCAGCCTCCGAGACAGACCTCCCCCCACAGACTGGCTCCATTCGAGGGCTCCCCCCAACCTCCCAGTGGGTACAACACCCCCTGTATCATTCCCATCCCTAATGCAGCACCCAGCCTGCGGCTCACCCACATCCTCCAGCCCTGCTCATCTGTTGCCTTCGCAGGATCCCAGAGCAGCCCCACTCTCCCCGCGGACCCCTCACCCAGGACATGATGCTGGCAAAGCCACTGGTGCTCTGCATTGGGTCTGGAGAGCTGTCGCTGGGCTGCCCTCATCTCAGCGTGGTGCATTAGAGAGACGGATGGGGTGAGTGGAGCTGATGACAGGTGAGTCTCATTAGAGATTGTCCTACAGACACATCTGCTCTCTCCGGCCCAGCCCAGGCCCACACCTCTGCTCCCGTTCAGTATTTATCACCACTGGGGACCAGGCCCCCAGGGGGCTCAGACCGGAAAAATGGTCCCTGGCCCTTCCAAGGGCTAACAGGCAGATACCGACAGGAGAGGGGAGCCCAAGGAAACAAGGGGGCAGTGCCAGGCAGTATGATGGGCAGGGCGCAGCCCAGCCATTGTCTAGTGTGTGGTAAGCATCCTGGCAGAGAAGAGTTTTTAGAAGGAAAGCAAGGCCCATTGCATGCCTCCACCCTCCCATTTGCTATGGGATGAACCCCTCCCCCTCCCCATTGCAGCACTGGAAAGGGGGTGGGTTATTTTGAGCATCTGTGCCATGCTTTAGCAGGGGAGCTGCGGCGGACTCAGCCTGCTGTCTGCAGGGCTTGGGTTGAGAACCACTGACAGAGGGACCTGTTTGCCAATGTCCACCTCTCCTTAGCACCTGCATGACCAGCTAGCCAGCATCCTCCCTGAGGTGAGCGCTCAGTGCCCGAGTGGCATCCCTCCATCCACGCCAGAGATCAACCTGTCATTAACCGCACCCATAGCGGACAAGCTGCTGCCAGAGCCCTGTGCACCCCCAGCACCACTGTGCAGGGAGCTCTGAGCAGCTGGACTGCAGCGCCTTCCCAAGGACTGAGCATTCAGCAGTGCCAGCCACTGCAGCAGAGGCAGGTTAATCAATGTAACTAATCTAGTAAAATTCATGCTTCTCCTGGCCCAGGCTGAGCCACAGGGGCAGTGGGCAGGGCAGCACCTCTGAGGCTGCCTGGCAAAGCTGGGGGCCCCTCTGGGGCTCTGGCTCCTAGGAAGGAGGGGTCAGGTCCCTGGGGGCAGGTGCTGAGATCATCCTGCTGCACTCAGTCCCTCTCCTCCACAGGTCCTTGGTGTGCTCTGCACTCTTTCCAGCAAGGAGGAGAGGGAAGAGCTGGACTAGATTATCATCCCAGGACATTTCTAGCCTTTCTCATGGCTGGAGCCTGGTGGCGAAAGGACACCTCAGGCCTTGAAGAAGCTGTCACGGAGTGTGGGGGAGTCCAGTCCTGCACCCCTCTTCCTGGGACCCACAGTGACTCTCGGCCAGCCAGTAAAACAGAAGGTTTATTGGACAACAGGAACACAGGTTACAGCACAGCTTGCAGGCACAGTCAGGACCCCTCCACCGAGTCCTTCTGGGCTTTCAGGGTGCTTGGATCCTAGCTAGGATACCCTGAATTCCGCCCACACAGCCCCAAGTCCAAACTCAAACTGCTTCCCTCCTGCCACTCCCTTCCTTTGTCCCCTTCCGAGGTAAAGGTGTTGACCTTTCCCCTCCCTTACCTAGCTCAGGTTACAGGCTCCGGTATCGTCCATCCCCTAAAGTCCTCCCCTGCTCTCCCATCCCCCACACAGACAGCCCCTACTCCATCACAGAAGCCCTGGACTTTTGTCCGTCAGCAGGGCTTGGGGACATCACATGGCATGGCTGAGAGACAGAGGGGTTTGCTGGTCCTTCTCAAGCACATATGCTCCCAGTGCTGGCGTGGCTGGGAAGAGGGGCCGTCGCACCACCTGGAGAAGTGAGGTGAGTTACAGACCCACCGCTCCCCCTGACCGCCAGCTTGTGAACCTCAGCTTCCAGGGAGGGCGGGAAAGCCAGGCAGGTGTCTGACTCTGGGGTGGGACAGTTGAGGGAATCAGCCGCATTGGGATCCTCCAGGAGCATGCCTGCTACAAGCCTGCCCAGGGAGGGCGGCTGCACCTGCAGGTGGGATGGCTGGCTCAGAGCCATAGGCTGTGCCCCCTTGTCTGCAACCTCTGGGGGCTGGGCAAGTAGGAAACAACCATCCTAGGTCTTCCCCTTAGCTCGAATCATAGCGGGGACGACGTTGTACATTTTCCCCAAGCTATTTAGTTCTACTGAAGTGGGCTGAACATTTTCCACCTGCGGGCAAGTATCTACGAGCCACATACTGTCCAGGCCCGCTCGTGCCTCCTTCTGGCCTCCCTTCCCGGAAGCACAGGCAAGCCCTGGTCACACTAAGGAGCAGTGTCTAAATACCCCTGCCCACTGGGGCTAAGCCTGGCTTGGCTCAGCCATGCTACCGGCATTTGAAGGCCCCTGTTTCTTAGAACAGCTTGAGGAGGTAACTGAAATGCTGGCAGCCCTGCTACCCTACAAGTCTCTCGCTCTCTGCAAAGGCCACATGCTTGTCTGTGTAACAGGGGGTCTGCCCCTCTCGGGGCTGGGGCCTGTGGCCAGCCAGCCTCGCGGTTATCAAACCCAAGGGATCCCTACAAAAAGCTCAGAGCGCACACCTGGTGGGAGAGTTGGGGACGTGGTAGCCTTGGAATGGGGGAAGAGAGTCAAGGGGAAGGCCCTGGACGCTGGCAGCCTGCTCTGTCGTGGTGTTGGTTTAGGCATCGTATGTTTGAAGAAGGGCTGCTGCACACTGCCCACAGTTAGTCCTTCCTGGGCCAGCAACTTACAACCAACCAACGGCCCGGTACCACGCCACAGCTGCTCCTGCACCCACTTGGCTCTTCCACCTTACTTCTCCCCACCATATCACTTTCACGGGAGCCTGTCCTGACACCAAGCCTTTGAGTCTTCAAAGCTCATCAACTGCAGCTGGGATTCCTCAGCCACTGACGAATGAAGGGTCAGTGAGGCTGCTGGGCCACGGGGAGCTCCGGAGCATGGGTCTGCGAGAATGCATCCCAGGTATACAGGCTGGGACTGCTGGAAACAAGGAGATGCCATTGACTCAGCTGGAGGAAACAGTAGCTCCCAATTGGTTCCACTAAGTGTGTGTCTCAGGCCCATGGTGCTTCAGATTGTAAAAGAAATCCTGGTACAGCTGGCACCAGAAAGATGGCTGTGCGAGGTCTCAGGCTGTCACTGGTCTCATCTGGCCATGCGTGCTAGGGCTCAGCTCCTTTGGTGCCAGCAGCAGCCTTCAGCTCAGGCTGATACAGACCCCAGCAGCAGCAGAAGGCACCTTACGCTCAGTGGTGCTAGAGCCAGACTCCTGGTGCTCAGCAATTCCGCCTTCAGAGACGGCTCAGCAATGCACACTCGCCCGGCACAAATTCCGAACAGTCCATGGACACAGGGTAACTCGGGGCACAGGGTATGAGTCTCCTCTTGCTTGCCCCTTAGCGTCACTGGTGTGCCTCCTGATCTATGCCAGGGCAAGAGATGGATCTGGGCCAATGCTGCTGAACAGCCAGTAGAAGCCAGACCCCCGTCCCCCCCGCTTCTCCTGTAGATCGAGAGCTGTCTGATCTCCATATGCAAATATGCAGATGAGATGTTTGTTTGCTGCTGCTGCTGTCTCCTCAACAGGGAACTAAATGGCAGCTGAACCGCCTTCTAGTCCTCGCCTCTGCAGCAAGGAGCTCGACCTCCCCCGCGTCTAGCTCTGAGCCCCATCCTCTCCTCCAGGTTACCTGCCCTGCCAGTCTAGGCACTGCTCAGGCTGCAAGGACCAAGGGCTCTGTATGCCACTGAGCACGGCCAGTGAACACCACACCAGGCTCCTGGGGAGACAGTGGGGAATGCAGGGAAAGGGTGACCAGCTGTCCTGGACAAAGTCCATTCCAGGTGGCCCCAGAAATCCATCTGGGGTTCTCCTTGCACCAGCAGCATCGAGTCCATTCCAGATGGGCCATCCCACCTCTGGATCTTCCCCTTTCAGGGCACAGGACTCAGACCCCAGCCTGGACAGTTAATTTCACATCCGGTGACACGTCTTGTCCTTCTCTGTGCATGGCCACAATGCCCCAGTGCAGACACTGCAGCAGTACCAGGCTCCGTGCACAGCCTGTCCAACTGCAGCTGCTGCCCAGCTTGAACTCAAAGCCAAGGGGCCACAGTCAGGCCCTGGCAGGCAGGGTCAGTGCCCGGGAGCTGCCTGGCCTTGCTTCAGTACTGATTCAGTTGCATCAGCTCAGATCCCCCTCCCTGTGAGGGGGTAACGAAGCTGCTGCCATTCAGTCCCCAAATAACCTTTGCAACCTGCTAGGCGATGCAGAGCTGCCCCCTCAACAGCTCCCTGCACAGCAATTCCATCAGGTGGCACGTGCAGGGCCCAGGAAACGCACCGTGTGGGGACTCCTCTTCAAACGCCAGTGAAAACCCTGAGGCTTGCTTTGATGTCTCATGTTCCTGCTCCTGGGCCCCCCTTAGGCAGGGGGTTTGCTTTAGATTCCCCGACCCTTAAATCCAGTGAATTCTTTGGGGGGCGGGGATCCAGCTCTGCTGCAGGCGGGCTGAGGGATGGCTGCAGTCCCCCGATTGCTCCTGAGCAAGGGGGCAGCATCAGGTCCTTCCAGTGAAAGGGAGCAGGGATTTCCCCGATGCTGCAGGCTATGGGATCTCGGAGCTCTGAGGGTCCCACTTGGCAGAGTGGGAGACGGAGCGCAGAGCTGGGAAGTGGCTTGTCCCTGGTCTTGCAGCATGTCAGGAACGAGCCATGGTCTTCTGGCTCCCAGGCCTGGGCCTTAGACGCTGCTCCTGCTGCCTTCTGACCTTGCCCATGGTAATGTCTCTTGGGATGGGAAGCTGGCATCACAAACCTAGAGTAAGAGGATTTGGGGAGCCACATCGAGTGTGAAGAGCTTCAGTGCTGCAGTCTCAGGTCTCAGAGACTGGAAAGGCCCTGCTGAGGCCCTCAGGAGTCACAGCAACAGTGGTCAAGCCAGTCATTTTCTCTCCCCCATGCCACCGTGGCTCTCTTCTCCACAGGCTGCAGCAGCTCTCTGGTCAGCCTACTCACTGCCCCGAGTTATGCTCAGGGTTTAGCTGATCGCCATATTTGGGGTCGGGAAGGAATTTTCCTGCAGGGCAGATTGGCAGAGGCCCTGGAGGTTTTTCGCCTTCCTCTGCAGTGTGGGGCACGGGTCACTTGCTGGAGGATTCTTTGCAGCTTGAGGTCTTCAAACCACGATCTGAGGACTTCAGTAACTCAGACATAGGTTAGGGGTTTGTTACGGGAGTGGGTGGGTGAGATTCTGTGGCCTGCATTGTGCAGGAGGTCAGACTAGCTGATCATAATGGTCCCTTCTGACCTTAAAGTCTATGAGTCTATTTCCATCCCCGCGATCTCAACGAGGGCGTTAATGGGTTAAGACTAAGATTCTGTCATGGTTATTTTTAGTAAAAGTCACAGACAAGTCACAGGCATAAACAAAAATTCCCGCAAGCCATGACCTGTTGGTGACTTTTGCTGCTGCATCTCCATGGTTTCCCTCACCGCCGTGGTAGCTGGGAGCTGCGGGGTCCCACTCCAGCCCTGCTCAAGGCCCCGCTGGCTGCCAGCTCCAGTCTTGGCTTCTGGGGCTGAAGCAGAAAATGTCACAGAGGTCTCTGGAAGTCATGGATTCCGTGACCTCTGTGACATAAAAGTAGTCTTATTATTGATGGACGCATCTCTAGGGCCACAGCAAGGCAGGGCACCTCATAGTGCTCTCCATAAGGACCGAGAGCCGAACTCTGCCCCCCATACTCCCATGCAGCCCCTCCTCCTCTCTCAGTTACCCCCTGGAGTAAATCAGGAGGAGCTGCACTGGCACCACTGGAGCTCCTTCCATGTTAACGTAGGGAGAGAAGAAAAGAATCAGGCCCAGCTAGAACACGATGGGGAGGGGGAAAGTGGAAGCCTCAAGAGGAAAGCAGGGCTCCCACCATGAGTCCCCAAGTCACAGGTCAGACGCGTCAGTTCTGGTACCACTCCCTGCCCCTGTGCACTGGCCACAGTGACCCAGGAAGGCTGCCCAGGCCACTGCACAGTACTCTGGAGGGACAAAGCCAACTCTGGCTTTTCCAGCCCTGGCGGGAATTTGCTGATGGGTGTCGCTGACTTGACTAGCAGAGCTCTCTGCCAAGCAAACTTTCAGCCAATGGGCTTCTGAAACCCCAACTGCATGATGCAATAGACACAACAGACCTGACCTTTACAAGTTCCCGCTGCGTAGACTCCAATGCCAAGCACAAAGCTGAGCTGCATTGTGCATCACAGCACTGGGCAGCTGTATCAGCCAGCATGTGCTGGGCCATGGTGGGGCTGACAGGATGCCATGGTGGCCCCCCTCCCCACCCCCTGCCTAAGGGTGCCTTACAGGACTAAGTACTGCACCTGCCATACCTTGAACTCATTGGAGCCCCAGCTTCAAGCCCTGCTAGGGTCAGCTCAGCTTACCCCCCCCCCCTTAGAGGTGACAAAATGGAGTCCCTTGAAAGTTTATCCCACAAAGGTTTTCTAGGTAAGGCATCTGCTCTGAGGGCATGAGAATGCGCCCACCGAGGAGGAGTTGTAACCACCACAACCCCACTCCCTGCTACCACAACAAAGGGAGGTTCACATGGAAAGACATTATTATTGCAAATAGTCCCATTACATGGTGCCCAGAGCTCCGCTGGTGTGCAGCCTGCAGCAGGCTGTTGTCAGCAGCACTCTGGATACATCCAGACCAGAGCCAAACACCAGGGTCCTTGCTCCAGCAGATTCTCCTTGACTTCATTCAGAATAGACTGAGTGAAAACAAAATGAGAGGCCGGATTCTCCACTCACTCACACCAGTGCAAATTGCAGCCCCTGGAGCCACCTCAGGGTAGAACTGGGGTGAGCCAGTGGTGAGTCGGGCCAAGGATTCAAGGCTGTGGTTTGTGAAGTGCTTTGGCAGGAAAAGTGCTAACCCTGCTTTCAGCCCATGCTCTGGGGTGGGCATCGTCCTCTCCTCAGCTGCACAGGACCTAGTGTGAAACGCGGGCTGACCGCTAGCATGGCCTGGCATATTCTGAGCACCCTGCGCAGGAGAGACACCAGATCAAACCCAGTCCCCGTCTGACCCCGTACAATGGAGCCCAACAATGCTTTTCTCTTTGCACTCTGCGTCCCCAGGGGGCACACACTGTGTCTAGCTTCTCTCCACCAGACTCTGGGGGTGTAATTCTGGCTCCCACCCCAATCGCCAGATACCCAAGCGCACCAGTCTGACTCCAAGGTGGCACCACGTCAGCTTAGAAGTGACACTACTTTGGGGTGAGCAGAGCAGCAGAAAAGCATCGACATTACTGGACACTGAATAGATTTGGGAGACAGACGTGCACTGAAATTCAGGATGGCAGAATAGGATTAAATCCACAGAGCCCTGGACTGCCCAAGGGGATGGGCTACCCCAGGGGTTCTCAAATGGGGGGGTCAGGACCCCTCAGGGGGTCGTGAGGTTATTACATGGGGGGTTGTGAGCTGTCAGCCTCCCCCACAAACCCTGCTTTGCCGCCAGTATTTATAATGGTGTTAAATATATAAAAAGGTGTTTTTAATATTTAAGGGGAGTCGCCCTCAGAGGCTTGCTTTGTGAAAGGGGGCACCAGTACAACAGTCTGAGAACCCCTGGGCTATACTCTGCTGTTACAGGAACTGGCCATTAGGTGACACTTTCGCTCCAAGCAGAGCTCTGCAATAAACCACATTTCTAGTCTGAGCGAGGAAAGCGAAATCCTGACAAACATTAGAGCAGATGGGCCCAATCCCCAGCTCCAAACACCCTGACCCAGCGAACACTAGACTCAGAGGGGATTCTGGGTAGGCCCTGCTCCAATAGTAAAAATAATGCTTAGCGCTTGTGCTTTGCAAAGTAGGGTGCTGAAGGCCCAGTCAGTGCACCCCCGCTCCTCTGAGCAGCTCTTGGGATCCAACAAGATTGCAGCTGCAGTCATGCAACTCCCCCTTTGAGACTGTTCTGTGCACGCTCTGGTGCCATCCTGAGACTTCAGACACCTGGATTCTAATCCTGGCTCTGCCATGGATGGCTGGCTGACGTCCATCCCTTTATCTGCCCTGTCCATTTAGATGGTGAGGTCTTTGGCTCAGGGCCTGTCTCTCACCCTGGCTACAGAGTCTGGCACAATGGGGTCTCTGGCAGCTGCCGGATTACAAATACTGAGAGTAACTTTTGCCTTTTCA
Source organism: Gopherus flavomarginatus (assembly GCF_025201925.1). NCBI lineage: Eukaryota > Metazoa > Chordata > Testudines > Testudinidae > Gopherus > Gopherus flavomarginatus. The sequence goes on along the minus strand of NC_066637.1, from coordinate 22,000,688 downwards.
TACCATGTGATTCTATGCCCATCAAATGTCACACTGCTTGAGATTGTGTTTTGTTTCGCACTGAGAGCGGGAACGTGTTCACAGGGCTAAGCCTCCTGTTCTTGAGACCGGCCTGGTTCTGAGCCACATGTTTGTGAGACTCAGTGCGTACCATGAAAACAAGAACACAGCCGTTCTCCTGATGGAATGGGAAAGAACCTGAATTTGCAGCACTCCTGCCTGTTGTCATGGCCATTTCAGAACCATTGCAAAACACACCTTGATCACCTGAGCTACGGAAGCAACTTCATTACTACCAGCAGCACTGTGCTTTCATCCTCTGTTTGGACCAGCTGCTAGAGAGGAATGGCACACGGTTCCCAAGCTCGGTACCTTGAATATGTGAAAGTTTCCAAGCACTGGAAAGTGTCAAGCCAGGCGTTTAGTGTGCATCGCACTTCGAGCCAAATTAGACGCCTGTTTCAGTTCCAATCCAGAGGCTTCTAAAATCTTGCATGGTTTGGGTGCCATCAGCCCAAAGCCAACTTCTGCTCCTGCCTCAGCCTCCAACCCAAACCCTGGTCCTGCCTGAACAGAAGCCCAAACGCCGACCTAAATCCCCAGTGGGTGTGGACAGAACACCAAATCCCTGGCATTGGCTAGTTCCCCTGAGTTTGTCTTGCTGGTGAGAAATGGGGTCGGCTCTCCTTCCATTACATTCAGTATTTTTGCTGTGCAGTGGGTGGGCTGAGCTGTGGCACCAGGACACGTGTGTTTCCTGGTAGACATCCCTGAAGTTAGACATGTTACTCCCTTCCAAGCCCCAAGCTGGTCAAATTCCCCATTTGCCACTGTCTTCTGTGCCAGCCACAAGAGGGGACCTACAAAACCTGCTGATGAGGAATTCCTTTATTAATGCCATTCTGGGCCCAAACTCCGTGGGTTCTCTCTCTTCTCTTTTTTAAAGATGGGCAGTATATTTGCCTTTTTCCAATCGTCTGGGACCTGCCCTGATCACGACGAGTTTTCAAAGATAAAGGCCAAAGATGACTCTGCCTGGCGACCAGTGATGCTATCGCTGAACCTCTCCCCCAGCCAATGGGAGCTGCGGGGGATGGCGCCTTCAGCAGACAGAGCCGGCAGCTTGGCTGCATTTCTCCTGCTTGCTCCCCTCCTACCCCTCCCTTTGTCCGGCAGCCACAAGGGCCGGATGAAAGAACTTTTTTAAAAGTTTCCGCAGTCTGCAGTGGGGAGGTTCCCGGGCCAGGACTTTGAGACCCCTGGCCTAGGCTGAACAGCATGGCAGAGTCAACATAGACTGAGTCAATCTCCTTAACTTTGGGGATTTCCTCACATGTTCTCTTACCCTGCCTCCTCCCCCTCTGAAACACAGTAACATACACACAGTATTGTGTAAGAGACACTCTCAGTCCACAGCTGGGTAAAAACTGGAGGGAAAATTGTAGAGAAGCAAGGCCAGAAAGACCCCGCTTGGTGCTGTACCACCCTTCTGTCCCCAGGCTAATGCTGTATATTGCACTGTGCTGCAAAGACCCCACTGGTCTCTGTCTGAAGCTTCAGGTGTTACGTGGGAAAGCTTCAGAGGAGCTCTTGTGGGGAATGTGTTTAAGATCAGCGAGGATTTCACTGTTAAGCCAAGCTGGTCGCTTGCCATATTTACTGTTCTTTCTACACATCGTGACGGTTTGTTCCTACAACCTCAATAAGGATTCTTTAAAATTGAGCCATCTCTCCTGGACTCCTTTCCCCCTCATGTTATTCTGCCCATCAGTTCCCTGAGGGAGTCAAAGTCTGCTTTTCTGAAGTCCAGGGTCCGTATTCTGCTGCTCTCCTTTCTTCCTTGTGTCAGGATCCTGAACTCGACCATCTCATGGTCACTGCCTCCCAGGTTCCCATCCACTTTTGCTTCCCCTACTAATTCTTCCCGGTTTGTGAGCAGCAGGTAGAAGAGCTCTGCCCCTAGTTGGTTCCTCCAGCACTTGGACCAGGAAATTGTCCCCAACTCTCCAAAAACGTCCTGGATTGTCTGTGCACTGCTGTATTGCTCTCCCAGCAGATGTCAGGGTGATTCAAGTCTCCCATGAGAACCAGGGCCTGTGATCTAGTAAATTCTGTTAGCTGCCGGAAGAAAGCCTCGTCCACCTCATCCCCCTGATCTGGTGGTCTATAGCAGACTCCCACCATGACATCACCCTTGTTGCTCACACTTCTAAACTTAATCCAGAGACTCTCAGGTTTTTCTGCAGTTTCATACCAGAGCTCTGAGCAGTCATACTGCTCTCTTACATACAGTGCAACTCCCCCACCTTTTTTGCTCTGCCTGTCCTTCCTGAACAGTTTATATCCACCCATGACAGTGCTCCAGTCATGTGTTATCCCACCAAGTCTCTGTTATTCCAATCACATCATACTTCCTTGACTGTGCCAGGACTTCCAGTTCTTCTTGCTTATTTCCCAGGCTTCTTGCATTTGTGTATAGGCACTTAAGATAACTCGCCGATTGTCCCGCTTTCTCGGTCTGACACAGGAGTCTCCCCTCTTGCACTCTCCTGCTCATGCTTCCTCCCGGTATCCCACTTCCCCACTTAACTCAGGGCTTTGGTCTCCTTCCCCCGGTGAACCTAGTTTAAAGCCCTCCTCACTAGGTTAGCCAGTCTGCTTGCGAAGATGCTCTTCCCTCTCTTCGTTAGGTGGAGCCCATCTCTGCCTAGCACTCCTCCTTCTTGGAACATCATCCCATGGTCCAAGAATCCAAAGCCTTCTCTCCGACACCACCTGCGTAGCCATTTGTTGACTTCCACAATTCGACGCTCCCTATCCAGGCCTTTTCCGTGCACAGGGAGGATGGACGAGAACACCACTTGCACCTCAAACGCCTTTATCCTTCTTCCCAGAGCCACATAGTCTGCAGTGATTTGCTCAAGGTCATTCTTGGCAGTATCATTGATGCCCACGTGGAGAAGCAGGAAGGGGCAGCGATGAGGGCTTGATGAGTCTCGGCAGTCTGTCCATCACATCGTGAATCCTAGCTCCTGGCAAGCAGCAGACCTCTTGGTTTTCCCGGTCGGGATGGTAGATAGATGACTCAGTCCCCCTGAGGAGGGAGTCCCCAACCACCACCACCTGCCTCCTTCTCTTGGGAGCAGTGGTCGTGGAACCCCCATCCCTAGGACAGTGCATCTCAAGCCTTCCAATCAGTGCAGTTTCCTTCTGCTCCCTTCCCTGAGATGTATCGCCTAGTCCACTCTCCACATTAGTACATGTGGAGAGAACAATGCCTGTGCTAGCCTCTCTGGTCATCACTTTGAACTCTACTGCCCTGCCCTCAGCTGACCAACTGTCAGACTCGCCCTTTAAATTCTCTGGGAATTTTGAAAAATCCCTTCCTGTTTGCTCAGCCAGGTGTGGAGTGCTCTCAGCGCAACTTTCCAGGTGACCATGCCTCCACGCGCCAGGCAATCACCAGTATGGAGCAATGGTGAGTTGCTGGACCTCATCAGTGTTGAGGCAGGGGGAAGCTGTCCAGTCCCAGCTGCCCTCCAGCTATAGGAATTACGATACCTTCGGGCAGATATCAAGGGGCATGCTGGAAAGGGGCCACAACCGGGATGCACTGCAGTGCAGGATTAAAGTGAAGGAGCTGTGGAATGCTTACCACAAAGCCCGCAAGGCGAACTGCTGCTCCAGTGCTGCCCCTGCGACCTGCCATTTCTACAAAGAGCTGGACGCGATACTTGGGGGTGACCCCATCTCCACTCCGGGGATCACCATGGACACTTCAGAGCCCAGTGCAACAAGGCAGGAGGAGGAGGAGGAGGAGCAAAGCGGGAGTGAGGGTGCTGAGGAGGAGGAAGAAACCCCGACATCCCTAGATGCATGCAGCCAGGAGCTGTTCTCAAGGTAGGAGGAAGGTAGCCAGTCGCGGTGGCCGGTGCTTGGGGAAGGACAAACACCAGAGGAGGTGCCCAGTAAGCAGCTTCTATTTTGGGAAGGAAATTATTCGGTGCGAGCTCTTGGGGCGAGGAGGGTCAGGGCTGCATGCATGCCTAGATGTGGAATAGGGCATTGATGTGCTCTCTCACATCGGGATAATCGGCCTCAGTGATCTCTTCAAAGGTCTCATCCAGAACTCGGGCAATGCACTTGTGCATGTTTCTTGAGAGAGCCACTGTGGTCCTTGTCCCAGTCAGGCTAATGTGTCTGTGCCACTTCTGCCGGGAGGGCCGGGGGACCACTGCTGCACACAGACAAGCTGCATATGGGCCAGGGAGGAAACTGCATTGCAGCAGAAGACCCTCCCTTGCTTCCCAGGTCACCCTCAGCAGCGAGAGATCTTCCAGGACGAACTCCTGTGGCAAATGTGGAGATAGTGTTCAGTATGGGGGCCCCCTGCCACTGCTGGCTCTCCCCATGGCACAGAAACCCAGATGACAGTATGGCTGTAAAACAATCAGTCACGCTTGCCCCTGTGCTTACTCACCATTTTGGGGCTCCCATGGGTTATGTGCACTCACTTTGGGATGGGCAAATTATGCTATTGTGTAGACTGTGCTTGCCCTTAAGTACAGAGGAATCATTGCACTGTCTGGTGTGAACAATGCTGCCTCTGTAAAGTGTTGCATTTTGCCTTTACAGATGCAACCTTGAGATCTCAGCCGTCCATGTTATCATCGTTCGAAAGACTCCAAAGAATCAGAAAGAAGCCACATAGAAGCAAGGTAGACATATTGCGTGAAGTAATGCAGCATTCAAGTAACGAAAATCAAAAAGTGCAGGAGCGGTGGGAGAGTGAAAGGAGGGTCCACCAGCAGAACGCGGATTGCTGGCACCAAAGCACAGAGCAGCTGCTAAGCATCATGGAGCGCCAAGTGGACTCGATACAGGCGCTCGTAGCAATGCACGTGGAGCACTACCATGCCCGCCCCCCCTTCAGCCCTTCTCCCAAAACTCTTTCCCTTGTGCCCTGACGTCACCTCCAACCCACTTTCCCCAACGTCCGGGTTCTTACCACCACCAGCTGCCTCCAACACCTGTAGCTTCACCACCAACCCTGAAAACTATGATCCTTACCCGCTAAACTCAACCCCATCCCCATGCAGTGTAGCTAGCCTGAAGTGCAGCACTCATTGCACAGCACTCCAGACAGGACATACGCAAATCTGTGATTGTACCGTTCCCCACCCCCTTGCCCCTTCTGTTTCCCAAGCAGTTGTGTCTCCTTTCAATAAATGGATTTTCTGGCTTTGAAAACACTCTTTATTATTGAATGAAGTAAAAGATACCTTAGCCCAGGAGAGCAACAGGCACTGCAAGTCAGTGTAGCAAACAGATTCCTACTCACATTGGAACCACTGCACTTCACTCCCATGCAGGCCACCAGACATTACTAGTGGCTTTCAGCCTCATATTGCTCCCTCAAGGCATCCCTAATTCTTGCAGCCCCCCACTGGGCCCCTTTAATAGCCCTGCTCTCTGGCTGTTCAAATTCAGCCTCCAGGTGTTGAACCTCCGAGTTCCATGCCTGAGTGAATCTTTCACCCTTCCCTTCACAGATGTTATGGAGGGTACAGTAGGCGGATATAACCGTGGGGATGCTGTCATTGGCCAGGTCCAGCTTCCCATACAGAGAGCACCAGTGGCCCTTTAAATGGCCAAAAGCACACTCCACAGTCATTCAGCACCGGCTCAGCCTGTTGTTGAACCGCTCCTTGCTGCTGTCAAGGCTCCCTGTGTAGGGCTCCATGAACCACGGCATTAAAGGGTAAGCGCGGTCTCCAAGGATCACAATGGGGACTTCAACTTCCCTTACGGTGATCTGCTGGTCTGAGAAAAAAGTCCCGGCTTGCAGCTTCCTGAACAGGCCAGTGTTCCAAAAGATGCATGCATCATGCACCTCTCCGGGCCAGTCTGCAGTAATGTCAATGAAACACCCATGGTGATCCACAAGCACCTGGAGAACTATAGCAAAATACCCCTTCTGATTAACATACTCAGAGGCTAGGTGGCTGGTGCCAGAATTGGAATATGCGTCCCATCTATTGCGTCTCCGCAGTTAGGGAAACCCATTTGTGCAAAGCCAGCCACAATGTCCTGCATGTTACCCAGAGTCATGGTTCTTCTGAGCAGGCTGCAATTAATGGCCCTGCAAACTTGCATCAACACGATTCCAACGGTCAACTTTCCCACTCCAAACTGGTTCGCGACCGATCGGTAGCTGTCTGGAGTTGCCAGCTTCCAGATTGCAATAGCCATTTGCTTCTCCACCAGCAGGGCAGCTCTCAATATCGTGTCCTTGCGCCGCAGGGTGGGAGTGAGCTCCTTACAGAGTCCCATGAAAGTGGTTTTTCTCATCCGAAAGTTCTGCAGCCACTGCTCGTCATCCCAGACTTGCATGACGATGTGGTCCCACCACTCAGTGCTTGTTTCCCGAGCCCAAAAGCGGTGTTCCACGGTGCTGAGCATTTTCGTGAATGCCACAAGCAAACTCATGTCATTTGTATTACTCGAGTCGATATCGTCAGAGCTCTCACTGTCACTTTGATCCTAAGGAATAACTCGACTGCCAAACGTGACACACTGGCGAGACTTGTCAGCATACTCCTCGGCAGTTCGGGCTCCATTCCCGCAGACCAAAAGGGAAGACAGAAGCGTGAAGTACAAAAAATGTTGAAAGATGGTGCCAAATGTGGACAGAAGCACAGGGAATGCTGGGATGCAAACAGGTGCATCACAAGGTGTTGGGACAGGACTCAGAATGCCCCACATCCCCCGCCCTCTTCCCACAACCCATGGCGCCAGAATGGAAAGAGGTGCTCTGTGGGATAGCTGCCTACAATGCACTGCTCCCAATCATAGACTCATAAAATATCAAGGTTGGAAGAGACCTCAGGAGGTCATCTAGTCCGATCCCCTGCTAAATAAAGCAGGACCAGTCCCCAGCTAAATCATCCCAACCGGGACTTTGTCAAGCCTGACCTTAAAAACCTCTAAGGAAGGAGATTCCACCACCTCCCAAGGTAAGAAGGCCAACAGCATATTGGGCTGTATTAGTAGGAGCATTGCCAGCAGATCGAGGGAAGTGATTATTCCCCTCTATTCGGCACTGGTGAGGACACACCTGGAGTATTGCGTCCAGTTTTGATTCACTCACTACAGAAGGGATGTGGACAAATTGGAGAGAGTCCAGTAGAGAGCAACAAAAATTATTAGGGGGCTTGGGCACATGACTTACGAGGAGAGGCTGAGGGAACTGGGATTGCTTAGTCTGCAGAAGAGAAGAATGAGGGTGGATTTGATAGCAGCTTTCAACTACCTGAAGGGGGGTTCCAAAGAGGATGGATTTAGACTGTTCTCAGTGGTGGCAGATGTCAGAACAAGGAGTAATGGTCTCAAGTTGCAGTGGGGGAGGTTTAGGTTGGATATTAGGAAAAACTATTTCATTAGGGGGGCGGTGAAGCACTGGAATGGGTTCCCTAGGGAGGTGGTGGAATCTCCTTCCTTAGAGGTTTTTAAGGTCAGGCTTGACAAAGCCCTGGCTGGGATGATTTAGTTGGTGTTGGTCCTGCTTTGAGCAGGGGGTTGGACTAGATACCTCCTGAGGTCTCTTCAAACCCTGATATTCTATGATTCTATGGAGAAAGCATCATTAGTTGCCAGGCAGAGTCAGCCATGGAGGCAGCATCACTAGTCAGCGGGCAGAGTCAGCAGGGTGGCATGAGGCCAAGGGAGCAAGGGAAAAGGGTGGGAAACGGGCTGGGAGGTGGTGTGACTCATGAGGCTCCAATGACAGCGCTGACTCCGGGGCCAATGGGAGCGCCAGGGGGTGGCGCCTGCACGGAGCCAATGTGCCTGCTGCCTGCAGATAAGATAAGGTGAAGATAAGAAGAAAGGAAAGAGGTTCTTTCTAGCTGTTGGCACTGCAGGTCTGTGTAATGAAATGAGGCCCTTATTTACTTTTTTACCCACTGTTCCATGTAATGTTGGCAGGCTGTGTAGAACAGGGCCATCTCAGCGGGAGCACCAGGAGGCACTGAACCTGATGGGAGCATAATCCCAGACACACAAGGAGGATTAGAAGCACCCGCTGCCCCATCTCTTTAGGGTAGTAGCCATGCGCCTCACTCCCTGCATCTGACCAGTGGGCAGACCATGACTGTCCCTCCTCCCCAGCCGCTTTTGTGCCCAAGGAGGCCCAGCCCAGGTCCTGCTGCCAGCAGAGCATGGGAAAGTGGACTGAACAGAACTAGCTGATGCACACCTTGCTGCAATCCTGAAGGTTTCAACTGCTCCGTCACTGAGGCCAAATATCAACAAACTGACAGAACTGAAGCCTTGCCAGGTTTCTGGCAAACACTAAAAACTCTCTGGCAGGAGAAGAATTGTATAAAGTTGTATGACAGTTTTATTATTTCTGAGAAATTCAAAATAAAAAATACAATATAAACATTTTCTTTTCTGAACATCATCTTCAGTGACATTATCGGCCCACTGGGAGGATTTGAGGACTGACACCGGCCCTAAGGTAAATTGAGTTTAAAACCTCTGGTCTAGGTAGTTTGTCATAAACAAGCAGTTAAGGGTAGCATAAAATCCCTCCTTTACCTGTAAAGGGTTAAGAAGCTCAAATAACCTGGTTGGCACCTGACCAAAAGGACAGATGAGGGGAGAAGATACTTTCAAATCTGTGGGGGAAGGTTTTTGTTTTCTCTCCCTACATGCATCTGATGAAGTGGGTATTCACCCATGAAAGCTCATGCTCCAAAACGTCTGTTAGTCTATAAGGTGCCATAGGATTCTTTGCTGCTCTCCCTTCGTTGTTCTCTCCAAGTCAGCGAGGAGTCAGGGCAGGGAAAATACACCTCCCAAAGCCAGACCTAAACTAAGCATCTAAGATTAGAAATTATAAGTAATAGGAAGGAAATGCATTAGATTGTCTTTTGTTTTAGCTTGTAAATTGTCCCTATGCTATGAGGGAGGTTTATTCCTGGTTGTTGTTTTTCTGTTTTTTGTTTTTTTTGGTAACTTTAAAGTTTTGCTTAGAGGGGAATCCTCTGTGTTTTGAATCTGATTACCCTGTAAAATTACCTTCTATCCTGATTTTACAGAGGTGCTTCTTTTACTTTTTCCTTATAATAAAGCTCTGCTTTTAAGAGCCTGACTGGTTTTTAGTGTCCTAAAAACCCAAGGGCTGGTATGTGCCCACTTTGTTAACCTATTTGGTTGGTATATTATTCTCAAGCTTCCCCAGGAAAGGGGATGTAGGGGCTTGGGGGGATTTTGGGGGAACAGGAGCTCCAAGTAGTTCTTTTCCTTGAATCTTTGTCTAACTCACTTGGTGGTGGCAGCAGTACTCATCCAAGGACAAGGAAGGATTTGTGCCTTGGGGAAGTTTTTAACCTAAGCTGGTAGAAATAATCTTAGAGGGTCTTTCATGTGAGTCCCCACATCTGTACTCCAGAGTTCAGAGTGGGGAGGGAACCCTGACATGGTTAATGACAGAACCCCACTCACACACTCCTGTAACAGACCCCTAACCTCTGGCTGAGTTACTGACATCCTCAAACCATGATTTAAAGACTTCAAGTTACATGGAATCCACCATTTATTCGAGCTCAAACCAGCAAATGACCCATGCTGCAGAGGAAGGCGAAACCCCTGCTAGGTGTCTGCCAATCTGACCCAGGGGAATTCCCTTTCCAACCCCACATATGTCAATCAGTTAGACCCTGAGCATGTGGGCAGGGCCCATCAGCTAAACACCTGGGAGAGAAGTGTCTGTAGTAACTCAGGGTATGTCTATGCTGGAAACTTCAAAGTGCTGTCGTGGGAACGCTCCTGCTGCAGCGCTTTGAAGTGTGAGTGTGATTGCGTGCGTGTTGACCGCTGCCGCTCCCCTGTCGACTCCGCTTCCACCTCTCACGAGCTGGAGTTCCAGAGTCAACAAGGAGCGCAATCGGGGATTGATTTTATCGTGTCTACACTAGACATGATAATCGACCCCCAACAGATCAATCACTACCCGCCAATCCAGGGAGTAGTGAAGACCTGCCCTGAGCTATCATCCAGACTCCATTTGCTCCTCCCTGGGGGCTGGCTTTACGGCTAACTCAGGCACAATAATACAGCATAACCCTCAGAGGCCAATGTTTCCCTGGGCTACCTCCTCTCCTCCAGCTCCCAAGGCCTCGGGGAGTAAACAAACGGACCTGCCCCCAAGTCAGGACAACTGCAGCAGCTTTATGCAGGGCTCTGACATCCAGCAGGCGAGACATGACCTGGGCTGACATGACCATGTAGATCACTGTTGTTACCACCCTTGGACAACTGCGACAGATCTTACACAAAGTATGTCATGTAAGGTGTCAAGGGAAAAGTTATGATTGGCTGGCTGATTATCCTGTCTGTATGTGCACATCATTTCTGTATCTGAAGTATGAATATTGACTATATACCTGTATTCCAAATGTGTCTGTTCCTGGGGTAACGCCACACAGTAGTCTGCATCTAGTCTAGCCAGCACATTGTGAATGGACCATTCAAGCTGACAGCCCATTAACAAACACAATGGGCCATTGAAGAGGCTTATCCCTGCCTGGTGGGCCATCCTGTGGACACCTTAGCCAGAATATGGGTAATGGCTCCTGTTATGACTCATCAAAGCATTGAAAGGCATGTGACTGGCTCATGTGACCCTGGACTCCATCTTGTGCTGTACTTTCCACAGACTAGGAGAGCTGTCCCTCTGTAGCCCACACACCTGCTGGGGGTGGTGTTCTCTCCTATCTGGTGGCACCAAGCCCACTTAAAGATTAATGAGTCTGCTCTACAGCCTTGGCTAAGAGCCAGTTGGCTTTTGGCTCATGCACTAAGCTCCAGAGGTCCCAGGCACTGAGGTCCCAGGTTCAAGCCCGTCTGCAGATGGCCAAGGTCTGTTAGCGTTACACCTCCACAGGGGAGAAGGTATAAAAGACCCTGGAAGCATCTCCATTTTGCCTCTTCTCTGCTCTCATCTCTGGACTATGGACTTACCCTAACAGGAGCATTACAACCAATGGACTGAGGACCTTCCAATCTTTCGCAAGTTACCAGAGACTGTACAAGCCAGCAGTTTATTCAATCACTGCTACAGACCTGATCCAGCAACCTTGCAGTGAGTGTATGTATTTGATTCCTTTAGCCATTTTAACTCTCTCCTCTTTCTTTTCTCTTATACATAAACCTTTAGATATTAGCTACTAAAGGCTTGGCAACAGTGGGATTATTGGGTAAGATTTCAGTTGTATATTGAGCTGGCCATGTGGCTGATCTCCTGGGATTAGAAGAAATCTTTGTTTGATGAAAATGATTTTAAACGACCACACATCATATAGTCTAGTGTCTGGGTGGTGAAATAAGTGCTGGGATACCTAAGGAGACTGCATTTCTGATTTCTTGTGAACCAGTGTTATGAGACAGATGTTTACTTTTGTTTCTAATAGAATAACCAAACGTTTGGGGTAGGTCTGCCCCATTTCTCAGCAGTTTGTCTTGAATCTGGTTTTCTTAGCTGTGACCCACTGGATCTGATCACACTTGCCAAGCTTTGACACTGGGGCAGCCCCAGTCGCTCCAAAAGCAGCATACGCCCCCCCCCAACCCCCCGAGGAAGCCTCCAAGGATTATTTGCTGCATTACTACCCATTGCTTTGTTTGAACATCTCCGGTCCGGTCCGGTCCAGTGTCGCCCCGATTAATCACTCCTGCTACCAGCACTGCTCCTATCTGCTGCTCTCTGTGCTAGGGTCCCACCCCAGTGAGCGCAGGTGGGAGAGCAAGAAACTCGGTTAACCCCAAAGCTCCCATTTTCTAAAGCCAGGGCCTTGCTCCCCAGCTCCTTAGACCTGGTCTACACTACAACTTTAGGTCGAATTTAGCAGCATTACCTTGATTTAATCCTGCACCCATCCACACAACAAAGCCCTTTTTTCCGACTTAAAGGGCTCTTTAAATCGATTTCTGTACTCCTCCCCGACAAGGGGATTAGCGCAGAAATCGGCCTTGCTGGGTCGAATTTGGGGTAGCGTGGACGCAATTCGATGGTATTGGCCTCCAGGAGCTATCCCAGAGTGCTCCATTGTGACCGCTCTGGACAGCGCTCTCAACTCAGATGCACTGGCCAGGTAGACAGGAAAAGCCCCGTGAACTTTTGAATTTCATTTCCCGTTTGGCCAGCATGGAGAGCTGATCAGCACAGGTGACCACGCAGAGCTCATCAGCATGATGTGCACATTGCCGGGGCAAATTGCCTGGCCCGTACTTTGTGAGAAGTCTATGACCATGTCCCTCTCATCACCGCGCTGCCGTCGCCTCTTCGCCTGGTTTTGCATGAAACAATTGTCTGTCGTTGCTCTGACAGAGGGAGGGGCGACTGATGACATGGCTTACATGGAATTAAAATCAACTAAAGGGGTGGCCTTGCGTCAAGGAGAAACACAAACAACTGTCACACAGAATGGCCCCCTCAAGGATTGAACTCAAAACTCTGGGTTTAGCAGGAAGTTGATTTCACAAAACTAATCGGGTCAATTTCTTGTTTTGATCCACTCCATCTATCTTTAACATCTTATGCTGGCAGCAGACAGTGCAGTTTGACTGCCAGCCATCATCATCTCCTGGGTGCTCGGCAGAAAATGGGAATGCGTGGCTGAGTCACGCCCATGTCTGCTCAGGTGCCCCTGACCGCCCTCACTGAGGTTGGCTAAAAGTGCACCGAGGAATATGACGACGATGGCTACCAATCGTAATGCACCCTCTGCTGCCAAATGCAATGAGTTACTGCTGTGTAGCAATGCAGTCCCACATCTGCCAGCACCCAGGAGACGGACGGTGACGGTGAGCTGAGCGAGCTCCATGCTTGCTGTGGTATGGTGTCTGTTCAGGTAACCCAGGAAAAAAGGCGTGAAATGATTGTCTGCCGTTGCTTTCACGGAGGGAGGGAGGGAGAGTGGGGCCTGATGACAAGTACCCAGAACCACCCGCTACACTGTTTTTGCCCCATCAGGCATTGGGATCTCAACCCAGAATTCCAATGGGCAGCGGACACTGCAGGGACTGTGGGATAGCTACCCACTGCACAATGCTCCGGAAGGCAATGCTAGCCTCAGTACTGTGGACTGAGTCCACCGCCTTTATGCACTTAGAGCATTTTGTGTGGGGACACGCACAATCGACTGTATAAAAACGATGTCTGAAAAACCGACTTCTATAAATTCAACCTTACTTCGTAATGTAGGCATCCCCTTAGAACATACTTGAGCAGCCATCAAAACAACTAGCAAGGACCAGTGCAATCAACAGCTGATTTGCTGGCAAAACAATCCTGGCTCTGATATGAAAGCAGAGGCCTCATAGTGGGTGAACCTGATGAGATCTGCCAGTGCCCAGAGGAACAGGGCGCGAAGGCTGCTTGCAGGGAAAGCTACTTCTGACTCTTACTGGTGGGCTGTAGAGCCAGTACAATGCGACACACATTCCTGCGTGGGCAGCTTGGCCCCAGTGTGAAAACAGTCCCTGTTGTGTGTCCTGGCCAGGGTGTGGAGAGGAGAGGGGCTCAGCATGACAATCTGCATGGTAACACCCAGAATGAGTGCTGGGAGCCAAATCTGTCCTGCCTCTTCTGGGGCTGCTGCTCCCTGGCGGCACAGCCAGAATCCAGCTCCTGAGCGTGCTCCCCAGCCTGTCTGTTGAGGGCGGGAACCTGGGCTGTCTCAGCTCCAGCAGCAAGTTAATGGCCAGTCTCAGCTCTCTTTCCTTCTCTCCTTACTGTTTTCGCTCTCATTTTCTCTGGTTTTCCTTTTTTCCCTCCTCTCTGATCTATTCCTGGACACTTCTGCATGCCTTGTGGGATTTCAGCCTCTGCTGCCCACTCCTTCAGGGACAAGGTCCCCGATCAGGGTGCAAGTTACTTTTGGCAGCCCCTTTGCAACACAAGGAAGAAAATGGGTGAAATGTCCATGCGAGGGGGAGGGGGTTCTCTCCATGCTGCAGCAGGGAGGTACAGCATTTGCCCATCACAGTCCAAACCTCCCACCCACTCCTCTGCTAATTGCTAAGAGCAGCCATCCCCCAGTATGACTGCACAGAGGGAGGTTACCTGTGTCCCTGCAGCTGGGACATGGATGGAGCACTGGGGAGTGTTAGGTCTCCAAAGAGACAGGTGGTGCATGCAGGGCTATGTCACTAAGCTCAGGCCCCAGAGGCTCATGCTTTCCGATGCTAGATCCCCAGGTTTGAGCCCTGCTGCCAGCGACTCAGACTGAGAAACCTGCTTTGCTTTTGGTCAAAACAGATTTAACTCCAATGCCTAATGAAAATGGTGGAGAAAGGAGTTCTTTGTCTGATATCAGCCAATCCCCCATGTTCTCCCCCTCTCACATAAGGTAGGAGCACCCAGCAAAGCCTGACTTGCCAGTCCTGACCTTTGGAAGGTACAGCTCAAGCAGGAAAACCCCACAGTACAAACATCTCTTTTTCAGGCTTCTTTGCAAGCCTAAAAAAGGAAAAGAGGGTCCAAAGCCCGTTTAGCCCTGATTTATTGCCCATCTCCTGTCACTTTGGGTTGGGTTGAACTCAGGGCTTGGGAGAAGAGGCACATTGACATACCTGGGGAATCTTCAAGTCACAGAACAGACCCTGCTCATTTAGCAACAGTGCAAGCACCCCCTCTCCTGCCCACTACTGCAGGTCCAAACCCAGGGTGACAGGCAGTCAATCCATTCAACACTCAGTCCTTGACCTCTCTGGGCCCTGTGGAGACTGCCTGTGCTTTGGGGTCCTGTCCATTAGGAACCAAACTGAGAGCCAGCAACTCATTTCACATCAGCCACTGACCAGCTTCCAGCTGATAGTCATAGTACATTTGTATGACATTAGCACCCACAGGCATCAACCAAGCTCAGGTCCTAGTGTGCCAGGCACTGCACAAAGGGTAGGCAACAGCCCCTGCACCGAGTTCCCCCCTTAGTTTTCTTTTCTCAAGGCTAAACATACTCAGGGTTTTTTAACGGTTCCTCTTAGGTCAGGTTTTCGAATCCTTTTCTCCATTTTCATGCTCTCCTCTGGACTCCCTCCCATTTGTCCACATCTTTCCTAAAGTGCGATGCCCAGAACCAGACACAGCACTCCAGCAGAGGCCTCACAAGTGTCGAGCAGAGCGGGACAATTACCTCTCATGTCTCACAGTCCTATTAAAACCCCTCACAATGATATTAGTCTTTTTCACAACCATAGCACATTGTTGACTCATATTCAGTTTGTGATCCACTTTGTCGGCCCTGTTTAGCTGGTCCGCCCTTGCTGGGGGGCCCAAAAAAATGTTTTCACCGGGGCCCAAACCTGCTCTCGGCAGCCCTGGGCGTGGAACCATCCTCAGACCCTTCCCTTCTTTCCCACCTCAGGAGAGACTGCCCAAGCAGAAAGCGTCGGCAGAAGCAGATCTCCCTGTGCAGTGACCCACCAACTGACTGGTTGCTTAGATGTGCCTGTTCTGAAACTCTGGCAAATTTCCTCTCCGTGCAGGTTGGTGAACTTCCCTTTCCCACCCCAGCCTGCGTGGCTGCTGCAGAGATCCGGGTGAGCAGAGAGACACAAGGGGAAGGTCTCCCTCTTCTGCTTTAGCATCTGCCAGGTGAGCGCACCTGCTCCTCTGGAGAGCTCCTGCTCTGCAAACTGCAAGCCACCAGGAGACCCCAGCCCCCTCCCTGCAGCTGTGGGAGGTAAGGGAGTCTCCATTAACACTGCCCAGCTGTCTCTCTGGGGCTTGATGACCCTGGAGCTGGACTGCCACAGAAGAAAGTGCGTGGAAACCACCCCCTCGCCATCATCCGCTCCCAGCTGCTCGCCACATGCAATCAGGCTGCGCTATGCCGGAAAAAGCCCACTCTGGGTTCACTGCACCACACATCAGGCCCCACCACCCCCACCCTGCCCCACCTTGCCTCATGCCATCCTGGGCCCAGCTGGAGGCTCGTTCTGCTAGAGGAGGTTAAACAGTCTCCAGCACTGAGCAGCTAGTGCTGGCTGGGAGCAGATGCTGTGCTGAGCTGCCGGCTGTGCAGTTCAGTGCTGGGGGCCGGGGGGGGGAGTCTGTGGGAGGCTCTGCTCCAGAGGCTGGGCTTGGATCTGGCTAGGCATGGGCAGCCTTGCAAAATGAGAAGGGGGTTGGTAAGGGGTCGCTGGTGAGGAAGTCCCACAGCACTGCGATGAGGGGCAGGATCAGGAAGAGTGGGGGGCCAGGTTGGGTCACGGGCTAAGAGGGATACTAGCAAGGGGCCCCATAAAATGATCCAAGCACTTCACTGGGGCAGCCTCACCCTGCCACTGCTCCAGTTACCCCTATAGGCCGAACCGTACAAACTCAGTGTGCACAGCACAAGCCCCACGAACCCACCTCTGGGAATGCAATGGAAGCACAGGAGCAATCCACACTCAGCAGCCCCCTCCCAGACACAGAATCCGAGCCCCCAGCTGCTGTCACTTTCAAGCCAAAGCTCCCGCCAAATGTTACTGGATCGCAGCTCCCAACCCCCAGGAATGGTGGGTCACTTGTTTTATTGCCATTGTACAAAGAGGGAAACTGAGGCACAAAGTGCCCACACAGCTGGTCAGCAGCTGAGAGGGAACAGAGCCCTGATCTTCTGGCTCCCAACCTGGTTGTTCTTTGGCTGTCTGTGGAGAGCATCACAGCACTGAACACACGCTCCAGGAAGGGAGTGTTGTCTAGTAGCTAGCACAGAGAACATCAGGTTGGACTCCTGTGTTCTCTGCAGCTGAGCTATCATGCAAATTTGGGCAAGTCTCTTCCCCTTCTTGTGTCCCTGTTCCCCCGCGCCCCCACTCTTTGGATTGCGATCTCATCGGAGGTCCCCCTGGGTCTGTTCAGCACCTGGCACAATGGGGCCATGACCACCAGTGGGCCATTGGGTGCTCCTGGAACTCCCCACTAGTGCCCCAGGGCTCACACTATCCTAGTGCCTGACATGGGGCTAAGCAAAGACTGCACTGGGGGCAGGTCAGCCCCACGGCCAAAGGTGGGGCCAGGAACAGAAGACTGCGCTGGCGGCAGCAGCAATACCCTTCTGTCGACATTTAGGTAGAGGCCGTGTCAGTACAACGGAAGGGAAGTGCACAGCAGGAAGGACAATTGATGGTGGGGGCTTGGTGCAGCCAGGTTTCCTAGAGCAATTGTTGCCTTGGGGCTCCCAGAACCAGGGTCACGCTGGCCTCAAGTGGCAGTGCCTGCAGGGTGCTCGCTGTGCAAGCCCCAGGGGATGGAGCTGACAAACCAGCGT
Source organism: Gopherus flavomarginatus (assembly GCF_025201925.1). Taxonomy (NCBI): domain Eukaryota; kingdom Metazoa; phylum Chordata; order Testudines; family Testudinidae; genus Gopherus; species Gopherus flavomarginatus. The sequence continues at coordinate 21,983,361 of NC_066637.1, read as the reverse complement.
CTCCAAACAGGCTTTCAGACCCATCCTTAGGGAGCCTGCATCCCACACACAGCTGGGGCTGCGTGGTCTCCAGGGAGCAGCTAGGTTCTGAGGTGGCCAGAGGTGATGAGCCACGGTCCTCGGGAGAAAGGGCTGTTGAGCTGCAGCCTGCTTCCTGCAGATGCCACATCAGCCTGAATGCCCTGGGGAGCAGCGAGATCCCACAGCTCAGCAGAGATTGAGGCATCTCCCCTTGGGTGCTGAACTCCTGGCACCTCCTCTCCCGGCACCAGACTCTGGGGCTTAACTAGATCGGGTCTGTCCGTCCAGGGAGCACTGAAGCAAATGAATGACACATCTCAGCCCCATGCAGGGGTCAAGGCACGAGGAGGAGCTGATCCTAGAAAAGTCGGTTACTCACCTTTGTAACTGTTGTTCTTCGACATGTGTTGCTCACATCCATTCCAGTTAGGTGTGCGCGCCGTGCGTGCACGCTCGTCGGAAACTTTTTACCCTAGCAACTCCAGTGGGCCGGCAGGTCGCCCCCTGGAGTGGCGCCGCCATGGCACCCGATATATACCCCTGCCGGCCCACCCGCTCCTCAGTTCCTTCTTGCCAGCTACTCCGACAGTGGGGAAGGAGGGCGGGTGTGGAATGGATGTGAGCAACACATCTCGAAGAACAACAGTTACAAAGGTGAGTAACCGTCTTTTCTTCTTCGAGTGATTGCTCACATCCATTCCAGTTAGGTGAATCCCAAGCCATACCTAGGCGGTGGGGTCGGAGTGAGAAGTAGCGGCATGGAGCACTGCAGATCCAAAGGCCGCGTCGCGTCCTCTCTGGACTGCTGGACCAGGGTGTAGTGGGAAGCAAAGGTGTAGACCGATGACCAGGTCGCTGCCCGACAGATTTCCTGGATGGGCACACGGGCGAGGAAAGCCAGCGACAACGCCTGCGCCCTGGTAGAGTGCGCAGTCACACGGCCCGTAGGAACGTGAGCCAAGTCATAGCAGGTCCTGATACAGGACGTTACCCACGAGGATAACCTCTGCGAGGAGATAGGAAGCCCCTTCATGCGGTCCGCTACTGCCACGAAAAGCTGGGGGGATTTGCGGAACGGTTTGGTCCTCTCCACATAAAACGCGAGAGCCCGACGGACATCAAGCGAGTGGAGTTGTTGCTCCCTGCGTGAAGAATGAGGTTTCGGGAAAAAAACTGGGAGGAAGATCTCCTGGTTGACGTGGAAGGCTGAGACCACCTTGGGGAGAAAGGCAGGGTGCGGTCTCAGCTGCACCTTATCTTTATGGAAGACTGTATACGGGGGATCTACCGTGAGAGCCCGGAGTTCCGACACCCGTCTAGCTGAGGTAATAGCTACTAGAAAGGCAGTCGTCCAAGAAAGATAGAGCAGGGAGCAAGTAGCTAATGGCTCAAAGGGGGACCCCATGAGCCGAGACAACACCAGGTTAAGATCCCAGGTAGGGGTAGGGGGTCGGACGTTAGGGTATAGACGTTCCAGCCCCTTAAGGAATCTAGTCACCGTCGGGTGAGAGAAAACGGAGCGGCCATCCCCACCCGGGTGAAAGGTGGAGATAGCCGCCAGGTGGACCCGCAGGGACGATATCGCCAGGCCCTGTTGTTTGAGGGACCAAATATAGTCCAAAATATTGGCCACCGAAATTTCCGTCGGGAGGAGACCCTTCTCCACGCACCAACAGGAGAAACGCTTCCACTTGGCCGAGTATGTCGCTCTAGTGGAAGGCTTCCTGCTGCCCAAGAGTACCTCACGTACTGGGGTGGAGCAGCGCAACTCAGAACTGGTCAGCCACGCAGGAGCCACGCTGCTAGGTGCAGCGACTGGAGGTCCGGGTGACAGAGAGTTCCGTGGTCCTGGGTGATCAGGTCCGGGTGAAGGGGCAGGGGAACTGGGTCGGCTATGGCCAGGTCCAGCAACATGGGGTACCAATGCTGTCTGGGCCACGCCGAGGCTACCATGATCACGCGGGCCCTGTCCCTGCGCACCTTCAGAAGGACCCTGTGGACCAGCGGGAACGGGGGGAACGCGTAGAACAAGTGGGTCGTCCACAGAATAAGGAAAGCGTCCGCTATAGACCCGGGTTCCCGGCCCTGAAAGGAGTAGAACGCCTGGCATTTCCTGTTCCCCCTGGACGCGAAGAGGTCCACGCGGGGACAACCCCACCTCTGGAAGATCGAGAGGGCGACGTCCGGGCGAAGGGACCACTCGTGCGAGAGGAAGGATCTGCTCAGGCGGTCCGCCAGCGTGTTCCGTACTCCGGGGAGGAAGGAAGCCGTGAGGTGAATGGAGTGGGCTATACAAAAGTCCCAGAGTCGCATCGCCTCGTGACATAGGGGAGAGGATCTGGTGCCGCCCTGCTTGTTGATATAGTACATGGTCGTCGTGTTGTCGGTAAATACCGCGACACAACGACCCCGAAGCTGGTGACAGAACGTTTGACAAGCCAGGTGGACCGCTCTCAACTCCCGCATGTTGATGTGTAGCTTCACCTCCTGTGGGGACCACAGGCCCTGTGTTCTCAGGGTTCCCAGGTGGGCCCCCCAGCCGAGATCTGAGGCATCCGTCGTTAGGGACACCGAGGGCTGGGGCGGGTGGAATGGGAGCCCCGCACACACGACGGACTGGTTTAGCCACCAGCTGAGAGAATCCAACACCCCCTGGGGGATTGTGATCAGCATGTCTAGTGATTGCCTTGCCGGCCGGTAATGTGCAATGAGCCAAGACTGGAGGGGCCTCATGCGGAGCCGTGCGTACCCGGTCACAAATGTGCAGGCTGCCATATGGCCTAACAGGGTTAGACATGTCCGTATCGATGTCAAGGGGGCTGCCAGCAAGCGCTGAACGATCGCCGACAACGCCTGGAACCTTGGCAACAGCAGAAGGGCCCTGGCCACGGTGGAGTCCAGGACGGCCCCAATGAACTCCACCCTCTGCGAGGGGAGCAGGGTGGACTTGTCCACGTTGATCATGAGGCCCAAGGTAGCAAACAGGCCGGTGATCCTGCGGACGTGGCTGCAGACCTGCAGCTCCGACGTGCCCCGAATTAACCAATCGTCGAGGTAAGGGAACACGTGAATGCGACTGCGCCGAAGATGTGCCACAACGACGGCCATGCATTTTGTGAATAACCTCGGAGCCGTAGAAAGGCCAAATGGGAGGACTGCAAATTGGTAGTGAAGGTGGCCAACCACGAATCGAAGGAAACGTCTGTGGTGTGGCCATATGGCAATATGAAAATAAGCATCCTGCATGTCGAGGGCGGCATACCAGTCTCCAGGATCCAGGGATGGAATAATGGTCCCCAGGGATACCATGCGGAACTTCAACTTCACCAGGTATTTGTTGAGCTCTCGCAGGTCGAGGATAGGCCTGAGGCCTCCCTTGGCCTTGGGGATCAGAAAGTAGCGGGAATAAAACCCCTTGCCCTTCTCGTTTTCCAGAACCGCCTCTATAGCTCCTTTGTTGAGGAGCGCCTGTACCTCCTGCCGAAGGAATTGCTCGTGAGAGGGGTCCCTGAAGAGGGACGAGGAAGGGGGGCGGGAGGGAGGAAATGATACAAACTGCAGACGGTATCCCGTCTGCACCGTGCGTAAGACCCAGCGGTCGGATGTTATCCGGGACCACGCCTGGAGAAAAAACGAAAGGCGGTTGGAAAACGGGGGGGAAGGATCCATGTGGGATACCGGTATTACGCCCTCGGGCGCACCTTCAAAACGAAGGTTTGGGTCCAGGTGGGGCTTTAGAGGAGCTTTGGTTTTGCCCCCCTTGATTGCCCGACGGCCTGCGCCTGCCATTTCTGCCGCGGCGCCTATTAAGGTCCTGCCGCTGGTGGAACTGGGGGTATGGCCGACGCTGCTGCTGCTGCTGCGGTCGGAAGGGTCTGCATTGCGTCCCAGGCGTGTGCATCCCAAGGGAGCGCATAATGACCCGATTGTCCTTAAGACTTTTCAGTCTGGGGTCTGTCTTTTCCGAGAACAGGCCCCGGCCTTCGAACGGGAGGTCCTGGATGGTGTATTGGAGCTCCGGTGGAAGGCCAGAAACCTGAAGCCAGAAGATGCGGTGCATCGTCACCCCCGAGGTGAGGGTACGGGCAGCCGAGTCTGCAGCGTCCAAGGAGGCCTGCAACGAGGTTCGTGCAACCTTCTTGCCCTCGTCAAGAATCGCCGCAAATTCTTGAAGCGCCTCTTGTGGCAGAAGCTCTTTGAACTTGTCCGCTGCCACCAAGAGTTAAATGCGTAGCGGCTAAGAAGGGCTTGTTGATTGGAAACCCTGAGCTGAAGGGCCCCAGCCGAATAAACCTTGCGGCCGAGGAGGTCCATACACCTGGCCTCCTTGGATTTGGGGGCTGGGGCTTCCTGTCCGTGACGCTCCCTCTCGTTCACCGACTGTACCACCAGGGAACATGGTGTCGGGTGAATATGGAGGTACTCATAGCCCTTGGAGGGGGCCATGTACTTCCTTTCGACGCCCCTTGCAGTAGGGGGGATGGAGGCCGGCGATTGCCAGATCGTATTGGCGTTGGCCTGGATCGTCCTAATGAAGGGTAGGGCGACCCTGGTGGGAGCATCGGAGGAGAGGATGCTGACGACGGGGTCCTCGATCTCAGAGACCTCCTCAGCTTGCAGGCTCAGATTCTGTGCTACGCGCCTGAGGAGGTCCTGATGTGCCCTGAGATCTAGCAGAGGAGGGCTATTAGAGGAAGTGCCAGCCACCGCCTCATCAGGAGAAGAGGATGAGGAGACCCCTGGCAAGAAAGTGTCCAGCGGGGGGTCCGCCTCAGCCCTCGCCTCTGGCTCAGGAGGGAGATCAGGGTCCTGTTGCTTCGACCCGTCCTCCCCGTCCGGGGAGGGAGGGGGGCGAGACAACGACGCCTCCGGCGCCCTGTGCTCTGCCGTTGCAGGCCTAGGAGGAAGCTGTTGGGGGCCCTGGGCTTGATGGTACGCCCAGGGTGTCCAGAACCCCCACTGCTGCGGACCCTGGTCCTGTTGCGGAGGGTCTTGGAAAAGAGCCGCTTGTCTGTCAGTGCCCAGCGCGTATACGCTGTCTGCCTGCAATGACACTGACGGCTGTCTGGAAGGCCATGGAGGGGCCGACCGCGGCTGGTAAGAGTCTCCGCGTTCTGGCACCGAAGATGTTCTCGGTGCCGGGGACCGGTACCGGGAGTCATACCGGTGCCGGGATCGGGACCGGGTTCTGTCTTGGACTCGGTGCCGGGATCGGGACCGGTATTGGCCGCTGCCTCGGTGCCGGGATCGGGACCGGGACCTGCCACCGACGCGGTGTCGGGAGGTCGACCGGGACCGGGACCTGCCACCAGCTCGATGCCGGGAGGTCGACCGGTGCGCTGATCGACGGCGGGACTGGCTCCTAGAGTCCCGGTGCCGGTATCGGCGGCTGGAACCAGACCGTGACCGTCTGGAGGCCGATCGGTGCCGCGAGTACGACCGGTACCGCCGAGGGGAGCGGTGCCGGGACTGCGAGCGGCGGCGGGATCTTGAGCGACCATGGTGTCGGGACCTCGACCGCGAGCGTGAGTCCCGAGACGGCGCCGTCATCATGGGTTTGCCCCTGGACGCCACCCGCACCGGAGGGACCGGGGGTGGAGGCTGAGTTGTCTCAGTCAGGGCAATGAGGTCCCGTGCCGAGGCGAAGGTCTCTGGAGTCGATGGGACCAATAGCTCAACCCCAGATCTTATGGGGGAGCTCGGCGGGACCGGACTCGACGGACCCACCGGGCCCGGAGTCGACGGTGCCGGTAGCGCTGCGGCAGATGTCGATGCCGGGCGCTCCACTCGAGTCTGCCTGGATGGAGTTGCAGACTTCGAGGGTCTTGCTTCTGCACACGGTGCCGGGGAAGGTCGGTGCCGGGGAGTCTTTCCGGTGCCGGCGCGATCCGGTGCCGGTGTCGAGATGACGGCCTGCGAAGCTGCCGGGTCGAGTGCCGCTTCCATGAGGAGAGTCCTAAGTCTCTGGTCTCTCTCCTTCTTTGTTCTAAGCTTAAAAGCCTTGCAAATGCGGCACTTGTCCGACTTGCGCGATTCCCCCAGGCACTTTAGACACGCGTCGTGAGGGTCGCTGGTCGGCATCGGCTTCTTACAGGCCGCACATTGCTTGAAGCCCGGCGAACCAGGCATGAGCCCGGTGCCGGGTGCCAGAAAGGGCTACGGCCCAAACCGGCTAACGACTATCTACAATATTATTTACACTATTAACTATATAACTAACTACACTTAACTACTAACTATTAACCGTAGAACAAGGAGAGCTAGGGACGTGGAGGACAGCTATGCCGCGCTCCACAGTTCCAACGACCGACACGGCGGTAAGAAGGAACTGAGGAGCGGGTGGGCCGGCAAGGGTATATATCGGGTGCCATGGCGGCGCCACTCTAGGGGGCGACCTGCCGGCCCACTGGAGTTGCTAGGGTAAAAAGTTTCCGACGAACGTGCACGCGCGGCGCACACACCTAACTGGAATGGATGTGAGCAATCACTCGAAGAAGAACCGTCAGATCCCACTGGGGCTGGAAGCTGACTGCAGTTACTACTGGGACAAGGCTTCTCCTCTGCCTTGGTGGGTCCTGTGCTTATTGGCAGGGTTTGCTCACCTCAGTGATCTTCCCCACAGTCTGAGTCAACTCCTCCTGTGTCTAATCAGGAGTTGTGAGGTTTGGGGGGAACCCGGGCCCGCCCTCTACTCTGGGTTCCAGCCCAGGGCCCTCTGGATTGCAGCTGTCTATAGTGCCTCTTGTAACAGCTGCATGACAGTTACAACGCCCTGGGCTACTTCCCCATGGCCTCCTCCAAACACCTTCTTTATCCTCACCACAGGACCTTCCTCCTGGTGTCTGATAACGCTTGTACTGCTTAGTCCTCCAGCAGCTCTCCCTCTCCCTCTCCTTCTCCCTCTCCCTCTCAGCTCCTTGCACCTCTTGCTCCCAGCTCCTCACATGCACTTCCTCTCCTCTAGCTCCCCCCTGCCTGACTGGAGTGAGCTCCTTTTTAAACCCAGGTGCTCTGATTAGCCTGCCTTGATTGGCTGCAGGTGTTCTAATCAGCCTGTCTGCCTTAATTGGTTCTAGCAGGTTCCTGATTACTCCAGTGCAGCCCCGGCTCTGGTCACTCAGAGAACAGAAAACTACTCATCCAGTGACCAGTATATTTGCCCTCTACCAGACTCCTGCACCCCACTGTCCTGGGCCTGTCACACCAGCTAGAATGCTCACCAGTGACAGGCTGTGTGAACATCTTATAGCTCAGTGCAGCAACAGCATGGATTCCTGCACGCAGCCCTGCCCACCTCACGCAGCCCTGCCCACCTCACCAGGGCCATCCTTAGCCATAGGCAGAATAGGCAGCCACCTAGAGTACCACTAGGTCTGGGGGCACCACTCTGCTGGGAGCCCCAACAGATGGGAAGCAGTGGAGCATGTAAGAGCAGGGCAGCTGGGTCCTAGAGAGAGATGAATGCAGCACAGTCTGAGGGAGGCTGCTGGGGTCTCTGGGAAGGTGTTGGGGAAGGAACTCACCTGTAGCGTGACCAGATGTCCCGATTTTATAGGGACAGTCTCGTTTTTTGGATCTTTTTCTTACATAGGCTCCTATTCCCCCCAACCCCATCCCGATTTTTCACACTTGCTGTCTGGTCGGCCTAGCTGGGGGTAATTGGTATCTATATAAGACAAAGCCCCAAATATCAGGACTGGCCCTATAAAATCAGGACATCTGGATCTGGTCACCCTAGCTGGGGAGCGCGTCTCTCCCAGGGCTGGCAGCGATCCATCTCATCTGGGGGGAGCTGCACAGGATGGCTCCATGGGTGCCTTGTCCCTGAGATCAGATGCTGTGCTAACTTCACCATGGTCTGTTGGGCTGGCGGTGGTGCCCATTGGCATGTGATCGGACTTGAGGGTTTGCTGCTGCTCTTGCCACTCTACACCCCAAGAGGTGGATTTTGGGGTCCTGCAGTTTTCCACCTATCTCCTCCTCTACTGCAGCTGTTGGACCAGGAGGCTGGGGGGCGAGTCAAGCATGAAAGCAGTACTGTGTTGCCATTTAACAAATTTGTTCGCCAAAAATGCTTCCTAACAATCCTGAATTCAATTTCAATTTTTTTTTAAATCAGTATCTTAGCCAAAAACAGAAAATTAAGTTGTTGACAATTATCTGTGACAAGTTTGATATGCGGAAGGGAGTGGGCCAGTTTTCATCAGAGAAACAAAAAATGTTGACTGACTTTCCTATAGCCCTGTTACTGCTAAATAGAGCCCTCCAACAACTGTAATATGCTCATCTCCTTACTAATGTATAGAGCAGGGGTCAGCAACCTACAGCACATGTGCCAAAGGTGGCACACGAGCTGATTTTTGATGGCATGCAGTGGTGGGCTGAGCGGCTCAGCCCGCCGCTGCTCTGGGGTTCCGGCTGCTGCCCCATTGCCACCTGGGGTCCCAGCTGCCAGCCCCACTCGGCACCCGCTGCTGGCCTGGACACCCCCAAGGAACCCCAGGCTGGCAGCGGGCTGAGCAGGCCGGTGGCTGAGACCCTGGCTGAGCCACTCAACCCGCTGTCGGCCTGGGGTTCCATTCACTCAGCTGGCAGCAGGCCGAGTGGGACTAAATTCAACAAAATAGGAAAACAAGAGCAACTAATGACAAAGTGCAAGAACCTAGAGCAGTGGTCCCCAACCTTTTTCGTCTGGGGGGCGCTAGATGAAGGACCATGGCAATGGATGAGCATCCGCCAAAATGCCGCCGAATTCGGCAGCATTTCAGCTGCAATGCCTCTGGATGACGCTGCTTGTTGGCGGCAAGCGGCGTCATCCAGAGGCGTTGCTGCAGAAATGCTGCTGAATTTCGGCGGATGCTTGTCCACCGGCCAGTACGCGGGTGCACTAAGAGGCCCCTGCGGGCGCCATGGCACCCTCAGGCAATGCGTTGGGGACCCCTGACCTAGACAGCCTCTTGAAGCACGGCGATCATTTTGATTTAAATGGACATGAACTTTATGAAGAATTGAGTACACTGTCATCAATGTTGCCACATGCAAAATCGATGATGGACATTGTACAGTTTACTCATACCAGCAAACTTGTTGACATATATCCTAATGTGTCCATTGCCACTCGTATTCTACTGACAATTCCTGTAACAGCAGCATCAGGAGAACGGAGTTTCTCAAAATTAAAGCTCATTAAAAACTATCTCCGCTCTACAAGGAGCCAAGAACACTTGATTGGTCTTGCTATTCTTGCAATCAAACAAGACAACACTTTGTCTTTGTCATAGGATGACATTATTACTGATTTTGCAGCCAAAAAAGCCAGAAAGATTGCTTTTAATTAAAAACAAATCCTTGTTTCAATACCTCTTCATAGAAATTTCCAATAAAATGTTAACAAATGAACAAAATTATATTATTTGCATCATTCTGTCAAATCAGAATTTTTTCTATAATGCCTCCTCTTTAGTGCTAGTCCATCAGCGTTACAGTGTGCTTAATTAAGTTAAACTGGTTTTAATAACATGCATGTGGCAAGTTTTCCAATAGTATAAGCTTATGTTTGTGTTGCTAAGAGCAAGACAGGCACAGGGGCACCAGTTTAATAATCCCGCCTAGGGCACCATAAATCCTAAGGACGGCCCTGCACCTCACGCAGCCCTGCCCGGCCCCGGGCCCTGCCCACTGCATGCAGCCTTGCCCGGCCCTGGTTCTGGGACCTGCCCACCGCACGCAGCCCTGCCCGGCCCTGGCTCTGGGCCCTGCCCACCGCACGCAGCCCTGCCCGGCCCTGGCTCTGGGCCCTGCCCACCGCACGCAGCCCTGCCCGGCCCTGGCTCTGGGCCCTGCCCACCGCACGCAGCTCTGCCCGGCCCTGGCTCTGGGCCCTGCCCACCGCACGCAGCCCTGCCCGGCTCCGGGCCCTGCCCACCGCACGCAGCCCTGCCCGGCCCCGGGCCCTGCCCACCGCACACAGCCTTGCCCGGCCGATTCTGGGACCTGCCCACTGCATGCAGCCCTGCCCGGGCCCTGCCCACCTCACGCGGCCCTGCCCGGCCCTGGCTCTGGGCCCTGCCCACCGCACACAGCCCTGCCCGGCCCTGGCTCTGGGCCCTGCCCACCGCACACAGCCCTGCCCGGCTCTCAGCCCTGCCTGCTGCATGCAGCCCTGCCTGGTCCTGGCCCATGTGCTACAGACGAGCCTGCCCAGCCCTACACCCTGCCTGCCACAGACGGGCCTGCTCAGCACTGGGTTTTGCCTGCCACAGACAGGCCTGCCTGGTCCTGGGCTCTGCCCACTACACCCAGCCCTTGGCCCTCACGACCACAGATGGGCATGCCCAGCGCTGCTGTCACGGAGCGGGGGGGAAACAAGGCCCTGCACCCCCGGCTTCCTGCGATCCACCGTGACTCAGCCAGCCAGTAAAGCAGAAGGGTTATTTAGACGGCAGGAACACAGTCCAAGACAGGTCTTGCAGGTACAGACAACAGGGTCCCTTCAGTTAGGTCCATTTTGGGGGGCCAGGGAGGCCAGAGCCCTGTCTGGGCTCCCTTCCGTTTCCCAGCCAGCTCCAAACTGAAACTCCCTCCAGTCGTCTCACTCAGCCTCCCCCAGCCTTTGTCCAGTTTCCCAGGCAGAGGTGCCACCTGGCCTCCAACCCCCTTCCTGGGTTCTCATGTTACGTGCTCAGGTATCCTCCTCCAAGGCAAGTCTCCCAGTCCGAGCCAAACTCCCTTGCAACCTTCCCAGGTCAATACTCCCCACTCAGTATTTAAAGAACACATCAAGAATATTCCCAGTTCGTCACACCTGCCCACTGCACATGGCCCAGCCCTATCCAGCCTCAGGCCTATGGTCAGCCTTGGCCTGGTTGGGCTTGGGTGACAGACTCATATGGCCAGAAGGGACCATCATAGTCATCTAATCTGACCCCCTGCACATCACAGGCCACAGAACCCCACCCACTCCTGTAACAGACCCCTAACCATTTATTCTAGATTAAACCAGCAAGTGACCATGCCCCATGCTGCAGAGGAAGCGAAAAAAACCCAGGGTCTCTGCCGATCTGACCTGGAGGAAATTCCTTCCCCAACTCGAATATAGCAACCAGTTAGACCCTGAGCACGTGGGCAAGACCCACCAGGCAGACACCTGGGAAAGAATTCTCTGTAATGTCTCTGGGCCCTGCGGCAGCTGCGGTCTTAGTACCCAAGCCCACTCCCAGAGCAGCTGGAGGCACAGTTGCAAGCTAAATCTCCTGCCCCGGGGAGGGAGGGCGGGCTGGGACCAGAACCCCCATGCCTTCAGCACCCCAGAAACAGCCTTTTACCCTTGATGCTAATAGAGAGCGCCTTCAGCTGGCAGCGGTTACCAGCCCAACCTCTGGGGGCACTGTTCTCTGCGACATACCAAGGCAGGGCACAGCCCAGTCTCCTGGGCCTCTGAATCTGGCTTGCCAATGGCAATGCTGAGTGCTGCTCCCCACACTGTGAGAATGGGGCCACTAGGACCCTGCTCCCTGACAGGGACAGTGCCAGGAGGGTGCATTGGGATCCTATTCCAATTCTTTATCTTTGGCTTAACCCACATGTGGTGCTGGTAGAGCTGGTGCTGAAGAGCCATGAAGCATTGCCCATGGGCAGCGTGGGCACAGGTGTCCAGATGCTGTCCCCTCAGCCCCACCCAGGTGTCCGTCACCAGGACTCGGTCACTTCTCAGCTCTCCAGTGAGCTTGCCCCAGTTAGTGCCAATGGTGGTGAGGCTGAGACTCACAAGCTCATTTCATACGCACCACTGAGCCATGGTCAGATGTGAACAACCGAAGGGCTAATCCCAACAGTGCTGCCTTAGCAACTCATATCGGAGATTGCCTCCTAGTCACAGGCCGCTCTTCACACCCAGCTAGCCATGCAGGGGGACAATGGGAACTCTCCTTGGCCTTCATCCTAGTCTCTGAAAGTAACCAGGAGGCAGGTGAGGGATCTATTCTACAGATGAGGAAACTGAGGTACAGGGGCACTGACTGGCTGAAGGTTCCACAACAAGTCAGTAGCAGAGCTAGAAACAGGACCCAGACGTGCTCTGACCATTAAACCACACTCCCTCCCAGAAGGAACACTGCTTTACAAGCACGGCTTTTGTTCCAGTAGCAGGCAGCTCGCTTTCAGTCAGACACATGAAGCTGAGGATGGATCTAGCCCAAGGATTCAGGGACAGACAGGCATCAACCGTCTCAAGTGACTCCTCAGCAGAGCCTGATCGGCCCTTTCTGAGTGGGCCACACCTTACACAGTTCATCCAGTCTCAAACATCCAAGTTCCAGGGATGTCCTTGAGACCTGCACCCGCTGCCAAGCCTGGGCCATATCCCTTCTTCAACATGGCTTGTTGGGAATTTTTCGACCAAATGTGGGTCTTCCCCTTTGCCCCTAGAGAATGCTGAATCATCAAAACCCAAACTTTTCACGGAAATGTATCAGCTCCAATACAAATGGCATCAGGAAAGTTTCCTAGGCCTAGCTGGAATTTCTGGTCCAAATAAAGAGGGCATGACTCCCAACGAGCTGATAGCCAGGCGGCAGGACACTCTCCTGAGGGAGATTCATGTTTCTGCTCTGAATCAGGCTGACCGAGGACTTGTACAGGAGCCCCCTGGCACCTCCCAGACTGCCCTAAACAGCTGGCTAGTTGGGGCTCAGTCGCTCTTCTTTTTCAGGAAAAATTTCAAATTTTGAATGTTTTTTCAAAACGCCATTTTCGTGTTTGGACAGTCCCATTAGTCAGAGACACAGTGGGCAAGAAACTGCTGTCCAGGGCACAGCCGGATTAACTTTTTGTGGGCCTGGCGCCAAACATATTTGTGGGCCCCCACTGGGGAAACAGGGCATGTGATGGAGGGCAGTCTGCAGAGCGAGGGGCTGGTTGGGGGCAATGAGACGCAGCACAGCAGGAGTGGCCCCACTCAGCCCAGCACAAGGGCGCTGTTTACAAACCCCAAACTGCTAGATGCACACTGGCCTGCCCAGCCCTGTGCTGCCAGCATGCCCCTTCCACACTTCCCCCCTGCCCAGTGCCCTGCCCTTATGCCAGCGCCCCTCACCCAGAGACTTCCCCCACAGATCCCTATGTCCAGCACCTCCTGCCTAGAGACTCCTCCCACTGACCTCCCACCACCACTACACAGCACCCTGCACACCATACTCCCTGCCCAGCTGCCCCACCCACAGATCCCCTACTGTCCAGCACCCCCTTCACAGTCCCACCATCACAGCTGTACAGTGCCCCATATTCCTGAGGGAATTCTGCCTCAAGTTCTGTGCATATTTTAAAATTCTGATTTTTTTGTTATAATAAATAAATGTGGAAGCTCCACCATGGCAGTGGGGAGCACAGGCCACTGGCTGCATGGAGGGGGGAGAATACCCTACAGCCTCTTCCACTCCCCCAGGAACAGGGACTTGGCAGTGAGACTGAACCTGACCCTGATACAACACAAGGGCCAGGCCTGTCATAGAAACACCCTGGGGCCCTGCCCCTTTTGTGCCAGGCACACCAGATGTGGGCAGGGAGATTCAGCCCGGCAGCAGGATCCACATGCAGAAGGGACTTAGTGTGGGGGTATCCAGAGGGGGGTAAGAGGGTTCTGTGGGGGACAGTCTGGGTGCAGTCAGCTCAGTGGGGGATCTGGATGCACAGGGAGGTGCCAGGTGCAGGGGCAATGGGAGTCTGCAGGGGGGACCAAGTGAAAGTGGTTGAAGGGGTCTGGGTGCAGGGGAGGTGGGGTTGTTGTACTTAAAAGTACTGCACAGGATCTTTTCAGGGGGAAAATGCCACATTCACTGGTAATACATGCATCGATCAACACTGTATCACACGCATATGATCTATATTACAGTCACATACACACACAACCACACTCCCTCTTGTTGTTGCTACCAACTAGTTGCTCCCCTTAACTTCACTGTTGACAAGACCCAGGGTCCACTGCAAGACACCTCACATTTATAGCAACTTTCATCTCATGCAAATCTGTGCCAGATTCAAAATTCTTTGTGCTGCTTCCTTCTGGGTGTTGCCCCAATACTGTTCAAAGAGGGTGTTTCCAAAAGAAGGTGCTTGATTCTACCCCCCGCCCCTCCCCAGGCCATCAACATGTCTGCTCTTCTTTAGTGAGCGCACTTGACAAGTTTGATTGTCCTTGGGACTGGTTTCCATCCCCTCTCCAGCTAGCTGTCTGGAGGTGCTGCCTTCCTCCTTTGCTCATTCACACCTCATTCATTCAACACAGCAACTGATTAAGGGAGTATGGGGAGGGGGAATCTTATTCTACTCCAAGCAAAAAGACATTTTTCTTCTACTTTAACTATCCTGGGGGGCTATAACGTTATACCAAGGGCTTAACACAAAGTTTTTCTACATAGGGATCTGATACAAAGTTCCTATATCAAAGGACTTGATACAAAGTTGTATGAAAATAGCTTAATACAGGGTTATATGAAGAGGCATAACACAAAGTCATATGGATGTTATGTAAAGATGCTTAATACAGAGATTTATCTACAGGGTTCCTTTGGGTTGGGGTCTAGATGTAGGTGGTTGGGGCTCAATGGGGAGGGTGTCTGGGGGGGTTCATTGGGGTGGTAAAGATACAGGGGAGGTGGGGCTTTCCAGGGTGAAGGTTTGATGGGCCTGCTTAACAGGGGAGCCCCGGCTGCTGCCAAGGGGATCCGCATGCTGGGCCCCCGTTAACCTTCAGCACGTGGTCCACCAGGGTAAGCCCCCTGGTGGGCCAGGCTGGTTTGTTTACTTGCCGAATCCACAGGTTCAGCCGATTGCGGCTCCCACTGGCTGTGGTTTGCTGCTTCAGGCCAAAGGGAGCTGCGAGAAGCTGCAGCCAGCACATCCCTCGTCCTGCAGCCCCCATTTGCCTGGAGCCACGATTGGCCAAACCTGCGGACGCGGCAGGTAAACAAACTGGCCCGGCCCACCAGGGGGCTTACCCTAGCGGGCCGTGGGCCACGGGCCCAAGGTTGCCGATCCCCTTCTCTTCCCCATCCCATGCCCCTTTCTCACCACTCCATCTCCTCCCCATCCCACCCCCTTCCTTCCCCACTGCCTCTGTCCCCCCGCCCTGCCTGCCCCACCATGGGCACTCACTGTTGTACAAGATGAAGGATGGCTCCCAGCGCACGGAAGGGAGCTCAGCCAGCACTAGGACCCAGAAGGTAGTGTCCGGCTGCAAAGTCCCGGGAGCTGAGCAGCCCCTTCTTTTTTCAGCCTGACCGTGTCAGGGTAGGTGTGCTCCTTCCACCTCCCTCCCCAAGGCCCCGCCCCGCCTCTTCTCTGCCTCCTCTCCCCAGGTGAGCATGCTGCGCGGTGCTCCTCCCCCACCAACCCGCCTGCTGGCAAACAGCTGATCGGCAGCAGGGAGCAAGCTGGGAGAGGAGGCGGGGGGGAGGGGGAGTTTGGCTGCTCTACTGCAGCAGGAGCCTCAGTGCCAGGAGCACCAAGCTTCTGCCCCCCACAGGAGAGAGCGAGGGGCTGGAGAAGAGTGGCCCTGGCCAGGGCCCACCTGGAGTGCGGGCCCGGCTCCATGGTAAATCCGCTACTGGTCCAGGTAGGTTCCTGGGGCACCATTTGCTAAAGACACTTCTGAAAAAAAGCCTCCTAGAAAGCAAATCTGCAGCCGTCGCCTGTGCATCTGGACTTCTCTGATTGCTAAGGTGCAGCTGCGCGGGAGCAGGGGTCTCTGGCATGGAAGAGCTCATCTGTTCCCTGGGCTTAATCGCCACCTGAAGTCTCAGTCCTTGGGCTGGGATATCAGTATCCACGGCCTCTAGCACTTTGGATAATTAATTCAGTGGAATAATGGAGTGAGAAGAGTCCTTGGCAAATGTCCCCCGTTAAGAACGGAACTGTCAGCAACATGTATAATTGAAGAACCACAACAGCAGGCATGGCCCTGCTAGGCTGGCTGGTATTTCACAGCCCCCACACCACTAATTAGCTGGTGTCTTCCTTTCTTGTTGCATTCCCATGACATAACCCGCTCATTAATCTCTGTCCTGCTCAGCTCCTCATTAAGCATTCCAGAGAGCCCCAGGAGCCCATGTGAACAGGGGATTGCCTGTGAGCTCCCACCCTTACAGGGCAGGGCAAAGGTAGTGCAGAGTGAGATGGGGAAGAGAGATCCAAAAGAACCCGGAGAGACTCACTGAGTCCTGGAAGGAGTGACAGCAGCTCTTGGGAAGCCCTTGGGAGGGCGCAGAGAGGGGGAGAACAGGGTCCCCCTCCAGGGGCTCAGCTTATTGGATTTTATGAAGACATGAGAGCTTTGGTGCAAAGCTCCTCTCTATCAGGGACACAGCCCCAGGAATGTGTGTCAGAAGGCTGACATGGGAGCCAAAGGAAGTGCCTCTGAGCGTGCTGCAGGCAGGTTGGAGCATGATCGATTTCCTCTCCATTTCAGACGAGCAAGGCTGACGAGATTCTGAGAGCGACTGATGCTCTAGACACCCTAGTCAGAGCCAGATTAACCTTTTGTGGGCCTGGCGTGGCACCAAACGTATTTGTGGGCCCCCATGGAGGCAATGGAGCATGGCGTGGGGAGGTCAGTCCCTAGCGCAAGGGGCCAGCCAGACGCAATGGGGCATGGCAGGGGCAGCCCTGCTCTGCCCAATGCGAGGGCACTATTTACAAACTGACAATTGCCAGATGCACAGTGGCCTGCCCGGCCCTGTGCTGCCAACATGTCCCTTTCCCTCGGGGCCACACCACACGGTCCCACCCTGCCCAACTCCCTATGACCAGAGGAGCCCCAGACCCACCCACAAATGCACAGCACCCTGCACAACACCAACCCTGCCCACAGCCCCACCACAACTCCAGCCCCTCAGGAGTGGCGCGATCAGCCAGGCCAGGACCTGCCTCGGCCAGGGTCCCTCAAGACGCACTTGCCTGGAGTCTGGCCAGGCTTCTGCACCAGTCCCAGGTGGCTCAGCTCTAGTGAGACAGGTGGGGCCCCAAAGGTGGTGCTAAACCCAGGGTTGTGAGTTCAATCCTTGAGGGGTCCATTTGGGGATTGGTGCTGCTTTGAGCAGGGGGTTGGACTAGATGATCTCCAGAGGTCCCTTCTAACCCTAATAATCTATTCTATGATCCATTCTATTCTAAGCAGAGACTGCCCGGAGACGGAGGTGCACCATGTTGTGTATTTGGTTGTCATGGGTTTTGTTCCTATGGCAACTGAGTTAGATTATTAGGGGATAGCCCAACCAGTTTCAGCGGTTAGGGGAGCTCTGTGTGTGTAAATAAATGTTAGTTTTGTTAGCTGTCTGCTGTCTGGCCTCAAGTGATTTCTTCCTAAACCGGCTGCCCTCAAGGATATAACAAGTGGCGACGATGGATGGGATTCCAGTGCTGCTCCAGTAACAGAAGGAAGTAGAAGTCAAGGTAAAGAACAAACAAACAAAAAAAAACTGCTTGTTTGCACTGACTGTGAAACGAAAAATCATGGCTACTCTGACCAGGCCACTGGAACCTTTCGATGAGAATATAGAGCAACGGCCTGTGTATACGGAGCGTTTTTGTTATTGCAAATGACATTACAGAAGCGAAGAAGGTGCCAATATTCTTAAGTGTTGTAGGGGCTAAAACCTACTCCCTGCTACGCAGCTTACTCCACCCTGTTAAGCCTGAGACTAAATCTTACAGTGACATCGTGGAAATCCAGGGGTCCCATTTTTCCCCCAAACCACTGGTAATTGCTGAAAGATATCGGTTCCACAAAAGAGACCAAAAAGGAGACGAAACAGTTGTACAATTTGTAGCACTTTTAAAAAAGCTAGCAGAACACTGTGAATTTAAAGAGATGTTACATGATGCCCTGCGTGACAGGTTAGCGTGTGGCCTCTACAGTGAAGCTATACGGAAGTGCCTACTGACAGAGGCTCAGCTTACATTACAGAAGGCTGTTGATATTCCAGTCTCCATGGAACTGGCTGCAAGGGAGGTGCAATACATCGGTGCATCCCCTAGGGTGCAAAAAGTGTCACAAGAACCGACCCACAAAACTGTGCAGAGTCAGGAATGTTACCACTGTGGTGAGCCGGGTCACCAGGCATCAGAATGCTGGTGTAAGGACCTGGTGTGTCGACACTGTGGCAAAAAGGGACACATTGAGTGTGCCTGTAAACAAAAGAAAAAGAGGCCTGTGGTCTGGCCGACAAAAAGAGGAACCTGCATACCCTAGAGCAGACCCAGGATGATCAAGGTGACACTTCATTGCAAGACGAAGTGCCACGGCACGTTTTGTCTTTGGCCGTGGGCTCACATGAATACTGGGTAACCCCGTTGTTGGATGGCAAACCTATACGCATGGAACTGACACCGGTGCAGCTGTCTCGCTGGTCTCCGAGACTGTGTATAAAGAAAAGCTACAGCATCTTCCGCTTAAGGCAACAAAAACTGTTCTGAAGACGTATACGGGAGAAGCTGTGCCCATGTTGGGCACTATTGATGTTAAGGTGGAGCTCTGTCATAAACAGATAAGTAAGAGTTAATAGAACAGAAGTACTTCATATCTCTTTTGCCTGTAAAGGGTTAACAAGATCAGTGAGCCTGGCTGTCACCTGACCAGAGGACCAATCAGGGGACAGGATACTTTCAAATCTTGAGGGAGGGAAGTTTGTGCTGTGCTGCTAGTGTTTGGTTGTTGTTCTCTCTGGGTTCTGAGAGTGACCAGACGTGCAACCAGGTTTCTCTCCAATCTCTCTGATACAGTCTCTTATATGTCCAGAATAGTGAGTACTAGGTAGATAAGGCAAGTTAGGTTTATGTTTGTTTTCTTTATTTGCAAATGTGTATTTGGCTGGAAGGAGTTCAAATTTGTATTTTGCTGAAAGGATTTTAATTTGTACTTGTATACTTAGGCTGGGAGGGTATTCCCAGTGTCTATAGCTGAAAGACCCTGTAATATATTCCATTTTAAATTTACAAAGATAATTTTTACTGTTTTTCTTTCTTTAATTAAAAGCTTTTCTTGTTTAAGAACCTGATTGTTTTTTTGTATTCTGGTGAGACCCCAGGGGACTGGGTCTGGATCCACCAGAGAATTGGTGGGGAGAAAGGAGGGAAGGGGGAGAGAAAGGTTAATTTCTCTCTGGGTCAGGATTACTTTCTCTCTCAGGGAGAGTCTGGGAGTGGGAGAGAGAAGGAGGAGGGAAGGTGGATTTTCCTCTCTGTTTTGAGATTCAAGGAGTTTGACTCACAGTAATCTTCCAGGGTAACGCAGGGAGGGGAAGCCTGAGAGAGGCAACGGTGAGGGAAAGAGTTTACTTTCCTTGTGTTAAGATCCAGAGGGACTGGGTCTTGGGGGTCCCCAGGCAAGGTTTTGGGGGGACCAGAGTGTACTAGGCACTGGAATTCCTGGTTGGTGGCAGCGCTACAAGTACTAAGCTGGTAATTGAGCTTAGAGGAATTCATGCTGGTACCCCATCTTTTGGACGCTAAGGTTCAGAGTGGGGAATTATACCATGACAAGCTCAATGGACAGGCTGCTAAATTGCCACTGTTTGTGGTGAGAGGTAACTACCCAGCCTTAATGGGTAGGTCTTGGCTTGAGAAGATTCAGCTGAACTGGGCAGAAGTGCACCGGATGACTAAAGAAGAAACCAGTCTAACCCCTATACTAAGGAAACATGCTGCTGTTTTTGGAGAGGATTTGGGAAGTATGAAGGGAATCACTGTGACACTGAACATTAAACCTGACAGTCCACCAAAATATCTGAAAGCCCGAACTGTGCCATATGCCATCAGGCCAAAAGTTGAAGCAGACCTGGAGCGTCTGGTCACCAAGGGAGTCCTAACACTAGTTACCGATAGCTCATGGGCCACTCCTATCATTCCTATAGTGAAGAAAGATGGCTCTCTCCGGATTTGCGGTGATTTTAAAGTCACTGTCAACCCAGTGTTGTGTGCAGAGCAATACCCGCTTCCCTGCATCGATGACCTCTTTGCAGGCCTGGCTGGGGGACAAAAGTTCAGTAAGATTGATCTGAGTCAAGCATATTTACAGATGCACATCGATGAAAAGTCCCAAGAGCTGTTGACTATTGTGACTCATAAGGGGCTTTATCGATACTGTCGCCTACCCTTCGGAATAACGTCTGCTCCCACTCTGTTCCAGAGGGCTATGGACCAGATCTTGTGTGGCTTGTCAGGAGTTCAGTGCTATCTGGATGATATTCTGGTCACTGGAAGGAATGAAGAGGATCACTTAAAGAATTTAGGGGCTACCCTACAAAGACTGGAAGAGTATGGCCTACGAGTTCGCAAAGACAAGTGTGAATTCTTCAAGCCTTCTGTTGAATATTTGGGACACATCATTGATTCTGCAGGTCTTCATAAGGCCCCTGCAAAAGTTAAAACTATTGTGGAGGCTCCCCCACCTCGAAATGTAAGCCAGCTGCGCTCGTTTCTAGGACTACTGAACTATTATGGAAAGTTCATCTCACAGTTAGCCACACTGCTAAAACCACTTCATGAGCTCTTGGGGCAGAACAAGGCCTGGAAGTGGACTGAAGCCTGTGATGTTGCATTTAACAAAGCTAAGGATGCATTGCTAAATTCTGAAGTTCTAACGCACTTTGATCCATCCTTACCCCTACAATTGGCCTGCGATGCCTCCCCTTATGGAGTGGGAGCAGTCGTGTCACACATTATGCCTTTGGGAGAAGAGAGACCTATTGCTTTTGTTTCACGTACTCTAAGTAAAGTAGCAAAGAATCCTGAGGCACCTTACAGACTAACAGACGTTTTGGAGCATGAGCTTTCGTGGGTGAATACCCACTTCCTCAGATGCATGTAATGGAAATATCCAGGGGCAGGTATATATATGTGTGCTAGCAAGCAAGCTAGAGATAACGAGGTCAGTTCAATCAGGGAGGATGAGGCCCTGTTCTAGCAGTTGAGGTGTGAAAACCAAGAGAGGAGAAACTGGTTCTGTACTTGGCAAGCCATTCACAGTCTTTGTTCAATCCTGAGCTGATGGTGTCAAATTTGCAGATGAACTGAAGCTCAGCAGTTTCTCTTTGAAGTCTGGTCCTGAAGTTTTTTTGCTGCAGGATGGCCACCTTAAGGTCTGCTATAGTGTGGCCAGGGAGGTTGAAGTGCTCTCCTACAGGTTTTTGTATATTGCCATTCCTAATGTCTGATTTGTGTCCATTTATCCTTTTCCGTAGAGACTGTCCAGTTTGGCCGATGTACATAGCAGAGGGGCATTGCTGGCATATGATGGCGTATATTACATTGGTGGATGTGCAGGTGAATGAACCAGTGATGGTGTGGCTGATCTGGTTAGGTCCTGTGATGGTGTCGCTGGTGTAGATATGTGGGCAGAGTTGGCATCGAGGTTTGTTGCATGGATTGGTTCCTGAGCTAGAGTTATTATGGTGTGGTGTGCAGTTACACAAATCAGACATTAGGAATGGCAATATACAAAAACCTGTAGGAGAGCACTTCAACCTCCCTGGCCACACTATAGCAGACCTTAAGGTGGCCATCCTGCAGCAAAAAAAACTTCAGGACCAGACTTCAAAGAGAAACTGCTGAGCTTCAGTTCATCTGCAAATTTGACACCATCAGCTCAGGATTGAACAAAGACTGTGAATGGCTTGCCAAGTACAGAACCAGTTTCTCCTCTCTTGGTTTTCACACCTCAACTGCTAGAACAGGGCCTCATCCTCCCTGATTGAACTGACCTCATTATCTCTAGCTTGCTTTCTAGCACACATATATATACCTGCCCCTGGATATTTCCATTACATGCATCTGAGGAAGTGGGTATTCACCCACGAAAGCTCATGCTCCAAAACGTCTGTTAGTCTATAAGGTGCCATAGGATTCTTTGCTGCTTTTACAGATCCAGACTAACACAGCTACCCTCTGATCTAAGTAAAGCAGAAACTACTACGCCCAAATCGAACGTGAGGCATTAGGAATTGTTTTTGGAATTTGGAAGTTTCATCAGTACCTGTTTGGGCGAAAGTTTACTCTTCTCACAGACCATCGACCTCTGACGTCAATTTTTGGACCCTACACAGGCATCCCCCCATTAGCTGCTAGTCATATGCAACATTGGGCATTGTTACTTTCAGCACACACATATGAAATCAAATATCGGAAATCCATTCTGCACGGCAATGCAGATGGCCTCTCAAGGTTGCCTTTGCCGGTCAAACATCAAGATAGTGCCCAAAAGGAAATCTTCTACTTTGAACAGGTAGAGAATACACCCATCACTGCTACTCAGATAAAGAAGGCAACTCGCATTGACTCAGTATTGTCCCAAGTTATGGACCTGGTGATGCATGGAAAATCTCGACAAACCTCTCCGGTCTCACCCAACCTTGTTACCTACATGTCCAGGAGGATGGAGTTATCAGTCCAATCTGGTGGTTTGTTGTGGGGGAGACGTGTCATTATTCCACCACCACTGAGATCATAGATGTTAGAACAGCTACATTCCGATCACTGTGGAATAGTGCGCACGAAGGAAATTGCACGAAACTATTTTTGGTGGCCTGGATTGGACAGTGCTATTGAAGAGGACACAAAAGCTTGTATGTCATGTCAGGGTGTGAGGAATGCACCCCAGTGGGCACCCCTACACCCATGGGACTGGCCTGAAAACCCATGGCAACATATTCACATTGACTTCGCTAGCCCCTTTGAAGGAAGCATGTTCTTGGTGGCAGTAGATGCCCATTCTAAATGGCTAGAAGTCTCTACAATGCAGTCCACTACTGCAGAGAGCACTATCCAAAAACTACGGGGACTCTTTAGTCGTTTCGGTCTGCCAGAACAACTTGTGAGCGATAACGGACTGCAGTTCGTCTCTCAGGAGTTTCAAAATTTTATGAAGGCAAACGGGATACACCACATCACGTCAGCACTATATCATCCATCCACCAACGGATTAGCCGAAAGATTTGTGCAGACAATGAAACACGCTTTGAAATCAGCAAGGGGACAACACTCCATTCAAAAGCATCTGGATACCTTCTTACTTTCCTACAGAAACACACCTCATGCTACGACCCAGGCGTCCCCGGCCTTTCTAATGATGGGACAACAGCTGCGCACTTGCTTTGATCTGCTGAAACCTTCTGAATCTCGACAAATTGTGCAACATTAGCAGCAATATCAAGTCATCAGACGGGCACCCAGAGCAAAAGACCGAACCTGTAGCCTGGGACAGCCAGTTTTGGCTCGGAATTATACTTCCAGAGCTAAATGGGTTCCTGCCACGATCATCACTCAAACAGGACCTGTTTCCTACACATTCTGGACTGCAGAGAATCTTACCTGGCGGCGACATGTAGATCAGCTGTTGCCAGGTCATGCTAGTCCTCAGGACACATCTGCAGTTGAGTGGTCTGACTTCACCTCTTCTGGTGAGACACCGAATCACGAATCACCTGTTCCTGACTGTTCTCCTCCATTACTGAGATACCCCTTTGCCCAGCACGAGCTGATACCACCTCCTCACCTGTTCGTGCTGCAGACTCTGAGCCCATGGTACTTTTGGGTGCAACAACACCAGAAGTTCGCTGTAATCCACCTAGAGACAGAAGGCCTCCTCATCGGCTGGATTTTTAGCTAGGGCGAACCCACAGTTATGGGGCAAAATAATCCCCAGGGTTTAGCTGGGAATGGAGGCAGTCTACCCTCCTTCTCTAGTCTAGTATGTGTTTTATTTAGGGGATGTTCTTATTGGGGGGAGGGAATATGTTGTGTATTTGGTTGTCATGGTTTTTGTTCCTATGGCAACTGAATTAGATTATTAGGGGATGGCTGAATCTGGCTGGGCTGGTTAGGCGAGCTCTGTCTCTGTAAATAAATGGTAGTTTTGTTAGCTGTCTGCTGTCTGCTCTCAAGTGATTTCTTCCTAAACCGGCTGCACACCGGGATCTGGCCAGGGCAGAAAGGAGCCCTCAGCGAGCAGGACGAGAGGAGCAAGCAGTGGGCGGGTGGAGCCAGTGGGGTCTCGGGGCGCAGTGCAAGCGGAGCAGGCCGGGGCCACTTCTGAGCACCACTGGAGCCATTGTAAACCTGGCACTCATAGTGCCTGGGAAGCCAGGGCCCTGGCCCGAGGCCAGTCAGCTTTTAGGGAAGATCCATCAGCTGTGGGGGAGGAATTCAAGACTGACTCCTTCAAGCTCAGCCCCTCCCCCCCACACCCTCCAAGCCTCCTGCCCTGGGATACAGGAGAGGGGCTGGGTGAGCTGGCCCCAGTGGCTGCAGGAGGCTGTTCTGTGCTGTGCTGCTCTGCTGATACCTGCTCTCAGCCAACTCCTGTCCTCAAGTCCCCATGGCTTTGTCCCTTCCCCAGGCTGCTCCTCCAGCCCCATTCTGTCTCCCAATTCCAGCCAGCCTCACCCGGCACTGTGCTTCAGGGCCTGATGCTAGAGCAGCACCCCCAGGATGCCCCCTCCAGGCTGCTCCAGGATACTGCTCTGGCTCTGTGGGCGAGTCACCCATAGTGGCAGGTGTGACAAAGTGGGAATGTTCTTAATGTTTTCTCTGAGTGCTGTGTGGGTGCCTCAGTTTCCCCTATGCATTTCTTGAGTGTCTAGGGGTGTGTGATTGTTGCAGAGCCCTAGGGGGGCAGTTTGATCCTCACTGCACAGAGAATGGCTGACACCCTGTCTCCTGGCAACTGATGGCCTGGGCCCCTCCTCTGCGAAGCCAACCAAAGGTGTTGGAGAACAATGAGATCAGGTGACCTCCTGGCCCGGGAAAGAGACAAAGGCCAGAGAGTTTTCAGTTTGGAGCTGGCTGGGAAGATGGAGGGGAGCCCAGATGGGGCTCTGGCCTCCTTGGGCTCCCTCCCCCCAAGAAGGACCTAACTGAGGGGTCCTGTTGTCTGCAGCTGCAAGACCTGTCTTGGACTGGGGTCCTGTCGGCTAAATAAACCTTCTGTTTTGCTGGCTGGCCAAGCGGCGCGTTGGATCGCCCCCTAGTGGCAGGCCCACAGAGAAGCACAGGCGGCTGTCAGGGAGCTCCGCTAGTTGGTGTGGCAGGGGCCTCTGCTTCCGAGCAAGGGGCCAGTCCCAGGGCTGGACAGCAGCAGCTGAGGCAGCGAGTGATGACACCGTGTCTCCTCCTGCGGGGTGCTGCGCAGACCATGGCGTGGGGGTGGGGGAGGGGGACCTCAATCCCAGAAGAGGCACCTGGGACAAAATGATAAAGGAATCCTCCCCAGAGTCGCTGCCTTGATCTCTTTTCCCCTCCCCAAAACCTAACCCCTACTCAAGTGACGTGGGCAGGCAGAATCCCTGCCCCCACCAAGCTGATTGCAAACCTTCCCCCACTGCGCCAGGTGCCTCCAGAGCACCCAGGCCCCTCTGCTGGGAGGTTCACTGTTACCTGTGGGCACTGCCTGGTGGGCATGTACTGGGGCCACACAGGCACGCCAGAGACATGCAGGCCCCCACCTGATGGTGGAGAGATCTCTCCAAGGGGCCCCACCACCCTGCAGAAGGGGGGGTCCTAGGATTTGGGGACATTGCCCCTTGAGCAGTCCATGATGATCACTCCCTGACGAGGAATCCCCACGAGATGAGCCAGTTGTCTGATGAGATCAGCCAATTCTGCCCAGTAGTTTGCAATCTTTTCTATACTGTCTGTGACACCTTCTTCCATACTGGGATGGCCCCATGACTCCCTTTTTGGCTAGCTAGGATCCAGCTCCCCCCGCACCATGTAACGATCTGGGAGGGGCAGGATGGTTGCCACCCCACCCCATATTCACAACGCTCCTGGTGGTCATGACCTCCATCCCGATACCCTCTGCCCTCACTGGTACCTACAGCTGTCAGTGTCGTCTCCCTCCCACTCCTCCTGTGCCAACAGCCTCACTCCCCTCAGAACCCACCAGCCATCACCTTCAGCTCCAACTAAAACCTCTCCAGCGCATCAAGGATCTACAACCTATCCTGAAGGATGATCCCTCACTCTCACAGATCTTGGGAGGCAGGCCAGTCCTTGCTTACAGACAGCCCCCCAACCTGAAGCAAACACTCACCAGCACCACAGATCACACAACAAAAACACTAACCCAGGAATCTATCCTTGCAACAAAGCCCGTTGCCAACTCTGTCCACATATCTATTCGGGGACACCATCACAGGACCTAATCACATCAGCCACACTATCAGAGGCTCGTTAACCTGCACATCTACCAATGTGATATACATCATCATGTGCCAGCAATGCCCCTCTGCCATGTACATTGGCCAAACCAAACAGTCTCTATGTAAAAGAATAAATGGACACAAATCAGACGTCAAGAATTATAATGTTCAAAAACCAGACGGAGAACACTTCAACCTCCTTGGTCACTCGATTACAGACCTAAAAGTTGCAATATTACAACAAAAAAACTTCAAAAACAGACTCCAACAAGAGACTGCTGAATTGGAATTAATTTGCAAACTGGACACCATTAAATTAGGCTTGAATAAAGACTAGGAGTGGATGCGTCATTATACAAAGTCAAACTATTTCCCCATGTTTATTCCTCCCCTCCACCACTGTTCCTCACACCTTCCTGTCTACTGCAAATGGACCATTTTCATTACCACTACACAGGGCCAGCTCCAGGCACCACCATTCCAAGCTGGTGCTTGGGGCGGCAATCCCTGTTGTTTTGCCCCCAGCAGCACACTGAATTGCTGCCGTGGATGGCGGGGGCAGTGCGTGTGCCCTTAAGGCGGCACGTGCGCTTCTGTGGTGGCGGCAATTCAGCGGCAGCTTCTATATTTAGCTGTTCGCGGCAGCTTCAGCTAAACGTAGGAGCTGCCGCCGAATTGCCGCTGCCGCGGAAACGTGCCGGCCACCCTAAGGGCACATGGACTGCCCCCGCTGCCCGCGGCGGCAATTCGGTGCGTTGCTTAGGGTGGCGAAAACTGTAGAGCCGGTCCTGCCACTACAAACAGTCTTTTTCTCTCCTGCTGGTAATAGCTCACCTTAACTGATCACTCTCATTAGTGTGTGTACGGTAACACCCATTGTTTCATGTTCTCTGTGTATATATATCTTCCTTCTGTATTTTCCACTACATGCATCCCATGAAGTGGGCTGTAGCCCACGAAAGCTTATGCCCAAATAAATTTGTTAGTCTCTAAGGTGTCACAAGTACTCCTGCTCTTTCCACTCAAATCGTCATCCTCAAATGAAAGGCATTAACGGTTTATATTTCGATAGCCCCTTCCAACCTACAGGATCTTGATATGAGTTATGGATGGTACATATGGTGAACACTGCGTCAGCCACCACCACTGAAATGCAGCCACCTCTGGTGTGGGGAACCACACAACAGCTGAGGACAGGAAGTGAAGAATCCTTGCTCCAGTTGAAACTGCATAGGAAATGTAGGAAGGCAGGAAGTAATGACCCATGTTGGAATTTGACCAGGACACCAGGATTACCGATCCTGATGTTCCCAAAAGTGCCATGGGAGCCTCTTGGGAGACCCAACCACTGAAACCTGAAGAGGATTCATGCAGTCTAAATCCTGGAGGAGGCAGGAGCCAGGATACGGCCCCAGGGGGCTGCTGGTCTCTGCCAGGCAGACATTTCCACCATGGGTTTTCATGTTATCTGGGCTCCTGCAACAGGTGGGTCATTGCTGCTGTGAAACCCACATTGATTTCCCCACATGCCCCTGGATTGTCAGTTACAAGGCAGCTGGTCTCCTCTGCTGTGGGAATGATTGAAACAAACAATGCAGCTCTGCATGCCAAAGCCAGACATGGCTCTCGCCCTGAACTATGCAGAGACAGGCACTGATGTGGTCCCCAAATCTGCAGTCTGGGCACCGCTGCTAGGCACAAAGATGCTCCCCCATTACCCGCAATGCCCAAGGATACGCACATGACCCACAGTCCCTGGAGATGCACATTATCCAAGACAATTCAGGGACTACCCGTTACCCACAATGCCCAGGGAATGCACATACATTACCCACAATACCCAGAGAACATGCAGCGCCCAGGGAATGCACACACATTACTCATAAATGCCCACGTTAAGTATCTGCAATGCTAATTGTTGCACTGGAGCTTGTGCTGAGCATGCAGCTGCTGTCACCCCATGCTGCTCACACATACCCAGACTGACTGCAAAGTGAAGTCCCGAGCCAGTCACACCCCAAACCCACTCACTCGCACATGGTTGCTGATATTCTCCTTCTTCCCACTAACAGTCTAGAGGTGAAAGGCTCAAAAGCTAATTGCCAAGCCCCTGACTCAGCTAGTTCCCATCTACTGTCAATTCCATCCATCCCATGCTGATCAGAAGGGCTACAGTGTTGTGACCCTGCCCAGCCTTCTAGATGATCTGCAGAGCTTCCTCTTACCCCTTCAGGAATATGTCTGGATGGTGAGCAAGGGGATTCCTCTGCTCTCCCCTGATTGAATCTCTCTTGTTCCTAGGAAAATCCAAGGAGTTCTGCTGCATTAAACAATCATTAGCTGTGGCTGCGTGCATGTCCCAGATTGCCGCCCTGCATAGAATTCACTGAGTTACTTAAAACACAGGGAGAGAGTGAGCAGCCAAACTGTTATATGTTGATAAGGGGAAAAGAGCGAAACTGCCAAGAAATTAGATCTCATTTTGGATAATTAAAGGGAAGGTGGCAGCTTTCACCCCAGGCTGCATCTTCTCAAGGAACAATAAAATGCGCAGAACATTGCTGGCTGCATCTCTGCAAACACCTAATGCCCTGGCTGCCTAGGGGGTGCAACCCAGGACATGTCTGTGACTCGGGAAGTGGAAAAATTGTAAAGAGTCCAGCGGAGGGCAACAAAAATTATTAGGGGGCCGGAGCACATGACCTATGAGGAGAGGCTGAGGGAACTGGGATTGTTTAGTCTGCAAAAGAGAAGAATGAGGGGGGATTTGATAGCTGCTTTCAACTACCTGAAGGGGGGTTCCAAAGAGGCTGGAGCTCGCCTATTCTCAGTGGTGGCAGATGACAGAACAAGGAGCAATGGTCTCAAGTTGCAGTGGGGCAGGTCTAGGTTGGATATTAGGAAACACAATTTCACTAGGAGGGTGGTGAAGCACTGGAATGGGTTCCCTAGGGAGGTGGTGGAATCTCCTTCCTTAGAGGTTTTTAAGGTCAGGTTGACAAAGCCCTGGCTGGGATGATTTAGTTGGTGTTGGTCCTGCTTCGAGCAGGGCGTGGGACTAGATGACCTCCTGAGGTCCCTTCCAACGCTGATATTCTATGATTCAATTAATTAACATCCCCTAATGAGGGCTGAACTCCCCTGGCAGGGCTGTGACAGCAGGAGAGGCCTGGCACCCAGGGCATCCCACAGGGCATGGAGGGAGCCTATCTAGCTCATCTATAATGGGGCACCTCCATTACAGCCACAGCATGGACCAGCCTGAGGATAACCGCCTGCAATGAATCCCTGTGCTACTGACAACTGCTGGGCCAGAGCCATGCATGTCCTGCAGAGCCAGACCTAGCGCCCTAACAATCAGCTCCAAGAACACAGGCCTCCACCACTTGAGCTAGAGGAGAACTTCCTGGGGTGACATTAGGAGCAGCTCTCTTATCCTCTCTGCACCAGACGCTCTGATGCATACACCCTTTTTTCTGGTGACTGTCACAGCCTTAATCACAGCCCCTGCCTCTTGGCACTGCTTCTTATGAAAAATAAAAGCAGGACATGGGAAGAGGGGATTCTGAGTGCTGCTGCAGGGGGAGGTTGTTTTGAAAAGTATGTTTCTGGTCAAATTGAAATAAAAATCATGGAGCCATTTCCCTGAGTCTTTGTCTGGTCCCTCAGCTGCCAGCAATATGCTGCAGAGTAACTGACGCTCAGGACATTTGTCACTGTGCACCTTGCGGCTTGCTGCTGTTTGCATCCTGAGCACTATAAGACCCACTGTGACACTACTGGGGAGGGGGAACTGCTTGGCAGCAGGATCAGGACGGGGTTTTTCCTATTCAAATCCGCATCAGAAGGTGCAGTGAGAGGATCTGGGAGAGGCTAGCTGGCTGATGTGCCATGGCACCAGTTAGACAAGGAGATTCACCTCCAGCCTTCTCCCCCGTGCCATACGACCTGGTGGGAATGTGAAGGCCCCACAATGGCTGTGCAATCCCTGAGGGCTTCACTGCTCTGCCAAAACCACAGCATGCACTTCTGAAATGTGACCTCTCTGAGACACAAAGGGACTGGCTGCAGCCTCTTTACCATCCCAAACCGAGCAGTTGCTGGCATTCCCCTCCAAAGGAGGAGCTTTCAGACTGGGGCAGCTGTGACGAAGTGGGACTGTTCTTAATGTTTCCTCTGAATACTGTGTGGGTGCCTCAGTTTCCCCTATGCATTTCTTAAGTCTCCAGTGTGTATAAAATGGCCAACACTCTGTCTCCTGGAAACAAATGGCCAGGGCCCTTCATCCTGCAAGGGAATAGCTAAAGGTGAACAAAGAGGTCAGGTGACCTCCTGGCCCGGGAAAGGAACTCAGCAGAGAAGGAGGGGCTGGAGGATCCTGGGCAGACTTGCTGCGGGAAGCACAGGGAGGGGGATATGCTGAATGCTCCAAGCTCAGAGCCAGCAGGTGAAGCCGTTTGAGCTTCCTGCCCTGCAGACAGTCTTCTCCAAGGGAGAGGAGGCTCCCCAAAGTCCTGACTGGCTTGGTGGGGAGCAGTTCCAGAGCATTGCGCAGGGACTCCATGACAACTGGTGGTAGCAGTGGGATGTACTGCACCCCGTGAATGGCGCTGCTTGCAGTAAGTGACTGGGGAGCAGTAAAACAAAAGAGGGATAATGAGGACCAGGCGTGCTGAAGGCTCAGAGACGGACGGTTTCAGGGGGCAGTTAACCTCTGGGAGTGTGTGACCTGCGAGAAGGACTGTTGGAGTAACGAGGTTCCTCTGAGGACTGCGGGGAGCAGTCTCGGGGCGGAGGAGCTTGCTGCTCAACCCTGGGAGAGAGAAGGATTTTTGCAGTAGCAGGGTTCCCCGGGGGATTGCAGTGAGCAGTCCCAGGGGCGGAGAAGTCTGCAGCTTGACCCTGGCAAAGAGGTGGTGATCACGAGAAGGGCTGGCACACCAGGGGTTCTTCCTGGAAACCATGGGGGAGCTGAGAGCACACAGGCCTCTGAGTCCAAAGTAACTTGGTAACAGAGGAGTGATGGCCTATCACCATCTCCTTAAGAAGGACATTGTGATCCTGTGCACAAAGAGAGGGTTATGCATTGGGAAGTTCACCAAGGCCCAGTTAATCGTGCAGTTGGACGAGGAGGACCGCTTTAAGGAGCAGATTCCTGACCGATATGGGGCTACAAAAGGAACTGGAAGCAGCAAGAGCAGTAGCCAGGCATCCCCAAGAGTCTGGTCCCCAACCAGATAGGGGTCTTCACAATCAGGTTCCCCATCGGGGGGACCGGAGATGGATGGGACTGGAGTTGAGTCAGAGAGCGAGAGGACCATGAAAGAGAGCAAGACCCCAAGGAAAAGCTGCAGGAGAAGCAGCAGCAGCATGGACCAGCGATGGTGGAGCGGAGAGGCATAGAGGGCTCCCCAGGGGTGAGTGGGGATATACCTTGGGCTGCCAGTTCCGCAGGGAAGTTTGACACTAAATTGCTGCCCCTGGTTAAGAAGCGGGGGATGTGGATGCCCACCGTACTGCCTTTGAGCAGGCTGGTGATTTGAATCAGAGGGACCCTGCGGAAAGGCCCCGGTATCTAGCTCCCTTGCTGGCTGTCAAGGCCACAGATGCTGTCAGCCAGATGGGTGGGGTGATGGACAGACTCCCACTCCTGGCCTGGGCCTATATGTCTACATGGAGTCTCCTGGTTTCAGGCCCCTCAGTCCCCCAGCGGGAGAGGAAGGTGGTGGTCAATGGGGAGACCTGCCTGGGATGGCGAGACCCTGGGGCAGAGAGAACTGTTGTCAGGCCCTGGGTGGTG
The DNA here is from genome assembly GCF_025201925.1 of Gopherus flavomarginatus. Taxonomy (NCBI): domain Eukaryota; kingdom Metazoa; phylum Chordata; order Testudines; family Testudinidae; genus Gopherus; species Gopherus flavomarginatus. The sequence continues at coordinate 21,951,351 of NC_066637.1, read as the reverse complement.
CAGCCGCAGATGCTGAGGGGCTGGGTGACCTGGGTGAAGGTCCCCGGGGTGAAGCCCCTCGCCCTGCCTATGACCTGGATCCCTGTGCAGACTCAGGAGGAGCCAGGCTGGCTGGTCGTTGGGGTTCTCCAGGATATCGGCTGTGAGGTCCTGTTGGGGGCTGACTGTCTCCCCTTGGGACAGGATCCAGGCCCTGCTCCTGTAATGGCCGAGGATTTGAATTTGAAGCCAGGGAACTAATTGGTTAAGATGGAAATGGTCAGTGAAAATGCAAATGACCTGGCTGGCAGGGGGGAGGGGCTGCTGGGCTCAGGATACCTGCCTACCTATAACCAGACCCCTGGGGCTGAGTGGGAGGGAGAGATGCACACTGGAGAGCGGGCTCACGCTGGCTCTGATGCTGGGACCAGAGCAGAGAGCTTGTGGCCCGTCTGCACTGGGACAGCAAGGGCAGCACTGAGCACGGGGGGAGCTGAGACCCCAGCTGAGTTGGGGGACGCACAGGCAGGGCAGGTCGGCTGCCAGCCAGGTTTGCCTGGTCCAGACATGCTGCTGGGAACTGATTACACAGCAGGGAGGGAGCTACCAGGGACAGGGCTCAGGGGGGCTGTGACCTCAGGCCCAGCCAGCGAGAGGGAGCAGGTCCCACTCCCTTCCCCAGCAGCTGAATTCCAGACCAAACAGCAGAAGGATCCCTCCTTGGAGAAGCTGAGGGAACTTGCTGGCCACAGCGCTGCAAACTCCTTTGGGGAAGGCTGCAGGGACAGAGTCCTGCGGGAGAAGGGATTCCTGTCCCAGGAATGGGCTCCCCAAGGGAAAGTAGAACTGGGGGGAATCAGGAGGCAGCTGGTGGTGCCCCAGGAATCCACAGGGTTCTTCCCTCTCAAGTTGCTGGATGGGAGGAGAGTGGAAGGGGAGAATTGAGAGGAGAAGGGGGAAGACCCCCTGGTGGATCTCTTCCCTGAGGTGGGAGCCAATCTCCCCATCAGGCGTTCCCCATTCAGTCACTGGGAAAGCAGCCCAGAACCTGGAGAGAGAGGTCAAGGACCTCAGACTCATAGACTTTAGGGTCAGAAGGGACCAATATGATCATCTAGTCTGACCTCCTGCACAAAGCAGGCCACGGAACCCTACCCATCCACTTCTATAACAAACCCCTAACCTATGTCCGAGTTATTGAAGTCTTCAAATTGTGGTTTCAAGACCTCAAGCTGCAGAGAATCCACCAGCAAGGGACCCATGCCCCACGCTGCAGAGGAAGGCGAAAAACCACCAGGGCCTCTGCCAATCTGCCCTGGAGGAAAATTCCTTCCCGCCTCCAAATATGGTGATCAGCTAAACCCTGAGCATGTGGAGACTCACCAGCCAGCACTCAAGAAAGAATTCTCTGCAGTAACTCAGATCTCATCCCATCCAACATCCCATCACAGACCACTGGGCATACTTATCTGCTGATAATCAAAGATCAGTTGCCAAAATTAAGCTATCCCATCATACCATCCCTTCCATAAACTTATCAAGCTTAGTCTTAAAGCCAGGTATGTCTTTTGCCCCCACTACTCCCCTTGGAAGGCTGTTCCAGAACTTCACTCCTCTAATGGTTAGAAACCTTCGTCTAATTTCAAGTCTAAACTTCCTAGTGTCCAGTTTATACTCATTTGTTCTTGTGTCTACATTGGTACTAAGCTTAAATAATTCCTCTCCCTCTCTAATATTAATCCCTCTGATATATTTATAAAGAGCAAGCACATCCCCCCTCAGTCTTCTTTTGGCTAGGCTAAACAAGCCAAGCTCTTTGAGTCTCCTTTCATAAGGCAGGTTTTCCATTCCTCGGATCATCCTAGTAGCCTGTCTCTGAACCTGTTCCAGTCTGAATTCATCCTTCTTAAACATGGGAGACCAGAACTGCACACAGTATTCCAGATGAGGTCTCACCAGTGCCTTATATAACGGTACTAACACCTCCTTATCTTTGCTGGAAATACCTCGCCTGATGCATCCTAAAACCGCATTAGCTTTTTTAACGGCCATATCACATTGGCGGCTCATAGTCATCCTGTGATCAGCCAATACTCCAAGGTCCTTCTCCTCCTCTGTTGCTTCCAATTGATGTGTCCTCAATGTATATCTAAAATTCTTATTATTAATCCCTAAGTGCATGACCTTGCACTTTTCACTATTAAATTTCATCCTATTACTATTACTCCAGTTTACAAGGTCATCCAGATCTTCCTGTAGGATATCCTGGTCCTTCTCTGTGTTAGCAATACCTCCCAGCTTTGTGTCATCCACAAACTTTATTAGCACATTCCCGCTTTTTGTGCCAAGGTCAGTAATAAAAAGGTTAAATAAGATTTATCCCAAAACTGATCCTTGAGGAACTCCACTAGTAACCTCCTTGCAGCCTGACAGTTCACCCTTCAGTACGACCCGTTGGAGTCTCCTCTTTAACTAGTTCCTTATCCACCTTTCAATTTTCATATTGATCCCCATCTTTTCCAATTTGACTAATAATTCCCCATGTGGAACCGTGTCACATGCCTTACTGAAATCGAGGTAAATTAGATCTACTGCATTTCCTTTGTCTAAATAATCTGTCACCTTCTCAAAGAAGGAGATCAAGTTGGTTTGGCACGATCTACCTTTAGTAAAACCATGTTGTAATTTGTCCCAATTACCATTGACCTCAAGGTCCTTAACTACTTTCTCCCTTCTCCTACTTTCTCCTTCCCCTACAACCATTTCTTCTATGAGGTCCTCACTGCTCACCAAAACCAAATCTAAAATGGCATCCCCTCTTGTTGGTTCTTCAACTACTTGGTGAAGAAATCCATCTGCTATCACATCCAGAAAAATCTGAGCCCTCGCATTAGTGTACAGACATCTTAATTTTTGCCGCTTGGCTTCACTGACATTCTCTACCCGGTTAGGCACAGACATTCTACCACCAGCATCACCTGTTAGACTGGTATCTACACTACCCTTCCTCCTTATGTCAATTCTTCTGTCCACGGCTGTATCCTCTCTTACTTTGTTTTCTTCCCTCTCAAGGTTAAATTCCGGCGTGGAGATCACCTGGACGTCTCCCAACCATCTCCCTCAAATTCCTAGTTTAAAGCTCTCTTAATCAGTTGGGCAAGCCTCCATCCTAGAAGTCTATTTCCCTCCTTACTCAGATGAAGTCCATCCCGAGAGAACAGTCCTCTGTCCATAAATTCTTCCCAATGACCGTACATCCCAAAGCCCTCCTGATAGAACCACTGCCTGAGCCATCCGTTGATTGCCATAATCTTGTCACACCTTTGTTGCCCTTCTCTAGGAACCGGCAGAATCCCACTGAAGATCACCTGAGCCTTGATTTCCTTAAGCGTCTTCCCCAGTCTGGCATAGTCTCCCTTGATACATTCCAGCGAGAATCTAGCCGTATCATTCGTTCCCACATGAAGGACAATCAATGGATTCTTTCCCACTCCCGCTAGGATCCTTTTCAGCCTCAGGTCCACATCCTGTATCTTAGCACCTGGAAGACAGCACACCCTTCTGTTCTCCTGGTCAGCTCTAGTTACAGGCCTGTCTATTCTTCTCAGTAAGGAGTCTCCAATCACGTAGACCTGCCTTTTCCTGGTGGCTTTAGATGGGATCCAGACGTTCAACAGCCCATGGGCCTCACCAGTGGGGCTGGTCCCCAAGGGAGATGGAATGATCTGGTTCAGGGGGAACTATTGGAAGCTTAAAGCCATCCCGGTGTGCGATGCCTACCCTAGGCCTGGGGAGATTCTAGACAAGCTGAGGGGGATGGAGAACGTGGCCCTGGTGTACATCAATGACATGTGTGTCTTTAGCCAGACCTGGGAGAAACAGGTGTCCCAGGTGAAGAGGGTGCTGGGCTGCCTCAAGGAGGCAGGACTGACGGTAAAAGCTGAAAAGTGCAAGGTGGAGATGATCAGAGATTGGTCCATTTCCCAGACCAAGAAGTAGGTCCAGGCCTTTATCAAGATGGCGGGGTGCTACCGGAGGTTGGTATCCCACGTTAGCCCCCTAGCTGCCCCATACCTGAGCTATGTGAGAGGGGGAAGCCAGACGAGGTGGTTTGGACTGAGCAGTGCCAGAGGGCTCTCTGTATACTGAAGGAGGCTCTAATCCTGGGCCCGGTAAATCTGGTAAATCCAGACTTTGCCAAGCCCTTTGCAGTGTTCACCGACGCCTCAGATGCAGGGCTGGGCACAGCGCTGATGCAAGCCGGTGCTGAGCGGGGGGAGACACCCCATCGGCTACCTGAGCAAGAAACTGCAGCCCTGGGAGCAGAACTCTGTGGCCTCAGAGAAGAAATACCTGGCCATGGTGCAGGCCCTTAGAAAGCTGCAGATGTATCTATTTGGGTGGCGCTTTACTGTGTATACTGACCACTCTCCTCCGACGTGGCGGCGTCTCATAGACTCATAGAATACCAGGGTTGGAAGGGACCTCAGGAAGTATCTAGTCCAACCCCCTGCTCAAAACAGGATCAATCCCCAGACAGATTTTTACCCCAGTTCCCTAAATGGCCCCCTCAAGGATTGAACTCTCAACCCTGGGTTGTCAAATGCAAGGGGCTGATGCTGAGCTGCTAGGGACAGAGACACCTGTTCAGAGGGTGGCCAAGGTCAAGATGGCGGCTCGTAACCAAGAGAGCCCAAATTGCAGCCCTTCAAACTGGAGCACTGGGAAAAGACCCAATCCTAGTTTAAACCCCAGAGGTATTGGGGTGGCAAAAGGGCACAGGCTGTATAAACCTTCCCACATGCAGCCTGCAAGCGCCATCAAGCACAACAGACCCACAGGAGGGCCTGAAACTGGAAGGGCCTGGTGTAACTCCCACTAAGGAATGGGAGAGATGATGGGGCATCCATGAGAACGTTGGTGGGTTCGAACTTCCCCAGGTCACCGGCTAAAGTGACCTCGCTCAGTTCGGTCTCGAAGTGGGGAGAGATGTGACTAAGTGGGACTGTTCTTAATGTTTCCTCTGAATACTGTGTGGGTGCCCCAGTTTCCCCTATGCATTTCTTAAGTCTCTAGGTGATGGGATAAAGGCCAGTGTGTATAAATCACCGACACTCTGTCTCCTGGCAGCTAAGGGCCGGGGCCCTTCCCCCTGCAAGGTGATGGCTAAAGGTGAACAGAGAGATCAGGTGACCTCCTGGCCCGGGAAAGAGACAAAGGCCAGAAAGGAGGGGCTGGAGGGGGTTTTTCAGTTAGGAGCTGGCTGGGGACAGGAAGTGAGGGCAGACGGGGGTGTCTGGCTCGCTGGGCCCCAGAACGGACCAGGCTGAGGGGTCCGGTTCTCTGTACCTACAAGCTCTGTTTTAGACCCTGTTCCTGTCATCGAATAAACCTCTGTGTTACTGGCTGGCTGAGAGTCACGTCTGACTGCGAAGCGGGGGTGAAGGACCCTGTGGCTTCCCCAGGACCCCACCTGGGCGGACTCACTGTGGGAAGCGCACGGAGGGGCAGAGGATGCTGAATGCTCCAAGGTCAGACCCAGGAGGTGAAGTCGTGTGAGCTTCTTGCCCTGGAGACAGTCTGCTCCAAGGGAGAGGAGGCTCCCCAAAGTCCTGCCTGGCTTTGTGGGGAGCAGTTCCAGAGCATCGCTCAGGGACTCCGTGACACAGGGGTCTGCTCCTAGGAGCTTTACAAATGGATGATGCTCTGTTGGAAACCCATAGCAGGGCCCCAGTCCCATGGACAGAGCAGAACGCCCTCCCCCGCCCCTCCCAAGCATAGAACCACCGCTCAGCACCCACTCTGGCATTGCTGCCCCATTCCTTTCCTCTTGTTAGTTACTATTACGTATATTGGGTTAGCATCTAGAGGTCTCAGCTGAGATCGGGGGCCCGCCCTGCCAGGCGCCGGCTGGATCCTGCTGAGATCAGGGGGCCCCCATGCCAGGTGCTGCTCAGACTCCTAGTGAGAGCCAGTCCCTGCCTCAAAGAGCTTCACCTCAAAATAAACAAGATACTTGCTGGAAGGGGAAGTGATTTGCCAGAGCTCAGGACAGTGGAGTCGCTGGAATCAGAGTTCACAGCTCCTGCTCTACATCTCTATCTGCTGGACTTTCAATTCAATGTAAAGGGGTGATGAGGGGAGGGAGACAGATGGGGGCACTTCTGGGGGGCTGCTGCCCACACCTCTGTCTGGAGGGATGAAGCTCTTGGTCAGGGGCTCCTTGCTGGTGGGGGATGAGGTCTTTCCCCTTGCACTGGGTCCCACTGCTCCTCCCGGAGGGTTCTCCCTCCAGCCAGTCACAGAGGATGGAACCATCCTGGTGCCCTGCTGCCTGGCCCTGGGTGCATACATGCCCCTTTCTATGCCAGGGCAGGGTGTTGGTGCCCAGGGTGGCAGATGTGGGTTTCCACAGGTGCCAGCCCCACACCCTGTGGGGCTGCTTGGGGCTCAGATGACTGCAGAGGCCACGGGCACATTCTTTCCCACATCAATGGGGCTGCGGCAGCACATCAGGGCCCCCAGCATGCTCCTTCCAGGGCCCCTAAGCCCTCCCTCCCTGTCACCCCTCCCGCCCTGCTCCCTCCATGCACTGTACGGAGCAGGTCTCAGTCTTTCCCCTAGGAGCCAGCACAGGCTCTGGCCCTGTCGATGGGCTGGAGCCAGGGGCTGCAGCTCCCTGCTCTCTCTGCCTGTGCCTGAGAGGAGGCGACAACAGGCGCTGCAGGATTGTTGCTGGTTGCTATGGCTACAGAAAGAGTGAAATGGGGGGACGGGGGAGGGAAGAAGCTGGCGGAGTCCCCCAGGGACTCCGCTCTCCAAGCTGCAGCATGGGCTTGGCTGATGCCTATTAGTGCAATCGCCCTGACACACCCAGCCGCCAGGGAGCACAGAGCGAGGCCAGCACGGCACGCCCCTTCTCGCGCATGCCAGAGCAATGGGCCCCTCCAACCCAGCCTCTCTGACACCCCAGGCCAGTCTCCTGCCTCCTGCTGCAGTGGATCAGACAAGAGCCCATCTAGGCCAGCCTCCCATCTCTTCCACGGGCACAAACCAGATGCTTCAGAGGATGATGTGAGGGGGGAGGGATAGCTCAGTGGTTTGAGCATTGACCTGCTAAACCCAGGGTTGTGAGTTCAAAACTTGAGGTAGCCACTTAGGGATCTGGGGCAAAAATTGGTCCTGCTAGTGAAGGCAGGGGGCTGGACTCAATGACCTTTCAAGGTCCCTTCCAGCTCTAGGAGATTGGTTCCCATTCATCCTTTACTGGGTTATACCAATAATAATAATAATTGGAGATATACCAATCTGCTCACAGGGGAAGTCCCTCAATCCCTGGGCACAGCTCCTCCTGCGATTTCCAGCAGAAAACTGGCAGTGCCCTGCCAGGAGCACAGAGAGCCATGTGCCAACCCTGGCCAGACAGCTGCAATGCGGGATGGTTCCAGCTGCCCTCTGTCCCACGGGGCTAGTGCTCTCTCCTGGGGATGGAAACTTCTCAAGTGAGACCAGAGGCTGCATTTCCTGCCCTCCCAAAACCAACATACATGGCTGGGGCTCAGCCTCCCTAGTGATTCCTGAGGAAATGCCTGCCTCATAGCGCCCCAGATGGACATCAGTGCTCCAGCCCTCTGCCACAAGCATCATTCTCCTGGCTCAGACCATGCTAGAAGGGGTCACTAGAGAGTCATGCTCAGCACACCCACGGATGGCCCCAGCCTTGTTAGCTCTGTGAACTCAGGATCTGAGCTCACACGACTGGATTGGCTGCAGTGTGGCTGGGAAACTATATTGGCCCCAAAAACCACAATAAGGAAAGTGTGAGGTGGCTTCAACGCCTCACAGATGTGTGTATTTTATCCACACAGCACCAGCACCGTTAGTACAGATGGTGAAACTGAGGCACTGGGAGGGGAGCTTCCCAAAGACACCTAGTAGGTCAGTGGAAGAGCGGGGAACAGATCACAGGGCTCTGCCCAATTCTTCATCCCCAATTACAACTTCTAATGCATCTCAGCCTAGGCCAGCCCAGGCCAGCCCCTGGTTTGATCTCTTCTCTCAGATGGAAGAATTCCCACCAGCCACCACCCCAGTGAGGGCAAACCCTCTTCAGAAGGGGGCAGCATAAAACAGCAGGTAGTGTAAGGGCCTGGGATGCAGGACACTGGGACTTAACTATCTTGAGTAGTTTTGTATCATCTGCAAATTTTGCCACCTCACTGTTACCCCTTTTTCCAGATCATTTAAGAATATGTTGAATAGGACGGGTCCCTGTACAGACCCCCTGGGGGACACCATTATTTACCTCTCTCCAGTCTGAAAACTGACCATTTATTCCTACCCTTTGTTTCCTATCTTTTAACCAGTTACCGATCCATGAGAGCACCTTCCCTCTTATGCCATGACAGCTTACTTTGCTTAAGAGCCTTTGGTGAAGGACTTTGCCAAAGGCTTTCTGAAAATCTAAGCACACTGTATCCACTGGATCCCCCTTGTCCACATGCTTGTTGACCCCCTCAAGGAATTCTAGTAGACTGGTGAGGCATGATTTCCCTTTACAAAAACCATGTTGACTCTTCCCCAACAAATTATGTTCATCTAACTGTCTGATAATTTTGTTCTAGTTTCAACCAGTTTGCCCAGTACTGAAGTCAGGCCTGTAATTGCCGGGGTCACCTCTGGAGCCCTTTTTAAAAATTGGCGCCACATTAGCTATCCTCCAGAAGCTGATTTAAATGATAGGTTACAAACCACAGTCAGTAGTTCTGCAATTTCACATTTGAGTTCCTTCAGAACTCTTGGGTGAATCCCATGTGGTCCTGGTGACTCACTGACTGCCTGTGGGATCAGGCCCACCTGTGTCTGTCCCTGTGTCTTGCCTCCTCCAGCTAGGAAATGGGGGTCAGATAACACCAATCTACACCCTCCACCCATTCAAAGCACTCTGAGTTCAAGAGCCCAGCGCCCTGATCCAGCGGAGCTCCAGGCCCAGCTGATGCCATTGCTGGTGGGGAGGGGAGGCGGGGGGTGGAGAATCTCTTCCTAGTGCAAGTACTTATCCAGCACCGGGATCGTGGTATCCGAGCGCCTCAATAATAGCTGTCACCTTGCACCTGGTGAGCAGGGCACAGCTGTTACTCCCACTGTACAGATGGCAACTGCAGCAGAGAGGCTAAGGGACAGGCCTGAGGACACACAGGAAGGTTGTGGCAGTGCTGAGGATTTCCCAGGTCTTAGCTAGTGCCCTGGCCACTGGGTAGTGCTTTCTCCCCTCTGAGTGGCTTTGTGGTGCTTCAGGGAGCCTGGAGTCTGCAGCTCCCGTTCCAAGGCAGGAGACAAGCTAAGCCTCCCCCGTGCGCTGCAGGGGAGGATGGTACTATGGGGTTAAAAACCCAGAGCAGCTGCCCCTTGGCTCAGCGACATTGACACTCCAGCTCTACGGTGCCATCTAATGGCTGCCTGGCCCAGCCCCCCCCGGGCCGATGCAATGCTAGGCTCAGGGGCTGACACACAGCTGGTGCGGGTCACCGTGCACCCAGGCCCCCAGCCGAGCCCTGCTCTCTGGAGGACACCTCCTGCCCTGTACAGCACATGCCACAGGAACCTGCCAGGACCCAATGTGGCCAATGACCCTCAGGCCTGCACCAATGCCAGACTCAGCCAAGTGGCAGCATCTCTCTCACAGGGACAATGCCCCTTTCAGCTTGGCACCACCAATGCACCCAGAGTGTCTGAGAGGTGCCCATTGTCGGCTCTCAGGCTGCTTTGGCCCCGTTGCAGGATCCCTGCAGGGGATGTGCTCCTGGCCCTCATGTCCAGATTCCAGCTACAAACTTGGTCCCAGAAATCCCCGTCCTGCCCCTCCCTTCACTCCGGCCCTGCCCCACACACTGCCACAGGCAGGTTGCTGTGGGCGCTGAGCCAGGCAAGCACCTCTCACTGATCCCTGAGTGCCGACTGCATGCTTGAAAACCCGACTCCTGCTCATTCAGCACAGACAGTGGCCCTAAGACCCAGGATCCCACGGGATCCTCAGGGCCCCCTGGCATAACCCCAGACCCTCAGCCTCAGGATGCCTGCTCTACTGCAGCTCCCACTAGCCATGGGCAGAACAATGGTGATTGGAATCCTTCAGCTCGGCCATTCTAGAGCCAACCCAGCTCCTCACGCAGTGTCCTGGATAGTCAGGTTCCAACTAGTCCCAGCCCCTCCCTGCATCCCTGGCAGCTGCCTCTGAGCCCATCCCAGCTCCCTGCAGCCCCCCACGCGTGGCTCTGAGACCACCCCATCTCTGTGCCCCACAACCCTCAGGGGGCTAGGCCTCCTGCTAATATTTCTCTGTCCTTCCAAGTGGGGGCTCCAGAAACTGCCCTGAGAGCCAGAACATTTACAGCCTCTCCCCACCCCCAACAGCCTGAGCCCCTTGGCACCCCATGCCTCGGAGAGCCCTGTCTGTTCCCACTCCACCCTGGTCTCCTCCAGGATGGAGCAAGGACCACAGGGCCAGTCACCTACTCACCGGAGGCTTCTGTGATAGATGAATGACTTGTCCACCCTGAAAAACAAGATGGAGAAGCTAGTTAGACGGTTGGCCACGGCCCTAGGGGACAAGGGCCCCTCCAGCATGCAGGGCTCCCTCATCCATCCCTTGGTGACCACCTGCCTCCAGGGGGACATCGGGGCTGCGAGGAAGGGGAGCTGTGTCCGGAGACCTGGAGAGTAGGCAGGGAGGGGCAGACTGCTCTGGATGGAGCAGCTGCAGAGGAGAATGCCCTCTTGTTTGCATGTGAGGGGGTGGGCAGTCAGGACTAGCCATGCAGGGCAGCACCAGGGGGTGAATGGGACACAGGGAGCCACAGGGGAGAGTGCCTTGCAGGCAGCGGAAACCAGGCAGGAAGAGGAGTGATCCATGCCAGGCCTGTAGCCAGCTGACCCTGTGGTGGAGCTGAGCTGAGCAGAGGAGGCGATGACCTGGAGGGAACAAACCTCAGGCCCAATCAGCCAAGCTGGCAGAGAGAAGCCACGAACCCAGGCAGAGAGGGCACTAGCACCAGGGAGAAGCAGGCCCAGAGAGCCAGCTCCCAGGCCCTGGCATCGGGCAGGACTCAGCTCAGTAGGGCTAGAGGGCTTTGGAAAGGCCAAGCATTCTCCCCCATGACCCCACAACTTGAGGTGCTGGGACCCCTCCAGGCCAACTCCACGCTCCCTACCCCCTCCCTTCACGCCCACTGACTGCAGGGAACACTCCCAGGACTGGACCCTACTGAATTGTGGCTGGTGCTTGGGACCATCTTGGAGAAAGGGCTGAATAGCCAGGCCTGCTATTATTAGCCACCATTCATGCAGGCCCTTCACAGCCCCCACTCTACCTTGCTCCCTTCCCCAAGAACTTCCCACCATCTGGGGGGAACCTCTCAAATGCCCTGGAGCTGTGGGCAGCAGCAGGGGAGAGGCAGGGGCAGGAAGCTGGGCAGAATGGTGCTGGGCGGGATCCTGGCCCAGTCTCATTCAGTCCGGAGAGCCTGGTGAGCCGTTATTACTGGGTATGCTGAGGGGGCGCATAAAGGCCACAATCATGATCCAGGCCCCCACTGTTTGGTGCTGTGCAAACCCAACAAAAAGCCAGTCCCTGCCCCTCCCCCATTCTACCACTTGCAGCCCAATCTGTCCTCAGAGCAGGGATAAAAACAAGTCTTGAGTCCTGGAACCTGTCCGGCCAGCTCAGGCATCAGGCAGCTTCCTGCACAGCCCTGGGTCCGGTTTAAACTAGACACTGTCTGGAAACACACCATGGACACTGCTTCCCCCAGCAGCAACCTCATCTCCAGCGGCTATTTCACCTGGGAGGCCCCCCACCCTCACCCAATCACTGAGACACAAACTGCATGAAATGCAGCCACCTCTGGCATGAGGCACAGCTAGAGTGACCAGATGTCCCGATTTTGGGGTCTTTTTCTTATACAGATTCTTATTACCCTTCACCCTGTCCCGATTTTTCACACTTGCTGTCTGGTCACCCTAGGGCGGCACAGCAGCCAGGTGCTGCAAAACACAGCAGGGGAGTGACATGCTGAGCCAAGGCAAACCCCTCTGATTATGCAGAGACCAAAGGGGCTTGGAACAGCCCCCAAGACAGCCTGGCCTGGGCCTTCATTAAAATGGGGAGAATTTTAAACTTGGAGGACCAGATATTTAGCTGGTAGAAATCAGCATTGTGCCTGTCAAGGTTCCTTCCCCACTCTGAACTTTAGGGTACAAATGTGGGGAACTGCATGGACACTTCTAAGCTTAATTACTAGCTTAGATCTGGTAACTCTGCCACCATCCAGAAATTTCAGTGTCTGGAGCACTTTCTGTCCCCCCCCAAAACTTTCCCCTCCCTGGGTTGCCTTGAGGGACTTCACCAATTCCCTGGTGAAAACAGATCCAAACCCCTTGGATCTTAAAACAAGGAGAAATTAACCATCCCTCCTTCTTTCCCCCCACCAATCCCTGGTGAGTCCAGATCCAATCCCCTTGGATATTAAAACAAGGAAACATCAATCAGGTTCTTAAAAAGAAAGCTTTTAATTAAAGAAAGAAAAGTAAAAAAAATCATCTCTGTAAAATCAGGATGGAGAATACTTTACAGGGTAATCAGATTCCTATAGCCCAGAGGAACCCCCTCTAGCCTTAGGTTCAAAGTTACAGCAAGCAGAGGTAAAATCCTCTCAGCAAAAGAGGGACATTTACAGGTTGAGAAAACAAAAATAAAACTAATCCGCCTTGCCTGGCTGTTACTTACAATTTTGAAACATGAGAGACTGGTCCCTCTTAGTCCCAAGAGCGAACAACACCCAAAACAAAGAGCACAAACAAAGACTTCTCTCCACCAAGATTTGAAAGTATCTTGTCCCCCATTGGTCCTCTGGTCAGGTGTCAGCCAGGTTTACTGAGCTTCTTAACCCTTTACAGGTAAAAGAGGCATTAACCCTTAACCATCTGTTTATGACAGTGCCATTGACTTCAATGGAGCAGCAGCAATTCACAGCAGCTGGGGTTCACGACCACTGACTTCACTTGTGTTACAGCCAATTCTCACCAGCTGAAGATCTGGCCCCTCATTTACTCTTCTCCATGCCCTCTGGCTGCATCTTCCTGGTCTCAGTCAATAGCCAGACTAGTGAGTTTCCCAGTCTGTTTCTAGTAGTTTCACTTCCAGGTTGTCCTGTAGGGCTCTGGGGGCTGAACGTCCAGAGAGGAAGGGTCAAATCCCAAATCAGAGTTTTGTTTTAAGGTAACTAAGCTCTTCCTAACCTCTTTGGTCTGGGTCTCTGGGGACTGCTGGCTGCCTCCTGGGAGGAGGCCCTTCTCTTTCCCATGCAGGGCTCTTGACTCAGGACTGGAAGCTTCGGCCTGGTCTATCTGAGCAAAGAGACAACAATTTAACTAAATCAATGCACTGAAACTGGGGCAAACTCCTTAATGCCAATGCACTTAAACTGGCTTAACCATGGCTGACGGCACTTCAGCTTGCATCATAAGGTAAACTGATTTATACAAGGGTTAAACCAGGTTCAGTGCATGCGTGAGTGGCTGACGCTGAGAATCAATCAGGAACTCCAAAGCTAAAAGCAGGAGCTGCTGCAGCTCTCTAGTGCGGTTGTAACAGACTCGGGCCCTCTGCAGATACTGAGCCCAGCTGGGGAAGAGATTTCTCCATTTAACTAGCTCAGTGCAGTTAAACTGGGGCAGCTCTCCTCATACGCATCAGGCCTCAGCCCTCCAGGTGAAAAGCAAATGCCCCCAGCTGAAAGGTGGCAGAGGGATCATGTCGCTGCTGGTCTCACTCCCGACTGAAGAGACTGACGCTGAACTGGGAGCAGGTCACAATAATGCCAGCTGAGCTCAGCGAACAGAAACTTGGCAACGTTTCCCAGTCCCGCAAGTGCCGTGGACACTCGGTCAGGCAGCAAGATGGGCAAAGGAGGGTGTTACGGGTGCGCCAATTCCTCTGTCATTAGCACTGTGTGGGCAGTGCAGCGCAGGGCCGGCTCCAGCACCAGCCCAGCAAGCAGTTGCTTGGGGCAGCCAACGGTGAGGGGGGCACGTCCGGATCTTCGGCAGTGGGTCCCTCACTCCCTCTCGGAGCGAAGGACCAGCCAGCGAACTGCCACCAAAGACTGAAGCGGCGGCAGAACTGAAGATCGCGATCACGGCTTTTTCTCTTTTCCTTTTTGCTGCTTGGGGCAGAAAACCCCTGGAGCTGGCCCTGGTGCAGCATGTGCTGGGCGGGGCTGGGGCTGGAGACACTGTACAAAGAGCAAGGAGCTGGCAGTGACCAAAATTGGCAGGCAGGAGCTCTGGGGTCTAGCCCCAGATCTAAGTGCGGCTGACACAGCGACATCGCACAGGAGTGTGACCAATCCACCCCGAGTGATGCAGTGAAGCCAACATAACCGCCGGCGTAGACAGCCCTAGGTTCTTCCCTCAGCCCAGGGGAGCTGGATAAACTGGGAGAGCCCCTTGGGCTGGGCAGTTGCAGTGCACCAGCTGGCACCAGGCAGTGACTAAAATGCACATCACCCCCCAGCAGTGCCCTAGAGCTAGCTCCAGGGAGCTCAGCGTGTGGGGCTGTGCCCACAAGTGCCAAGGTGCACACGTGTGGGAGGGGGTCGCCTTGGTGTGAGGCACTGTGCAGCTGTGCTCAGCAGTTGCCTAGGCAACAGTGCGCACCCCACCTGGTGCGTGGAGGAGCCCTTCTGGTGCTATTTGCAAGGCAAGGTGCCCTGGAGAGGCAGGTACGTGCTAACCTGCCTGAGCCCTGAGGATGTACTGAGGGAACAGGGTATCCTGGCAACTAATGCACTGTGAGCCCGGCCCCAGAGCAGTAAACACATTCCAGCCAGATGAGGGTGAATTGTCATTTCTCCCCCAGCCCAGCCTGGCTCCATCCCCAGCCCTTCAGAACAAGACTAGGGGTCATGGAGAATGATCAGCTGAACACAAGCTCCTAGGGCAACACCCTGGCCAAAAGGGTAATCAGGTACCTGAGTTATGCATTCAAGTATCTCAAGGAGGAGCAGAGAGGTTAATTTACCTCTGTGCCTGGCACTGGGGCACCTGCTCCTGGCTCCAGCCACAGCTCAAGGAGGATGCTGATGAACTGGAGAGGGATCAGAGGAGAGCCAGGGAGATGATTAAACTGGATTAGAAAACCTGCCGTATAGAGACTGACTCACAGAACTCCATCCATTTAGCCTAACAAAGAGAAGGCTCAAGGGTGACTTGATCCCAGCCTGTAAGTACTTACGTGGGGAACAAATATTTCATAAGGGGCTTGTCAGTCTGACAGCGACAGCTCTGACCCGACCCAGTGGCAGGAAGCTGAGGCTGGACACGTTCAGACTAAGGCGAACATTTTTACCAGTGACAGTAATTAACCATTGGGCCAATTCACTGGGGTCATGATGGATTCTCCATCTCTGACCATTCTCAAAGCTCTGCCCTGGGGATTACTGGGGGCAGGTCTCTGGCCTGGTAGCTAAGGGGTGTCGTAGACAATGGAGTCAGCGTCACCCCCAGTCTAGCTCCAACATCTCTCAGCAGAGGCACAGCAGGGGTAGATCGGAGCACTGGCTGGGGAGCTCCCAGGAAGCCAGTCCCAGGCCTGTGTCTCTTGCCATTCCCCAGCCCTTGTAACACCAGCTCTACGGTGGGGGCAAGCTCAGAGCCACTCCCAGAGTAGAATCCGTCCCACCTCCACCCCAAGAGACGGGATTTCTAGCCACCTTTGTGCAATGGGGTGCCTGCCCAAGGGAGGGTGCCATGGCGGGGGCTGAGCCCGGCAGGCGAGACAGGGCCAGGAAGCCAGGCCGGGGCTGTCCACTCAGCTTGCACCCCTCAGCCAAGGTGATCAAGGGACCGAGTAGTGACTGCACCGATAAAGCCAGTCTGACCCCCAAACAACTCATGGCATCTCAGCTGTGGTCAGACACGCCTGGGCCCTCCCAGGGCTCTCTGCTGACCAGGGCAGGGCTCAAAGCAACACAGAGGTGAAACGCTGCAGCTCCCATCCCCAGGTAGCCCCCCAGCCCAGTCCTTCATCCCCCAGCTCCCCAACACAGCACCTTTCCCCAGCACAGACCCACAGCACAGACCCTTCTCCCAGCACAGCCCCCCATCCCCCAGCACCTCCCCAGCAGCACAGCCTCCCCATCTCCTTAGCACAGCACAGCATAGCCCCCCATCCCACAGCACAGCACCTCCCCCCCAAGCACAACACAGCTCCCCATCCCAGCACTTCCCCCACATTCCTCCAGAGCACAGACCCGCCACAGCACAGGGCCCCTTCTCCCTCCCACTGCCCTGCACACACTGGCCTCCTCCAGCCAAATCTCCCCAGGCTGCCTGATGAGTATCCTCCAGCCCCCTGGGGCTCCCATCAGACACCTGCCCCCTGGCTCCCAGGCTGGGTCCAGCCCCAGGAGGCACCGAACTCCTGGTCCAGGTGTCACAGGGCTTGGAGGTGACTCCCCCGTAACGCTGGGCCCAAGGCCCTCAGCCTGGAGGCAGCAGGCCCATTGTCCAGCCCCTGGGGCAGCCCCGTCCTGGCTCCCTGCCAGGGCTCATGTGCTGAGTCCTCTCAAGGGGCCGAGAGCCACGATTCAGCAGGGGGAAACCACTGCAAACAGCATCGGGGCAGGCGGCCCCCTGAGCCGGGGCAGGCAAGTGCTGCGTGAATCACATGCACCATGCAGCTCGGCCAGTGCTGACCTGCAGCCCCCGGCCAGCCCCGTCCTGTGCCCCCCCAGCTCTGCCAGGGCCCCTCCATCCCCCACCCACAGTCCCACCCTGTCCCCCCCAGCACTGCCAGGGCCCCTCCATCCCCCGCCCACAGTCCCACCCTGTCCCCCCCAGCACTGCCAGGGCCCCTCCATCCCCCACCCACAGTCCCACCCTGTCCCCCCCAGCACTGCCAGGGCCCCTCCATCCCCCGCCCACAGTCCCACCCTGTCCCCCCCAGCACTGCCAGGGCCCCTCCATCCCCCACCCACAGTCCCACCCTGTCCCCCCCAGCACTGCCAGGGCCCCTCCATCCCCTGCCCACAGCCCCACCCTGTCCCCCCAGCTCTGCCAGGGCCCCTCCATCCCCCACCCACAATCCCACCCTGTCCCCCCAGCTCTGCCAGGGCCGCTCCATCCCATGCCCCAGTCCCACCCTGTCCCCCTCAGCACTGCCAGGGCCCCTCCATCCCACGCCCACAGCCCCACCCTGTCCCCCCAGCTCTGCCAGGGCCCCTCCATCCCCCACCCACAGTACCACCCTGTCTCCTCAGCTCTGCCAGGGCCCCTCCATCCCCCGCCCACAGTCCCACCCTGTCCCCCCAGCACTGCCAGGGCCCCTCCATCCCCCGCCCACAGCCCCACCCTGCCCCACCAGCTGTGCCAGGGCCCCTCCATCCCCTGCCCACAGTCCCCCTTGCCCCTCTCCCAGCTCTGCCGGGGCCCTTCCCTCCTTCCCTACCCCCTGCTATCCCCGCCCTTCCCCCCCAGCTCTGCCAGGGCCCCTCCATCCCCCACCCACAGCCCCACCCTGCCCCACCAGCTCTGCCAGGGCCCCTCCATCCCCTGCCCACAGCCCCACCCTGCCCCCTCAGCTCTGCCAGGGCCCCTCCATCCCCACCCTGTGCTATCCTCACCCTCCCCCCCAGCTCTGCCATGGCACCTCCATCCCCTGCCCACAGCCCCATCCTGCCCCCCAGCTCTGCCAGGGCCCCTCCATCTCCACCCCATGCTATCCCCGCCCTGCCCTCCCAGCTCTGCCATGGCCCCTCCATCCCCTGCCCACAGCCCCATCCTGCCCCCCAGCTCTGCCAGGGTCCCTCCATCCCCACCCCGTGCTATCCCCGCCCTGCCCTCCCAGCTCTGCCAGGGCCCCTCTTACTGTTCCATGCTGATTGGCCTGGGCAGTGATGGTTAATGGCTCATGAGGGCAGGGGGTTAATCCGTGTCTGGCTGGCACTGTGATGGGTGCAGCAGGCTCTGAGCACCCAGTGCCATCATGATTATTGGCTCAGTGCAAGTCTACCAGCCCCTCCAACTTCAGTGCACTACGGAGCACTCTGAGCCGGGAGTCTGCCCCCAGCTGACTCTGCAGGGCCAGGTCCTAGCCCGCTGCTGGGACCCACATTCTGACACTGGCCGCCAGCCCCGCTCACAGCTACGGACCCAACCAACAGTGCAGGGGCAGAACTGGACTAGCAGGTACTGCCACAGGGCAGCAGCATGGGGAGATCACAGAACCAGGGGAAGGGTTGCCAGAACTGGACTAGTAAAGCAGGCAGGAAATAGGCTGCAGATCAGGACTCACAGAGCTAGGTGTGGTGGGGAGCCGAGGGCTGCAGGTCAAGATTAAGGAGGGCCAGCAGAGCTGTGTGTGGGGAGCCAAGGGCTGGGCTAGGAAGGGGGGTGCAGGTCAGGATTAAGGGGCACATGCAGAGATGTGCTGGGGGGAATCCAGATCTGGGTTAGAAGGGGGCTGTGGGTCAGAAGTGAAGGGCACTGTCTGGGGGGAGTCCAGGGGTAGGCAGGGGGATGTGGGTTGGGAGTGAGGGGCACATGCAAAGATGTGTTGGGGGGAGCCCAGATCTGGGTTAGAAGGGGGCTGCGGGTCGGAAGTGAAGGGCACTGTCTGGGGGGAGCCCAGGGGTAGCAGGGGGATGTGGGTTGGGAATAAAGGGCATGTGCAGAGATGTGCTGGGGGGAATCCAGATCTGGAGTAGCAGGGGGCTGTGGGTCGGAAGTGAAGGGCACTGTCTGGGGGGAGCCCAGGTCTGGGGTAGCAAGGAGATGTGGGTTGGGAGTGAGGGGCACGTGCAGAGATATTGAGGGGAGCCCAGATCTGGGTTAGAAGGGGGCTGCGGGTCGGAAGTGAAGGGCACTGTCTGGGGGGAGCCCAGGGGTAGCAGGGGGATGTGGGTTGGGAATAAAGGGCATGTGCAGAGATGTGCTGGGGGGAATCCAGATCTGGAGTAGCAGGGGGCTGTGGGTCGGAAGTGAAGGGCACTGTCTGGGGGGAGCCTAGGTCTGGGGTAGCAGGGGGATGTGGGTTGGGTGTGAGGGGCACTGGCAGAGATATTGGGGGGAGCCCAGATCTGGGTTAGAAGGGGGCCGCGGGTCAGAAGGTAAGGGCACTGTCTGGGGTGAGCCCAGGTCTGGGGTAGCAGGGGGATGTGGGTTGGGAGTGAGGGGCACTGGCAGAGATATTGGGGGGAGCCCAGATCTGGGTTAGAAAGGGGCTGCGGGTCAGAAGTGAAGGGCACTGTCTGGGGGGAGCCCAAGGGTCGCAGTGGGATGTGGGTTGGGAGTGAGGGGCATATGCAGAGATGTGCTGGGGGGAATCCAGATCTGGAGTAGCAGGGGGCTGCAGGTCAGGAGTAAGGGACACTGTCTGTGGGGAGCCCAGGTCTGGGGTAGCAGGGGGATCTGGGCTGGGAGTGAGGGGCACTGGCAGAGATATTGGGGGAGCCCAGGTCTGGGTAAGAAAGGGGCTGCGGGTCAGAAGTGAAGGGCACTGTCTGGGGGGAGCCCAAGGGTCGCAGGGGGATGTGGGTTGGGAGTGAGGGGCACTGGCAGAGATGTGTTGGGGGCAATCCAGATCTGGAGTAGCAGGGGGCTGTGGGTCAGAAGTCAAGGGCACTGTCTAGGGGGACCCCAGGTCTGGGGTAGCAGGGGGATGTGGGTTGGGAGTGAATGGGCACTGGCAGAGATATTGGGGGAGCCCAGATCTGGGTTAGAAGGGGCCGCGGGTCAGAAGTGAAGGGCACTGTCTGGGGGGAGCCCAGGGGTAGCAGGGGGATGTGGGTTGGGAGTGAGGGGCACTGGCAGAGATATTGGGGGGAATCCAGATCTGGAGTAGCAGGGGGCTGCAGGTCGGGAGTAGGGGACACTGTCTGGGGGGAGCCCAGGTCTGTGGTAGCAGGGGGATGTGGGTTGGGAGTGAGGGGCACTGGCAGAGATGTGTTGGGGGCAATCCAGATCTGGAGTAGCAGGGGGCTGTGGGTCAGAAGTCAAGGGCACTGTCTGGGGGGAGCCCAGGGGTAGCAGGGGGATGTGGGTTGGGAGTGAGGGGCACTGGCAGAGATATTGGGGGAGCCCAGATCTGGGTTAGAAGGGGGCTGCGGGTCGGAAGTGAAGGGCACTGTCTGGGGGGAGCCCAAGTCTGGGGTAGCAGGGGGATGTGGGTTGGGAGTGAGGGGCACGTGCAGAGATGTGCTGGGGGGAATCCAGATCTGGAGTAGCAGGGGGCTGCAAGTCGGGAGTGAGGGACACTGACAGAGCTGCATGAGCAACTTTGCCCAGCCCCCGTCCATTCTGCCCAGCTCCGTTGCTCTCATGTGTGCGGGGCTCACGGACCCCTCCCTGCCCACAGATGCCGGGGGCTGCGCGGGGACACCTACCCTCCATAGGCCCCGAAGGTGAAGCTCCGCTTCCTGGAGCTCATGCTGGCAGGCACGGGCAGGCCCAGCTGTTGGAGCCGGGGACGCCAGTGACAGCCTGTCCCGATCCCCGGCTGCTGCAGCTGCAGAGCCAGTTACGCTACCGGCCTCGTCTCGCTGCCTCCCCCGCCCCCTCCCCGCCCGCTCCAGCTTCTGTCCCGCCCAAACTCTGCCCGGCTCCAGCCAGCACAGACAGGGCAGGCCCTGGCTCTGCCAATAGGCAAGTGTCGCCTGGCAACCCAGCTGTGCCTCGCAGGGCCCCTGAAACAGGGAACCACCTGGAGCAGCTGGCAAGGAGCTGCCCAGGGAGCCATTAACTCCACGTCTCCGCTGGGCACCAGGGAGCCCATTAGCTGAGTGGGGCTGGTGCCAGCCATTCACCCACAGGAGCCTCATCAGCACCAGCCATCTGTCTGATGGGAACAGAGACCCCAGCCCCCGGCACACCATCACCGCCGGGGCCTCGGCCTGGGCCCCAGCCACACCGCTCCTGGAGGGTTAGCATCATCCGCACAAGGAGCCACAAGCCGGGGGCGCTCTCCTCTAGGCCACAGCTGGTCCCCAACCCAGCACTGCCATGGGGAAGCCGCACCGGAGTCCCCGGGCGATGCTCTGGAACTGCTCCCCACAAAGCCAGGCAGGACTTTGGGGAGCCTCCTCTCCCTTGGAGCAGGCTGTCTGCAGGGCAAGAAGCTCACACGTCTTCACCTTCTGGGTCTGACGGTGGAGCATTCAGCATCCTCTGCCCCTCCGTGCGCTTCCCACAGCGAGTCCACCCCAGCGGGGTCCTGGGGAAGCCACAGGGTCCTGCACCCCCACTTCGCAGTCAGACGTGACTCTCAGCCAGCCAGTAACACAGAGGTTTATTCGATGACAGGAACATGGTCTAAAACAGAGCTTGTAGGTACAGAGAACGGGACCCCTCAGCCTGGTCCGTTCTGGGGCCCAGCGAGCCAGACACCCCCGTCTGCCCTCACTTCCTGTCCCCAGCCAGCTCCTAACTGAAAACCCCCTCCAGCCCCTCCTTTCTGGCCTTTGTCTCTTTCCCGGGCCAGGAGGTCACCTGATCTCTCTGTTCACCTTTAGCCATCACCTTGCAGGGGGAAGGGCCCCGGCACTTAGCTGCCAGGAGACAGAGTGTCGGTGATTTACACACACTGGCCTTTATCCCACCACCTAGAGACTTAAGAAATGCATAGGGGAAACTGGGGCACCCACACAGTATTCAGAGGAAACATTAAGAAAGTCCCACTTCGTCACAGAAGCTCACAGCAGCATCACAAACCTACACACTGGGCATCACAGCATCGAACTGGAGAGAGGGAGCTGTAAAAATGGGGGTAGTGGGCATGTTTGGGGGGGCTACACAAAATGTGGGAGAGCCTGGGCATGTTTAGGGGGGCTTCATAGACCAGGAGGGGAGCTGGGCGTGTTTGGGACCCGCACAGAACAGGAGGGGGGCTGGGCGTGTTTGGGACCCGCACAGAACAGGAGGGGGGCTGGGCGTGTTTGGGACCCGCACAGAACAGGAGGGGGGCTGGGAGTGTTTGGGGGCCACCAACCACAACCCCCAGGCAGCATGAGCCCAACAAGCCTGTGGATTGTTCCCAGGGGAAGGTGGGTGACCAGGAGGGCAGGTCGCTCAGCAGTGGGGGGAGGGAAGGGACACTGGCAGCCCTTGTTCTGTGCCCCAGGGCAGCGCCCACTCAGCCCAGCTTGGCTCCTGGGGCGCCTGCCAGGCTGCGGGGGAGGGGACTGGGAGGAATTCATGGTCGCAGGGCCAGGATGGGCCCAGCCGGAAAATCAGTTGGGGTGGGGGCAAAGTATCGGGTTATGTGGCTGCCAAGCACCGACCCCCATCGCCCGCCCAGCCCCCAACTATACACCCCTGCACAACCCACACACACATTATATTCCTACACATGCACAAACACACTGTACTCCCTATCCAACCCTACACACACACACACTATACCCCCTGCACAACCCTACACACACATACACACTATACCCTTTGCACCTTTCTACACACACACAGTATATCCCCTGCATGCTATTCACACACACTGTACCCACTGCACAATCTTACATAGAGACACACAATGTACTCCGTCCATGACCCTCCACACACACACTGTACACCCCTGCATAGACTCACACACTACTTTCTGCACACACAGCTGCACAAGCCTGCTCCACACACTATACCCCCTACACACCCACAAACACACACACTATATCTTCTGCATCATCCAAGACACACACACTGTATGTACTCTGCACAACCCTATACACACACACACTATATCCTCTGCATCATCCTATAAACACACACATTATACCCCCTGCACAACGCTCCTACACAGACCCACACAATACCGCTGCACAATCCTATATACACACACACTATACACCCTACCATCCACTGTACACTCCTTTACAACCCACGATACCCCTTGCACAGCCCCCCACGTTATACCCTCCAGCGCAACACACAAACAGTATACTCAACATACACACTTTCCCTTGTGCAATCTTACATCCCCCAAACAATACCCCCTGCACAACCGTATACATACAGAATATACCCTCTGCACAACCCTACGCACAGACACACACACTACACCTTCTGCACCATCCTAGATGCACATAGTATGCACTCTGCACAATCCTACACACATTATACCCTCTGCACCATTCTATACTCCTACAGACACACACAATACCCCTGCACAACCCTATACACCCTACACAACCCCCCACTGTACCCTCCTTCACAACCCACCTACACACACACTACACTCCAGCACAATCCCCCACACATTATGCACCCCACACAACCCCCCCACAAACACACACTATACCCCCCGCAAAACTCCTCCACCCACACTGTACAACTCTGAATACACAATATAACCCCTGCACAAGCCCATCACACACACACTATACCCCTGCAAAATTTGCACAATACCCTCTGGCACAACCTATACAAACACTACCCTGTGCACACCTCCCTGCAGAACGCCCCTCCATAAACACACTAGAGCCCCCTGCACAATATCCCATCCACACAGTATACCCCCCAGCACAACCGACACACATACTCTGCCCTCTGCACACATACAACCCACACTTTACCCTCTGCACAACCCACCTACACACACACTATCCCCCCTGCAGAACCTATACATACACACACCATACAGCACAATCTAAACACACTACACCCCCTGCACAACACACACTGTCCCCCTGCATGCCCCCCACTATATCTCTTGCACAACCTCTCCCACACTACACACACAATACTTTCACAATACACCCCAGCACAACCCGCCACACTATACCCCCCATCACACTCTCACACTCTTTCATAGAATCTCAGGGTTGGAAGGGACCTCAGGAGGTCATCTAGTCCAACCCCTGCTCAAAGCAGGACCAATCCCCTATACCCCCTGCACTCGCACCATACCCTTCCAGCACAACCCCCTCACCACACACACACACGCACATACCCACTGCTCCTGGCTTTTCACAGAGCAGCACACCACAGCCCATACCAGCCACCTCATCGCTGGGCACCCTGATTCCTGCTCTGCCCTCCCCCCCCGCACCCTCCCTGAGCTCCCCCCCCGCCAGCACCTCCTGGCTCTGCCCTCCTGCAGCCAGGCAAAGGGGCCCCAGCAGCCCCCACAGCCTGGCTGTGGCTGTGTCCAGCCTCACATGCTGAGCAGGGCAAGGCTGGGCTGGCCTTGTCCATGCCTGGGCACAGCGCTAGCAATACCCCGACTGCGCACAGAGCACTGGGAGCTGCTGCGTGAGACATCACACCATGACCCGGCCCACCCTGTCACTGGACGTCTCATTGCCCCTTCGCATTCAGAGCCAGCCCTGGCCTCCTGCCCAAATCCTGGCTGTGGGGATGTCCCTGTCCACCCCTCCAAAACAACCCCAGCAGCAGCAGCAGCGAGATGGGGAGTCACAGTTGCTCAGTGATGTTGTCATGAGCTGTTAAACAGCACCCCAGCAGTGGCTGCACCTCAGTAGCTGGGAAGGCAGAAGCTCCTTCTGTCCTGGAGGAATCCCCATTAACACTCATGAGACTCATGCAGCTCCAAGACACACCCTCACTCCCACCCCCCGACACACAGGAATAGCTCAGGGCTGGGCAAAGGGACTGGCCTGAACTCCGAGACAGCCATGCTCAGTATATCCCTGCCCTGCTGCCATGGGCTCAGGCATGACCCCCTGCCCCCCAATGAGTCTGGCCCCTGACATCTCAGGCTCTATCCACCCAGGCGAGAACCCCCCTTGTACGTTACACGTGTTGAGTAAGTACCCCTGTGCCAAACCCATCTCTTCCCCTCTCCACACCCAGCAGCCTGCCATGCCAGCGTGCCTGCTGCTGGGGCACTGGGCCTCCCGGAGGGCAGCTCCAGGGGGCACTGCTCAGAAGCCAGGGATTATTAACGAGCCACGGTTCCTAAGACTGGGGGCACGGCTCTCCAGCCTGGGCGGGATGCTCAGCCCAGCGAGGGGAGCAGTGCCACCGGCTAACACTCCAGGGGGCAGGCTCACACCTGTGGCTGCTTTGCCCTTCCCTGCCAGACCCTGCCAGTCCTCCCATGGCAGGGGCAGCACCGGAGACATCTCAGCCCCCATGGCGCCTTGCTGTCACTGTACCCAATCGCTGCTGCTGCCTCTGGGAGATGGGGCCACCAGCGGAGCCTCTGTTCAGGCCTGGTGCTCCTAGGGCCCCCGACTCCAGTGTGAAGGAGGCCAGGTGCCCGTTCTCCTCACCTGCCTCCCTGAAAAGCAGGAGCAAACCAGTCTTGGGCCCACTAAGGGCAAGGCCAGGCAGCCCCAGGAACCACCGAAAGCAGAGTGCTGCAGGAGGGGAAGGAACCACCCAGGCCAGCCTCTCCCTGGGGCCTTTCTGCTGGAGAAGGTGGATTTTAGCACCTTAATGATGATGCTGCAATGAGAAGGGGGGAGGGGCCTGGTCACATGGGAGTGGACAGCTGCGCAACAACTGGATCTAAATCAGGGGTAGGCAACCTATGGCACGGCTGCCGAAGGCGGCACACGAGCTGATTTTCAGTGGCACTCACGCTGCCCGGGTCCTGGCCTCTGCTCTGGGGGGCTCTGCATTTTATTTAATTTTAAATGAAGCTTCTTAAACATTTTTAAAACCTTATTTAGTTTACATACAACAATAGTTTAGTTATATATTATAGACTTATAGAAAGAGACCTTCTAAGAACGTTAAAATGTATCACTGGCATGCGAAACCTTAAATTAGAGTGAACTAATGAAGACTTGGCACACCACTTCTGAAAGGCTGCTGACCCCTGATCTAAATCACCGAATATCAGGGCTGGAATGGACCTCAGGAGATCATCTTGTCCAACCCCCTGCTCAAAGCAGGACCAGTCCCCAAATGGCCCCCTCAAGGATTGAACTCACAACCCTGGGTTGATCAGGCCAATGCTCAAACCACTGAGCTAGCCCTCCCCCAAAGCCAATAAAGGTTTTGAAACCCACCCCTACCCCCAGGAGCTCACTCTCTGAGGCTACCTCTCAGCTGTGGGGTGGTAGGGATGGTCTTTCTGTTGCACAGAGGCAGCGTGGCAGGGGAGGGGGAAGCGAGTGCATTCTGACCCCCCCCAACCACTCCCCCCAAAGCCTTTGAAAGCAGAGCCAGCCTCCCCTCCAGCATGTTCTGGCACAGCCACTTGAAAAAGCAGCAGCGATCAATAGGGCTCCTCTGAGACGCAAATGCAGCGAGCAAGTGGCGCAGCAGAGACCGTAATGGCCCACAATAAATAACCCTGGAACTGGCTAGATAACCCAGGGTGCCAGGAAGGGGTGTGAACCCAGACAGAGCATCCCTCTGCATGGGTGGCAGGTTTGTAGAAATTTTGGTGGGGCCCAGAACCCGTCCCCCACAACTCCGCCCCCCACCTGCCTAAGGCTCTGGGAGGGAGCTTGGGTTGGGGAAGGAGGTCTGGGGTGCAGATCCTGGCCTGGGGATTAGGGCACAGGAGGGGTCCAGGCTCTGGGATGGAGTTTGGGTGGGGGTCTGGGGTCCAGGATCTGGGATGGAGTTTGGGTGCTGGGTGCAGGCAGGGATGAGTGTGCAGGAGATACTGAGGGGTGCAGGCTCTGGGACAGAGTTTGGGTGCAAGCTCTGGCCTGGGGGTGAGGGCGTAGAAAGGGATGAGGGTGCAGGCTCTGGGAGGGAGTTTGGGGGCAGGGGGTGTGTGGGAAGGGAGAGGGGGTGCATGCTCTGGGAGGGAGTTTGGGGGTGGGGGTGCAGGGGTGAGGGCTGTGGGACTGAGGATGAGGGGTTCATGATGCAGGAGGCGGCTCAGGGCTGGGGCAGAGGATTAGGGTGCTGGGGGTGAGGGCTCTGGCTGGGGCTGAGGATGACGGTTTGGGGCATTGGAGAGGCTCAGGGCTAGGGCGGAAGGGCAGTCTGCCTTGCCATTAGTGACTGGGGGGTACTAGGACCCGGGGGCAGCAGACGCAGTTGATGCTGGGAGCCGGTGTAGTGTAGGATACCGCTCCACGTAGGAATGTGCTACCCTGGCAGCACAAGCGGGCACGGGAGAGGCATGCGCCGCTTTCTTTCAGGCAGGGCACGGCAGGGCGGGGGGGGGGGGATGAGCAGGGGGAGGGGCGGCAGGTGGGGGCCAGGGCCCGCTCCAGGCAGGGCCGGGGGAGAGACCCAGCTCCAAATACTGGTAGAGCGGAGCCACTGGCCCTGAATATTCCTGGAGCCCGGGCACCACAAAAAGAATACAACTCGCCGCCTACGTCTCGCTGGTAGCGCAGCACATTCAGGCTTGTGTGCGCGCGCACACACACACACACACACAGAGAACATTCCACACTCACACTCACAGCCAGGCACTAGCTCACACGCACGTATACAAGCAAATGAGTACAATCGTACAAACACGGGCATGCCCCCCTGCCCCCACGCTGAGGGTGTCGAGGGAAGGGGCTCCTTGGTCATTAGCCCACCTCCCCTAGAGGCAGCAGCTAGCTCAGCCTTGCAGTGTGTATGCAGGGGAGCACTGGTTCTCACATCCCTGACTGATGCAGCTAGGTCACCCTAAGTTGTGGGTACAGAGCAAGCTGGGCCTCAGCGACATCCACCCGCAGACATGGGCATATGCCCATCAATGGATAACACATGGCTCTCATACCCCCTCCCATAAACAGACAGACACAGACACCCCTGTCACGGAGTCCCCGGGCGATGCTCTGGAACTGCTCCCCACAAAGCCAGGAAGGACTTTGAGGAACCTCCTCTCCCTTGGAGCAGACTGTCTCCAGGGCAAGAAGCTCACACGGCTTCACCTCCTGGGTCTCTCCTAGGAGCATTCAGCATCCTCTGCCCCTCCGTGCACTTCCCACAGTGAGTTCGCCCAGGTGAGGCCCTGGGGAAGCCACAGGGTCCTGCCCCCTCACTTTGCAGTCAGACGTGACTCTCAGCCAGCCAGTAACACAGAGGCTTATTCAATGGCAGGAACACGGTCTAAAACAGAGCTTGTAGGTACAGAGAACGGGACCCCTCGGCCAGGTCCATTCTGGGGCCCAGCGAGCCAGACATCCACGTCTGCCCTCACTTCCTGTCCCCAGCCAGCTCCCAACTGAAAAACCCCCTCCAGCCCCTCCTTTCTGGCCTTTATCTCTTTCCCGGGTCAGGAGGCCACCTGATCTCTTTGTTCACCTTCAGCTATTCCCTTGCAGGGTGAAGGGTCCCAGCCATTTGGTGTTAGCATACAGAGCGCTGGCAATTTATGCACGCTGGAGACTTAAGAAATGCATAGGGGAAACTGAGGCACCCACACAGTATTTAGAGGAAACATTAAGAACAGTCCCACTTCATCACAACCCCAATGCACATGCAGCCACGCTGCACAATGCAAGCATGGGCAGGCACAGGCACCGTGGCCAGGGCCCCCCTCTCCATCTCAGCACCACTGTTGGGCCAGGCTTCGCCACCCCATAAGGACAATGAGGTGTCAGCAGAACAGCCCCTTCTCCCATCCCAAGGCAGTGCTGCAGGCTGGCCAAGGGCACCCTCTGCTGCACAGCCTGCGAACGAGAGCTGGGAGCAGCGAGGGCTTTGCCAGCACCCTGGACAGCACCAAGCTGCCCGGGGAAGCATGGGAGAGGGGGACTCCAGCTCGTGCCCAGCCCTCCATGTTTCCGTGCAGAGCCAGGATTTCCTGAGGCCCCGTTCCCCTTGGTCACCTGCTGTCCATAGTACAAGGCCACTGCACGGTGTCCTGCATGGAAGGGCAAGCGCACAGGGGCCAGTGTCTCCATTAACGGCCAGCCACGTGCCACGTACTGGGCTGGAACTGACCGTGAAGCTGAAGAGTGGAGAGGAATCCACCCCTGGGGTCCCTGAGCAGACAGTCGGGGGGGGGGGGGGGATCCCCAGATCTCAGCTCAAACCAGGCTCTTTCCCAGCTTCTCCTCTCCACCCTTGCTTTGATCTCCTCCTCTCCTGCATTTCCCCTCAGCTGCCCCCTGCCTCAGCTCCCTGGGTCAGTCAGGGCTGTGGTGTAACCGAAGGGTCTCTGCAGCAACCCCACACTGCTGTCTGCAGGGCGGGCTGGCTCCATCAGACTGGGGGGGATGGGACACGATTGAGACACCGGAGCCTGTGCCTGCGGGGGCAGACAGTCAAACAAGCACTTTGGGCAGGGGGGGCCAACCTGAGCCTGAGAAGGAGCCAGAATTTACCAAAGTACATTGCCAAAGAGCCACAGTAACACGTCAGCAGCCCTCCATCAGCTCTCCCACCCCCACCCCCTCCCACCCACCAGCAGCCCCACGATCAGCTCCCCCACCCCCAGCACCTCCCACCCACCAGCAGCCCCACGATCAGCTCCCCCACCCCCACCCCCAGCACCTCCCACCCACCAGCAGCCCCACGATCAGCTCCCCAACCCCCACCCCAGCACCTCCCACCCACCAGCAGCCCCATGATCAGCTCCCCCACCCCCACCCCAGCACCTCCCACCCACCAGCAGCCCCACGATCAGCTCCCCCACCCCCACCCCCTCCCACCCACCAGCAGCCCCTCGATCAGCTCCCCCACCCCCACCCCCAGCACCTCCCACCCACCAGCAGCCCCACGATCAGCGCCTCCCCCTCCCTTCCTGCATCTCCTGATCAGCTGTTTCCTAGAGTGCGGAAGGGTCTGGGAGGACGGGGGAGAAGCAAAGGCACGGCTGGGTCGGGGTGGGGGGAAGAGGTGGAGTGGGGCAGGGCCTGTGGCAGAGCCAGGGGTTGAGCAGGGAGCACCCCCCCCCCCCGGAACACTGGGAAGTTGGCCCCTGTAGCTCCAGCCCGAGTTGATGCTTAGACAAGGAGCCGCATATTAACCTCTGCAGAGCTGCACGTGGCTCCAGAGCCACAGGTTGGCCACCCCTGACTTTGGGGGTTTCTCCCACGCTGCCCCTCGAGCCCAGCAGGCGCCACGTAAACTTCCACCCAGCTCTCACTGCCCACCTGCAGATCCCACCTTAACAAGCCCAAAGGATGGTTGGGCAGGGGGCTGCCAAGGGCACTGCCTGGCCTGCTGACAGCAATGTCTCCTTGTGCTCCCGTCTTACTTACATCGCCAGCTCCCTTGGGCCCTGACTCTGTTCCGCATTTGTACAGCACCTAGCACACTGGGGCCTGCGGCACGACTCCCAGCTGACACACACAATGCAGATGAGGAATGCCCTGGGCTCAGCTGTCCCTTTGCATAGGGGCCCAGAAGAGAATCGCTCCTGAAACAAGCTGTGCCCTGCTAGCTCCACTGCAGGGGAACCAGGCAGCCCAGCTCTGGCTCTTCTCTTCCCTAGCGGCAGTGGAGAGCTGGGCAGGCGAAGCTGCCTGCCGCTGCAGATCAGCATGGAGATGCTTGGGGCAGAGATGGAGTTTTCGAGGGGGATTTTCCACTGAGTGGACAGAGCTGGGCCCATGCGACCACTTTACCCTCTCCCTGGGCCACTGGAAAGGAATTCAGATCACACACTGCTGCCCAACGCCAAGCCACCGCCCCCAAACCAGGTTCAGCGTGAATCCGAGCCTACGGCCACAGTGAATCCCTCCCTGCACACCCACCAAGCGACAGCCACTGGCCAAACCACGTCCCAGCCGTCCCCAGCCTCAGGAGCCAGCTGCGCTCGCATCGAGAGCCTGCGGGCAGGTCACCAGCCTGCAACAAGCACTGGCAAGCCACCCCGTCGGGATCGCAGAGTGCAGGGGTGACAGTGGGACTGGTTTTAATGTTCCCTCTGAATACTGTGGGGTGGCCTCAGCTCTGGCCGACACTCTGTCTCCTGGCAACTAATGGCCAGGCCCTCCCCCCCGCAAGGGGATGCTAAAGGTGTGGGAGAACAAAGAGATCAGGTGACCTCCTGGCCCGGGAAAGAGACACGGCACAGAAAGGAGGGGCTGGAGGTGGGTGGGGGGGTTTGGAAGCTGGCTGGGAAATGGAGGGGAGCCCAACGGGACTCGGGCCTCCCAGCGGGGCTGTGGCATCCCTGGGGCTCCAGATGGACCTAACTAAGGGAGGTCCTGTTGTCTGTACCAGCAAGACCTGTTTTGGACTGTGTTCCTGTCATCGAATAAACCTCTATTTTACTCGCTGGCTGAGAGTCACGTCTGACTGTGAAGTGGGGGTGCAGAACCCGGTGGCTTCCCCAGGACTCTGCCTGGGCGGACTCGCTGTGGGAAGCGCACGGAGGGGCAGAGGATGCTGAATGCTCCAAGGTCAGACCCAGGAGGTGAAGCCGTGTGAGCTTCTTGCCCTGCAGACAGTCTGCTCCAAGGGAGAGGAGGCTCCCCAAAGTCCTGCCTGGCTTTGTGTGGAGCAGTTCCAGAGCATCGCCCAGGGACTCCGTGACATCAAGCCACCAGGGCCCACCGGCCCAGTCCGGGACGTTCACCAGCCAGCCAGGTCAAAGGGCTTGTCTCTCATGGGAGGGGAGCAGGTGGAATACACTGGGCCAAAGTGCAGACGTGACAATGTCCCACAGCGAAGGGCAGGAACGGCTGAGCAGGGGCGGCCACAGCCTCGCATTTCCCATCCCTGCTACTGGCACCAGCCCAGCCAGGCCTAAAAGAGTCCAAAGTTTTGCAACCAACTGCTCCAAGTGCTGCATGTGGGGCTGCTATGTGCAGCCATGAGGGGCAGTGCAGGAGCTGGGCACTCCAGGAGCACCAACACTGCTGCCTTGTGTAGGTAGCCCCCAGATGACCTGCCATGTGCCGTCTGCTAAGCAGCAGGTGATCAGAGGAGCCCCCACCCACAGCTCTAAGCACAGCTCTGATCCCACAGAGCTTGGCTGGGGAGGCAGCGGTTGCCTCTGGGGTGGAGCACAACGAGGACGGCTATAACTGTGGGTGTGTTTGCAAGCCAGGGCATGGTGCTGCCCCCATCTGAACAGCGGCCAGTTCAAATTCCATCAGTGCCTGCCTGGGAGGGAGCCATGGCTGGTGATGGACCCGTGGTGTGATCAACATTTAGGTGTCATGGCCCTTCAAAGCCAGCTGTGGGGTGGAAGGGCAGACGGGTGCCCTCTACAGCCAGAGCCAAGCAATTAGGGGTCCCAGTGGATATGGCACCTTCTCCCTGCTGGCCAGACTAGCCTAGAGAAGACAAGGCCCTTTGCCCAACCAGTCCCCAGGGGGCTGCGTTTAACAGGCCAGAGAGAGGCCCTTGGTGGGAGATGCTGGCACTGCTGAGTGCCACGCCCGGGGGGCAGGAGGTGAAAAGCCGCTCATGAGGTGTCTGCTGGGATCGTGGCTTGGGCTCTGGGCTGAGCCAGGAGCCAGCACTCCAGGCGTTAAATCCTTTCCTCAGCATGCAGCCCGACTGGGCAGTGACACTCAGGGGAGGGGGCGTACGCTCTGCAGAGCAGCACTG
Source organism: Gopherus flavomarginatus (assembly GCF_025201925.1). Taxonomy (NCBI): domain Eukaryota; kingdom Metazoa; phylum Chordata; order Testudines; family Testudinidae; genus Gopherus; species Gopherus flavomarginatus. The sequence continues at coordinate 21,918,945 of NC_066637.1, read as the reverse complement.
GGAGAGCTAACGAAGCCATTGCTGTGGCACCCCAAGGCAATGTGGGCACTGACTGCTCTTCCCTGCTAGATGGGTATGACTGCCAGGACCAGCCGGAGCAGGTGCTGCACTCAGCGGGCATCCCTCCAGTGTCCTCCTTGGGCTCCCAGCCCTGGGGGAAGAGGGTCCGTGGCTCTGAAACCAGCTGTTCGCTGCAGCTGCTCTCGGCTCCTCTCTGGCTGCGAAGTGGCACGTGTCTGCTGCTGCAGCAGCAGGAGGGATTCTGGCCAAGGGCAGGCAGCCTGGAGTGTCACCCTGGGAAGGGAGTCAGGCAAGCAAAGACGCTGACTTCGGGGGAGCTGGATTCAGGCTGCAGTGGGCAAGCCATGCTGGGCCCAATTTGTCCCCAAAGGAGCCTGTGTCTCCAGGGGCTTGACACCCAGGAGAGGTTTGGCCCAAGCAGCCAGGGCTAGGAAGGGGTTTTCTTTGCAATGGATTCAGAGCTGACCTTGGAGGTTCTTCACCAGCAGGCGCCTGGTGAGGACTCCTGAGGCAGCTCATTGTGTCTGCAGCGTTAGGGTCCGAGGTGCCCTGCGTGTCTCGCACAGACAGACCCCTGCTCCAACGGATGGGGATTCCTGGGAGCGCAGCCTCACCTGCCACAGACCCAATGGCTCAGCAGGGGTGAGTCCAACCCTAGCCAACTTGGCTCAGGCACCGGGGGCATAACCAGGGGGCCTCCATTCAGCAGCCCACCCAGCAAATCCATTGCATGTGGATCAAGAAGCTGCGCAAGGTCTAACGTGATCACATGCAGCACCACTGCGGTCAGCAAGTCCCTTGCCAGCCTATCCTGCTCGCTGGGCCTGGGGCCATGCCAGCAGCCTGGCACACACTTGGGAGCCACTGCCCAGCCAGAGTCACGCACACAGCAGAGAACCCAGCGCCAGAACAGCCCCCTCCTCCCACACTCCTGCAGCGCCACACCCAGGAAACCAGCAGGCAGAGCTCGCAGGGAAGGCCCTTGGGGCCCTGAGCCAGCACTGTGGGGCGTGGGCAGGGCCACGCAGCAGCTCAGCGAGAGCAGCGTGGGTGCGAGTGACAGAACAGCAGTGCCAAGAGGGGAATGAGTCACCCAGAGAGACCCCAGGGGGTATGCAACCATGCCAGGCAGGCACGCACCACTGTATCATCAGGCCTGGCAGGGTGCCCTGCTGCAGGGCTGGGCGGTGCCAGGAGAGGATGGCACAGAATGAGATTTGACACCACTGTGCCATGAGTACCTGCTCCAAGAGATCCAGACGGGTGCCCGGGGCACCCCTCCCAGCCGGGCCAGCTCTGCACAGACCTTTGTGCATCTCCTTCCAGACGAGAGGCTGCTGTGCACTGACACGAGTGTCACCAGGCCTCTCCTACCCATGTCCTTTGGCCTTAACCCCAGCCCCACGGCGAGACGCCATCTTGCCCTGCCCTCCACCTGCAGTTAGCTCACTCCAGCACGGGCAGAGCGGGGCCGGGCAGGGGCAGCGCCTGGTGTGGAGGAAACACAATTGTTAGCAGCATTAAAAGCTCCTTCCCCCTGGTGTTCTCCAATTTTCGGTTCGCACCGACAGGCCCCACGGCCCAGTCAGGTGGGGCAGCAGGGCACTTAGGGAGCTCAGCCCTTGCCCTTCTGGGAGAGAAGGTGTGACTGACCCAGAGCCCCCCCCAGGCTTGGATGAAGGCAGAATGTTAAACTGAAAGATAGCACAGCCCTGCATGCGCCCCAGCCCCTGCAGAGCACCCTACCACACTCCCCCAGTGTGAGTGTAAGTTACCGGGGAGACAACAGCTCCCAGGAGAAACACCACAACTATATATAACCTGTGCACACAACCCTCCTTCCAGTGCACCCCTCCCATGCCAACATCCTCTTCTTCCAACGCACCCCTGTCCTCCGCCAACCTGTCATCCCCGCCCACACACACACACACAGCACTGCCAGCCTCAGCGTACAATACACATGTGACAAGATCTCCACAAAATCAGGAATTGGCTTCAAATCATGAGGTTTAAAATCTCTCTTCATTTCCCTCACCCTGAGTGCTCTGCCCCTGCACGCTGATTTCAAGCTGCCCAGCACCAGGAACTTTTTTTAAAAACTAAAGCAAGAGTCTCACCCCAGGACCTGACTCCTAGAGCTAGGGCTGGAAGAGAAACCAAAAACTGCGAGACTTTCTGAAGCACTTAGAGGAGAGGAAAGTGATCAGGAACAGTCAGCATGGATTCACCAAAGGCAAGTCATGCCTGACTAACCTAATTGCCTTCTATGAGGAGATAACTGGCCCTGGGGATGAGGGGAAAGCAGTGGATGTGTTATTCCTTGATTTTAGCAAAGCTTTTGATACGGTCTCCCACAGTATTCTTGCTGGCAAGTTAAAGAAGTATGGGCAGGATGAATGGACTATAAGGTGGACAGAAAGCTGGATAGATCGTCGGGCTCAACGAGTAAGTATCAATGTCTCAATGTCTAGTTGGCAGCCGGTTTCAAGCGGAGTGCCCCAAGGGTCGGTCCTGGGGCCGGTTTTGTTCAATATCTTCATTAATGATCTGGAGGATGGCGTGGACTGCACCCTCAGCAAGTTTGCAGATTACACTAAAATGGAGGGAGAGGTAGATATGCTGGAGGGTAGGGATAGGATATGGAGGGACCTAGATAAATTAAGAGGATTGGGCCAAAAGAAATCTGACGAGGTGCGACGACCTGGGACTGTTCTTACTGTGGTCTTTGAATGCTGAGTTGGGGGTGTTGGCCTGGGAGGACGGTCTGCATTGGGGGATGGGAGACTGGCCGGAGGGAGGAGACCTGAGCATGTAACGTGAGAACCCAGGAAGGGGTTAGAGGCCAGGTGACACCTTTGCCTGGGAAACTGAACAAAGGCTGAGTGAGAGGCTGGGGGGAGTTTTTCAGCTTGGAAGCTGGCTGGGAAATGGAGACCTCCACCCCACGGGGCTTAGGCCTCTCAACGGGGCTGTGGCCTCCCTGGGGCTCCAGATGGACCTGATTTAAGGGGGTCCTGTTGTCTGTACCAGCAAGACCTGTTTTGGACTGTGTTCCTGTCATCTAAATAAACCTTCTGTGTTACTGGCTGGCTGAGAGTCACGTCTGACTGCGAAGCGGGGGTGCAGGACCCTGTGGCTTCCCCAGGACCCCACCTGGGCGGACTCACTGTGGGAAGCGCATGGAAGGGCACACGCTGAATGCTCCTAGGAGACACCCAGGAGGTGAAGCTGTGAGAGCTTCTTGCCCTGGAGACAGTCTGCTCTGATGGAGAGGAGGCTCCCCAAAGTCCTGCCTGGCTTTTTGGGGAGCAGTTCCAGAGCATCGCCCAGGGACTCCGTGACATGAGGTTCAACAAGGACAAATGCAGAGTCCTGCGCTTAGGAAGGAAGAATCCCATTCACTGTTACAGACTAGGGACCAAGTGGCTAGGCAGCAGTTCTGCAGAAAAGGACCTGGAGATTACAGTAGATGAGAAGCTAGATATGAGTTGACAGTGTGCCCTTGTTGCCAAGAAGGCTAACGGCATTTTGGGCTGTATAAGTAGGAGCACTGAGAGCAGATCGAGGGACGTGATCATTCCCCTCTATTCAACATTGGTGAGGCCTCATCTGGAGTACTGTGTCCAGTTTTGGGCCCCACACTACAAGGAGGATGTGGAAAAACTGGAAAGAGTCCAGCGGAGAGCAACAAAAATGATCAGGGGGCTGGAGCACATGACTTATGAGGAGAGGCTGAGGGAACTGGGATTGTTTAGTCTGCATGTGCCAGTGATACATTTTAACGTTCTTAGAAGGTCTCTTTCTATATGTCTATAATATATAACTAAACTATTGTTGTATGTAAAGTAAATAAGGTTTTTAAAATGTTTAAGAAGCTTCATTTAAAATTAAATTAAAATGCAGAGCCCCCTGGGCCGGTGGCCAGGACCTGGGCAGTGTGGGTGCTACTGAAAATCAGCTCGTGTGCCGCCTTCGGCCCCCATGCCATAGGCTGCCTACCCCTGGGCTCGGCTGTTCTCAGTGGTGGCAGATGTCAGAACAAGGAGCAATGGTCTCAAGTTGCAGTGGGGGAGGTTTAGGTTGGATATTAGGAAAAACTTTTTCACTCAGAGAGTGGTGAAGCACTGGAATGGGTTACCTAGAGAGGTGGTGGAATCTCCTTCCTTAGAGGTTTTTAAGGTCAGGCTTGACAAAGCCCTGGCTGGGATGATTTAGTTGAGGATCAGTCCTGCTTTGAACAGGGGGTTGGACCAGATACCTCCTGAGGTCCCTTCCAACCCTGATATTCTATGATTCTATGAAAACCCTACAAGACCCAGCAAGAGCTGACTGCACGGCCCCCCCAATCCACTCGTCAGAAGGGCATACGCACACATGCTGTGCATGTGCACACACGCACCCCCTGTACGTGCACACACACACCCTGTACATGTACACACACACTCCCAGTATTTGCACACATGCACACACACACGCACACCATGTGCACACCCATGCAGGCATACGCACGCGCACACTCATGCATGCACACGTGTGCACGCACACCCCCTGTATGTGCACACCCATGCATGCACACACACACATCCTGTATGTGTACACACACCCACACCCTGTACATGCACTCACACACACACGCTAACGCATGCACCTCCTATATGTGCACACACACATCCCCGTACGATCACACACACACACACCCCTAAACACACATGCACCCCGTACATACGCACACACCTCCCGCTATGCACCTGCACACCCAGCTCAACACCCAGCAAACCACTACTCCAGCTCAGCACGGGGACCCACCCCACCCTCCCTCCAGCCACACCCTGACACCCCCCATTAGCACCACCCCTGGCTTCTCTGGTCCCAGGGCTTCCCAGGTGCTCGAGACCCAGCCCAGTGGATTCAGGCCAGTCCATGAGCTCTCTGGAGATGGGCCCCAGGCCTGGGTGGAAGGGAAGGGATGAGCTGGGGTTTACGTCTGGCTGCCCCTAGGGGCAGATCCTCCAGAGAGCTTGGCACACCAGGAGAGGCTCCTTTGGCAAACCCACCCCAGGTGCTGGCATGGAGCAGCTGGACAGCTGTCCCCGAGCCTCTCGGTGGGAGCGGCTGGTACGTAGTGCTTGGGAAACCCTGGCTCTGGGCTGGAGACACAGCGCCGGACCCCCGCCCCACCCAGTGCCACAAGCCAGCAGAGCTCTCCTGGCTGCAGCACAGCTCCACTCCAGAAGCAGGTCTGGCCCCTGGAGAGCAGCAGGGGACGGATGGAGAAATGCTCCAGCCTCAAAGCCCCCATCCTGTCCCTGCACCTGGCAGCACTGGGGGGGTGGCGGCAGGAGACACCAGTGCACCATCCCCAGGATGGGGTGCGAGCATGGCTCTGGGAAACATCAATGGGGAGATTTCTCTGGGGAGGGAGATCACAAGCACCTCGCCCACCCTGCAGCTTCCCCTTTGTCTGGCTGTGCAGGTGGCTGCTTGTCCTGGTTACAGAGCGACTGGCCTGGCCCTGCCTGCAGCTAGAGAACAGGTCCATCTCTAGGTGAGAGCAACCAGATTGTCTCCGCTGAGCACTGCCCGGCCCTGGCCCTGCACACGGAGCCCATCAGAGAACGCAGCAGTCTCCCAGCCCACGGGAGCCTGGGGATCAGTGCCAATGGCAGGGCAGTGGGTCAGGGAGATGTCCCGCGATAGTCCTGGCAAGGGACCCACACGCTGCAGAGGAAGCAAAACTCCCCCAAGGGCCCTGCCAATCTCCTCCCGCCAGCACCCAGGCTGACCCAGTAGGCCCTGATCACATGAAAAAAACCAGCCAAGTCCCTGAGAGAAAGAATGCGCAGTGCCACCTCAGACCCCTGGCCCACCTCACCCAGCATCCCAGCGCTAGCCCTGATGCTTCAGAGGACGGAGACTGAAAAAATCCTCCCAGAATATACTGGGGGGGGGAGAGAGAATTCCTTCCTGACCCCTGCCAACGCCAATTGAAACCCTGAAGCATGAGTGTTAGAAGATAAAGATGTAAACCAGAGGTGAGCAGCAGGCTGCTGAGCGCTGCCCCCCACCATCCAAGCAACCCCTCATACAATTGCATGCACAAATGTGTCCAAAAATCAAGGCCTGCGCTCTGACCCTTTCCGCCCTCCCGATGCTCATCGCACATTCCTTCCAGAGCGGTGCCAGCTGCAGAGCTGCAGCTGCACAAACGAAGGAGCCAATGCCACAGACTACACCAGCTCCGCTAGAAAACTCGGGTGCGGGGAGCCTGGGGACAGAAAACCAGCAAGGCCCGAGAGCTCTGGCAAGCAGCAGAGAGGAAGGACTCCGGAAAAGCTGTCCATGCGACTGGCCCTGCAATGGCCGAGGCCAAGTGCACCAGGTTTGTATGGAACAGGCACTCACAGGGCCTCCCACCTGGTCACTGAGAGACAGGTGCCAAGGGGCAAAGGCCCCCCTAAGGCTTGAAATGGGGGCGGGAGTGCCGATGTAACAAATTAATGCAAAGCAGCCCAGCAAGAGGGGCAGAGGAACACAGTGCCAAGCAAACACCGAGACAGCCAGCAGGGAACTGAGCCCCACGGCAACGGGAGACACTGCAGCAGCCTCCCACGGCTTGGCTCGGGGTGCAAGACAGAGACACTTGGGCAGACGGTGAGATGGAAGTGCAAAGAATGGCACTGTGGGAGAGAGGAGTGTGAATGGAGAGTCAGCGTGTGAGCAGCCCGGGCGCACTGGTGTGCGAGTGCACGTGCACACATGGCTGGCAGGTCAGGCTCAGTGCATGCAGCGTGTGCAGACAGCATGGGCGTGCAGTGCATGTGCTAGGCGCTGGGTGCGGGCGGAAGCACGCTGCACACGGCTGTACCCTGAGAGTCCGCGTGCCCACAGCCTGGCTGAGTGAGTGAATGAGACAGAGCCAGGCCATGCAGCTTGCGCCGGCCGATTGCTATATGGTCCCTGCGTATGGTCCCTGTATGGTCCCTGCTGTATGGTCTCTTGGGGGGCGGGGGGGAGAGAAGGGCAGTGAGAAAGAAGGTAAAGAGCAGGGGGAAGGGGCAGTTTGCACCCAGGCAAGTTCGGCAGCAGCAGCCCAAAGAAAGTCTCACCATAGCTCTGCCAGTGCCCCTCAATCCCGACCCACAGCCCCCTCATCCAGCCCTGTCCCCGCCAGCTCTGCCAGTGCACCTCCATCCCGACCCGCAGCCCCCTCCTCATCCAGCCCTGTCCCCCCCAGCTCTGCCAGTGCCCCTCAATCCCGACCCACAGCCCCCTCCTCATCCAGCCCTGTGCCCCCCAGCTCTGCCAGTGCCCCTCAATCCCGACCCGCAGCCCCCTCCTCATCCAGCTCTGCCCCCCCCAGCTCTGCCAGTGCCCCTCAATCCTGACCCGCAGCCCCCTCCTCATTCAGCCCTGTCCCCCCAGCTCTGTCACTGCCCCTCAGTCCAGATCCAGACCCGCAGCCCCCTCCTCATCGAGCTCTGTCCCTGCCAGCTCTGCCAGTGCCCCTCAATCCCAACCCGCAGCCCCCTCCTCATCCAGCCCTGTCCCCCCCAGCTCTGCCAGCGCCCCTCAATCCCGACCCGCAGCCCCCTCCTCATCCAGCCCTGTCCTCCCCAGCTCTGCCAGTGCCCCTCAATCCCGACCCACAACCCCCTCCTCATCCAGCTCTGTCCCCGCCAGCTCTGCCAGTGCCCCTCAATCCCGACCCGCAGCCCCCTCCTCATCCAGCTCTGTCCCTGCCAGCTCTGCCAGTGCCCCTCAATCCCGACCTACAGCCCCCTCCTCATCCAGCCCTGTCCCCGCCAGCTCTGCCAGTGCCCCTCCATCCCGACCCGCAGCCCCCTCCTCATCCAGCCCTGTCCCCCCCAGCTCTGCCAGTGCCCCTCAATCCCGACCCGCAGCCCCCTCCTCATCCAGCTCTGTCCCCCCCAGCTCTGCCAGTGCCCCTCAATCCCGACCCGCAGCCCCCTCCTCATCCAGCCCTGTCCCCCCAGCTCTGTCACTGCCTCTCAGTCCAGACCCGCAGCCCCTCCCTCATCCAGCCCTGTCCCCCCAGCTCTGCCAGCGCCCCTCAGTCCCGACCTGCAGCCCCCTCCTCATCCAGCCCTGTCCCCCCCAGCTCTGCCAGTGCCCCTCAATCCCAACCCACAACCCCCTCCTCATCCAGCCCTGTCCCCCCCAGCTCTGCCAGTGCCCCTCAATCCCAACCCGCAGCCCCCTCCTCATCCAGCCCTGTCCCCCCCAGCTCTGCCAGTGCCCCTCAATCCCAACCCACAGCCCCCTCCTCATCCAGCCCTGTCCCCCCTAGCTCTGCCAATGCCCCTCAATCCTGACCCGCAGCCCCCTTCTCATCCAGCCCTGTCCCCTCCAGCTGTGCCAGCACCCCTCAATCCTGACCCGCAGCCCCCGGCTTGTCCAGCCCTGCCCCTTCCAGCACCCCAAATCTCAACCCACAGCCCCCTACACATCTAGCCATCCCCCCCACAGTTCTGCCAGTGCCCCTCAATCCCGACTCCCTGCAACAGCACATGCTGGCCAGAGGCTGATCTAACCAAGCACAAAGGATCAGCCCTGGCCTGAGGGTGGGGGCTTGCTGGTCTGAACGAGCCCATTTAGCACCACTCTCCCTGATGCTGCCCAATCCCACCATTGCCACCAGCACCCATAAAGCACTGAGAGCAGTAGCTCTCATCCCAGAGCAGGCTGCGACCCCGGCCCAGGCCGGCTTGTGCAATGCAGCACGTGACAAAGAGCCTTCTCGACCCCAGCAGTCCCTAGCCTGCTGGTGGGTATTGCCTGACACAAGCGAAGAGCCAGGCTCCCACCTTTATGCGAATCTTGTGCACCTAGCACCTTCCATTGTCAGATAGCACAGAAATACCACGCTGAGCTGCAGTCTAGGATCCAGGACACCTCGGTTCTATTCAAAGCTCTAATATTGATTCCCTGAATGCCCGGGGACCAGTCACCTTCCCCCTCTGTCAACAGGGACTGAAAATACCAACCCACCTGGGCAAAGAGCTTTGAGATCCTCAGAGAACAGGGGCAGGCAGCCTGGAGCTTCCCCTAACTGGGAGAAAGCAGCGCTACCCTCGCAAAAGCGGAAGTGATTCTGGGATGCAGATTGGGAAGGGATCGCTGGGCACCAGCCACAGCGTCTTCCTCCCTCCTTCACCTGGCAGGCACCAGCTGTCCTAATGCCCTGCGGGAACCCATCCAGTAACTCAACCCTACGCAGCCTAACGCAGGGCTCCTCTTGATGGTAACCAGCACACAGATCAAGGTCACAATCAGGTCGGAAACCCAGCACGCACGCCCATCAAGGAGCCACACCACGCGGAGACAAGGAGGTTTCAAAGGCTCCTTTCCCCAGTGTTCCATGTGCCACATTCCCCCGTAACTCTTGCCAGCTGTGGGAGCCCAGCTGGGCACACTGCAGCCTCTGGAGGACAAGGAAAGGCCTGGCAGAACATTTCAGCCCATTCTCACACCCTGGAAATCTCTCTCCTCTGTCACGTTCCCCCTGCCAAGCCCAGCTCCACCAGCCCAGAACAGCTGTATGCACTTCAGCAGGCACCACTGGGGGCTGGACAAGGGAAGCCAGCCCTGGCCTGACACACAATGGGAAGCCAAGTGCTCCGATCTGCAGCAGGCCAGATTTCACTGGGCATTTGCCCTGCTTGTTGTGCAGGAAGGAGGTGGCTCCTGGCCAGCTCACGGAATCAGAGGGGAAGCAAGTCCTTTCACCTCTAGGTCACCAGTCTGAGTCCTGTCCAGAATTGTAGCCACAGAGCTTCCCCGGGGTGAAGTGAATTGGGGAACTCTCGCTTCAGCGGATCCAGAGCTGCCAAGGAGTGAACGGGCCATAGGTTTGGGACTCACCTGGGCCCTGCAGAATGTCCTGAGCATTATTACCCTGCTGGCTCTGTTTGGGTCCCCCTGGGCTCAGAGATGCTGTCTGGGACCCATGTCCTGGTGGAGAGATCAGTAGCTAAAGTACCTGCCATGGGGGCCTTGTGCGAGCTGCCACGCGGTCTGCATGTGCCCACGCTAGGAACCCTCATCCTGTGCGCGCCAAGGGTGGCATGGCAGCCGTGCATGCCTGGCAGGGTGGGCACAGCTGGCTAGTCAGGACCAGCAAAGCGATCCCCAGCTCTGCCTGAAGGGTGCTGCAGCGCCCCCTCTGGCCCATGGACTACACACAGAGCTGCTGGTTCTCACGCCCCACTAGCCCAGGGAGGCTGGGCTGGGCTGCCCTGTCCAGCTGGAGCAAGGCCCCAGGGAAGCAGGGTCGCTCTGGCCGGCGCCAGGACTCACCTTGCTGAGGCAGCAGGAGGCACTGGGGCAGAGTGAGCCTTGGCACAGGCAGTACCAGCAGGAGCAGCTGGTGCCAACGCGCCAGCACCCGCAGCACAGCTGGATTCCTGTCCCTAAGGCAACAAGCCCTTCCCAGCCTGCACCCAGGGCTGCGGTGGGTGGGACACCCCGGGAGGGGGCTTCGCTTCCCCTGCGCATTGCGAGGGGGGTGGTAACATGGGTCCCCTGGGGAGCTCCACGCCCCCCTGGCTTCAGGAGCTGCCAGCCGTGTGGGGAGCGCGGGGGAGGGGGGGAGGCAGCTCCACCCACAGCCCAGCTCAGAGAACGGGGCCGGCGAACACCCCCAAATCCAAGCCCCGGCCTCTGCCCATCTCGGGGCGCGTCAGCCCGGCGGGCGAGCCGCACCGTCCGTGCGGGCAAAGACGGGAATCTGACGGGAGCGGAGGGGAGGCGACTTGCCCGAAACCGGGGTTGGTCGAGCCGAGAAAGGGGACCCAGGAGTCCAGCGGGGGGTCTCTTACCGCAGCCGGCGATGCCGAGCCGAGCCGAGCCGAGCCGTGCCGTGCCGTGCGCTCCCCGGCGCAGCCGCTGCGGCTCTGAGCCGAGCGAGGCAGAGCCCGGCGCGTCACGTGAGCCAGCCCAGCCCAGCCCGGCCCGGCGCGGCGCTGCCATTGGCCCCTGGCCCCGGCCCCCGGGCCGAGCGCCGGGTGCAGCCGGCGGCACGGGCCAGCCTGCCCCGGGAGCTGTGCGGAGCAGGGTGCAGGCCCTGGGCACTTCCCCTGTCATCCGGGCCAGCCCCCGCCCCTCAATCCCCGGTGCGCTCAGCTGCGCACAGCGCCCACATCGCTGCTCTCACCCAGAGGCAGCTGCAATGCCGGAGAGGGGGCTCACACTCTGGCCCTCAGAGAGAGCAACATCGGGGCAGGGAGAAGGGCCCTGATCCTGTGAGGTGCTCAGCACCCTCAGCAACCACTGCCATCAACAGGGGGAGGGCGCTGAGCACCAGGCATGATGGGGAGGCTCCAGAATGGAAAGAGAAAGGCCCTGGCCCGTCTCAGCAGACCCCGGCTCAGGTCCCTGCTCTGGGTGACCTTGGGCAAATCATGTCACCTATGCTGAGTCTCCGAGATGCTGAGCTTGCAACCTCCCCTCCCCCCAGCGGCTGGTGTGCTCGACCTCTGCTAGGCTGCTCTGCACAGGGCAGGCTCCAACCCCCTCCCCTCAAGGGATGGGGGCAGGGAAGGGGCTGCCAGCCTCAATTAGTCTCCAGTATCAGCATTGGGCCAAAGGAGAGCTCCACTCGGGGGCCTGTTGGAGGCAGGGAAAGGAGCTGTAGGCTGGCTGCGGGTGCCACAGCGATGGCAGTGAGAGCGGGGCAGAAATGGCAGTGGGGGTGCGGCATCGAGAAGAGCAACAGGGTGCTGGGGGGGGATGCTCAGAGGGGTCTAGCTTCCATCCAGAGGATAAGAAAGGAAGGGCTAATTGTAGGGAATATGCTTGAAAAGCAGCATGTAAACAGAACTGGGAGAGCGGGAAGCTGCAGATTGGGATCAAAGGCATCAGCAGAGCTATGGTGGGTGAAATATCTGCATTGCTAAGGACTCCAGAGTAGGGTGCTCAGGGCCCCGAAGCCCTCCACCAGGGCAGGTGCTTCGAAGCCGTCTACAAGTTGCAAAGTAACATCCTGTGAAGACTCAGCCTTGCACCAGCCATTTCAAAGGCAGGCGGGAGAGAGGGAAAGGGGCCGGCCTGTATCTGATGAACCCTCCGGGGGCCTGGGGTCAGCCATGACTGTGTGGGGAGAGGGCCCCCTACTGAAAACCCAGCACCATCCTGCAGAGGCTGGGTTTCCCTTGGAAGTCCCCCATCCACGCCCTGATCAGGACCCACCCTAACTAGTACAGGCAGCCCAGGGCACGTGGCTTTTGGTATCGGGCATGGGTTGGGTGACCAGACATTCCATTTAGGCCAGGACATAGGGTGACCAGACAGCAAGTGTGAAAAATCGGGACAGGGGTGGGGGGGGTAATAGGAGCCTCTATAAGAAAAAGAGCCAAAAATCGGGATTGTGCCTATAAAACTGGGACATCTGGTCGCCCTACCAGGACAGTCGCTGTTTAAGCCCTGTCCCAGCCATCTGGCTTGATCAGTTGGCAAGAGGAAATGGGACAAATGCCCACTTTTGTGAAAAAGTGGGGTGAGGTGTAGAGGAACGTGGGGGGGGGAGCAGAGATGCCAGCCCCACGTGGTGTGGGAGGCAGCCAGAGGTGAAAGTAAGCCAGTACCAACCAGTATGGTGTACCGGCAAGAGCCAGTACACTGTGCCGGACCGCACCAGCTTCTGCAGTGGGGATTTAAAGGGCTCTGGGCTCCCCGCCGCAGCAGGGAGCCCAGAGCCCTTTGAATCCCGCCCGCGGCTCAGGCGGCTGCGCTGGGGCCGGATTTAAAGGGCTCAGGGTTCCCCCAGCTGCAGGCAGCCCAGAGCCCTTTAAATCCTGCCCGAGGCTCCGACAGCTGGAGCTGTGGTGGGGATTTAAAGGGCCTGGAGCTCCGCGGCGGCCGGAGCCCCAGGGGCTCCCAACCACCTCTTTGGTTGGAAGCCCTGGGTTGATTTAAAGGCCCTGGGGCTCCCAGACACAGCTGTGCCCCAGGATCTTTAAATCTTGAGAGGCTCTGCCCCTTCTGATTGAGGCCACACACCCCTGAGAGCTCCAAGTATTTGGAGAAACAGGAGCTGGAAAGGGCCAAGCACTGGGTCCATCTAGGGGAAATAGGCCGGCCAGCTGGGGAGGCAGGGTGGTTCGGGGTGAGGGAGCTGCTCAGCGTGCCCCATGGAGCACAGGGGCTTGGAGAGGCTGATGCAGGAGGCAGGGCTGTCAGTGATTCTATCACAAGGCAGTTAGTCAATTAACCTGGAGGAGAGCCTGGGCTCAAGGGAGCCCTGTGGAAGATGAAGGAAGAAGCAGGTTGGGCCTGTAGAAAGGGATGAAGCTGAGACCAGAGGGGGCCAGCGCTGGGCCTGGAACTCAGGGTGTCTCAGGCGGCTGGAAATACCGGCTGGAAGTTACGGTGACAAGCTCCAAGGGATGAGGAACGGCTGCATATTAAGAAGAAGAAACACAGACTAGAAATATCTGTCTCTGACGAGGGAGCAGGCAGGGCTGGCAAGGGAGTGGATGGGTAATTATCCAATCCCTTGCTAAAGCTGTTATTCCCTTGAAAGTTAATTTTTTTTTTAATGAATGGAGCTCTCCTAGAACTGAAAGGGACCTTGAAAGGTCATCAAGTCCAGCCCCTGCCTTCACTAGCAGGGCCAAGTACTGATTTTGCCCCAGATCCCTAAGTGGCCCCCTCAAAGGTTGAACTCCCAACCCTGGGTTTAGCAGGCCAATGCTCAAACCACTGTGAAGTGGGGTGTGATGGGCTGGATCTCAGAAATCCCTGTGGGGCTGCCAACTGATGTGCCAAGACTACTGTCCCTGCTTTCCCAGGTTGGGACTTCAGTGCCCTGCCTGGTTTGAGCCAGACCCACTAGCCTGCTGCAAACCCAGACCCAGGGTCTGAACCACAACCCCAAACAGTTGTAGGCTTAATTGAAAGCAGGTTAAGAAGTAGTCTTGGCACATCAGTTGCCAGCCCCAAGGGGGTTTTTGTGATCCAACCTGTCAGAGTGGCGTAGTCGGCAGGATCTGGGCACAGCTGATTGCTTTGAGATACTGGTGGTGATTTTAAGTGAGTTTTAAGTGTGGTGACTGGAGAACAGACAAAGTGGTTACTGGTTTGTTATTTTCTGTTTGCTTTTCTGTTTTGGGTAAGGGCAACAGGGACAGAAAAGGAAGCAAAATAAGTAAGAATGAAAATCAGAAGAAGCTAGAACTGCACAAGCTGCAAATTGCCCAGAAGGGCTGAACCCTGGGCACTGGGAAAGTCTCTGTTAACTAAGAAGCCCCTGAGCTGAGGGCATCCCAGTGTCAGTGAACTGCAGACAGGTGTGGCCCAACCTCCGTGTCTGTGCTGAAGCTGACTGGAGTGTCTAACTTAGCAAGTGGAGAGGTGCTGTTCTGGCAGGTGGGGATTCTCTGTGGTATCCCAGCTCATCGAGTGGCAGTCTCAAGGGAAGACAAATGAAATTGATGTACAGTTTTCCCACGAAAAGGCTACCCTGGAAAAAGAAAAGGCTGCCCACCAGCAAACCCTGGACTTAAAAGACAAAGCAAATTGAGACCCAGAAGCACAAACTGGCTGTAATGGAGTGGAAGAGGTGCACAGAGACGTGTATCTGGAGCTGGAAGTTGGGGTCCTGGTGACTGCTGTGGGGGAACAGGGATTCTGTAGCTGGAAGCAAGGCCAACCTGAGTGAAGGGAGGGCGGGGATTTTGCTGGCCAGTGAAAGGTCTGTCACAGCTGGTAGCTGTGAGCCTATAGCTGGATGAGGGTCTCTTTCCTGGAGTGTTGTCCCCAGAGAGGAACCCAAAAACGAATTTTAAGTATGCTGCCGCCACGATGGTCAGTGTCCAAGTCTCTGGCAGTAAGTTCAGGAGGTGGGTGTGACATTGCGCTCTATAGGATTTTATGAAAATATGCTAATGAGTGTGAATATAATGTAACTGGAATATGCTTCATGCAAAAGGTCTCTTGGAAGGTATCATTACACAGCTTATAATCTACTGAGTGTGGTCATCCTATTTGTATAAATGTATCATTCCTGTATCTGAAACTAGAAATATGAAATATAACTCTGAGGGCCTATTGTAATTATGCAAAGTGTGGGCCATTCATGGTGGTTTGGGATTTTGATGGCTCCCATCAACCAGGACAACTGACTGTAAGTGGCTGTTTTACTTGTAAGCAGAGCCAGCTCCAGGGGTTTTGCTGCCCTAAGCAGCCAAAAACAAAAAGCCGCGATTGCAATCTGCGCAATTCAGTGGGAGGCCCTTCGCTCGAGCGGGAGCGAGGGACCCTTTGCTGAATTGCCGCCGAATACCTGGACCTGCCGCACCTCTCCGGAGTGGCCGCCCCAAGCACCTGCTTGATAAGCTGGTGCCTGGAGCTGGCCCTGCTTGTAAGTCTTCCTGGCAAGTGGGCAGTGATGTCTTGCAGTGACATATGATCATGTGACCTGAGCTGGAATCCATCTTTAACCTGGTGCTTTTCCATTGAGAAGGAGAGGTGGGAACCCAGAGAGGGACAGAGGATTCCTGCCTTGTGCCAAAGAGATATTAGTGGGTGGAACAGAAAAAAGGGGGAAATCCCCTAGCTACCACCTGAGCTGGAACAAGGGCTGTACCAGGGGAAAGGATTGGGCCCAGACTAGGATGGCATCCAGTCTGTGAAAGAAAAATATGGAAACATCTTTGAGGGTGAGATTTTATCTGTATTCAGTTTTATTACTGTATTAGGCTTAGACTTGTGTGTTTTGTTTTATTTTGCTTGGTAATTCACTTTGTTCTGTCTGCTATTACTTGGAACCACTTAACTCCTACTTTCTATATTTAATAAAATCACTGTTTACTTATTAATTAACCCAGAGTATGTATTAATACGGAGGGGGAGGGGAAATAGCTGTGCATCTCTATCAGTGTTATAGAGGGCAAATAATTTATGAGCTATAGGGTAAAACGGATTTATTTGGGGTTTGGATCCCATTGGGAGTTGAGTATCTGAGTGTTAAAGACAGGAGCACTTAAGTTGCTTTCAGTGAAGTCTGCAGCTTTAGGGCGTGTGGTTCAGACCCTGGGTCTGTGTTGGAGCAGACGGGCATGTCTGGCTCAACAAGGCAGGGTGCTGGAGTCCCAAGTTGGCACATCAGTTGGCAGCCCCAAGGGGGTTTCTGTGATCCAACCTGTCACATGGAGGATATATTCAGAATGCAAGTGGAGATTTATTACTAAAAGGAGACATAAGAACAGGCTGACAAAGTTCTTTAAATGACAGTTTTAGGGAAAGTAAAAGTAATTTGCCAATTACCTTTTCATGGCAGAAGCAAGAGGGGTAACGTCAGGGATCTCACTAGATGTGACAGAGACTGAAATTTAAATGGGGTCCAGGTGAAGACCAAGTGCTGCTTGTTAAGTGACTGATTAGCAGGAGAGGGGAGAACAAAAACCAACCAGAGCCATTCGAGTAACATATGGTACCAAAAGGGTTAATAGAGGGTGTCAACTCTTGAGTTAAACCATCTATCCTGTTGTAAGTGTCCCAGGTTTGGGCATGTGGCAGCTGTCTGGGAGGGGAAGACGAGATGGGAATGCGGAGAACACTCGGCTGAGAACTGTCTACAAAGAAGAAACAGAACGAAAATGCAGCAGTTGTGGGATACGCGCAGTGCAGCAGACAAAGGGTCTGTCAAACCAGAGAGAGACAGAAAATTAAAATGACCCATAATGTATCTTATGCAGAAGCTACCAAAAAATATTCACAGCCAAGTGTGGAGAAGGTGGAAAATGCCAGTGAGGGGGAAAAGCTGCTGGTACAACAATCTTCAGTTCAGGGCAGTAGAGTGAATATCAGGGGAATAAATGGAGAGGTGCTGCTTGTAGGCACAGAGGAATTTGTAGCATTTATGACAGAAGTGATTAATTGCACTTTACAGACAGGGAAGAAGATTGAAAGAATAAACATCATAAAAATGGCAGAATCGTATTTGCATGTAGGTAATCTCTCGAAAGACTGCATCCTGCAAGTTTAAAGGAGGACAATGTAGTTTAAACAACATGGTTCTAATTGGCTTTTTGCTGGAACACACGTAGTGTAATAACACATGGCAAGCTGGTTCTGAAATGGACAGCAAACCTGATGTGATATACATACAGGAAACATTGTTTAGATTTCCAGGATCTGATGTAATCAGATGTGACAGAGAAGTAACAAGAGGAGTGATCTGTAGATATAGATGAACAGAACTTACATTTTAAGTACAAACCTGTTGAGAGTCCTCTGCAAAATACTAGCACCTTTCTATGAATCTGTACTGTTTACAATTGATATAAAACACTAGACAATCCTGAAGGGGAGGAGTTGGGTGTCAAAGGCCTGGATATTATTATTGGAGACCGTAATAGCCATAATGAATTCTGGGGAAGCTGATTAAAATGGCAAATGCGTGGAACAGTTTGTTGCTCAGTTCTAGAGCACCTGCTATGGTTAATTTGGAGGCTGGAAACTTTGCATATTTAGATCTGGGAACAGCAGCGTAGCTGGGGGAAGCAGGGGGAGTGGCTGCTCCCCCACTGAGGACAATCGGCGCCTTGTCAATTTCCTGGTGCCTTTGTACTCACCCGGGGGAGCAATAAAAAAAAAATAAGAAACCACCCGCTGTGGCGCTTTTATTTTATTTTACTCACCCGGCAGCATCAGGTCTCTGGTGGCGGGACCTTCACTCGCTCCGGGTCTTTGGCGGCACTTCGGCGGCGGGACCTTCACTCGCTCCGGGTCTTCGGTGGTGGGACCTTCAGTTCCTCTGAAGACACCAGGGGCGAATGAAGGGCCTGCTTGTTCTGAAGACCCGGAGCACCGCCGGGTGAGTAAAAGGGCTGCAGCGGGTGGCGCCTTTTTTTTTTATTGCTCCCCCTGTTCCCTCCACCTGGCTACGCCACTGTCTGGGAATTGCAACAAGGAGGATAGCAAATAAATGCACCGTGGAAATCTATAAAGATAGAATGGGAAGTGATCACTTCCCTGTGCTAATTGCATATCATGGCCAAGGTAATGTTGAAAACACTGAAGGAATTCCTACCAGGAGCCTTTGAAAAGCAAACTGGGGACTCTTTAAGAGTAAGTGTGCTGAGTGTCGAAGTACTAATTGTATAAGTGATAATCCAGAGGCATTTCATGATAATAGAATAAAGGGAGTTGTAGCAGCAGCCAGCCTAGCTATCTGTCGGACACTGAATGCCACAAACTCAGAAATCCAGTTCCCTGGTGGAACGAAGACTGTAAAGCAGCAGTTGAAGAAAGCAGGAAGGCATGCAGGCATGCCTATGTACATACAAACAAAAACTACAATGAATAGCAAAGACTTTATGAACTACAAGAGATAAAGCAGTGGCACAAAGAGTTATGAAAAAGGCAAAGAGAGAAAGCTGGAAAAAGCATTGTCAGGAATGACAAAGATCCCAAGATTTCAAAGCTACATAACCAAAAGAATGAATGAGTGAAAGAATGAATAAAACCAAATTTATACCTGGACTTATGGTAAATGATAAAGGTGAAAGTTGTAACCTAGGAAAAGTGGACATTTTAGCAAAAAAGTTCCAAAAAGTTAGTAGTGATACAAATCAAAGTTAAAAGTTTTGTGAACAAAAAGGAATGTTTGCTGAAGAAGATGGTGGTCTCTTACATGGCTGGGTAGAATATAAAGATGACACCTAACTAATATGTCAGCATACAGGAACTCAGAAAAGCTACAGACAGGAGTAAAAATACAGCCCCAGGTAAATATAGCATGTGCAGTGCAATGCTTAAGTACCTGCCAGGAGGGAGTTTAAGAATTTTATTGAAATTATGTAACATATGGCGGAAAGAAATACTACGGGCAGAATGGAAGCAAGCAGTAGTTTTACTGACAGGAAAACCTAGCAAATTATGCACAAGACTTGATGCATACAGATCTAGAGCCCTCCAATCATGTGTGGAAAGAATGAGAAATTAGTACCATACTTGGAAAAAAAATGAAATTATCAGCTGTGTACAAAGTGGACTCAGGAAAGGGTGATGCAGAGCTGATCACATTACAAGATTAGAAACAGAAATACAAAACCAGCAGGAACAGAGTTTTTGACAGCTGTCTTTTTGGACCCTGAAAAAGCATCTGCCATGCTGTGGAGGGAAGGCTTGCTGTATAAACTAGCTGTACTGGAATTAGAGGAAGAATGTTCTGGTGGATAAGAGACATCTGAAGTGACAGAACCCAGCAAGTGAGGGCCGGCGTGCTGGAACAAAGTGTGTAGTGGGGGTGCTGAGAACCATTGAACCAAACTGTAAACCCTGGGTATGATGGAAACCACTTCAAGCCAGGGGGTGCGGCAGCCCACACACACCCGTCGTTCCAGCACCTAGAAGTGAGGGTGAGGGTAGCTTTGTTGAATATTTATACACTTACTAATGGCATTGCCCCTGGGAGTGTTATCGGCCCAGCCTTCTAACAGTACGATTAGCTATCCGTCTGACAGCACACAGGCAGAAACCGGTATTACCCTATTTGCGGAGGCTGTGATATATGATGTAAGCAGAGTCAGGATGAGCTCTACCCTGACATCTGGTGGTAAATTGTGGTGAGTTGTGGAAAAGAACTTCAGGGGCTGGTCTTGTTTGCATAGGCACACCCACCCCGTCTAGCATGAGCCCACAGCTGCCCAAACAGTCACTTTGGCTGCTGTGGGATCCCCAGTTTCTCTGTTATTGGGGCAGGAAGAATAAAGTGGTGTTACCCTGATTATGTGAATGAGGGACTATGAACCTGTTTTATGACAGAGAATTTCACCATCAACTTAGTAGCACTCACTAGACAAGGGACGTGGGTTCCAAACGCCGCCCCCCCCCACCCCAGTGAATGGAGACAGGCTGAGGATAGGCATTTGTACCTGAGGGGATGGGCCCCACCCTTTGAGGGTCTGAAACACCAATTGCACCTTCACTCCACTGTTAAATAGCAGCATTAATTTTGATTTTATTAAGAGTCTAGTTATAGGCTGGTGTGCTGAATTTGCTTTGGGCCAATGGTGCACCAGCACTGGGGCTTCCCTACTATGAGCTGAAAACACTGAAGAGCTAAAATTACTAACAGCTGAGATCACTGAGTGCTGTGTTATCTAGTGGGGGAGCCTGAAGATATGTTGCTAAGTGGCTAGCAGGGCAGAGCTGAGCAGTTTGTAGGACAGTTGGAGCGGCCCATGGGACAGCGAGAGGAGCAGAGCTGAGCAGTTTGTGGGACGGTTGGAGTGGCCCACGGGACGGCGAGTGGGGCGGAGTGGAGCAGCTCATGGGGAAGGCTGCAGCAGAGCCCCATGGAGAGGTGGGGCAGTTGGTGTCGGACCATGTAAGGTGCCTCTTAATGCCTCGCGTGCCCCTCCCTCCCATTTCCACCCAGGCTGGGGGTGGTAAAACTCTGCAGATAAACTTTTGAACTCTGGGGCTGCCCTGAGAGAGGTTGTTGGGTTGTTGGACTTTTGGGTGATTTTTGGGTTGCTGGACTTAAGACCCTGAGGGGAAAAGGATCCTGCCAGATTCACTTGGGGCTTGAGTGGGTTTTGCATTGTGTTATGGATGTGGAACCCCTAGACACTGAACCCAGTCCTTGCTGCTGCCCACTCAGACAGGCAGAGGGGTTACATGGTATCCCACAGAGAAGATAGCTGTGGAGAGATGCAGTGAGGTGCTCAGAGGAGATCAGAATGGAGAGATATTTGGGGATTTCAGTTCTCACTCACTAAAACAGCGGAAATGCTATTCACCCACAGGAGGCTTGGGGCAGAATGGAACCTCTCCCTGTGCAGGAAGAGCCCAGGCAGTTCACTGAGGTACATTCCTGGGAGTTATGTAAGGAGAATATCAAGACAGTGTAAAGATAGGATGAATCTGCTTTAAGGTGTTGCTGGGTGCGGGTGAGAACAGGTTGAGGGTGCTGTGGAGGGCACTAATACCAGCTGTAGATTAGGGATTTCAAGCCTTCGTTCAGCTTCTAGGTCAACACTTACAAAATGAGACTCAAGCCCAGCCCAAGCTCTCGACTCACATGTGGTGCGAGTATTCCAACTCCGTCGTGTGGGCTGCAGGTAGCAGCCGGAGAAGTGCCTGTACAGTTAAGGGTGAAACTTAAAGGTAACCATCTGGGCAAAGGTTAATGGAACAGTATGAGCACTGAACAAATATACAAAGACTGTTGGGAATTAAGCAGACAAGAAGTATCTGGGCACTAGAAACACCTATGTGCCAACAGGGTCAAAAAATGATAAAAGATTTGGGTGAAAAGGAAGAACTGGAAGAAAGTGAAATCTTTAGTCATGGGAAATCAAGCCATAGCTCAACGGCTGCCTCTCCAGCTGAGGATTTGGAATTGTGAGATCAAAGAAAGGGAAAAGCAGGACCATCCAATGTGATGACTACGTTTTTGGAGTTTGTACGTGGCAATTGGGGCCAGCGTGGCCAAGTCGTTATCGAAAGCTCTAGAGATGGCAACATGGGTAGAGAGGGAACAGCCTTTTGTAGCTCTGAATTTGGAGACTATCCAATTGTGTGGTCATTATAATGGCCAAACTGATGGGCAAACGGTTGGCACTAACCTGGCTAAGGACTGCACACCCAGCTCTGACTGCTGTCCTGTCTGACGCGTTATCATATACACTGCGGATCAGAAAAGGAGCCTCGGAATGCAGGATTGACTTTATCAATGGAATATTGGTCTCAGCTAAGGAGCTAATACCACTAGGTGTCCATAAAGTCCTAGTGTGGATCCCAGCGAACGTTGGGATATCGGGCAATGAAATGGCAGATAAAACAGCAAAAAATGCCTTCCAAAGGAGAAGGTTGGTCTAGACACCCATCTGAGTAAACAGGACTCCAGAAGTTTGGTTAAGAGAGAACTTAAGAAGGAATAGCAAGAACCATGGGCCAAAGAGAATGAACAATGCCCTCAACGCGAGGCTAATGGCATGCTGAATACTATGGTAGAAGAGGGGCAGTCGCTGTATTTAGAGGGCTACCAGGTCACAGTGACTGAAATGGGAATTCACATTGACTAAACAAGCCCACAGAGCCATTGTGTGACACATGCAAAGGCCAAGAAAGAGCTGAGTATCTGCTGGGGCAATGCAGAGAGAATGAGACAGAAAGAAAGATTCTTTATGAAGCTCTGAGATGCCTCAAGGCAACAAAGCATTGTCTGAGGACCAGGGAAGTGGATAGCAGTAAAAAAGCATCCCTGGGCTTGTTTAAGGATGTAGGGCTGAGTAAGAGGATACAGATTTTTGCGAATGTGAAAGCTGTGGTGGGTGGCGGTCGTGGTTTCGCGTCTGAGGCTACTGCGCCATGCAGTGACCTGGAAACAAAGAAGAAGAGGGGAGCTGCAAGGGAAGTTGTTGGCGGTCACTCCCTGGGGGAGGGAGTTCAGACCCCTAAACCCAGAAGTGGGGCAAGAAGATGGAGAGGGGAAATGGCAAGGAGGCCAGGGATAGCAACAGGATCTGGGAGCTGACTGTGGATCTCTGGGCTGGAATCAGGGCCGGACAGAAGGTTCAGAGGGCCTGGGGCAAAGCAGGGGAGTGGACATAAAGAAAGGCACCACCCGCTGTGGTGCTTGTACTCACCGGGCGGCGCTCCGCGTCTTCGGCGGGTCCCTCACTCGCTCCAAGTCCGCGGCGGGTCCCTCACTCGCTCCAAGTCTGCGGCGGGTCCTTCACTCGCTCTGCGTCTGCGGCAGCACTGAAGAAGCTGCCACCGAAGAGCCGTCGAAGACCCAGAGTGAGTGCAGGGCCCACCACCAAAGAGCTGCCGAGGACCCGGAGTGAGTGTAGGGCCCGCCACCGAAAAGCCGCTGAAGACCCGGACTGCCACCAGGTGAGTAAAAATTAAAAAGGCTCCTCTAGCCAGGGAAAGGATTCTTGGCCAGGGCTTGTGGGGCCTCTGCAGGGCTCAGGGCAAATTGCCCCATTTGCCCTCCCCCCCCCCGCCCCCGGGCAGCCCTGGCTGGAACCTGGAGTAGTGGGCGGACCCAGGTTTCCCTACCAGCCACTTAGAAGGTGGCACAGGACCTGGCCTTGGGCCAGAAGACCTTCTGGAATGACATGCAGCCTGCAGATCCAGTGGGACTTTGATACCCTGAAGGGCAGGACTGTACAATGACCTGGGTGAAGGGCTGAGTCACAGAGAGGCAGCACCACAAGCCCTAGAGAGCCGGGGGGGGGGGGCAGCAGGGGGACGACACAGTGTGAGCAATGTGGGGTGGGGCAGGGGAGGAGTCATCAGAACTGACAGGAGCTAATCCCCAGACATGGCCACATCAAGGTGCCCCAGCGGCGAGTGACCCCCGTGACAGTAGGGCAGGGAGCAGGATGCCAGGAGGTGGGGTGCAGCAGAAACTGAACGCTGCCCAGCTGGGGCAGGAGAGTGGGGCAGGAACCAAACCAGCCAGGGCCAGTAGCTAGCAAGTCACTGAGGGACCAGGATCCAGCTGCTGCTGCCAGGCCGGCGCAGGGCTGGGTCATCGCCTCCAGCTGCCTGCACAAGAACAGCATTTTCCTCTATGGTAATTCCTCGGGTGGGTCATCTGCCTCAGGCATGAGTCCCCTTCACGGCTCTGCCGGTGCCCCTCACTCCCGACCCGCAGCCCCTGCTACCGGCCCTGGGTTCCCCACACACAGCTCTGCCGGTGCCCCTCAATCCTGACCCACAGCCCCTGCTCCTGGCCCTGGGTTCCCCACACACATCTCAGCTGGTGCCCCTCAATCCCGACCCGCAGCCCCTGCTCCCGGCCCTGGGTTCCCCACACACATCTCAGCCGGTGCCCCTCAATCCTGACCCGCAGCCCCTGTTCCCGGCCCTGGGTTCCCCACACACATCTCAGCCGGTGCCCCTCAATCCTGACCCACAGCCCCTGCTCCCAGCCCTGGGTTCCCCACACACATCTCAGCCGGTGCCCCTCAATCCTGACCCACAGCTCCTGCTCCCAGCCCTGGGCTCCCCACACACAGCTCTCCTGGTGCCCCTCACTCCCGATCCACAGCCCCTGCTCCCGGCCCTGGGTTCCCCCCACACAGCTCTGCCGGTGCCCCTCAATCCTGACCCACAGCCCCTGCTCCCAGCCCTGGGCTCCCCACACACAGCTCTCCTGGTGCCCCTCACTCCCGATCCACAGCCCCTGCTCCCGGCCCTGGGTTCCCCCCACACAGCTCTGCCGGTGCCCCTCATCCCGACCCACAGCCCCTGCTCCCAGCCCTGGATTCCCCACACACAGCTCTGACAGTGCCCCTCAATCCTGACCCACAGCCCCTGCTCCCAGCCCTGGGTTCCCCACACACAGCTCTCCCTGTGCCCCTCACTCCCGGCCTGCAGCCCCTGCTCCCGGCCCTGGGTTCCCCCCCTCCACCACAGCTCTGCTCTCCTCAGGTTCCCCCTAGACTAACAGCCTCCCCTCCAAGGCCTGGTCTGGCATCAGGAACTGGGATCTTGATTTGGGGAGGCTCCTTAAACCCTAACTGTGTGTTTAGAGCAAGAACATGAGCAGTGACTCATCTGCATCCCGCCCCAGTCCTCATCCCAATCCCAGCCCCCACCTCCTCCAGGAGCTGCTATTGTGCGCAGCTCCTTTCAACGCTCCCAGGCACCTGGGCAGACAATGGGCACCAGCTGCCCCATCCCGCAATCAGAGAACGACCCCAATCAGCAAAGGAGCTGCCTAATTGCAGCCAGCTGGAGACAGACCCCCCCCATCCCCTGGCCGGGGTCTATCGTGAGGGCCCACTCTCACCCCCTCCCCTGCTTTGTTCCAGACTCAGCCTCAGGAGCTGCCCTCGTTTTAGGACTCTCAGGGCAGCATCCAGAATGGCTGGAAACTCTTCGGAGCCAGGTATCCAGGGCCGGCGCTACCGTTTAGGCAGCCTAGGCAATCGCCTAGGGTGCCAGAATAAATGGTGGGCGCCGTTTTGCCGGAGGGGGCGGCAGGCGACTCCGGTGGAGCTGCCGCAGTCGTGCCTGCCGACGGTCGGCTGCTCGCGCGGCTCCAGTGGAGCTCCAGCAGGCACCACTGCGGCAGTTGCCACGGAGCACCGGACCCTCCGCAGGCACCACTGCGGCAGCCCCAGCGGAGCCACTGGACCAGCACGCCGGGCAGCAAAATTGCCGTCCGCCTAGGGCGCTCAAACCCCTAGCGCCGGTCCTGCATGTATCCAGGACAGAGAAGATGGAGGGTGGGTAGTCGGAGCCCCCTGCCCCCCACCAGCCCATCTGGGGGAGCCAGAGCTAATACAGCTGCTCCAAAGGGCTCATCAGGCCTTGGCCCCAGGCCCAGGCAAGAGCCAAGCAGCCCTTTCCCACGGGACAGGGCCAAACAAGGCAAGGAGGGGGGCTGGGGCTGTTGGCCCCTCCTGGCTGGTGCCTCCCTGGGGCAGGGGGCAAGCACCCACCATTGGATTATTTTATTCCTGAGCCCCCTGGCACCTACTTTTCAGGCCAGCAGCTCCATCTGGCTTCCCCATAGCATCCTGGGCAGCAGCCCCAGAGGGTCCCATTGCCCCCCATCAGCAGTGAGTGGGTGGGGATATTTCATAACTGGTGGGGGGTTTCTTCTGAGCATGCGCCTGGTAGCTGGTGCCAGTGCTGCGTGTGCCAGGGGAATGGGGTGGGACCAGCTTGTTTAGCAGCCCTGGAGGTGCCAGCCTGGCTTGGGGGGCATGTCCCAGCTGATCACTATGCAGTCCCTCTCCAGGACACCTGCTGCCTTGGCATGGCCACACCAGCCGGCAGTGCTGCATGGGAATTGGCACAGCCCCTTCCTGTCCCTTACCTTGAGGGAGCACTGCCTGCCCCCCAGGATCCTGGTGTGCTGGGGGCTACAGACCTCCAGGTGAGAAACAGTCATTGCCAGCCTGGAGTGTGTGACATTCCTCTGGTGTTATCCGGACCAGTGATCTGCTAAATCACCCCAATCCTCGACTCTGGGAGCCAGCCTGACCCTGCTCTGCTGTGAAACCCCCACTCCTGGGCAGGTCACACACAGCCTCTGGCATGGAACCTGCTCCTTGGATTGTGCAACCGAATGGCACTAGCCAATATCTCCGGTCCCAGACACAACCCTAGGATCCTCCGTCTTGCCGTGTCCAGTTACGCCCACTGGACGCTGAAAATTTATATGAGTTCGTCAATTTAACGAAGAACTTGATATGTGCCAGGCTTGTTATCCCAAGGGGGCACGCTTCATACCAAACACACTGCTTCAGGGAGAATAAACAAACACATTTATTAACTACAAAGTCAGCTTTTAAGTGATTATAAATCAAAGCATAACAAGTTGGATTTGGTCAAGTGAAATAAAAGCAAAACACGTTCTAAGCTGCTCTTAACACTTTCAGTGTCCTTACAAACTTGGCTGCTTCTCACCACAGACTGGCTGGTTGCCCTTCAGCCAGGCTCTCCCCTTTGAGCAGCACTTCAGTCACTGGGTGGTGGTGTCTGCAGATGGAGGTGGAAGAGAGAGAGATGTCTCTCCCTTTTATCATGTTCTTTCTTCCATCTTGGCTTTGCCCCCCCCTTCAGGCTCAGGTTAGCATTACCTCATCGCAGTCCCAAACTGAGGAAAGGAACGGGGGTGACTCACACCAGAGTCAAAAATCCTTTGTTGCTGCCTAGGCCAGTGTCCTTTGTTCCTGTGAGGCTGGGCTGGGTTTGTCCCATACATGCCTTGATGAGGTGTGAACTGCCTCTCTGCTCTTGGAGAGTTTTTTCTTGGGCTTGTTTTAAGCCATGAGGACACATTTTCAGCCTCATAACTATATACATGAAATTATAACCTACAACATTACTATAACATCACTATAACAACCATGCTCAGTGCATTATGAGCCTTCTGAAGACACCGACATGAGAAACTTTGCACTGGACACCACACAATCATTTCACAAGGCTGAACATGGAGGTGCTGGGTGTTCCCTGAGTTACAGAGCATCACATAGAGGGAGTCCCCAGAGTTGGGGAGCGACTCTCTAGCCTCCTTCCCACACCCTGCCCTTCTCACAGCAGTGCAGCACGGGGGAGAGCAGCTCACAGCTCATCCCCACATGCAGCCCCCTGAGCCCGGGGACCCTGACACAGCATTTCACGCACCACTAGTCTGCCAGGAGCTTTCACCTTTGCTTGGCCAGCTCTCCCCCTCACACCAGTGCCGGGCGTTGTGAGTAATAAGCTACTCCAGCCTCTGCACTGAGCTCTTGCTAGGCCCAGCACTGCCTCTCCTGGGTCCCACCCTCTCGCGGTGCCCATGCCTGTCCATCCACTGAGGGCAAAGCTGGTACATGGTGCCCGGCCTTGCTGCTCACACCCCAAAAATGACTATCACCCACATGTGACTCACCAACTCTGGGGGAACCACAGATACTTATGCCTGCCTAGACTGGCGCTCTGTCCACCCAGTTCTGAAGCTGGCGTGGTGCCCGGAGCCTGCCAGTCACTCTGCCCTGGCCCAGCCTATGGTGATTCTGGGAGAGCAGTCGTGGGAGGGGACAACCAGCCAGCTCATTCCAGCTGTGCCCTTCTCCAGCTGGTGGGGGTGAGTCTCCGGCCCTGGAGAGGCCGGGGAAGGACTGCTTCATGCACTCACTGGGGAGGCATGGATAGGTCTGATGCCAGCGGGCATCTCTGTATGGACACCGCGCTCCAGCAAGTTGCTCCAAAGCAGGAGCCCCCCCTGCCAGCAGTGAAGATGCTGTTGAAAGGCAGGATCCTGGGCTAGATGGACCATTGGTCTGACGCCCGCCCAGCCCAGCCGTGGGGAGTGTGAATGGACTCATCACCTTGGTGTGAGTGGGGATCGCAAAGATGACAGGGTGGCAGCTGCTGCCTGTGCCAACACCTAGTGCCAACTGCATGCAGCAGCCAGGTGAGCTGACAGCAGGAGAGCTGGAGTCCCTCCCCTCATCTTAGTGGGGCTGGAGTGCACCCCTTGGCTGCTGCAGGGAATCCTGCCATACAGTTATGGGGAATGCTGCCAATGACATGGTGTATCAGCACCCAGGGTGAAACGTGCCCTAAAGATGCCAGGCACCCAGGTGGGTCGCTAAGGGGAGCTTGTTGGGAAGACGTTTGCCTCTGGCTGGCAGGGAAGCTGTGTCACTTAGCCGGCTGGCAGAGCAGCCCCACAGGAGAAAGGTAGATGGCACCTGACTGTGCCAGGCCCCAGGCTGTCTGGAAGTTGGGGGCCAGCTGGGGGCCCAGGCAGGAAGTGGGGCCAGCTTGTGAAACAGCAGGAACCAGGAGAGAGACATGTGCGTAATGGCTGCTCGTGGGGGCAGGGTGGAGCATCTCAGGTGAACAGGGGCTGCTAACAGGGAGTTTCGCAAGAGAGTTCTCTAGGTGAAGGAGGAACAAATACAGCATCTGTGGGGTACGTGACTGTGTTTGTTTGTGTTTGGGGGTTACTTGCTGTGTGCTGAGCTTGTGTTTGTCAGTGTGTTTGTTTGGTTGTTTGCAGGACCCTGTGCTGTGGCTGGCAGTTGGAGGCTGTGAGCTTCAAAGGAAAGTTTGAAAGCTAGAAGCCTCTGGTAATTGGCTGAGCCTTAATCAGTGGGCGGGGCATTCACAGAGGCCAGGGCTTTATAAAGCCACACACAAGCGACCAGGGAGCTTTGCTAACAGGGAGTTCTTCTTCGAGTGATTGCTCACATCCATTCCAGTTAGGTGTGCGCGCCGCGCGTGCACGTTCGTCGGAAACTTTTACCCTAGCAACTCAGTGGGCCGGCAGGTCGCCCCCTGGAGTGGCGCCGCCATGGCGCTCGATATATATCCCTGCCGGCCCACCCGCTCCTCAGTTCCTTCTTACCGCCGTGTCGGTCGTTGGAACTGTGGAGCGCGGCATAGCTGTCCTCCACGTCCCTAGCTACTCGTAGTTCTCGTATATAGTTATGCAGTTATAATCCTTTTATATATATATTTGTATAGTTATACGTTTTTTCTCTGCTAACATAGTTAGTTTAGTAATTGTTAGCAGGGTTCAGGAAGTAGCCCCTTCCATGAACCCGGTGCCGGAGCCCATGCACGGCTCACCGGGTTTTAAAATGGGCTCGGCCTGCCAGAAGCCGATGCCGAAGGGAGATCCACACGACTCCTGTTTGAAGTGCCTGAGGGAATCACACTTGACAGCTAAGTGCCCCATTTGCAAGGCTTTTAAGCCGAGAACAAAAAGGAGCGGGACTTTCACTTACCCCTCCACCTTTGGCGCCGAGCGATGATCAAGCGGCTGGCAGAAGCGCCTCCTCGGCACCGGACCCCGCCGGTACTGCCAAGGCCTTTTGACACCGGCCATCGCCGGCACCGAAGTCGACTCGGCACCGCTCCCTTCCTCCGAGGTCGAGAGAGCCTGCAATTCCTGCTGGTGCCTGACGGCTCCCCGGCACGCGCCGTGGTTAAGCCCCCTGCTCCTGCTGCTTCCGTGCCACCTGCATCGCAGCCAGAGAGCTCGACTAAGTCGGATCGCCCAGCACCGACACCTGCAGAGGCACCGATGACATCGGCACCGTCGATTCCAGTCCCCCAGGGCCATTGAATCCGGTGCCTGACAGCTCCCCGGCACGCGCCGTGGTTGAGCTACTGCTCCTGCTGCTTCCGTGCCAACGGCACCGCAGCCAGAGAGCTCGTCTAAGTCGGATCGCCCGGCACCGACACCTGCTGAGGCACCGACGACGTCGGCACCGTCGATCCCGGTCCCACAAGAGCCGTAGAATCCGGTGCCTGACGGCTCCCCGGTACGCGCCGTGGTTGAGCTACTGCTCCTGCTGCTTCCGTGCCAATGGCACCGCAGCCAGAGAGCTCGTCTAAGTCGGATCGCCTGGCACCGACACCTGCTGCGGCACCGACAACGTCGGCACCGTCGATCCCGGTCCCACAAGGGCCGTAGAATCCGGTGCCTGACGGCTCCCCGGCACGCGCCGTGGTTGAGCTACTGCTCCTGCTGCTTCCGTGCCAACGGTACCGCAGCCAGAGAGCTCGTCTAAGTCGGATCGCCTGGCACCGACACCTGCTGAGGCACCGACGACGTCGGCACCGTCGATCCCGGTCCCACAAGGGCCGTAGAATCCGGTGCCTGACGGCTCCCCGGCACGCGCCGTGGTTGAGCTACTGCTCCTGCTGCTTCCGTGCCAACGGTACCGCAGCCAGAGAGCTCGTCTAAGTCGGATCGCCCGGCACCGACACCTGCTGCGGCACCGACAACGTCGGCACCGTCGATCCCGGTCCCACAAGGGCCGTAGAATCTGGTGCCTGACGGCTCCCCGGCACGCACCGTGGTTGAGCTACTGCTCCTGCTGCTTCCGTGCCAACGGCACCGCAGCCAGAGAGCTCGTCTAAGTCGGATTGCCCGGCACCGACACCTCTGAGGCACCGACAACGTCGGCACCGTCGATTCCAGTCCCACAAGGGCCGTAGAATCCAGTGCCTGACGGCTCCCCGGCGCGCGCCGTGATCGAGCTTATTGCTCCTGCTGCTTCCGTGCCGACGGCACCGCAGCCAGACAGCTCATCTAACTCGGATCGCCCGGCACCAACACCTACCGAAGCTCTGACGACCTCGGTACCGTCGATCCCGGTCCCACGAGGGCCGTCGAATCCGGTGCCTGACAGCTCCCCAGTATGCACTGTGGTTGAGCCTGCTGTTCCCTCCATGCCGGAGACATTACCAACGGCGAGGGATCTCATTGCCATGACAGAGTCGATGCTGCCTGACCCCGGCACCGCCGGTGCGGGTAATACAGTCTCTTCATGTGACCGTCCTCTGTCAGCACAGCAGAGCGGCACCGTTCATGATCACGGTCCCGCAGACACTCCAGATCCTGTCGGCACGCCCGACACCACTTGCAGTCCCGGTGCTGTTTTCCTCATCGGTACTGGTCGCACTCGCTGCACCGGTCGGTATCCCGTTCGCCGACCCGCTATCGGCACCGTTCCGATTCCCGGCACCGCGACAGGTACCTTGACTCCTGTAGCCTCTCCCCGAGCCTCGAGATCTCGGTCGACCGCCAGGCACCATTCTGGTTGCGGGTCTGGATCTCGTTCCAGGTACCGGTACGCCTCCCGGTGCCGGTTCCCGGTGCCGAGTTGGGCAGGGTCCGACAGAGTCAGAGACTCTGCCTGTGCCTTCTTTTAGTACCTCCATGGCCATCCGGACACGCATCCGTGTCATCCCACATGCGCAGATCTTATGCTCAGGACCACGATTCTGATGCGATGGCCAGCGGGCACCAGCCCCGAAACCGAAAGAGGCTTGGCGAATGAACCTGTTTGGCCACCAGGTGTACTCTGCAGAGGCCCTGCAGCTCTGGGTAGCAAAGCAACAAGCCTTGCTTAGCTGCGATAATTATAGCACCTGAGTGAGTTTAGTTTATGGAGTTTCTCCCTCAAGGCTCCCGCCAAGAGTTCGCTGCCGTCTTGGAGGACGGGGGAAAAAAAGTACCCAGAGCATCCCTCCAGGCCTCATTGGACGCAGCAGACTCTGCAGCCAGGACTCTGGCCTTTGGTGTCGCCATGAGGTGCATCTCATGGCTTCAGGTTTCAAACCTCCGGCCGGAGCTGCAGTATGCCATTCAGGATTTACCCTTTGTTGGTAAAGGCCTTTCGCGGCAAAGACAGCCCCAGGCTGCCAAGCCTGATGGACAATAGGGTCCTAATGCGCTCTCTCAGCATGCATATGCCAGCGACCAAACGCAGGCCTTTCTGTCCCTAGCCGCCATACTCTGTGCCTAGCCAGAGACAGGACTTTGGCAAACGGCGAGGCCAAGGTGGTCGCAGACGAACGTCAGGACCCCTAAAGAGCCAAGGTCAAGGTCCCTCGCAATTACCACTGGGACCAAAGACGAACCTTCCAAGGTACGCTTGAGGGCGGTGTACCAGTCACAGGCCGCGATCCCAATCCCGCTTTCTCCTGGCGTGGCCCCAGTTAATTTCAGATCGCTGGATCCTGCGCACGGTGGAGCATAGGTACCACCTCTAATTTGTTCCAGCCCTGTCCCCCTTCAGGGACCCCTCTCACGAGCAATTCCTCGTACAAGAGGTGCAGACGCCGATGGACGAAAGGGGCAAGGGGTTTTACTCCCGTTATGCCCTAGTCCCCCACTCGAACGCAGGTCTCAGACCTTCCTAGTCCTGCACGGACTCAACCGGTTTAGGATAAGGTTGAAGTTCCGCACGGTATCCCTGGGAACCATTATTCCATCCTTGCCTCCTGGGGGCTACTATGCCGCCCTGGATATGAAGACGCGTACTTTCGTAACGCCATCTTCCCTCCGCACAGGAGATACCTCCGCTTTCTAGCCAACTGTCAGTACTTCTGGTTTACGGCCATAGTCGCCGCCTACCTTCGCTGATGTCGGATATGCATTTTTCCGTATCTGGACAATTCGCTTATCCGAGGAGACTCTGAGACACAAACCACTCAGCGCGTGGGCATCGTCACGGTCTTATTCACAGGTCAAGGCCTGATGATTACTATAGAGCAATCCACTCTGGTTCCCACGCAGAGGTTGGACTTCCTAGGGGCTATCCTGGTCTCCTACCTAGCCGGAGCCTGCTTATCACAACTGCGGTTTTAGGCGATGGCAACAATCATCTGAGGTCTGCAGGCTTTCCCAACGACCTCGGCTCGTACTTGTCTCAGTCTCCTGGGTCCATGGTTGCCTGCAAGTTTGTAACCAAACACGCCAAGCTCCGCCTCCGTCCTCTCCAAGTCCGGCTCACCTCGGCGTACCACCCGGACAGGGAGCCAATGGTCATGGTAGTCACCGTTCCCTCGAGCACCTTAGGTTCCCTAGAGTGGTGGCTAACTCCCTCCCTGGTGTGGGCAGGGATGCGGTTTCATCCGCCCCAGCCCTCACTGCCCCTGACAACGGACGCGTCATCTCTCTGCTCAAGTGCTCATGGTCACCTCCGAGCTTAAGGCCTTTGGTCTTCTCGGGAGCTGGCATTCCACATCAATGCCCCAAAAATGAGAGTAGTCCGCCTGGCGTGCCAGGGGTTCCAGCGGCAGCTGCGAGGCCGTTGTATCTCGGTGTTTACAGCCAACACAGCGGCCATGTGCTTCATAAATATCCAGGGAGGGACATGGTCCTCCCCCCTTTTGTCAGGAGGCCATCCATTTCCGGGACTTTTGCATGGCCCACTCGATGGAGCTGGTGACGTCCTTTCTCCCAGGCATTCGGAACGTCTTGGCACTTTGACTCAGAAGGTCTTTCCTGTCTTACGAGTGATCACTCTGCCCCATGTGAGGCGTTCCGCTTTCCAGAAGCGGAGATGTTTCCTCACATAGACCTGTTCGCTCACCGCGAGAGCAGAAAATGCCAGATGTTCTGCTCCTTCCAAGGTCTCTCCTCGGGATCGATCTTGGACGCATTCCTGATGCCGTGGAAAGGTCAACTCCATTATGCCTTCCCACTGTTCCCACTGGTTCATTGGGTCCTGCTCAAACTCCGCAGGGGCAGAGCGCGCATCATCATGATCACTCCAGAGTGGTCCAGGCAGCACTGATATACCACGTTGCTCGGCCTGTCAATAACAGACCCAATTACCCTGCCACCCCACCCAGACCTCATCACTCAGGGCAACGACAGGTTTCGTCACTCGGACCTGCAGCCTCTTCGCCTCACGGTGTGGCTGCTGCGTAACTGAGCCGGGGTGACAGGAAGCCTTCCACCTGGTCAACGTACCGGGCCAGGTGGAAGCGTTTCTTCTACAGCTGCAATACGCTCGATCTTGCTCCTGCTGAGGTCTCGATCCCCTCTATTTGGCCTGCCTCTGGCCTTCAGCGGAAGGACCTGGCGGTATCATCGCTGAGGATACACTCAGCAGCCATCTCTACCTTCCAGCCAGGCTAAGGTGGACGTTCCGTGTTCTCACGCTCTATGGGTTCGAGATCCCTCAAGGGCTTGGAGAGCTTGCACCCTCGGGTGCGCCGCCCAGCCCCAACCTGGGACCTCAACCTAGTTTTAACCAGACTTATGTCTCCCCCAGTCGAGCCGTTCACGACTGGCCCTCTGCTATACCTGTCTTGGACGACAACTTTCCTCGTAGCTGTTACATCGGCCAGACGGGTCTCCAAGCTCAGAGCTCTTACGGTGGTTCCGCCGTACACTAGGTTTCACAAAGACAAGGTGCAGTTATGACCGCACCCGGCTTTCCTCCCTAAGGTGGTTTCGGCCTTTCATGTTACCCACAGCTCAACGCAATGGGCACAACCATTGCACTCCTTGGACATCTGTGGAGTGCTCGCATTTATATTGCGCTGCCAGAACCATTTCGTAAGGTGCCCCAGCTCTGTCACGGTAGCGGGCCAAAGGGAGGGCTTGCTTGTTTTCCTCTCAGAGGATCTCATCTTGGGTGATGGCGGACTTCCGCACTTGTTATGATTTGGCTCATATTTCCCCAAGCCACATCATCGTACAGTCTACCAGGGCTCAGGCTTCATCTGCCGCCTTGCTGGCTCGTGTTCCTACCCACGAGATCTGTCGCGCAGCTCCATTGGTCCTCGGTCCATACCTTTGCTTCGCAGTATGCCCTGGTTCAACAGTCAAGAGATGCTGTAGCCTCTGGCTCAGCAGTTTTCATTCTGCCACATTTCACTCCGACCCCACCGCCTACGTAAGGCTTGGGATTCACCTAACTGGAATGGATATGAGCAATCACTCGAAGAAGAAAAGACGGTTACTCACCTTTGTAACTGTTGTTCTTCGAGATGTGTTGCTCATATCCATTCCACACCCGCCCTCCTTCCCCACTGTCGGAGTAGCCGGCAAGAAGGAACTGAGGAGCGGGTGGGCCGGCAGGGGTATATATCGGGCGCCATGATGGCGCCACTCTAGGGGGCGACCTGTCGGCCCACTGAGTTGCTAGGGTAAAAGTTTTCCGACGAATGTGCACGCGCGGCGCACACCTAACTGGAATGGATATGAGCAACACATCTCGAAGAACAACAGTTACAAAGGTGAGTAACCGTCTTTTTTGCAAGGGAGTGGGAAGGGAGCAGGGGTCCCTTGTCAGTTTTATCTGTGCCCCTTTATTCCCCTTAAAACCTATAAACTAAACTCCATTCAAAACTTCTCGCTTTAAACAACCCTTCATTAATAGGAGACAATGCAGGCAGAAGCCCAGCTGCAGAGTGGTGGCTATCCAGTTTGTTACACTGAGTTTAGCATGTATGATTACCTGCCCTGTGGGCGGGTGGCATATGTGTGCAGCTGGTGCAAGGAGCTTCTGGCCCTCAGAGACCATGTACGAACTTTGGAGGCCAGGGTGGCGGAACTGGAGGAAAAGACGGTTACTCACCTTTGTAACTGTTGTTCTTCGAGATGTGTTGCTCACATCCATTCCAGTTAGGTGTGCGCGCCGCGCGTGCACGTTCGTCGGAAACTTTTTACCCTAGCAACTCCAGTGGGCCGGCGGGTCGCCCCCTGGAGTGGCGCCGCCATGGCGCCCAATATATATCCCTGCCGGCCCACCCGCTCCTCAGTTCCTTCTTGCCGGCTACTCCGACAGTGGGGAAGGAGGGCGGGTGTGGAATGGATGTGAGCAACACATCTCGAAGAACAACAGTTACAAAGGTGAGTAACTGTCTTTTCTTCTTCGAGTGATTGCTCACATCCATTCCAGTTAGGTGAATCCCAAGCCATACCTAGGCGGTGGGGTCAGAGTGAGAAGTAGCGGCATGGAGCACTGCAGATCCGAAGGCCGCATCCTCTCTTGACTGCTGGACCAGGGCGTAGTGGGAAGCAAAGGTGTGGACCGATGACCAGGTCGCTGCCCGACAGATTTCCTGGATGGGCACACGGGCGAGGAAAGCCAGCGACGACGCCTGCGCCCTGGTAGAATGCGCAGTCACACGGCCCGTAGGGACATGGGCCAAGTCATAGCAGGTCCTGATGCAGGACGTTACCCAAGAAGATAACCTCTGGGAGGAGATAGGAAGCCCTTTCATGTGGTCCGCTACCGCCACGAAAAGCTGGGGGGATTTGCGGAAGGGCTTAGTCCTCTCCATGTAGAACGCGAGAGCCCTACGGACATCAAGCGAGTGGAGCTGCTGCTCCCTGCCTGAGGAGTGAGGTTTCGGGAAAAAAACCGGGAGGAAAATCTCTTGGTTGACGTGGAAGGCTGAGACTACCTTGGGGAGAAAGGCCAGGTGTGGTCTCAGCTGCACCTTATCTTTGTGGAAGACCGTATATGGGGGGTCTACCACAAGAGCCCGAAGTTCCGACACCCGTCTAGCTGAGGTGATAGCTACTAGAAAGGCAGTCTTCCAAGAGAGGTAAAGCAGGGAGCAAGTGGCTAACGGTTCAAAGGGGGGTCCCATGAGTCGGGACAACATCAGGTTAAGATCCCAGGTTGGAGCAGGGGGACGGACGTTAGGGTATAAACGTTCCAGCCCCTTAAGGAATCTAGACACCGTTGGGTGAGAAAAAACAGAGCGACCATCCGCACCCGGGTGAAAGGTGGAGATAGCTGCTAGGTGAACTCGCAACGACGATATGGCCAGACCTTGCAGTTTGAGGGACCAAACGTAGTCTAAGATGTCGGCTACCGAAACTTCCGTAGGGCGGAGATTTCTTTCCGCGCACCAACAGGAGAAACGCTTCCACTTGGCCGAATATGTCGCTCTCGTGGAAGGCTTCCTGCTGCCCAAAAGCACCTCCCTCACTGGCGTGGAGCAGCGCAGCTCGGAACCAGTCAGCCACGCAGGAGCCACGCCGCCAGGTGCAGCGACTGCAGGTCCGGGTGACAGAGGGTCCCGTGCTCCTGGGTAATCAGGTCCGGGTGAAGGGGCAGGGGAACTGGGTCGGCTATGGTCAGGTCCAGCAGCATGGGGTACCAGTGCTGTCTGGGCCATGCCGGGGCTACCATGATCACGAGAGCCCTGTCCCTGCGCACCTTCAGAAGGACCCTGTGGACCAGAGGGAACGGGGGAAACGCATAGTATAGGTGGGTCGACCACTGAATAAGGAAGGCATCCGCTATCGACCCGGGCTCCCTGCCCTGAAAGGAGCAGAACGCTTGGCACTTCCTGTTCCCCCTGGACGCGAAGAGGTCCACCCGGGGATAACCCCACCTCCGGAAGATGGAGAGGGCGACGTCCGGGCGAAGGGACCACTCGTGCGACAGGAAGGATCTGCTCAATCGATCCGCCAGCGTGTTTCGTACTCCGGGGAGGAAGGAAGCCGTGAGGTGAATGGAGTGGGCTATACAAAAGTCCCAGAGTCGCATCGCCTCGTGGCACAGGGGGGAGGATCTGGTGCCGCCTTGCTTGTTGATATAATACATGGTCGTCGTGTTGTCGGTGAACACCGCGACACAGCGACCCTGAAGCTGATGACAGAACGTTTGACAAGCAAGGCGGACCGCTCTCAACTCCCGCATGTTGATGTGTAACCCGACCTCCTCCTGGGACCACAGGCCCTGCGTTCTCAGGGTCCCTAGGTGGGCCCCCCAGCCTAGATCTGAGGCATCCGTTGTCAGGGACACCGAGGGCTGAGGTGGGTGGAAAGGGAGACCCGCACATAGCACGGACTGGTCTAGCCACCAGCCGAGAGAATCTAACACCCTCTGGGGGATTGTGACTAGCATGTCTAGCGGCTGTCTTGTCGGCCTGTAATGATCGATGAGCCACAACTGGAGGGGCCTCATGCGGAGCCGAGCGTAACCGGTCACAAAGGTGCAAGCCGCCATGTGGCCTAACAGGGTTAGACATGTCCGCACTGATGTCAAGGGGGCTGTCCGCAGTCGTTGAACAATCGCCGACAAGGCCTGGAACCTCTGCAATGGCAGTAAGGCCCTGGCCACAGTGGCGTCCAGGACGGCCCCGATGAATTCCACCCTCTGTGTGGGAATCAGGGTGGACTTGTCCGTGTTTATCAGGAGGCCCAAAGTGGCGAACATGCCGGTGATCACGCGGACATGGCTGCAGACTTGTTGTTCCGATGTGCCCCGAATCAACCAATCGTCCAGATAAGGAAACACGTGGATACGATTGCGCCGAAGATGCGCCACAACAACTGCCATGCATTTTGTAAACACCCTCGGGGCCGTGGACAGGCCAAATGAGAGGACTGCAAATTGGTAATGAAGGGGGCCCACCACGAAGCGAAGGAAACGTCTGTGGTGTGGCCAAATGGCAATGTGAAAATATGCATCCTGCATGTCGAGGGCGGCGTACCAGTCTCCCGGATCCAGGGATGGGATAATGGTCCCCAGGGATACCATGCGGAACTTCAACTTCACCAGGTATTTGTTGAGCTCTCGCAGGTCGAGGATAGGCCTGAGGCCTCCCTTGGCCTTGGGGATCAGAAAGTAGCGGGAATAAAACCCCTTGCCTTTCTCGTTTTCCGGAACCGCCTCTATAGCTCCTTTGCTGAGGAGCGTCTGCACCTCCTGTCGAAGGAATTGCTCGTGAGAGGGGTCCCTGAAGAGGGACGAGGAAGGGGGGCGGGAAGGAGGAAATGATACAAACTGCAGGCAGTATCCCGTCTGCACCGTGCGTAAGACCCAGCGGTCCGATGTTATTTGGGACCACGCCGGGAGGAAAAACGAAAGGCGGTTGGAAAACGGGGGGGAAGGATCCATGGGGGAAACTGTTACTGCGCCCTCGGGCGCACCTTCAAAATGAAGGCTTAGGTCCAGGCGGGGGCTTAGAGGGGCCTTGGTTCTGCCCCCCTTGGTTCCCCGAATGCCTGCGCCTTCCGTTCCTGCCGCGGCGCCTGTTAAGGTCCTGCCGCTGGCGGAACTGGGAATACGGCCTGCGCTGTTGTTGTTGCTGTGGCCGGAAGGGTCTGCGTTGCGTTCCCGGTGTGTGCATCCCTAGGGACCGCATAATGACCCGATTATCTTTCAGACTCTTGAGTCTGGGGTCTGTCTTTTCAGAGAACAGGCCCTGGCCTTCGAAAGGGAGGTCCTGTATGGTATGCTGGAGCTCCGGCGGAAGGCCAGAAACCTGCAGCCAGGAGATGCGACGCATTGTTACTCCCGATGCGAGGGTACGGGCAGCCGAGTCTGCAGCGTCCAAAGAGGCTTGCAAGGACGTGCGAGCAACCTTCTTGCCTTCGTCCAAGATGGCTGTAAATTCTTGGCGAGCGTCTTGTGGCAGCAGCTCCTTGAATTTGTCTGCTGCCACCCAGGAGTTGAAGGCGTATCTGCTCAGCAGGGCTTGCTGGTTGGAAACCCTGAGCTGCAGCGCCCCAGCCGAGTATACCTTACGGCCGAGGAGGTCCATTCGCCTGGCCTCTCTGGATTTGGGGGCTGGAGCCTCCTGCCCATGACGCTCTTTGTCGTTCACCGATTGAATCACCAGGGAACACGGTGTCGGGTGCACATGGAGGTACTCATAGCCTTTAGAAGGGGCCATGTACTTCCTCTCGACGCCCTTCGCAGTAGGGGGGATGGAGGCCGGAGACTGCCAGATGGTGTTGGCGTTTGCCTGGATGGTTCTTATGAAGGGCAGGGCGACCCTGGTGGGAGCATCTGCTGAGAGGATGGTGACAATCGGATCCTCTATTTCGGAGAACTCCTCGGCTTGCAGACTCAGATTTTGAGCTACTCGCCTGAGGAGGTCTTGGTGCGCCCTGAGATCCAGCGGGGGGGGGGGGCTGTTGGAGGAGGTACCAGCCACCGCTTCATCAGGGGAGGAGGATGAGGAGACCCCTGGCAAGAGAGTGTCTAATGGAGGGTCTCCCTCGGCCCTCGCCTCTGCCTCAGGAGCCAGAGCGGAATCTTGTTGCTTGGACCCTTCCTCCCCATCCGGGGAGGGAGGGGGGCGAGACAATGAGGCTTCCGGCGCCCTGCGCTCCGCCGTTGCAGGCCTAGCAGGGAGCTGTTGGGGCCCCTGGGCTTGATGGTATGCCCAGGGTGTCCAGAACCCCCATTGCTGCGGGCCTTGGTCTTGTTGAGGCGGATCGCCAAATAGCGCCGCTTGCCGGTCGGTGCCCAGCGCATACCCGCTGTCCGTTTGGGAAGAGACCGACAGCTGTCTAGAAGGCCACGGCGGGGCTGACCCTGGTTGGTAAGGGTCCGTGCGGGTCGGCACGGGCGAACGTCTCGGTGCCGGGGACCGGTGCCGGGAGTAACGGTGCCGGGACCGGGACCGGGACCGGGATCTGTCACGGTGCCGGGATCTGGACCGGTACCGGCCATCGCTTCGGTGCCGGGATCGAGACCGGGACCTGCCACCGACGCGGTGCCGGGAGGTCGACCGGGACCGGGACCTGCCACCAGCTCGGTGCCGGGAGGTCGACCGGTGCGGCGAGTAACGTCGGGACTGGCTCCTGGAGTCGCGGCGCCGGTATCGGCGGCTGGAGTCCGACCGCGACCGTCTTGAGGCCGACCGGTGCCGCGAGTGCGACCGGTACCGCCGAGGGGAGCGGTGCCGGGACTGCGAGCGGCGGCGGGATCTGGAGCGACTGTGGCGTCGGGACCTCGATCGTGAGCGTGAGTCCCGAGACGGTGCCGACATCATGGGCTTGCCTCTGGACACGACCCGCACCGGAGGTACCGGGGGTGGCAGCTGAGTGGGCTCAGTCAGGGCTATGAGGTCCCGAGCCGAGGCGAAGGTCTCCGGCGTGGACGGGACCAATATCTCAACCCCAGATCTCATGGGGGAGCTTGGCGGCACCGGACTCGACGGACCCGCCGGGCCCGGAGTCAACGGTGCCGGTGGTGCCGCGGCCGATGTTGAGGCCGGGCGCTCCAGTCGGGTCTGCCTGGCCGGAGGAGTAGTCTTCGACGACCTCGGTTCTGTCCCCGGTGCCGGAGAAGGTCGGTGCCGGGGAGTCTTTTCGGTGCCGGTGCGCTCCGGTGCCGGCGCCGAGATCACGGCCTGCGAAGCCGCCGGGTCAAGTGCCGCCTCCATAAGGAGAGTTCGGAGTCTTTGATCCCTCTCCTTCTTTGTTCTTGGCTTAAAAGCCTTGCAGATGCAGCACTTGTCCGATCTGTGCGCTTCCCCCAGGCACTTCAGGCACGCGTCGTGGGGGTCGCTGGTGGGCATAGGCTTCTTGCAGGCCGCACACTGCTTGAAGCCCGGCGAACCAGGCATGAGCCCGGTGCCGGGAAGGGCTAAGCCCCCGGCGAAGAACTATTTACAACTTATTTAACTTAACTACTATCTAACTACACTTAACAATCTAATTAACACTATAACAGTACGAGAGGTAATTGAGAGATAACAAGGAGAGCTAGGGACGTGGAGGACAGCTATGCCGCGCTCCACAGTTCCAACGACCGACACGGCGGTAAGAAGGAACTGAGGAGCGGGTGGGCCGGCAGGGATATATATTGGGCGCCATGGCGGCGCCACTCCAGGGGGCGACCTGCCGGCCCACTGGAGTTGCTAGGGTAAAAAGTTTCCGACGAACGTGCACGCACGGCGCGCACACCTAACTGGAATGGATATGAGCAATCACTCGAAGAAGAACTAAGAGAGGCAGAGAGGTATGTTGATGAGGCTTTCCAGGACACTGTAGAATTGTCCCACCTCTGGTCAGCCAGCCCCTACGCTGTTGAGGAGGAAGAAAGGCCCAGGGAAGCAGAGCAGTCAATGGGAGCAGAGGGAAACCTTCCCATAGTTGGGACCCTCCTTCCAGAGGGTGCTGGGGTTGCCTCTCGCACTGAGGTTACCTCTATCATAACCTTAGTCCCAGATTTGGACCTTAGCGTCCAAAATATGGGGGTTAGCATGAAAAACCTCCAAGCTTAGTTACCAGCTTGGACCTGGTACCTGCTGCCACCACCCAAAAAATTAGAGTGTTTTGGGGCACTCTGGTCCCCCTGAAAAACCTTCCCTGGGACCCCAAGACCCAAATCCCTTGAGTCTCACAACAAAGGGAAATAATCCTTTTTCCCTTCCCCCCTCCAGGTGCTCCTGAAGAGATACACAGACACAAGCTCTGTGAAACTACACAGAGGGACTCCTCCTCTCTGTTTCCAGTCCTGGAAACAAAAAGTACTTTCCTATTCCCCCAGAGGGAATGCAAAATCAGGCTAGCAATCCAACACACAGATCTCCCCTCGATTTCTTCCTCCCACCAATTCCCTGGTGAGTACAGACTCAATTTCCCTGAAGTAAAGAAAAACTTCAACAGGTCTTAAAAGAAAGCTTTATATAAAAAGAAAGAAAAATACATACAAATGGGCTCTCTGTATTAAGATGATACAACACAGCGTCAATTGCTTAAAAGAATATTGAATAAACAGCCTTATTCAAAAAGAATACAAATCAAAGCACTCCAGCACTTATATTCATGCAAATACCAAAGAAAAGAAACCATAGAACTTACTATCTGATCTCTTTGTCCTTACACTTAGAAACAGAAGATTAGAAAGTAGAACTACTTCTCCAAAGCTCAGAGAAAGCAGGCAGGCAGAAAACAAAGACTCAGACACACAATTCCCTCCACCCAAAGTTGAAAAAATCCGGTTTCCTGATTGGTCTAAAAATCCGGTTTCCTGATTGGTCCTCTGGTCAGGTGCTTCACGTGAAAGAGACATTAACCCTTAGCTATCTGTTTATGACACGCCCCCCAAATTGCAGACAGTGGGGAAGCTCACTGGCGGCGATTTCCTTCTAGAACTTGAAAATAAACAGATTAATACAACACATAGACCTTTACATATACTCCTAAGTATATAACTAACAGACTTCTACATTTTAAGAACACTTTTTAACTACTGAATTCTGGGAAACTCTTACGGGAGAGTGCATCAGCTACTTTGTTAGAAGCTCCTGTGATGTGTTGAATTTCAAAATCAAAATTTTGGAGAGCTAAACTCCAACGAAGAAGTTTCTTGTTGTTCCCCTTGGCAGTATGAAGCCACTTTAGTGCAGCATGGTCAGTTTGTAGTTGGAACCGCCGTCCCCAAACATATGGGCGTAGCTTTTCCAGGGCGTACACAATGGCATAGCATTTCTTTTTACTGACTGACCAGTGACTTTCCCTCTCAGACAGTTTCTTGCTGAGAAACACGACAGGATGGAAGTTGTGATCTGTTGCTTCCTGCATGAGCACTGCTCCTATACCACGCTCAGATGCATCTGTGGTTACTAGGAATGGCTTGTCAAAATCCGGGGCACTGAGCACAGGGTCAGACATGAGCGTTGCCTTAAGTTGGGTAAAGGCCTTTTGACACTCATCAGTCCACTTAACTGCATTTGGCTGGGTCTTTTTGGTCAGGTCGGTCAGTGGGGCAGCGATTTGGCTGTAGTGTGGTACAAATCGCCTGTAGTATCCGGCCAAGCCTAAGAAGGATTGGACCTGCTTCTTTGACTTTGGGACAGGCCACTTTTGGATAGCATCCACCTTGGCCTGTAGGGGGTTTATGGTTCCTCGACCCACCTGGTGCCCCAGGTAAGTCACTCTGTTTTGGCCTATTTGACACTTTTTGGCCTTAACAGTTAGTCCGGCCTGCCTGATGCGCTCAAAGACCTTTTCCAGGTGTAGTAGGTGTTCGGGCCAGGAGTCTGAAAAAATGGCCACATCATCGAGGTAGGCAACTGCAAATTCTCCCAGTCCAGCTAGTAGACCATCTACCAGCCTCTGGAAGGTGGCGGGTGCATTTCGAAGGCCGAAAGGAAGGACATTGAATTCATACACCCCCGCATGGGTGACGAATGCTGACCTCTCCTTGGCAGGTTCATCTAGCGGTACTTGCCAGTACCCCTTGGTTAAGTCTATTGTAGAGATGAACTGGGCACGTCCCAACTTCTCCAATAGCTCATCGGTACGTGGCATTGGATAGTTGTCCGGACGAGTTACAGCATTTAGCTTACGGTAGTCCACGCAAAAGCGTATTTCCCCATCTGGT
Organism: Gopherus flavomarginatus; assembly: GCF_025201925.1. Taxonomy (NCBI): domain Eukaryota; kingdom Metazoa; phylum Chordata; order Testudines; family Testudinidae; genus Gopherus; species Gopherus flavomarginatus. The sequence continues at coordinate 21,875,089 of NC_066637.1, read as the reverse complement.
TTGGGTACCAGAACCACTGGAGATGCCCATGCACTGGTAGATGAGCGGATTATACCCATCTGTAGCATGTTCTGGATCTCCCGTTGTATAGCAGCTTGGGCATGAGGAGACACCCGGTAAGGTGGGGTTCTGATTGGGTGAGCATTACCTGTATCAATAGAGTGGTATGCCCGTTCAGTCCGTCCTGGGGTGGCTGAGAACAATGGGGCGAAGCTAGTGCACAGCTCCTTGATTTGTTGCCGCTGCAGACGTTCCAGGGTGGTTGAGAGGTTCACCTCTTCCACGCCACCGTCTTTTTTCCCGTCGTAGTAGACACCGTCAGGCCACTCAGCATCATCTCCCTGGACTGTAAACTGACAAACCTGTAAGTCTCTGGAATAGAAAGGCTTGAGAGAATTAACATGGTACACTTTAGGCTTTAGTGAGGAATTGGGAAATGCTATGAGGTAGTTTACAGCTCCCAGGCGCTCTTGGACCGTGAATGGCCCTTCCCATGATGCTTCCATCTTATGGGCCTGTTGCGCCTTCAAGACCATAACCTGGTCTCCTACCTTGAAGGAACGTTCTCTGGCATGTCTGTCATACCAGGCCTTTTGCTCTTCTTGAGCATCCTTTAGGTTCTCTCTAGCAAGGGCTAAAGAGTGTCGGAGGGTGCTTTGTAGGTTGCTTACAAAGTCCAGAATGTTAGTTCCTGGAGAAGGCGTAAACCCCTCCCATTGCTGCTTCACCAACTGTAATGGCCCCTTAACCTTGTGACCATACACAAGTTCAAATGGTGAAAACCCTAAACTGGGATGTGGTACAGCCCTGTAGGCAAACAGCAACTGCTGCAACACTAGGTCCCAATTATTGGAGAATTCGTTGATGAATTTTCGTATCATGGCCCCCAAAGTTCCATTGAACCTTTCCACCAGGCCATTGGTTTGATGGTGGTACGGGGTGGCAACCAAGTGATTCACCCCATGAGTTTCCCACAGTTTTTCCACGGTCCCTGCCAGGAAATTAGACCCTGAATCTGTAAGGATGTCGCAGGGCCAACCTACCCTGGCAAAGATGTCTGTTAAGGCCAGGCACACAGTGTTAGCCCTGGTGTTGCCTAGAGCGACTGCTTCTGGCCATCGGGTAGCAAAGTCCACTAAAGTCAGTACGTACTGCTTTCCTCTGGGCGTCTTTTTTGGGAAAGGGCCCAGAATATCCACAGCTACTTGCTGAAATGGGACCTCAATTATGGGGAGTGGCTGGAGAGGAGCCTTGACCTGGTCTTGAGGCTTTCCCACTGTTTGGCATACCTCACAAGACCGGACATACTTGGCAACGTCCTTGCCCATCCCCTCCCAGTGGAAGGACTTCCCCAACCGGTCCTTGGTTTTGTTCACCCCAGCATGGCCACTGGGATGATCATGGGCTAAGCTTAAGAGCTTCTCCCGGTACTTAGTTGGAACCACCAACTGTTTTTGCGGCTGCCATTCTTCCCGGTGTCCACCAGAAAGAATTTCCTTGTATAAAAGTCCTTGGTCTATAACAAACCGGGATCGATTAGAAGAGCTGAGAGGCGGTGGGGTGCTCCGTGCCGCCGCCCAAGCTTTCTGAAGGCTGTCATCTGCTTCCTGCTCAGCTTGGAACTGTTCCCTTGAGGCTGGGGTCACCAGTTTTTCCTCAGACTGTGGACTTGGGCTTGGTCCCTCTGGAAGCGATGTAGGTGATGGGGTTGTTTCCGTTGCTGGTGAACCGCTCTCTGCTGGTGCACCTGAGGGTATTTCAGGCTCTGGCTGAGCCTTTTGGGTATGGCTGTCTGTTGCTTCTGCCAGTTGTGGCTCGCTGGCGCCCACTGGCGTTGAGTTTGAAGATGGGGTTGCAATCGCTGGTGCTGGTTGCTGTTCCAGTTCCGGGCCTGGGACTGGAGATGCTGTGGCTGTTTCAGTGGTAGGCATGGAATCCGGGTCCACTACCTCTGTCTGGGTCTCTGGTAACACAGACGGGGCCTCTGTGGACGGTTCAGGAACAGGAATGGGTCTGGAAGCTTGCCTGGTTTGGCTACGTGTAACCATTCCCACTCTCTTGGCCCGCCTCACCTGGTTGGCCAAGTCTTCCCCCAGTAGCATGGGGATAGGATAATTGTCATAGACTGCAAAAGTCCACATTCCTGACCAGCCTTTGTACTGGACAGGCAGTTGAGCTGTAGGCAAGTCTACAGCTTGTGACATGAAGGGGTAAATTGTAACTTTGGCCTTTGGGTTGATGAATTTGGGGTCAACGAAGGATTGGTGGATAGCTGACACTTGTGCCCCCGTGTCTCTCCACGCAGTAACCTTCTTTCCGCCCACTCTCAAATTTTCCCTTCGCTCCAAGGGTATTTGAGAGGCATCCGGGCCTGGGGATCTTTGGTGTGATGGTGGTGTAATGAATTGCACTCGCATGGTGTTCTTTGGACAGTTGGCCTTGATATGTTCCAGTTCATTACACTTAAAGCATCTTCCATCTGATGGGTCAGTGGGCCGAGGTGAGTTACTGGAGACTGGTGAGGTTGAAGGGTAGGGTATCTGTGGCTTTACTTGGGTGGTATGTGGGGTCTTTGGCTGTCCTCGGTTGTAGGGTTTATGGTCTGTGTGCCCCCTGGGGTAATCGTTCCCCTTGACAGTAGCTTTCTTGCTTTCTGCCAGTTCCATCCATTTGGCTCCAATTTCCCCCGCCTCAGCGATATCTTTGGGATTTCCATTTTGTATGTACCGTGTGATGTTTTCAGGAACACCATCCAAGAACTGCTCCATTTGTATGAGGAGGTGCAGTTCTTCCAAGGTTTGAATGTTGTTTCCTGTTATCCAGGCCTCATAGTTTTTTGCAATGTAGTAGGCGTGTTTGGGAAATGACACCTCTGGTTTCCACTTTTGGGTTCTGAAGCGCCGACGGGCATGATCTGGGGTTATCCCCATTCTGTATCTGGCCTTGGTTTGAAAAAGTTTATAGTCATTTATTTGCTGCTTAGGCATTTTAGCTGCCACCTCTGCTAAAGGTCCACTGAGCTGTGACCTCAATTCTACCATGTACTGGTCTTCGGGAATGCTGTACCCAAGACAGGCTCTTTCAAAATTTTCCAAGAAGGCCTCGGTGTCATCACCTGCCTTGTAGGTGGGAAATTTCCTGTGCTGTGGAGCAATAATGGGCGCCGGGTTGTTAGGGTTGGCTGGCACATGCAGCCCAGCTTTTGCCAACTCCAGTTCATGTTTTCTCTGTTTTTCCTTCTCTTCATTCTCTTTTTGTTGTTTTTCCATTTCTTTTTGTTGTTTTTCCATTTCTTTTTGGTGTTTTTCCATTTCTTTTTGGTGTTTTTCCATTTCTCGGTGGTGGGCCGCCTCCTCTTCTTCTTGCTTCCTTCTGTGGGCCAACTCTTCTTCTGCTTGTTTCCTTCGGTAGGCTACCTCTTCTTCTTCTAGTTTTCTTTTGTGTGCTGCCTCTTGGGCTGCCTGTTCTCTTTGGAAGGCTGCCAGTTTGATGCTTTCTTCCTTTTCTTTCATCTCCATCTGTCGCCTGTGTTCAGCTTCTTTGATTTGTTCTTCGGCCTCAATTTTTGCCTTAGAAGTCATGGTTCCTGTTTTCTTGTTTTGGGGTGCCCTCCGGTGTTTATCTTCTGAACTGCAGGTTCTGTTGCCTCCTGAAGTCTGCCTAGCAACAGTGCCTTTAGCTAATCTTCAATGTTAAGTAAACCTGAAAAACCACTTTATTTGCATTTATATAGTGCTGGAACTTGCCTCCTAATGGGAGGGCTATTGCATGACAAAAGACCCTTAACAGTCTGGTAATGGCTTCTTGCTTAACATGCAAGCCACAAACTGCCAGAGAGAGCAGAAAAAAAAATTCTCTCTGGTTCCCTTTTAAAACCAACTGTTTCTCTCTGCTAAAAAGCCCTTAGCAGAGAAAAGAAAAATATAATATTCCTACTGGCTTCTGGATTCTGTCTATATCCCACCCGCTGCTACACCATATCATAACCTTAGTCCCAGATTTGGACCTTAGCGTCCAAAATATGGGGGTTAGCATGAAAAACCTCCAAGCTTAGTTACCAGCTTGGACCTGGTACCTGCTGCCACCACCCAAAAAATTAGAGTGTTTTGGGGCACTCTGGTCCCCCTGAAAAACCTTCCCTGGGACCCCAAGACCCAAATCCCTTGAGTCTCACAACAAAGGGAAATAATCCTTTTTCCCTTCCCCCCTCCAGGTGCTCCTGAAGAGATACACAGACACAAGCTCTGTGAAACTACACAGAGGGACTCCTCCTCTCTGTTTCCAGTCCTGGAAACAAAAAGTACTTTCCTATTCCCCCAGAGGGAATGCAAAATCAGGCTAGCAATCCAACACACAGATCTCCCCTCGATTTCTTCCTCCCACCAATTCCCTGGTGAGTACAGACTCAATTTCCCTGAAGTAAAGAAAAACTTCAACAGGTCTTAAAAGAAAGCTTTATATAAAAAGAAAGAAAAATACATACAAATGGGCTCTCTGTATTAAGATGATACAACACAGCGTCAATTGCTTAAAAGAATATTGAATAAACAGCCTTATTCAAAAAGAATACAAATCAAAGCACTCCAGCACTTATATTCATGCAAATACCAAAGAAAAGAAACCATAGAACTTACTATCTGATCTCTTTGTCCTTACACTTAGAAACAGAAGATTAGAAAGTAGAACTACTTCTCCAAAGCTCAGAGAAAGCAGGCAGGCAGAAAACAAAGACTCAGACACACAATTCCCTCCACCCAAAGTTGAAAAAATCCGGTTTCCTGATTGGTCTAAAAATCCGGTTTCCTGATTGGTCCTCTGGTCAGGTGCTTCACGTGAAAGAGACATTAACCCTTAGCTATCTGTTTATGACAACCTCTCCGGGGGAGGGAACTCCAGGTGCTAGGAAAAGGTTGGTGTTAGTAATAGGAGATTCAATCATTAGAAATGTAGATAGCTGGGTTTGTGATGACCGGGAGAACCGTATGGTGACTTGCCTGCCTGGTGCGAAAGTTGCGGATCTCTCGAGGCATCCAGACAGACTTATGTGTAGTGCTGGGGAGGAGCCGGTGGGCGTGGTACATGTAGGTACCAATGACATAGGGAAGGGTAGGAGAGATGTCCTGGAGGCCAAATTTAGGCGGCTAGGGAAGAGAATGAAATCCAAGACTTCTATGGTGGCATTCTCAGAAATGATCCCAGTTCCATGCGCAGGGCCAGGTAGGCAGGCAGAGCTTCAGAGTCTCAATGCGTGGATGAGACGATGGTGTAGAGAGGAGGGGTTTACGTTCATTAGGAACTGGGGAAACTTTTGGGATGGGGGGAGCCTGTACAGGAGAGATGGGCTCCACCTAAACCAGAGTGGAACCAGACTGCTGGCACTAAACATTACAAAGGTTGTAGAACAGTTTTTAAACTAGGAGATGGGGGAAAGCCGACTGCTGCAGAGGAGCATGTGGATCAGACACAGACTTCTCTTAGGGGAGAGTCTAATGATAGAGAATCTCCAGGTTATAGTCAGGAGCAGAGGATGGAAGAGGATAATGTAAGGGCCAGTTCTGATGATAAACAGTCACAAAAAAGAATCTGACACATCAGAAAATGGCAGACAAATAAACAGGGACAAGTTTTTAAAGTGCTTGTACACAAATGCTAGAAGTCTAAATAATAAGCTGGGTGAACTAGAGTGCCTTGTGATAAAGGAGGATATTGATGTAATAGGCATCACAGAAACCTGGTGGACTGAGAGCAATCAATGGGACACAATCATTCCGGGGTACAAAATATATCGGAAGGACAGAACAGGTCATGCGGGGGGGGGTAGCGGGGGGGAGAAGGGAGGGGGAGTGGCACTATATGTGAAAGAAAATGTAGATTCAAATGAAGTAAAAATCTTAAGCGAATCCACATGTTCCATAGAATTGCTATGGATAGAAATGTCATGCTCTAATAAAAATATAACATTAGGGATCTAATATCGACCACCTGATCAGGACAGTGATAGTGATGATGAAATGCTAAGGGAAATTAGAAAGGCTATCAAAATTAAGAAGCCAATAATAGTTTTGACTGGGAACATTTCACTTCAGGATGAAATGCAGAGATAAAATTTCTCAATGCTTTAAATGACTGCTTCATGGAGCAGCTGGTACAGGAACCCACAAGGGGAGAGGCAACTCTAGATTTAATCCTGAGTGGAGCGCAGGAGCTGGTCCAAGAGGTAACTATAGCAGGACCGCTTGGAAATAGTGACCATAATACAACAACATTCAACATCCCTGTGGTGGGAAGAACATCTCAACAGCCCAACACTGTGGCATTTAATTTCAAAAGGGGGAACTATGCAAAAATGAGGGGGTTAGTTAAATAAAAGTTAAAAGGTACAGTGACTAGAGTGAAATCCCTGCGAGCTGCATGGGCGCTTTTTAAAGACACCATAATAGAGGCCCAACTTCAATGTATACCCCAAATTAAGAAACACAGTAAAAGAACTAAAAAAGAGCCACCGTGGCTTAACAACCATGTAAAAGAAGCAGTGAGAGATAAAAAGGCAGCTTTTAAAAAGTGGAAGTCAAATCCTAGTGAGGCAAATAGAAGGGAGCATAAATGCTGCCAAATTAAGTGGAAGAGTGTAATAAGAAAAGCCAAAGAGGAGTTTGAAGAACGGCTAGCCAAAAACTCCAAAGGTAATAACAAAATGTTTTTTAAGTACATCAGAAGCAGGAAGCCTGCTAAACAACCAGTGGGGCCCCTGGACGATCGAGATACAAAAGGAGCACTTAAAGATGATAAAGTCATTGCGGAGAAACTAAATGGATTCTTTGCTTCAGTCTTCACAGCTGAGGATGTTAGGGAGATTCCCAAACCTGAGCCGGCTTTTGTAGGTGACAAATCTGAGGAACTGTCACCGATTGAAGTGTCACTAAAGGAGGTTTTGGAATTAATTGGTAAACTCAACATTAACAAGTCACCAGGACCAGATGGCATTCACCCAAGAGTTCTGAGAGAACTCAAATGTGAAGTTGTGGAACTATTAACTAAGGTTTGTAACCTGTCCTTTAAATCGGTTTCGGTACCCAATGACGGGACATTAGCTAATGTAACATCAATATTTAAAAAGGGCTCTAGAGGTGATCCCGGCAATTACAGACCGGTAAGTCTAACGTCGGTACCGGGCAAATTAGTTGAAACAATAGTTAAGAATAATATTGTCAGACACATAGAAAAACAAACTGTTGAGCAATGGTCAACATGGTTTCTGTAAAGGGAAACTGTGTCTTACTAATCTATTAGAGTTCTTCGAAGGGGTCAACAAACATGTGGACAAGGGGGATCCAGTGGACATAGTGTACGTAGATTTCCAGAAAGCCTGTGACAAGGTCCCTCACCAAAGGCTCTTACATCAATTAAGCTGTCATGAGATAAAAGGGAAGGTCCTTTCATGGACTGAGAACTGGTTAAAAGACAGGGAACAAAGGGTAGGAATTAATGGTAAATTCTCAGAATGGAGAAGGGTAACTAGTGGTGTTCCCCAAGTATCAGTCCTAGGACCAACCCTATTCAATTTATTCATAAATGATCTGGAGAAAGGGGTAAACAGTGAGGTGGCAAAGTTTGCAGATGATACTAAACTGCTCAAGTTAGTTAAGACCAAAGCAGATTGTGAAGAACTTCAAAAAGATCTCACAAAACTAAGTGATTGGGCAACAAAATGGCAAATGAAATTCAATGTGGATAAATGTAAAATAATGCACATTGGGAAAAAATAACCCCAACTATATATAATATGATGGAGGCTAATTTAGCTACAAAAAGTCAGGAAAAAGATCTTGGAGTCATCATGGATAGTTCTCTGAAGACGTCCACGCAGTGCGCAGAGGCGGTCAAAAAAGCAAACAGGATGTTAGGAATCATGAAATAGGGGATAGAGAATAAGACTGAGAATATATTATTGCCCTTATATAAATCCATGGTACGCCCACATCTCGAATACTGTGTACAGATGTGGTCTCCTCACCTCAAAAAAGATATACTGGCGCTAGAAAAGGTTCAGAAAAGGGCAACTAAAATGATTAGGGGTTTGGAGAGGGTCCCATATGAGGAGAGATTAAAGAGGCTAGGACTCTTCAGCTTGGAAAAGAGGAGACGAAGGGCGGATATGATAGAAGTCTATAAAATCATGAGTGATGTGGAGAAAGTGGATAAGGAAAAGTTATTTACTTATTCCCATAATACAAGAACTAGGGGTCACCAAATGAAATTAATAGGCAGCAGGTTTAAAACAAATAAAAGGAAGTTCTTCTTCACACAGCGCACAGTCAACTTGTGGAACTCCTTACCTGAGGAGGTTGTGAAGGCTAGGACTATAACAGCGTTTAAAAGAGAACTGGATAAATTCATGGTGGTTAAATCCATAAATGGCTATTAGCCAGACTGGGTAACGAATGGTGTCCCTAGCCTCTGTTTGTCAGAGGGTGGAGATGGATGGCAGGAGAGAGATCACTTGATCATTACCTGTTAGGTTCACTCCCTCTGGGGCACCTGGCATTGGCCACTGTCGATGGACAGATACTGGGCTAGATGGACCTTTGGTCTGACCCGATACGGCTTTTCTTATGTTATGTTCTTATCTGAGGATCCAGGCCAAGGAGATGGGACCTGTGTATGCTGCCCATGAACAACTGGACTTGACCCCCACTGTGCCAACTTCTGCGCCTATGGGCAAACTGAGCTGCTGCCTCACCACATGTTGGAGACCGGGACCCCAGTGCCCCATTGAGCAGCACCTGGGGGCCAGACGGAAGGTTTGTATGCAGCGTTCCTTTTGGGCAAATTAAAACACGTGGGTTGCCAAACATTGGCATTTCCTCCTCTCTGGCTGCTCCCACCAAGGCTGGGGAGAATTAAAGGGGATGAAACATTTTAAAATCCTATTTGCTTGAGAACCTTCATGAGCCACTCGCCTTTGCCTTTCTCTTGACTGACACTGAAGACATACAGTCACGTTCCCTTTACTCCACAGGCAGGTACCTCCTGGGTTTCACACACTGCAGGGGAAAATTGCTTCATTTAAAGCTTCCTGGACTGCTGTGGAGGCCTTTCCACAGGCTCAGCTTTGTAGGCTGCCTTATCTTTAGAACATTTTAACCAGAGCCAGCTCTACAGTTTTCGCCGCCCCAAGCAGTGCGCCGAATTGCCGCCGCAGACGGCAGGGGCAGTCCGTGTGCCCTTAGGGAAGCAGGTGCGTTTCCGTGGTGGTGGCAATTCGGCGGAAGCTTGTATGTTTAGCTGAAGCCGCCACCGACAGCTAAACATAGAAGCTGCTGCCAAATTGCCGCCATCGCAGAAAGACGCCTGCCACCCTAAAGGCACACGGACTGCCCCCGCCGTCCAGCAGCAATTCGGCGCGCTGCTTGGGGTGATGAAACACAGGGACTGCTGCCCCTTGCAGATTGCCGCCCCACGCACCAGCTTGGAATGCTGGTGCCTGGAGCTGGCCCTGATTTTAACTTGGGGCCACACTTCAGCTGGCAGCATCCCTTTAAAGAGCTCAAATGCAAGCCCTCATTCCTAGCGCCTGCACCCAAGAGCTCGGGTCACAGCATTTTAGGAAGCTGGGTGGGCATCAACAGCACCCTCCTTTACAGATTGGGAAACTGAGGCCTGGAGCAGGGACAGGACTTGCCCTAAGTCAGACAGTGGGTGAGCGGCAGAGCTTGGAGTAGTACACAGGTTTTCCGAGCCCCCACCCAGGCCCTGACCAGAGGACCAAACTGCTTCATCAAGGCTGGCAACATGCATGTGCGTACAATCCCAGCCCCCGGAGTTAACACACACAGACATAGCCCTGGGGTTTTAAAGACAGGGCTCAGACTCCTGGTGTCAGCAGTTTGCATGAGCCATGAGTACCGATGGCGACTGTGTGTATCCAGCAGCAAATACAGATGGTGGGGTCACTTCCCAGGGATGGAATCCAGAATGCAGCTGGCTCTGGGGCATGCAGCCTTCTTTCCGCCTCCAGGCCAGCCCTGGAAATGTTCCCAGCTGGTGGCTGGCTGGTGCCTGCAGGGCCCAGAGAGCTGTGCGCAGCAGGTGCAGGAGAGGGACCAAGAATGGAAGAGGCCCTGGAGCCCAGATTCCATTTCCACCCTCCAAGGGGCCAGAGGGTGTCAGACCCACCTTGCTACTGCCTGTGTCTATGGCGAGTGGGCCACCCTGCAAGGCTGCCCCCTTAGCCAGCTCCCTGTACATAGAAAGGGGAAGGATGAGGAGACACAGCCGTGTGGTGTAGGATTAGGGTGACCATATTTCCCCAAGGGAAAACGGGACACCGTATGGGGCTAGCCCCCCTGCCCCTGCGGGGCTGGCTTAAGCCACTCGCCCAAGCCCTCCTTCTCCCCCTCCCCCAGTGCCAGGCTGGGGCTGGCATTGCTGCTTGCCCAAGCCCTGCCTGCCCCCCTGTGTAGGGCTGGCATCACCGCTCGCCCTCCCATGTTCCTCTGCACCCCACTTTTTTGGCAAAAGTGGGCTCTTGCAATCTGATCAAGTTGACAAGTGCTGCACGTGTGATAAATGCCCACTTTTGCCAGAAACGTCGGGAGGGCTGGGACAGGGCTTAGAAAAGGGATGGGATGTAAGGTCACCCTATGTGGATGAAAGCTGCCCAGGCTGCCCTTCCACAAGCCCAGAGTCCAGCTCAGGCTTAGGGGATCCCTGCCGTGCTAAGACACTGAGCTAGTGCTCCAGAGGGGACTGCAGGATCTGCCTGGGGCCAGCAGCCTTCCCCTTGTTGAATTTAAAGGGGCACATCAGGCAGTGGGAAAAGCCCACACCTCCTGGGTGCTCCCCTCTGCTGTAGGTGCAGACACCCCAAAGGGGCAACCGGGAGACCCGGACCGAGCTCACGCCTCCAGTGGCTCTGCCGTGACAGTGGCTCTGCCAACACTCGGAGCTGGGGTGTGAGTCCCACCTCAAGGAGACATACGAGGCATGTGCAGGGGGGTGGCTACCCTCCATTTTGAGCACACCAGTCAATGAGAGTGCATGTGGGTATAGCTCCCCCCCCCCCGCACCCTGGTGCAGTGCGGACATACCCAGGGCAGATCCCCTGAGGTGAGCAGCCCAGAGCAGCTCAGCAGAGCCCTGCTACAGCCCAAAGCCCCGGGGTGGGGGCTGTGGCAGGGGGCAGGGTGGCTCTGCTGCGGGAGGGGCTTTACCCCAAGCCAGAGTCTCAGACACCATGAAAACCCCAGGACTCTCCTGGTGCCAGCTTCTGCCCAGGCTGCTCCAGAGGCTGAGCAGAGAATGCCTGGGTCTCAAGGCCCAACAGTCACCGCCAAGCTCACACAAAGGGGGCTCTGGCCACGACTGCGCTGCCAAAAGGATGGGTGGGCGGCAGTGAGGCAGCTACTGTGCCTTAGTAGCCTGAGGCAGTCCAGCTCTCAGGGCAGCACAGCCATAGTCTCCAGGCCCAGGATGAGCCAAGCAGCAAGGCCAAGGCAGGGTTAATGTGGCTGATGCACAGCGTGGGTGTGCTGTCACGCTGGAGCCAAGCACGTGCCCCTGCCAAGTCGCCCCCAAGGGAGGTGTGCAGGGGAGCCCCGGGGCGGTGGGCTCGTGCTGCACCAGCCTGTCACTCGCTTGTCATTTCTCACTGACGAGCTGCCTGGCTTGGCCAGAAGAGTAGCTGCCGGGACTTGACTGGCTGTGGGGGAGCAGCTGAGGAGCAACAGGCTGAAGCCGACAGTGTCAGAGGAGACCCAGGGCTGCTGACTCTAGCCCTGCGCTCAGGGCCCCCACTGCTTTGACTATTGTTATTAGGAGCCTGGGAGAGTAGCCCAGAGCTTGGTAACATGGAGGCAGGAGCCACACGTCTGAATGCGCTGCTGGTGCTCAGCCCTGCCCCTCGGCAGGGTGCACCGGGCAGGAAGGGGCTGGCCAGCGGAAGCAGCTGGCAGAAATATTTAGGAACATGCCAACCCTGGCTCTGTAGAAGAAGGGAGGCACCATCCTCATTTGCATCTGGTCTGTCACCGTGCTAGCTGGCGAAGCCAAGGCCTGTCTAGGTGAGCCTGTGCGTCACCTGGCACAGCGGGCCCTGGGCACAGGCGGGGTGCAGCACAGTGCTTCTGCCAGGAGGTGACAGCAATGGGGGGAGAGGCAGGGAAATCTAGTAACTGACAAATAACTAGCCCAGGGGAAACTAAAGCCGCCCTCCCTTTGCCCCACTCCTAAGTGCTCCGAGATGGCACCCAAGGTCCCATCCCGGACAGGGAGCCTTGACCGTTGTGGGAGCTGTGTGCACAGACCCTCCATCTGCCAGTGAACGGACTGAACATTGTAACGATGCTGTCTTTGGCGGGACACTTACATCATAGAATGTCAGGGTTGGAAGGGACTAGGTTGACCAGACATCCTGATAGGTGTTTGTCCCACGTCCTGACCCATGTTTGGTTGGGATGCAATTTGTCCCAATATTTCACACTCCGGGTTTTTTTTTGTTTGTTTTTTTTTCTATGCCAGCGCCCCCCACCCCCGTGTCCTGATATTTTCTTCCTCTCATCTGGTCACTCTAGAAGGGACCTCACGAGGTCGTCTAGTCCAACCCCCTGCTCAAAGCAGGACCAATTCCCAACTAAATCATCTCAGCCAGGGCTTTGTCAAGTCTGACCTTAAAACCCTCCCTAGGGAACCCATTCCAGTGCTTCACCACCCTCCCAATGAAATAATTTTTCCTAATATCCAACCTAAACCTCCCCCACTGCAACTTGAGACCATTACTCCTTGTTCTGTCATCTGGTACCACTGAGAACAGCCGAGCTCCATCCTCTTTGGAACCTCGTTTTCAGGTAGTTGAAAGCAGCTATCAAATCCCCCCTCATTCTTCTCTTCTGCAGACTAAGCAATCCCAGTTCCCTCAGCCTCTCCTCGTAGGTCATGTGCTCCAGCCCCCTAATCATTTTTGTTGCCCTCCACTGGACTCTTTCCAATTTTTCCACATCCTTCTTGCAGTGTAGGGCCCAAAACTGGACACAGTTCTCCAGATGAGGGCTCACCAATGTTGAATACAAGGGAATCATGTCCCTCAATCTGCTGGCAATGCCCCTACTTATACAGTCAAAAATGGCATTAGCCGTCTTGGCAACAAGGACACACTGTTGACTCATATCCAGCTTCTCGTCCACTGTAAACCCTAGGTCCTTTTCTTCAGAACTGCTGCCTAGCCACTTGGTGCCTAGTCTGTAGCAGTGCATGGGATTCTTCCATCCTAAGTGCAGAATGTGCACCAGCGTCCATTCCACATTAGATTTGTGTGCGTCACATGCGCAAGCGTCGGAAACCTTTTCCCTTAGCGGCTCCTGCCACTGCGCCGTGCATATATACCCCCGCTAGCCCGACCCCCTACAGTTCATTCTTGCCAGCGACTCTGACAGAGGGGTAGGAGGGTGGGTGGCAGAATAGATGTGAACACCACATCTCGAAGAACAACAGTTACGAAAAGGTAAGTAACCGTTTTTCCTTCGAGTGCTCGTTCACGTCCATTCCACATTAGGTGAGTCACAAGCTTAACTTTGGAGGAGAGTAGGACTCGCGCAACAATTGTTCAGAGGACCACCTTGCCAACTGCCACATCCTCCCATGCCTGCTGGTTGACCGCGTAGTGGGTCATGAAGGTGTGCACTGATGACCAGGTGGCCACCTTGCAGATCTCCGGGGGCGAGGGATAGCTCAGTGGTTTGAGCACTGGCCTGCTAAACCTAGGGTTGTGAGTTCAATCATGGAGGAGGCCATTTAGGGATCTGGGGCAAAAAAAATCTGTCAGGGGATTGGTCCTGCTTTGAGCAGGGGGTTGAACTAGATACCTCCTGAGGTCCCTTCCAACTCTGATAGTCTACGATTGGGACCTGCGCCAGGAAGGCTGTGAAAGCTGCCTGTGCTCTGGTCGAGTGGGCTGTGACCGCCGGAGCCGGGACACCTGTGAGGTCATAACACACCTGAATGCAGTCCATAATTCATGATGAGATTTGCTGTGCTGATACCAGAAGGCCTCGCCTTCTCTCAGCTATGGCCACAAACAGCTGTGTGGATTTACAAAAGGGCCTGGTGCACTCCAAGTAGAATGCCAATGCTCGGCAGACATCTAGGGTGTGCAGGCTGCGGTGACTTGGGTCTGCATGGGGTTTGGGAAAAAAACCCAGCAAATGTCCTGGCCCAGATGAAATTGAGAGACCACCTTTGGGAGGAACTTAGGGTGTGGGCAGAGCTGCACCTTGTCTTTGTGAAACAGTGTATAGTGGCTCCAAGAGAAGAGCCCTCAGCTCAGACACCCTTCTGGCCAAGCTGATGGCCACCAGGAATGCCACCTTCCAGCAAAGGTGGAGAAGGGAGCAGGTAGCCAGGGACTTGAACAGAGGCCTCATGAGCTTAGAAAGGATGATGTTGAGATTCCATAGTGGGACTCGGGGGTGCGAATAAGGGAACACCCTTTCCAGACCTCTGAGGAATTGCTCCACCACTGGGTGGGAGAAAACCAAGCTACCTGAAAACCCTGGGTGGAAAGCAGAGATAGCCGCCAGGTGCACCTTAATCGAGGATGGGGCCAGCCCTTGCTGCTTGAGGTGCAGTAGGTATTCTAGAATGGCTGGTACTGAGGCCTAGTGCGGAGGCACCTGTTGTGACCCACACCAGCATGAGAACCTCTTCCACTTGGCCAAGTAAGTTGTCCTGGTAGAGGGCTTCCTGCTACCAAGTAGAACCTGCACTAGGAAAGGAGCACTGGCTCTTCAATGCATTTAACCACATAGCTTCTATGCTGTCAGATGCAGCAATTGCAGGTTGGGGTGGAGAAGCCACCCTCCGTAATGAGGTCCCAGTGTAGGGGCAGGGTTATCGGGGTCTCCACCGACAGTTCCAGGGATCATGGTGAACCAGTGCTGGGGGAGGGGGCGCACCGCAGGCCAGGGCAATGAGAATGATCGACGCCCTGTCCCTGCGCACCTTGAGCAGTACCTTGTGCACCAGGGGAACTAGGGAAAGGCGTATTTCAATTCCCTTCCCCATGGGACCGCGAATGTGTCGGCTATTGAGACCGGGCTGTGACCCTGGAATGAGCAGAATTGCGGGCACTGGGCATTGGCCTCAGTAGTGAACAGGTCCACCTGGGGAACCCCCCACTTTCGGAAGAACAAAAGCAGGACATCTGTGCATGCAGTAGGATCTGCTGAGGTGGTCCGCCAGGTTGCTTTGCTCCCCCGGGAGATACATCGCCTCACGGTGAATGACATGGGCTATGCAGAAGTTCAAGAGGAGGAGAGCCTCGTGGCAGAGCAGGCAGGAGGGGGCTCCGCCCTGCTTATGTAAAACATGGCGGCCGTGTTGTCTGTCACAACTGTCACGCTGGGAGCACTCAGAGTGGCGTGAAAGGTCTGGGCATGCTAAACGAACTGCCCTGAGCTTCTTTAAGTTGATATGGAGCAATCGCTCCACCCCCAACCACAAGCCCTGAGTCCTGAGGTCCCCCAGGTGAGCCCCCCATCCGAGGTCTGACGCTGGCAACAGACGCGTCAAGTCTAGCTGTTGTGCAGCAAAGGGGATGCCTTTGCAACCGCGGTCTGGGACTGCCACCACCTCAATGTGTCCAGCACATCTCCCAAGGCTGTCACTATCCAGTCTAGGGGGTCCCCTGCCCGGGCAGTATACACCCGTGAGCCAAGCCTGCAGAGTCCTGAGTCTCAGTCTGGCATGCTTGACGACATTGTGCAAGCTGCTATGTGGCCTAGAAGCTGCAGGCAATATCTGGCCATTGTAGTGAGGAACTGGCACAGGGAGTTCACTGCTTGCTGGATGGCTCGGAATCGTTATTCCGGGAGGCTCGCCCTTGCCTGTACCGTGTCTAGGACCACCCCTATGAACTCCACTCTCTGCGCTGGAACAAGAGTGGACTTGGGAACATTGACCAGGAGCCCCAGCTTGCAGAATAGACTCAATGCCGTCTGCACATGGGACTGAACCTCTTCTTCGGACCAACCCACCATGAGCCAGTCATCAAGGTACGGGTACACTCGAATCCTCTGCCTCTGCAAGAACGCCGCCACCATCGCTGTGCATTTTGTGAATAACCATGGGGTTGCAGCTAGGCCAAACGGTAAAACCATGAACTGGTAATGTTCCTGGTTCACACTGAAGGGCAGGAATCGGCGATGCGCTGGGTGGATGGCGATATGAAAGTACGCGTCTGTCATGTCGAGGGCAACAACCAGTCTCCTGAATCCAGAGAAGGGATGATGTTGCCCAGAGACAGCATGCAGAACCGGGCCTTGACCCGGAACTTGTTGAGCCCACGCAGGTCTAGGATGGGACAAAGGCCCCCTTGGCCTTGGGGATGAGGAAGTAGCAGGAGTGAAACCCTTTCCCCCTTAGGTCTAAGGGCACTATCTGAACGGCCCCCACCTCTAGGAGTGAGTGAACCTCCTTTTCTAGGAGATGCTCATGAGAAGGGTCCCTGAAGAGGGACGGGGAAGGGGGGCAGCGGTAGGCAGAGAGGAAAACTGTAGTATGTACCCCCTTCGCACCGTATGTAATGCCCAACGGTCCAACATAATGCTGGACCGTGCACGGGAGAAGCGGGACAGGCAGTTGAGGAAACAAGGGGATGGATCTGGTAGTTGATCTGATATGCTGTCCTTGTGTGCACCTTCAAAAGCCTGGCTTAGGGCCTGGCTGAGATTTATGGTGGTCTTGGCTGTGGCCTGGCCTATTGGAGGAGTTATCATTGCACCGCCTCCTGTTGTGTCTGCCTCACCTGCAGTAAGGCTCCAGTTGAGGTCAAGGCTGGTACAGCGCTGGGGAGGAGGTTGCAACTTAAAGGGCTTCCTCTGAGTCGCTAGGGTATGCATACCCAGCGATTTGAGTGTAGCTCTAGAGTCCTTGAGGCTATGCAGCTTTGCATCCGTCTGGTCTGAGAAGAGTCCGGATCCTTCGAAGGGGAGGTCCTGGAGTGAATTCTGGACCTCAGATGGCAGACCTGACTCCTGAAGCCATGCCGAGAGCCGCATGACCACGCCAGACGTGATTGTCCTGGCTGCCGCGTCTGCCGAGTCCAAGGACATTTGGAGGGAGGTTTTCGCTACAGTTTTGCCTTCCTCCACCAGGGCCGTGAACTCCTGTTGGAGGTTGTCCTTAAACTTCTCCACTGCCACCCAGGAGTTGAAGTTATGCCTGTTGAGGATGCCTTGCTGGTTAGCAATCCTCAGCTGGAGGCCCCCTGACAAATACACCTTCCTGTTGAACAGGTCTAGGCATTTTGCTTCCTTAGCCTTAGGGGCCAAGGCCTGTTGCCCATGGCGCTCTCTCGTTTACCGCTGAGACTACCAGGGAGGGGCTCAGGTGGCAGAACAAGAAGTCATATCCTTTTGATGGGGCAAAGTACTTGAGCTCCACACCTTTGGCTGTTGGTGCACTGGATGCTGAGGTCTGCCATATAGTCGTGTAATTAGACTGAATGGTCTTAATGAACAAGAGCACTATTCTGGATGGACCTTCTGGGCTCAGAATGTCCACCATGGGATCTTCCTGCTCAACTGTCTCCTCAGCTTGCAACCCCAAGTTATGGGCCACCTTACATAGCGGCTCTTGGTGCGCTTTGTGGTCTACTGGCAGAGGTCCTGGCACTGCTGTGCCTGCTACTGCTTATTCCAGGGATGACGAGGAAGTTAGCAGCTGCTCAGCTTCCTCTGGCTGGTCTCTCTGGTCCCCCTCCCCCCAGGGGAGGGGCTTCTGGCTCAAGATGGGGCCAGTGGCCTTGGGTTGGCACCAAGTACAGTGCCGGACTCTCCGGTCTTTCACTTGGTAAGGCTGCAGGTGGCTTGGACACCGTAGCTTCCCTTACGGAAAAGCGTCGGTGAGGGGATTGGGATCGCTGCACCGAGTAGCTGGCCCCGAAGGGGGCACCTTGTCGCTGGTGATTGGCCCTTCTGGACCCCTTGGGCCTGGGTCCTCGCAGCCCCCATTGTGGTTGCCAACCAATTTGTTGTTCCCTCCTATCTGGAGCCTGTTGTGGGTAGCTGTATTGGCACAAGTTGGCACCGGACTCCAGTGACGCCGTGCGTGAGGGCCATGGAGGTGCCGTCGATCTGTGCCAGCAGAAGGTTGATGATCGGCTTCTTGTTGATTGGGAGCGGGACCAGTACCGCTGCTCTCTGGACCGAGACTGGGACCAGTGCCTTCTGAGAGCCCTCGTAACTCCCAGTTCATCTCCTTCTGGTGCTGGTCTTGGTGGCGAACTGAGGAGCGCCATGTTTCTTGCACTAACCCCGTGCATTGACTTGCCTCCAGTACTGAGACTTCCCTCTGAGTCAAGGGTAACTGGGAGTCCAGACTCAGAGCTCAACCGGGACCAACACCGGGAGTGGTGCTGGGACGGTGTCCTCAAACAGCGCACCATTGCCGGCTTTCCCTTCAACGGCACCCTTGGTCTGGGTGCCAGAGACTTCTCCTTGGCTAGGAGGGGGCTTGTCACTGACAATCCGATGAGGTCTTTTGCAGCCTCAAAAGGTGTCAGGCATGGAGGGCTGATCTATTACGCCCTCAAGCCCTTCGTCCGCACTGAGTTCACTTATGGCTGGACTCGGTGGGACTTGTGGCACCGATGCCGAAGTCAGTGCAGTGTCCATCCCATTCTTCTCGACACTCGGGGCCTGATATGGCGCTGGTCTCCTTTGTGTGGAGAGTCCACGCCCCTCCTTTGGTTTTGCCTTGGGTTGCACCAGGGACGATGAGCGTTGCTGGAGCGTACTTTGGCATTCCGAGGCTGACGGCTTGTGGTGCTTGGCTGGTGCTGGGTCTCTTGAAGACTCTGGGGCGCTCTGCACTGAGGAGGTTGGGGCTGGCATCGGGTGTTCCGGGCCCGATGGCTGCAGCGCAGCCTCCACTAACAACTGCTTTAAGCGAAAGTCTCTTTCTTTGTTCTTGGCTTAAAGCCCTTGCAAATCTTACACTTCTCTGTTTGGTGAGCTTCCGCCAGGCAATGTAGACAGAAGTCGTGGGGGTCACTAACTGGCACAGGCTTGCAGCACATGGTGCAAGCCTTAAATCCTTGGGACTGTGGCATGCCCCGCAACCCGGGGTGGGTGCTAGGACCCTCCAAGCACCTAATCTATCAAGTGTCCAACAACAATGAAATGCTAACTGTTAGCAGCTATGCAACTCTAAGGCTAAGGGATTGCTTCTCTTATGAGAGCAAGAGGTTGTTCCAACGCCGCCACGGACAGTACGAAGCAACTGGAGGGGGTCGGGCCAGTGGAGGTATATATGCATGGCGCAGTGGTGCCACTCTGGTGGGGGCCCCGCCGGGAGTGGCTAAGGGAAAACGTTTCCGACACTCATGCACGCAATGCGTGCACACCTAATGTGGCATGGATGTGACCAAGAACTCAAAGAATTATTACTGATTATCCTCATTCCACCAAGTTTCTGTGATGCCTATTAGATCCTCATTTCATACGAGGCACTCTAGTTCACCTATCTCTTCTTTAGACTTCTAGCATTTATATATAAGCACTTAAAAACTTGCCACTTTTCAGCTGTCTGACATTACATGATGTAATTGAATGAGACTCTTTCATTTGACTGTTTATCAGATACTGCCTGTATTATCGTCTTCCATCCTCTCCTTCTTACTAGTACAAAGAATCTCCATTAATAGACCCTCCCCTAAGGGATGCCTCTGTCCAAACCATGCGCTCATCTGCACCTGTCAGCTTCCCCCCAGTCTTTAATTTAAAAACTTGGAACATTATGATTTTACAATGTTGCCACATGTATTTTTCCAGGATAATAAGAAGTGAATTATGAGTTTTCAAATGATACCTCAAAGCATATGCTGTACAAAATTTATCATAATCTTGTAAAAGGGGTGAACATATGGGTACAGCCTGTCTCAGAGGTTTCTTTAGAAAGTGATCCAACTAAACGGAGCTGGCTGAGACGAGGGAGAGAATGAAGTATCAAAGTTTGCAGGTCTCATTAACATCCCACTGCTTTTACGCGGGTGCTTCTGCGAGGGTGAGGAAGAGGGACCTAGCCCAAGTATCTGCTCAGCTGTTCCTGGCAGCCTTTCCGCAGGGTCCAAGCAAGTGGCTAGTTAAATGTGCACAGGAGTCCAGGCTAGGCAGTGGTGGCGGGGATTGGTAAGTATTTGAATGAGAAAAAGGAAGTTGTGGAAGCATGATCTACAATGGGAAATGCAAGCAGCAACGACTTTTCAGAAGTGGTAACCCAGGACTGGGATGGGAAGTGCAATAGGGCAGGAGCTCCCACATTCACTTCAAAAGCCATCACACATTCATTAAAATATTTTAAACCCTCCTTCTGCCACTTCCCATTCAGATGTAGCCCCTCTTTTCTATCCAACATATGGAAAGTACAAATGTGCTAACTGTATGAGATTATCAGTGGTAGAGCTGTTTATATATTAGAAGTGGGCAGTTTATGGATCAGGCTCAAATTGATTGTGAGGCCGGGGAGAGAAATCCAAAAGTGCATCTATAAAGGCAACTGGTGGGAGGCCTGAGCTCAGCACTAGAATCAGCCAATATGCAGGCACAAGTGCACTGGAACAGTATCACCAGAAGCCCAGAGATCACACAGTAAACATGGGCCAATGTGTCGCACTGAGTAGAGCTAGTAAGAGTTTTCCTGCCCCCATTACCAGTAGCACCAGGATACCCTGGATGGGATTTGAAGTGGAGCCCTAACATTTCATGCTGATGTTTTTGTTGCCATTATTTTGCAGTGCAGGCAGCAGGTTGTTTTAAAACATTTTGCTGACTCACAAAAATAACCCCACATCCTTGCACATAGCCCCAGCTCTTTTATACGCATTTTCCACAAACCTCGCAACACCTTCACCCCACCATCAGCCTCCAACACTAAGAAATAGCAGCAAAGTGTGTTGTGGACCTGACAGGAGATCCCACTCTACAGCAGGCCACGGGACTGCTGCTAATATTGCACCAATAATACCACCTCTTGTTGAGGGCTCAGCTTCTTTACTCTGCCCACCAGCAACGGGTAGTGATCCACTGGAGTCCTAGAAGCACACAGGGATATCCTGTGAGGCACTGCAGTGGGGTAGGAGAAATACTGTCTCCCCGCAGAGGGGAGACATCCCAAGACACCGTTACAAGAAGCAAAATAGAGACACTAGATCATTCCATCTCTATGGCCATTTTTCTTGGTACACAGAGCATCCAGTTGGTTTAGAATCTCATATAGAAGGTGAAATGCTCTAAACCACAGCTGTCTGGACTGAAGAGGGGTTTGGTCTGGCCTGCATGAAGTGTATCTTTCCTTGATATAGAAACACCTCTGTCATGGACAATTGCTGTACCAGTTATTTTCACTTCTGCAGAAGAACAGCTGCCAAAGTTTACACTACACAAAGAAGTCTTCTTGAGCCATTAACTCAATATGCTATAGTCGAAGAGATCACACGGCCTACAGCGAGGAAAGACTGGTTTTACTGATGTTTTTGTGTCTTTATGGTTTCTCAAACATCACCATATGCAAAGCTAGTCATTCTGGTGCAGTAGTTTCTGGACGTGGAGTCTAATTTGTGTATGTGAAGCCCATTATCTAATCAAAAAAACTTAAATTGAGCTGAATTGTCTTCTGGATTCACTCAACATGGCTTCTTTCACAACTATGAAGTATTTAGTACTACAGGAATGTTTCCACGCCTCCTTAACTTTGCTTCTGCAATACAGCTAATGGTAGATGAGATCCATTTGCCTAAGTATCTGAACAAGATTATTCAATTTAAGCCGCAGTCTCTGATATTAATTTGGGAACGGTGAATAGTCAACAATCAGAAAATCAATTTGGACTGCGTTTAAGTGTTTACATGTATAGTGCTTCTTACTAGAGGAATCTGTACTATTGTTCTGCTACAGTTTAAATATCCTGAGACCCATGAGAAACTTTTTTTTTTTTTTTAACTCTACTACTAAAATAAAGCCAGTAGGAAAGTTATCTATTGATTCTGCCATCAAACTGTCAACATCACACTTTATGGCACATTCAACTCACAGGAAAAAAAGTTTCAAACTGTGGAATTCTCAGAAATGCTAGAACAAGACACAAATTTTACAGAAGATACCTGAACCGATTAATGTAAAAAATGCTTTATGCAATACATTAAAATACGAGAAGATAGACCATGTGTATGCACTTTAATAAGGCTTCAACAGTTCAAATGACAATTTTAGTCCAATATGTTTGCAAATACAGACAAAACGGTTAATGTGCCTTTGAACACATCTTGTACCTGTTTCCCCTGCACAGCTGTAAGATACAGCAATACCAAGGCCATTAGGTACAGCTATACATTACCTCTGTAATTGTGTCTACTTATACATCATGGTTTACAGTTCTTCCCTGTGAAGTTTAAGAGACTTAGTTTTGGAACATTGTAATCTCAAGGAAGAGACTCTCGTAACAAAAAAACAAAAATAAAAAACAAAACCACCCCCCACCCTCCCAAAAAACCAGCAAATTGAAAAAAATATCAAACTTCCAGGGGCTATGTACATGAGTGAGTGCTTCAGTCTAAAAAGAATAAAATCTCTTTCAGGCAAACAAGCCTGTTTTCAAGGGAAGTACAGTTGCTTGATCAAGCACTAACAATAGCATATTGAACTTTTACTGAAGTCTTTACCTTGGGAAAGAATAAATTGCTCAGCTGCACTGTTTCATCTCTCTAAGATCCAGCCCTTTTATTGGATCCAAACCCTGTATCTTGAAGTACAAAATCAAGATACATTAGAAATAATCTCAGTTTTAAGTCCCCTTTTCTGAATCATTTCCAAGCCATTATTTATGGCCTTACAACTGCTCCAAATAGGATACTTTATATCAATTGTTTTGCCACTCTCACTGGTCCAGACCTGCTGCCTGAATTCCCTATCACCTTCCCTAAATGGTTTCGGAGGGAGGGAGGAAAAAGATGGATTAAAACTGTACAGAGAAAAAGAACAAAGGTTAATCATTGTCTGAAGGAGCACTATAACTAGTCTGATAGAAGGTAAATGTTAAAAAGAACACGATCAAGGTTACCAGGCCCATGTTTTTATATATCCTCCACTCTCCACGCCCGACCCCTTAAATCTGCCTGCAATGTTCATGGCATTGTTAAATACAGTAGTTTTGCTCTAAACAGCCAATTTAAAAACAATAATAAAACACTGCCAAATCCCAAACTCAGCAAGAGGCTATTTTGCTAAGGGAGCACAGTTGAGCATGAAACTACCAGGAAATGTTTAACTTTATTATTAAAGATACCTTGACAGCGTCCTTTTAAATATTTGAGTGGTAAGCTATTTCCAGCTAATATTTAATAGGGTCAGGAAGAGATCCTTTCTGGGAATTACAGATGGTAAAAAAAAAAAAAAAAGATTAGCACATTCCTGAAAGCAAAAGGAAAATCTCTTCACATGAAAAATGTGCCCCAAGTATGACACCTCACCCCCTTCAGTATCTCTGATTCTGATGTTCTAGTGAAGATTAATTCAACATTCCTGAATTCATCAGTAGAGCGGAAATGGATTTCTGGCTCTTGGCAGTAGCATACTGGAGAAGATGTTATCAAAAGTTGTTAAAATATCCAACATTTCTAAAAACACATTTCACAAAGAAAGACCATGTGATTATTAAAGTTAGGATCATGTTGAAAGTGAAACTGCAAAAGGATGGGTGTGTGATGGAGCCTCCAGAGACAGCAGAGAAGGCAGTTCCTTATCCCCCTTACCTCTGTGCTGAAGAGCCATTGATGGAAGGCTTTCACAGGCAAGCCACAGTTTACATTTTGGGGTACATATATGAAGTCTGAAAAGGCTAGTCATTCTTCACAATTAACAAATTATTTACTTCCATGCTGTACTGAAAGAGTAAGAGTGGATCAAAGACAGGATATCTGTAAGCAGGTTTATCTCTAAAGAGTTACTTTAGGACAGATCAAGATGTTTTTGATCTACTGTAATACTATTTCTTTACGACAGATGACTGTGGTATGAAATCAGAGCAAGGAAACAATAGAATGCCTCTCCCTTCCTCAGCTAGAAATTTGTCTGTAAACATGATATATTGTTACTGCTACTATACTTTTACTTCTGTTTTATTAAATATAAAATCTGAAACGTTCTCTTGAAGTCAGGATGTCTCTTCAGTGCAATCTGCTTTGACATAAGGCATTTGGGGCAGTCATTTCAGAATGGGTTTCTGCCTTCCGGAAGAGTCAAGCAACTGTTTAGTCCTATATCCACTTTTGCTTTAATGCCCTACCATGTCAAAATCCTCTTCGTTTCTCTGCTGCCAGAGGTTATAAAAAAACATTAGTGTCCAAGAAGACCAGTCCCTGTAAGAGAGAAAGCAAGAAAGAAGATTACACACATTCAAGATGAAATTAAGGTAGGTTCAAATAAATGGAGAAGAAATAAGTGTCTTACCTTTAAATCCTTCTTCTGGCATACAAACTGAAAAGGAAAGATACCACTTCAGAAACCTCTAATGACAACATGACTTCTAAAAGAAGAATCAGGTGTCTCAACTATAGCATATTGCAAGCTTCAACAACTTTCAGGGGCTGGCTCCAGGGAAAGAATACTTCTGGTTTTTGCTAATTTCTCCTACCTTTCTACACGGTGACTTCAACTCCACAAATAAGCCTCTCTTACGCTTAACATTTTCTATCCCAAATGCAGTACTACATGACCATAAATAATTTTTGTCGAAGCAACCAACCAGGGAAGAGTACAGTGCTTAATAATGTGTTTCACAAAGAAGAATGTTTCTAGAGTTACCTTGCATAACATCATCCATTGCTGCATAATCTGCAATTGGTTCATCAGCCTGTAAAACAAACCAAACACAAATACTAGAAGTTTACCAGTCCTATTAGCTAAACAAGAGATTCCGGCAGATGTGCATTTAAACAGACGAGAAGAAAATAAATATCTGCTGCCAAAGAAGTTTTTCCAGTGGGGTTGGGGGGACAATAAAAAGAGGACTGGTAGCACTTCTGAGGCTTTAGGATCCGCAGTTCAGTAATGTTGCTCTGTTTAGGAAGGGCTGTTTAAGCCTGTGCTTTAGTCCCACTGAAGTCAAGTAAGCATATCCCAACTGGGGCCATTGTATTTTGTTGTGCTGCATGCTTACGGAGGCATGTACGTGCACAGATATGGAAGCACTTACTGTCCTTTGCCCAACTGGCACCTGTTAAACTTACAAGTGCACAGGTTACTAGTGACACTAGTTAAGGCATTAGTTAGCCTTCATCATCAACAGCTCTTTATGGAATTTAAAATTTTTCTTCCCTCAAAAATGAGGACAGGAAATTAAGTATGAAGAACTATACTGGATTACACAGTTTAGTGCTCAAAAATCTAAGTGTGAAAGTTGAGTGCACAACTTGAATTCTGATGGCCTTGTGCTTATGCGCTACAGCACCTTTCACACTCATTACACACGTACACCTTCAGCTATAAAAACAATATTAACTTCTCAGATACCATATATCAGACAATTAAAGACAATGCCTGCATCCTACGAGGAGTGTTCAAATTGCAATATTTCCTGACTCAAATGCTTTACTGTGTAATCTCAATATTGTATTAGTGTAATTCTAAGTTGATATCATTTCTGTTGCCAGCCTATATTTCCTTTCAGCAGACCACCACAATTCTTGTTACCTTTAATAAAATGACCGACTCTGGAATGACTCCAAGGGCGCCAAGTGTTGCAGTGTCATCATTTAGTATCTTCCCATCGATCGACAAATTCTGGTCAAACGGAGCAACTGAAAATGCGTGCATGATCTGTGCCAACACAATAAAACACACTGATTGTGCAAAAGCAAAATATATAAGTCCTACACATACCAATAATACTGTCAAAAAATATGCGTCTTAGGACATCATACAAAACAGAGCCACTGATTAGTATCTCATTGTGGATGCCACTGCCCCACCCTTTCTACATCGTCACAGAGAACCAATGAGCAGTGCTTTGCAAGAGCCCCATTGCGCACTGCCGCCATCTGGTGCAGAAATGTGACAGTTCTACTGTATTTAGAGCCTTCTTCATCCATGAAGTGGGAAAAAAGATTTGGCTGAGAGTTACCATGACATGATCTTGGAGTATTTTTATACCTTCTTACACAGGAAAATCTAAAATAATGGCAACAGCTAGGAGTACAAGACATCTAGATTTACTTCCTCTTCACCAGTGTGCATGCACACACGACAGCAGAGGAGAACACTATTTTTAGGAACAAAGGCAGTTCCTCACCTGTATTTTCAGCTCTTTCAATGTCTGGTTGGCAGAAACAAGTAGTGCCTTTTCCCCTCTGACTTTTCTGTGTCGCGTGCTCCGTCTGATGCCTTGCTTTTGATAAACAATGTAGTTCTGGTGGGATATCTTCTGTCGTTTTGCACCACCATTAGTCTAGGAACAAGGGTCAGAAACAGAAAGTTTGCTTGCTGAATTTATGGATAATGCAAATTCTTCAATCTGCCTCTTGCCCAGGTAGCCTTGTAAATAAGCTATTTAAGCAAGAGACGCCACAAAACATTAAAGTACATCTGTGATAATCAACTGACGCACACAGGCATCAGAGAGGTTGCAAGTACTGAAGGACTTGCTCAAAGATATCCACATTTCCATTTTTAACTCGAGAACAGCATGGAGTACTGAACCACTTTTCAATGTGTGTTAAATATTTAATGTCGTAGTAAGCCACTTCTCTCCAAAAAGAGTACAGAAAGAAAGACTCTGCCAAAGTCAGGGGTAAGACAACAGGATGTGTTACCACCACTTGAAGGAAATACCTCAGTATTTCTATGAGTACCAGGAAAAGCATGCATCAGTGTTAGGACAGACATACTAGGACTAGGAAAGTTGAAGAATTCTAAGCCCAAATTTCTATAGGTTCCAAACCTATGAAAGTCCTCTAGGTTCTACATTTCTTTTCAGGAAGGTAAGTTAAGTGAAGTAATCTCTTTTATTGGATCAACTTCTGTTGGTTAAAGGTACAAACTTTCAAATTACACAGAATTCTTCTTCACTTACCTCGTGACTGATATACTGGGACCAACATGGCTACAATGCTTTTAAAAGAAGATGACTTAATATCCATCATTTTTGTGGGGATCACAAAAACTACATGTTCAGTAATTTAATAAAACCTTGAACTTGGAGAGCACCTTCTATCAGAGCTTTAAAATGTGCGTTACATTTAATACATTTTCACAATACCCTGTAAGATGTACTAACAAGGAAACTAATCAAAACAATATTAGCTCCACAACCATATCAGACACACAGGAGCAAAGAGCAATTGGTTTGTCAAATGGAACAAAAGGGTAAGGAAATTTTAATTTTAAGAAGGTATTACAACAATAAGCTTAAAATAAAGAAGCTGATATATTTCTGGTTTCAACTGCTAACAGTAAATGTAAGAAGATTCCTGTATTGTCAGAGCTGGACACTTTGCTAGAGGGAAACTCAAAATTGCAGCTTTTTAGATCTTTACCTGGTTAAAATCTGGATCCTGTTCCCCTTCTGGTTTAGCTTCCTCCCTTTCCTCTTCAGCTTCTGAACTGCTCACATTCAGTTCTGGAGCAGCTTCCTTCATTACCTGAAGTTACACAAATCACATACTGCGCAACTCTGTTCCAACAGCACAAACTCAGGTTATCCGAGGCCTTTTAGCAAGTTGCTTTCAGAGCACTTTAAAGGGTGCTACCTTAATAAAATGAGCTTACATAGGGCACAAGGTCAAGTGACCAAAGGGGATAAAACACCAACGGCGCTGTCAAGCCCTAATCCAGGCAGATATTTGGAATGCATCAACCTAGGACATAAACTAGGAATTTGTCTCTTACAGCTTGGTAACACACATATAGCTTGTAAATGATCTTTCATGGATTCTGGCTAAATGGGAGAAACTATCTGCTGCTTTCTGTAGCTTAGGAACTGCTTCCTCTTCAGCCAGCTCTTTCTCTGACATGACCTCAGTGTGTTGAGAGAGCTGTAACAAAGAGAAACTAATATTCTCCATAAATGACACATACACGACTGATGTGTGGTTGCATTTAGCTGACTGACAGAAACACGCATTAGTTATTTATTGGTCTGTCTGCAGTTAATTTGTAAGTAAGCTACAGATAAATAATTTATACATATCTATCCCTACGTTACTTCATGATAAATGTACCTATCTTACACTAATGTACATTGTGCTAGGCTCCTCAAATAGCGTTGGAGGCTGGAATTTTCAAGGGACCTTATGGAAGTTACGCATACTCCCAACTGAATGCCTCAGAGAGCATGTTAACCCATCTAGGTGTATGCTTCTCCATACATTATTTTGCAATTAAAGAAACCAGCACATCATCTAAACCAGGGGTCGGCAACCTTTCAGAAGTGGTGTGCCAAGTCTTCATTTATTCACTCTAATTTAAGGTTTTGCATGTCAGTAATACATTTTAACGTTTTTAGGTCTCTTTCTATAAGTCTAAAATATATAACTAAACTATTGTTGTATGTAAAATAAATAAGATTTTTTAATTGTTTAAGAAGCTTCATTTAAAATTAAATTAAAATGCAGAGCCCCCCGGACCGGTGGCCAGGACCTGGGCAGTGTGAGTGCCACTGAAAATCAGCTTGCCTTCAGCACGCATGCCATAGGTTGCCAACACCCGTTCTAAACATTGAACATGAACTGCAGCATTCTCAAAGTTATTAGCAGTTTATCAAAGTTCTCACGTTTACAGAACATACAACTGTGGCTGCAAGGTGAAGAGACAAACTGCCCATCTTCCCCCCTAAATTTACATATATATCTTAATATACATCTTTAACTAGATTTATACTAGTTACTGCTAAGTACCTATATCTGCCGTGAACTGAAGGCGAGTGTAGTGACAAACAAAGCTTAATTGATTTATGAAGCCAAATAAATCTATGTTGCAGAAAGTTATTAGTTAAAATACCCACTGTTTAGTGAGCAGTCACTCCCAGGAACACCATAAACCTTGGTGCGATGACACCAGATGTTAATGGGCAGTAACATTTTGGTACTAATGATTTTTCTCATCAATTTAAGGCTTTTGTATATGTGAACATGTACAAGAGCATTTAAAAAAACTTTCGTAAGTAGAGATCCAGCTGATTAAAAATCTCTTCTAGAAATAATCTGCAAGGTCCCACCAGTTCTACCTCCATGCAGATTCTACTCTAGTACTCAAAATCCACTCACCTCTGCAGAGAGGGAGCAAATTTCTGTGCCTGAGAATATGACTTTCATCAACTCAAAGGCCATCAGAGCCCTAGCTGCTTCTGTTAACTCATACTCATTATTTAAACCTAGATTTAAATGTGCAAGGAACTGAGCCACTCAACTATTATTGACTTCACTGGGCCCTGAGGGTGCTCAGCACCCTTCAGAAGGCAGAGCCTCTCCCAGGATCTGGCCCTGACCCAAAAAGAAAACAATTCTTACTGTTCCATTTATTTTCCTCTGAAACTGATAGCAGATGAGATAAAATGAACAACAGCTATTTCACCTTCTTCACCCACACGGGCTAGCTTGTACACTTACAGCTACATGTGTAACCCCCACACGGCCAGTGGAATAGTGGACTAAGCCTCTCAGTGCTTCTCAATGACCGGTTCGTGGACTGACGCCAGTCCCTGTGATCTCCCTGACACAGTTTAGGAAGACAGCAAGCCAGTGCCTGGTATCAAAAAGGTTGAGACGCTGCTTTAGAGGGTCCTATCCTACGGACTACATACAACAATAAATGGCCACCAGAGCCCTATGACACCATTTCCAGCATGCCCGCAGTCAGGCATGGAGACAGAATGCACTAGAAACGCCTACTGAGGCCAAAAGGGAGGCTTCCACATGGGGTGATCTTTGGCAATTTACTGGGGCTGCTCAGGGAGTCTCTGATTAACACCCGCTCCCCAAAGGGAGCCTTTGATCTGCTGTGGGATTCAGTGCATAGGTCAGGCAATTCCAGCCCTACAGAGACCAGTGTCCAAAGTGGAAGAAATATGACCTGATACCACTAACTGAGCCAACTCCACAGGACTCCAGATCAGGGAGCCAGCAGAGGACCCTGCCCACAATAAGCCGATACAATAAAAGGGCACACTCTTACGCTGGCCAAAGCTCACAGCACTTATCTCTGGACTCATTCCCAGCATACATTTTACCTAGGCAGGTGCCACGGAAGGAGCTGGAGGTTAGGAAAAGTCAAGAGGGTTGGGGGTGGGAAGTGGTTGGTTCTGGTCAGTAATTTTTAATTAACCCATCCCCTTCCCCAGATCCAATTTTCCTATTCTCAGCGAAGTCCTCTTTGTTATACTGTTATTTTGGGGTTTGTCATTCCTTTGCCAGGGTTTTGTTTATATATTTTATTGTATCTTGTGTACTGGGTTTTATACTCCTTGCAAGCAGAGGTAGAATTATTCATTTTCCCAAGGGACAGCACCTCGAGTCTCATGCACAGTGAGGAGTCACAAGGCATCACAAAGCAGAGGGGAGATGCCTCTCCACGCTGCTAGCACCAGAGAAGACACTCGAGCCCCATATTGAGAGAAAGGTTACCCTACGTACGCCTAACACGTTTAGTAGAGACAAACTAGCTAGTAACTCTTATAAAATAGAATAAAATGTCATAAACTGAACATAATGCACTGTGCAGCCACTTCACAAGAGCCTGAGTTCACAAATCTCCTGACAGCTGAAAAGTTAAACATGTTTCAGGGAGCTGTCGGTAGCCAGTAAAATCAGTAAAATCTGTCCCTCCTATCCACTATGCCCTCTGAAAAACTCCTAGTACAATAAAATCCTGTGACTGTCTCGCACTAAAGTGCCTCTATTGTGCTACCATCAGCTGGTTCTTGCCAGCTTATCTGAAGAGTTTTCCTATAATGAGCCTTGGTTTCTCACCCAGAACTACAGAGCATTAAAACACACCTAAAAGACGACTGGAGGATTACTGTAAGAACCTTCAGATATTTGTAAAGCAAGTTCTAGAACCATAAGTTACCAAAAACCTAAACAGCATTTTACAGGGTATAGTAAATTTACAACCTAAACTTGTGTTTGATTTTTAAAAAGCATCTTGTCTCACCAGTAGTGAGCACTGGGGGTGGGGTGGAGGGGGGACAACAAACCCCCTCCCCAAACATCCAAATCTACTATAATGAAAGTTTAATATTAATGAGGGCATTTTGGTTTGGTTTAAACCAGTAGTTTGAAGAGTAACAACAGCACTGGTGCTTTTCCCAAGAGTTTCTAATAAGAGAGTAAGCGGATTGCTTCAAACCGTCTCTAGAATCATCAAAAGTCACCTGTGCTGAAGAGGAATCCTCAACACAGCAGCACCCACTGAGAGCCCATTTGCAGAATGGAGGCACAGAAACAGCGCTGAGTAATTTCTCACGCAGCACAGGGATTCTCTTTTCCAATATATATTATTTGATAACTGTTTTTATATATATCTTGGCTACTACTCAGTACAGTTTACCTTTAACAAAATTCAGTGAAGATTAGCAGTGAGGGATCCATACCTTTTTATTATCCACCACTTTATGTACATAGATGGTGGCCTGGGTGTACTCACGCAGGTCCCTCTGCTGCTGGCATAACAATCCTTCTCTGCATTCTGGACACAGCTCTAGAAGGATAAACAAGGAAAGCATGGTTAAAATGTCAACAGATATTTTGGTGACACTGACATTACATACGGTGCCACTACAAATAGTCACCACCTTCATGATTAAACTGAGACTAGCTTCCACAATGGGGGTATATTTTCCAAACTCTGTATCTTTTCCACTCCTCCCTTAAACTCTGACCCTGTATGCTAAAATGGCAACTCCCTCTCCAAACACCACAAGGGAGCCAGTACCAGCTGGAAAAGCTATTCTACAGACACTGGTGAAGATAAGACTCACTTACTGGGCTCAGAATCGAAAAGCGTGTTCTCAGGGCTCGTCTCAGCAGTTTGCATTCTGATGATTTTGATAACGTGATCCACAACAAATAGTTTTTGTATTGCCTCCCACTCACTGGGCCATATTAGAGCTATACTGTGCAAAGAAACACAACATGCTTCATGACATAGAAAAACCAAACCACAAGTTTTCAATTACAGCTGTGTAGCTTAGTTGTCAATAAAAGAAACTCTGTGCACAAGTCTTACAAGTGCACTGGGCTTTAGGTTTCAGAACCTTTTAAATGTTAACAAGAACAGTCTCTCTACCACCTAAAGCAAAACTATGCAGGGAGGAAGGACTGAGATGGAAGAAAAAGTATTAAAGTGGAAGATGTGTTACATTTAGCTCTGTGCCCCTGAAGAAGCAATCCCACAAAGCATGAAATCCATTGATGGTATCTGATACTTTGAAGGGAAGTCTTGTGGAAATCAGCTTTGAGAAGATGTGTGTCCATTCTGATGGTAAGGGTAAGGAAGTGAGTTTCCAGTGTCAAATAATAGTCTCACTTGAGCTCACTCAATTCCTAATAATAAATTTTACTTTACTGATCATATTTCTTTCTCCAATGCTAGCCTTGCTTCTGCAGAGCACATCACTGAACATGTAAGGTAATTTCTGTGTGAAGATTTATCTAAAGGTGTAAAGGGGTTTTCACATCAAGGTAATTCAAACAACAGATATCTCAGAGGCAAATGTTACAATTACAGAGATCAACAGTCCTGTCCTCATGAGTCATTTGGTTCACAGATTCCTGGAGGCCGAGAGAGAAATACCTGACAAAGGAAGACAAGTGAACAGAAGAAACTCACAGTTTAGAGTCTTCTCTGGTCATGGAAGCAAACGTGAACATGAGGCCCCCATGTGGGCAGAGAAGAGCACTGTTTCCTACTGATGATACAGGACTGCATCTTGTAGGCCTCCTGCTCAAACAGGAGAAGGGAAAACAAATGTGTACTTAGCATGGTTAGACAGAGCTAAGTGGATTTTTTTGGCAGCTAAGTAAATTTACCAAAAAATACACATATGGGCATGGAAACTACTCATGAATGTGGGTCAAATATGGCGAATTATTTCAGCTGAAAACAACCCGTGTTTTTTTGTAAACAGCTAAATGTTTTGAATGGACATTGTTTTGAAAAGGCTAATTTGTAACAACATTCAATATGTTTTTGTTTGACCCAAACAATTTTAATTTTGGTTTTTCATTTTGGTGAGAAAAATTGATTCAAAACTAGCATGATTTGGGGGATTTTTCACTGAGCTCTAGTTAGACATCACACAGTTATGCTATCTCCTTAACAAGAAATCATAAATCAGCAAATAGTGCTGTGAAGAGAGATAAGCAGAGTATTTAAATTTGTGATTTTGTAGAAAAGTAGCCAAAATTCAGTAGTAGTAGACTGTTAGGCTCAGGGAATCATATATATATATATATTTTATTCTGGGATGCTATTCTTGTATCTAGCACTGAAGGGAGATTATCTCCTATTAATGACAGACTACAGAAGCAGGACTGAGTTATGTCCTGTGACCAGGATATCGCTTTAGTCATGAGAACAAACTAATTTGGTATCTAACTTGACCTTCTCCTTCAGACAGAGTAAACATGAACATTCGCTGTTTCTCAGAACCTATAACAACCAATACCAGCTTAAAAATCCCAGTGCTTCCTTATTTCCACAAGGTCAGTCATTACACAGCAAGATATGTTAATTTTAGCACAATTCTACACTGCATCATACAAACATCATCCAAAAGTCAAATTACTACATATAAACCTAAAAGGAATAAAAGGAGTTCAGTGAAGATTTAAAATATGAACCAATTTACCTTACAAATTTCCTCCATTCTTCAACAAAAAACTGTGATACAATGTAGAGCTCATCTGTCTCCTGGAAAAACAGACTTCATTTAAATTAACCTAACAATGGAGATAGAAAAAACCTAAGTTTTCACTGTCTTTGTTACACCTGCTCCTTTTCAAGATCCTAACATTCTTTACAATAACTCCATTCAAGTATGACTTCTGAAAGCCAACTACAATAATTTAAGATCAAGTTCCAAGAACATAGCGCACAGCGAACCCGTGTTACTGCTTATATTAGAAAGTTAATTCACTTTTGTACCCAATTATCTTCAATCCATTGTATAAATTATTTCTACTGAACTCCAGCAAGCCTTATGGCATACACAGCCTGTGATTAACCAGCAGAGCATATTATACTAACTGTAGCAGGGGTCGACAACCTTTCAGAAGTGGTGTGCCGAATCTTCATTTATTCACTCTAATTTAAGGTTTTGAGGGCCGTAATACATTTTAATGTTTTTTAGAAGGTTTCTCTCTATAAATCTATACATTATATAACTAAACTCTTGTTGTATTGTAAAATAAACAAGGTTTTCAAAACGTTTAAGAAGTTTCATTTAAACTTAAATTAAAATGTTGATCTTACGCCACCAGCCTGCTCAGCCCGCTGCTGATTTGGGGTTCTGTACAACGAGGTTGGCAGCGGGCTGTGCTGGGCCGGCGGCCGGGACTCCAGACCAGCAGTGGAGTGAGCCGCTCAGCCCACTGCGGCTCAGGGGTTCCATCCTCCGGCCCCTGCCAGCTGGGATCCCGGCTGCCAGACCCGCTCAGCCCGCTGCTGGTCTGGGGTCCCGGACCTGCCCACATACAGTGGGTACCTACCTTCTCCCTGGTTCTGGCCCATTCTCCTCCTTTCTCTGCACTGAGCTGATGGTGGGCGTGCACTGAGCACAGGGCTGGGGGAGAAAGGTCTGGCCAGGAGTTAGAATGAGAGAGGGAGCTGAGGGTTGGGGCAGGCAGGAGGTTTGAGTGTGAAGCACTTACCTGGGCAGCTCCCATTTGGTGCAAGGGGTGCAGGTGGGAATGTGGATAGTGGGGAGGAGCTCCCGTTTGGTGCTCAGGGTGGGGGTGGGTATATGGGAGGGTGCAAGAGTCAGGATGTGGGGGGTGCATGGGGTGTGGGGAGCTGGGTATATGGGAGGGTGCAAGAGTCAGGGCAGAGAGCTGGGGGATGTTACAGGCTGCAGGTGTTGGGGGCGGTGCCAGTGTCAGGACTGGGGTTGTGGGGGGGGGGTAAAGGAGTCCAGCAGAGGGCTGGGTGCGCATGAAGGGGGTACAGGGCTCAGGGCACGGGCCGGGGGGTTACGTGGGGCTGCGGGGCTCAGGGCAGAGGGCTGTGTGTGTGTGTGGGGGGGGGGGGGTCAGGTCAGGGAGCTGGAGGGTATATGCCCCATTCCACCCCCCTCCTTCCCCAAGGCCCTGCGCCTGCTTCTTCGCTGACTCTGCTCCTTCCCGATCCCCTCCCTCACAAGGGCCATCAGCTGATCGGCCAGGCAGGGAGGGGAAGAGGCTGGGGGGCCAGCAGGACCAAGCTTCTGCCCCTTGCCCCCGCATGGGGGGAGTGGAAGCAGAGAAAAGCGAGCAAGATTTTTAATGGCACGCTCCTGCCTGCCGGCACTACAGCAGGCAGCAGCACGCCATTAAAAATTGGCTCGTGTGCTGTCTTTGGCACACATGCCATAGACTGCCGACCCCTGAACTACAGAGTTGCAGACTGCTGCTTCGATGGGCAGATCTCTTTGCACACAAAAGGGGCTACTGGCATTCTTCCATTCCCTACCCCCAAGTTCCCTGTGTGTCAGCCTCCCATCCCATTATTTCAGAGATTCCCTATAACCCCCGCCCCAACACATATGCCAGGAGCATTGTCCCCCTTATTTCTCCCCTCTGCCCATACCAGGATCCCCCCGTTCTCTCTGCCCCATGCCACTGTGTATCCCCCATACCATTATCCTTCATTTTCTCCTTCGGGGCTGTATGTCCCCTCATGCCAGAGCCCCCTATTCTCCCTCCATCCTAGGGGCTCTCTGTGCATCCTTATTTCCTCCACCATTCTTAAGTCGTTCAGGGCATCAACATGTTGAACTCTACTGGGGGGAGGGGCAGAGGTGGGATGGGGATGGAGTTATGCAGCAATGTTGTAATGTCAGCCAGGAACTGGTTCTTTGATCTACAGAAAATTACAGAGATGACTGAACTTGCTGGATGTGCTAATCAGAAGCTGGGGCTGTCACCCCCTCATTTCCCCTTTCTGGTTTTCACTAAAATCAACAGGGTTCTGCCCACTGATGTTAGAACATTCCCTGAAATTTTGGAATTGATTTGATGTGGTGTTCAAAAGTTGCATTCAAACAGAGGAATATTAATGTGTATAAAACACTCCTCTTGCTGCTAACACAATACCCCCACACACGCTCAGTGAGGTGACAGTGAAAATAGCCTTGCTACTCCTATCATGACTGGCTCCAAGAATTCACAACCCTTACCCTACCTGTGACTTTTCTGCTGCTTAAAGACACCACCCACTCTCTAGAGTTTTTGCCTGCTGCTGGAAGAGACACACACCAAGTGTATAGCAGGACAAAAACCCTTCCCTCCAGTAGGGTTCAGAATGGAATTCTCCAGCACCGCATCAACAGCTAATGCTCTAAACCCAGTCCTGTAGTGCAGAAAATTAATTACTACCATTTCCATGTGAAATTGCTCAAAAGTGCGGCTCTTACTGCTGGCTCAGTACCATGGGAGCAGCAGGTATAGGTAACAGCTACTGTCAAGTTACTTTCTCCTACAATGTACTGAGGAGAGCAAGGGCCAAATACTGCCTTCAGATGAGGGTGTACCTCTCAGGACAGAAAAAAAATTAAGATATATTCCAATAAACAAATTAACCAATAAAGAATCACCCTAACACCAAAGAGCAAATCACTGTGGCACTAATTATATCAGCAATTGGTTGATAAAAAGGAAATTCCTTTCTTTGGTAAATTTAAGACTTGACTTGCAAAACAAGAACAGTGGAAACAGTTCCTCGTTTGAAAGAATAAAAAAGGCAAAAAACATGGATGGTGGGCTGCTATTTCTACTCTCACTTCTTCCCCCTGAGCTGGGCTGTTCTAGCCTGCTCCCACAGATGGCCCCAAAGACCCTTTCAACATGCAACTTTTCACTGCAGCCTTTCCGCATCAAGACATACACAAACATCTCCTCTCTGGAAAGCTAGCACCACACAGGATGCTAGAAGAAAGAAAGATGGATGATTACAGGAGGGGGAAAAGGAGCAGGAGTAGCAGCTAGGTTACTGTGACAAATGATCTGGATGCTTGACAAGATCATCTGGAGAAAGCAGGTGGTGGATGTGGGAGCAACAGGTAGGGGATGAGACAAATTTTGGGGGGGGGGAGAGCGGGGGGACATTGAGAAACTAGCTGGGATTCAAGATTAGGCTGAAAGGGAGGTTTACTGATGTTTGAGTGACATTTGGATGGAAGGGGAAAAACACTAAATTTCTCTCTGATCAAGTAGCAACCTCCATGCAATAAGGTCAGCTCCAATGTTAACTTAGGACTCCGAGGATCCAGGTTCAGTTCCCTGCTCTATACCAGACACCCCGAGCACATCCTGCAGGCACAGAGAGACTCAGTTCCCCATCTGTACAATAGGGATAACGGCCCTGCTCAGCCTCACAGAGGGTTTCAAGAACAAATGCATTCAAGTCTGTGAGGTATTCAAGACACTGCAGAAATAGGGCCAGGTCAATACTTGACGGTACCGGAGGAAGTTTACTTCAACTAATATTTGCTATTCTTTTTCATTTTAAAGGAGATTCTCTTGAAAGATACACACTTCTACAAATGCCAGTCAAAAGAGCACCCTGGAGTTCTGTATCCAAAGAGAGTATCCAAGTCAGGGCTTAAAGGATTTGTATTTTCAATAAGCTTTACACCATGCGTGCATGGTCTAATATTTTGCTCAAGGATTACAAACACAAATTCCCTTCTAACAGATCAGAATTTTACATTCTATTGTCAAATGCAAGAGTCCACCAATAGCCTTTTCCCAGATCTGACAGACAATCAACCTTTCTTAGTCTTTGTACCTGAGGCCAGCTGCCAAGACATGGTCTGCATTTGTCTTGGAACAGGTTCTGGAGAGCAGTCTTCTGCTCACTTGCCATCATCTTATGCAGGGCTTCATTTTCTTCTCCTTCTCTTTCCAGAATCTGTGTGAAAATGAAGTGGGTATTCAACCACAAAAGCTTATGCTCCAATACTTCTGTTAGTCTATAACAGGGATCGGCAACCTTTCAGAAGTGCTGTGCTGAGTCTTCATTTATTCACTCTAATTTAAGGTTTCGTGTGCCAGTCATACATTTGAATGTTTTTAGAAGGTCTCTTTCTATAATTCTATAATATATAACTAAACTAGTGTTGTATGCAAAGTAAATAAGGTTTTAAAAATGTTTAAGAAGCTTCATTTAAAATTAAATTAAAATGCAGAGCCCCCCAGACTGGAGGCCAGGACCCGGTCAGTGAGAGTGCCACTGAAAATCAGCTCGCGTGCTGCCTTCGGCACACGTGCCATAGGTTGCCTGCCCCTGGTCTATGAGGTGCCACAGGACCCTTTGTTGCTGTGAAAACAGAAAGTCCTTTTGGCCACTTGTGTTTATTTTCAAAGGTGCTATTAAAAAGGTAAAAGCAAATTTTTTTCCTCCCACGCATTTTAAGTCAGGTGAATGCCAACATGAAAGTTACAGCTACCACCATACACGAACTGTGAAAAGGTTTACAAAGTCATCAGCTATTCAGATACCTTGCACTGGGAACAGCACTCTTTGCTATTTGGAAATTCTGGGGCCTTTGGAAAATACTGCTTGAGCTTTTTCCAGGCTTCTTTAGAAACAACCCTCCTTTCATTTTCTGATATGCATAGGTCACCTGCATGGAGAAATCCAAGAGAGCATTTTTGTTCTGCACATACTCAGCAAAAGTTTCACAGCATTAAAACAGATTTAAGAGATTACCTGTATGAATACAGATGTAGATTCTACACCCTTATAATCTGACACCTGTGTCAACACTTGAATAAAAAGAAAAAGAGCAACATATACAGAAGAGTCACCTTCAGCCTTTATTTCTATCCCATCAATGATTAAGTTTCCTCCTGGAGGTAGGATTTTAGTGCTTACTCACAGCAACAGTATGGTTTAAGAATTTTAGCTAATTATTTTAAAAGATAACCTAATACATTCTTAAAACAGCATTTCTATTTAAAAACAGAAAGATCCTAATCTACCACGATTGCCATTTGGATTTACAAAACCACGTGGCTGAGCCACAGGAACTATGGGTGCTGCAGTACCCAGGTTTTACACGGTGCTCCTGGCTCCCTTACCCCTGTCTGGGTTCCCCCCTCCTGGAGACATAGTCCTTCTCCTGGTCCCAGCTCTGGGAGGAGGGAGCATGGACAGGGTTAGGGAGCTGGCTTTCAGCTCCCCAACTATTAAAAATGTCCTAGCACCACTGGCCTAAGCAGCAGATTCAAATGCAACAAAAGGAAAGGAAAGAGAAAAATCCACGGAACAGGAAGAGAAATTAAGGGTAAGAACAGAACCAGGATCGAGGATACAAGCACACACAAGGGTTAATGTTTTCCCACTCATGGGTGCCTCAAATTATGTACCTAAAAAGGTGGTTTGATTTTCAAAGCTGCTGACACCCCACAACTTTTAATGACTTAAAAATGAAGCTGCATGTGCTACATACACCTCTACCCTGATACAATGCTGTCCTTGGGAGCCAAAAGAATCTTACCACGTTATAGGTGAAACCGCATTATATCGAACTTGCTTTGATCCGCCCGAGCGCGCAGCCCTGCCTCCCTGGAGCGCTGCTTTACCGCGTTATATCCGAATTCGTGTTATATTGGGTGGCATTATATCGGGGTAGAGGTGTACCTCTGGAAAAATAAGGCTACCATGATTTATTTGCCTAAATATAGCTTTAGGTGCCTAACTTTGGGCATTGAAAATTCTGCCCAACATGTTCTCCCCATACATCCCACAACTACCCTTCTG
Organism: Gopherus flavomarginatus; assembly: GCF_025201925.1. Classification (NCBI taxonomy): domain Eukaryota; kingdom Metazoa; phylum Chordata; order Testudines; family Testudinidae; genus Gopherus; species Gopherus flavomarginatus. Next base: position 21,835,088 of record NC_066637.1, on the reverse strand, counting down.
AAAGTGTTATTGCATTTAAAACTCCACATTTCTGTAGCAATCACTTAGAATGTGACGCTCCACAGGACACTCAAACATAGTTAGAAACCATAATTAAACATGGCAGATTCCGCTTTCCATAATGCCCCTTTTGAAAAAAGTGAACTGCACAAATGGTGCATAGAAAGCTGAATGCCACTCCATCACTTGAATCTTTTGATCAAGAGAGTGCCTTACTACATCCAGTTGAGTGGAATTAATTCTGTGTGAGAGGAAAATATGAAGTGAGGTGTACCAAATATTATTAAAAAATGATGCTAATTACATATCATTTATCTTGAACTATTTTTCAGGAAACTGACAAAGAAAAAACTGACAATCAGTAAGATAACCAATTAATAGAAAGTATTTATGAGTTATACTGGTAACAACTATGCCAAAAAGGTCACTGCGCCGCAATACAGGCATCAAATTTATGTGTAAGACAACATGGTGGGAAAACATAGTATTTCATATATGAGAAACTATGCTACTTCATTGCTGACAACCATAATTTTTGCCTGACTTATAATTGTAAAGGTGAGAGATACAACACAACTGAGCCCTCACTATTTAACTGCTGCTGCTGCTGCTGCATCAAAAGCCCTGTGGTATTACAAGGTGTGGTAACAATGCTGATGCACAACTAAATGAGAAAAATATTAGTTTCAGTTCAGAGAGTAAAGTGGTGAACAGCAAACAGAAAACAACCAAACACTGACATGGGAAAGAATGATGCTCAACCTTTAAAGTGGGTATTAACCAACAGTGAGAAGAAAAAACACTTGAAAAGTTGCTGTACTTGAGGGAGTAGAGGCTAGCTAAGAACTATTTAACAGTTTCTTCTCTTTCTATAGTCTACCCCAGCATGAAATGGGTTTGTTAGCCACAAGATACAGAAAAACACACAGAGGAAACTCCTTGGCTCTATTTCTTTAGTATTAGAACAAGTCTTCAATGCCACTGACCTGTCGTCATCTCTCATTCTGCCAAAGTCTGAACAACTGCCAATTTCCCAAAGAAAAAAATAGCAACACTCCATTCCTGGATTTATTACAATAAACGAAGGTCAGACTGAATTGTTTTAAAATAGCATTTAATGAAACAGTTGCTAAATTTGACCAATTATTAACCTAGGCTCACCATATGGGGAAAACAGGACTGAAATGATTTCCAGAAACCATCAGGGACACGAAAATAAGATTGTGCGAGTAATTGCTCTGACATCGTAAGATTTATGAAACCAGATCAATAAGCTATAGTGATAGGTGGAAAATCTGATCAGAATGTACAAATGCTGTACCATCTGGAAGGCAAAGACACTGACCATTTACTCCTGGGAGAACTGTGCACCACTGCGCATGCACAGAATTCATGTCCCCCGCAGATTTCTTTGCTTCTCTGCAGAAAAATGACTTTCTGGCAGGGAAGTGGCAAGAGCAGTCAAGTGCCACTCCCTAGCTGCGCAGGTACATTGTTTCGGGCACCTGGAGGAGAGGTAAATCACCGCAGGACTGAGGACATCCAGCCAGTGGCTCCTACCCTGAGCCAGGATCAGCTGCTAGTCCCAGCTGGGCTGGAGAGGATGGGACTTCCTCTTCTCCTGCAAGGACTAGCTGGGGCTGTGTCAGACCCACTCCCAGAAACCTCTCTCAGCTGCAGGAAACTCAGCATCCTCCCTTCCTTCCTGCCCCCACTGCTCATCAGCTGTGCAGGGGAGGGGTCGCTGCACAGGGAGCTGCTCTCTCATCTGCTCAACCCCCGTGCATCTGGACCTCCTATGCCCTGACACCCATACCAAGCCTCACCCTATACACTCAGAGCCTCCCTAGCCCTCCATACTTGAACCCCACTCCACTGAACCTCAACCCCTGCATCTGGAGCCCCCTTGCACCCATACCACCCCCCGCTGGGCTCCACACTGAACCCCCCCAGACTGACAAGCCCCACCCACCTGAGCTCCCACATCCAGACCCCCATGCCACTGTCCCCCAACTAGCTGCACCCAGACCCCCACCCCACCAAGCAGTACTCCCCCAGACCCTTCTGCTGAACCCCAACCACTTTCACCTGGAAGCCCCTGCAGAGTCCCATTGCCCCTGCACCTGGAATTCCCCATCCAGATCCCCCACTGAGCTGTTTGCACAACCAGATTGTCCCACATAGAATCCTCTCACCTCACATCTGGATCCCACCCCCACACGGAGTCCGTCCACACTTGGACCCTGTCTGCCCCACACTGGGTATGCCTGGCACTGACGTGCAGGGCCCCAGGGTGTATCTGGGGCAGGCCCAGGCATTGTGCTGTGTTAGGGTCAGGTACAGCCTTACCACTGAGTCCGTGTCCCAGGGATGGGGAGGTTGTAGGGCAGAGGTGGGCAAACTTTTTGGCCTGATGGCCACATCGGGGAATAGATATTGTATAGTGGGCCATGAATGCTCACAAAATTGGGGTTGGGGTGCAGAAGGGGGCGAGAGCTCTGGTTGGGGGTGCAGGCACTAGGGTGGAGCTGGGGATGAGGAGTTTGGGGTGTAGGAAGGGGCTCTGGGCTGGGACCGAGGGGCGGGTCAGGGCTAGGGCAGGGGTGCAGGAAGGAGTGCAGATTCCGGATGGGGGTACAGGCTCTGGGATGGGGCTGGGAATGAGAGCTTTGGGGTGCAGGAGGGTGCCCTGTGCTAGGATCGAGGGATTTGGAAAGCAGGAGGGGGATCAGGGCTGGGGTAGGGGTTAGGGAATGGAGAGAGGCTCAGGGGTGCAGGTTTCAAGCAGCGTTTACCTCAAGTGGCTCCCGGAAGCAGTGGCATGTCCCTTCTCCAGCTCCTATGCAAGGAGCGGCCCCCGACCCTTGGAAAGGGGCCATGCCACGGCTTCCGGGAGCCGTGTGGTGCTGCCCCCGACCCAGCTCAAGCTCGTAGGCCAGCTTAAAATGGCTCAGGGGCCGGATCCAACCCGCCGGCCATAGTTTGCCATCCCCTGCTGTAGGGTGATCTCCCACCTTTGTACAGCCAGTGGACTGTGCTCCCCACTGCCATGTTGGAGCAGCAGCATTTATTTATTGACCAATAAAACTTGCAGAATTTTAAAATACTGTGCAAAGAATTTTTTATTTTTTTGGCAAAGAATGCCCTCAGGAGTAACCACTGTCCCCTCTCATCATCTCTCTTTTCAGAGTAGATTCTGGGCATGAACATCAAAATGGCCTAACCTGGTAATCAGACAAAAATTAGTCAATGAGGTCAGGAAACTACCAAAGAAATAACAATCCTCTGGAATTAGAGATGAAAAAGGTTCCTGACATATGCATATAAGATGATGGCAGTGGGAATTCATAAGGGAAAAACCTTTATGATATTTTTGGATGCAAGCCAGACCTAACAGATCAAGCCCTGGACTCTGCAGAAAGCACCACGAAGGAAGTAGTTTCCTCCTCTGCAAAATTAACTATCTATTACAGAGAAAACAGATCAGCTGATACACTTAATTCAATGGAAAATTTTGAAAGCATAAAGGTGAAAAGAGCATTTTACAAGAACAATCTGACGTTAGCTCAGGATAACGAAACCTGAACTTTTGATGGCCCCAATATTTATTTATTTTTTATGTGGACCAAAGTCACAGATCAATTTATAATGAAACTAGTAATTTTTTAGAGAAATATTTTCAAAATGCTTATTTTTATGGCGTTTCATCATTCTGCTCTGCAGTTTTATACTAGCCTTGTGGGACTGTCAATTACAATGCGCAATAACAATGAAAAAGGGTTAAAAAAGACATTTTAAATATTCTATCTGAGAATACAGCTTTATTAATCCAAAAGCGTGCATCTCATTAGTTTCAGTGATGGAGACTGCATTGTTAATGCATATCAACTGACAATCATGCATACATGCTTGTCACAGCCATTAACTGTCCCACAGAGACCTGAAGGCTTAACTGCTACGAATACATTATGATAATGCCTCCAAAATGGAGCAGTTATAGTCTATTAAAAGTGTCAATATTCTGCACAAAAAGGGAGACCTAAAGACAGGGATAATAGAGGATGCAACTAATTATCCATCACAATGTTAAACAGCATCTCATGTTAGGCTTATAACATATGGAACAGGTTTCAAAATACCCAGCAATTTGATTGCAATCCTGAGGTCGAGGATACCAAAATATTTACTGAAAGTATTTTTTATCCCGCACGTCCACAGTGTCTCACTTTAGAGAGTTTTTATTTTCTTAATGTACAAGGAAGGGAACGGATACCATGCCACAAATAATCATGAGTAAGGGTGCGAGTTTGTCACGGAGGTCACGGATTCCATGACTTTCTGGGACTTCTGCAGCGGCCAGTGCAGCTGACCCAGGGGCCACCTGAGCAGCTTAGGCAGCCCGTGGGCCAGCTGCACTGGTTGCTGCTAGGGCAATCTTGGGCCACCGTGCCCCGCTTTCCAGCAGCAGCAGGAATTCGGATGTGGGAGGGGGCTCTGGGCTGCAGTGTGGAAGGGGGCGAGGGCTCTGGGCGGTGCTTACCTCAGAGGTGGGTTGGGTGGCTCCAGGAAGAGGCGACATCCCCTGGCTTCTACGTGGAGGCGCTGCCAGGGAGCTCTGTGCACAGCCTCCGCCTGCAACCACCACCCTCACAGCTCCCATTGGCCGTAGTTCCCAGCCAATGGGAGCTGCGGAGACGGCGCTTGGAACAGAGGCAGCATGCAGAGCTGCCAGGCCGCGCCTCCACCTAGCAGCTGAGGGATTTGCTGCTTCTGGGGAGGAGCGGAGCCGAGCCAGATAGAGAGCCTACCAGCCTCACCAAACCCTCCCCTCACTGAGCCCTCCCCAAGTGCCTCCAGGCCGCTGCCTCCCCCACCCCTAAGCACTCGTGGTGCCCCTCTGAAACCCCGCCCCCCGCATATATTTAGTCAGGGGTATATTGTATAAGACATGGACATGTGAATTTTTGTTTTCTGCCCGTGATCTGTCCACGACGTTTACTAAAAATACCCGCGACTAAAACGTAGCCTTAATCACGACTGATTGCACAGTATATTTCATCCAAAACCTCAAAGTACTTTCACAGCTTTCATAAACTTTAGCCACAGACCATGCACTTTTGTCTTGTCCAAAAAACAGTTCCCTGCCACAGAACAGAATCCTTCTATTTCATATTGAGGCAGTAGTTTAGCACCAGAAGATCAGAGGGAAGAGCAACACCAACTGAACTGCTAATAACTTTCTGCAACAATTAGGTCTGTGATTCTCAATAGGTGGCCCGCAGCCCAAATGTGGCCCACCCAGGCTCTCTCTGTGGCCCACCAGCACACCTGAAAAAAAATGTTTATAATTAAATTAACAAACAGCAATGCGCTGTGCATCATTTGCCTAGGACTTCCTTAGTAAGTAACTTACTGGCAGTGCTTCATCTGTAAAGAAAGAGGTGTCGAGGCTCAGTGCCAGCAAGCCCCTCTACAAATGAGCCACTGACTGGGCGACCACAGAGTAGTAGCTGCCAGCTGGGTGCCCAGGTCTGAAGGCAGCACAACCACCACCAGCAGCGTCACCTTCAGAGTTGGACGGCTGGAGAGTGGTGGCTGCTGGCCTGGAGCCCAGGGGTGCCGGGGCCAAATTAAAGCACTGCTTACTGGATCTTAAGTTCTTACGATAGCATCGGCTACGATTTAGTTAGGATGCCATCCGTTTTTCATTAGTGATGGAAATGGAGCCAAAAATGAATGAGTGGAAGTAAACGTTTTTGGGGTTTGTTCTACAGGCTGCGCCCTATATTCTAAATAAATCCTTCAATATGTATTGCTCTCCCTAATTAAATTTAAAATAACAGGTGCCACAGGCACCTTGTGGCCCCTGCCATCTCCCCTGTTACCCTGTAATACACCTCCTCCTAAACTATTAATGTCAATGCCTCTTAAAAATACCTAAAATTAGTTAAAATTAGCACAGAGGGCCTGCGTTATTTCCTCTGGAAGAAGAGGGACCTAACCGGATCCCTATGGGATGTGGCCAATAGTGCAGCAGCCATTTAAAATATTATTAAAAGCCAAAAACATAATAAAAAATCGGGCCAACTAGAAAAGGCCACTAGCCTTATTTCTGAAGCTCAGCTAATCCAAGTACAGGCTAAAGTTAGTAAGTTACATGTTACTTCCACCCTTAGTTCTATGACCCAAAAGTTACTAACAAAAATAGTATTAAATATCACTAAGGCTGGGAAGGCACTGCAATAAAATCTAGTGTGTTTAAAAATTCAAAATTTCCTAAATAACCAGCTAATGGCCATTCAAAGTAAACTTAAGCACCAGACTTGGCCCACTGCCCTTACAAACACATCAAAAGTACCATCTAATCTGTAATCATAAAAACATATTTAAACACTTTCTGAGTGGAAGTGTGAACATTCACAATGCTCCTTCCAAGCATTTGGACCAGTTAGGGGGGTGTGCGCTTCCACATACCGAATCCTGGTATACCTAACTGATTTATAGTCAGTGCCCCAATCCCTTAGTTGTCAGACAAACAGAATTCCATTCTTTTGTCCGTGCAATCATTCCTGAGTTGGGGGTAGCTAAACTAAAAAAAGCAGTTGTAAATAGTTCTGCAGGGCTTTAAAAAGCAGCTAATGCATTAATAAATGCTTTTCAAAAATTACAGCAAAAAATTAATAAAATAGCAAAAATGGCTTTGCAAAATAAATGTGCTAAATGCTATAAATGCTGAAATTGAGGGGGCTTATGCTCGCATCAAAAAAAATGCTGCTTTTATGTTAATCATTCTAGCTTAATTAAATAAAATGTATAGGCTATTAAAAACACTGCTGTTGTTTTTCATGCTGTATCTCTTAATCACACCTTTAATTTTAAAAACCTTCTCCCAGACCTTGGGTCATGGTTTACTGGCCTTTTCCATACAATTGTTAAATAAATTATTTTCTGTCTGTTCTTCCTATGTATTATTTAAATAGTAATACAATGCGCAAAATGTCTATAAAATGCTGTAACCAAAGGTTCTGCTGTCCGTAAAACAACTCAGTACCTGTCTCTTCAGCTTAATCGTAAATTACGTAACGGGCCTGGCAATCTGGGCTTGCCAGGCCCAAAGGGGGGGATTGTGAAAGCTGGCTGACCCCCCTTAATAGATTACAAGCGGTCAGTAGGGTGGGGGTGAGTACTGCTCATGGACACAGTAGCCTGAATTTTTGCACTCTCCCTTTTCCTCTGCCTCAAAGCAGGAAGATCCTGCTCCAAACCATTCAGTACTACCCAGATAAGGGGAACATAAAATTTTACACTTACCAATCAAGTATTAACACGCAAGGTTTCAAGGTTTGTGAAATTTGTGTAAAACAAAGTCTTTTGTACCAAGGTACAGGCTCTCCTTTTTCTGCAGAATAAAGCATTTTTCCTTATCCCTGTTAGGCTGTTAACTGGCTCTCAGCTAGGCAGACCCAATATTTCGGTAACAGTCACAAATCCCCCACTTTGTCACAACGTTGCAAACTTGACAGCGAAAACCGAGCTTTTAACCCAAATTGGTCAGCAGATTTTCTTATTATGCCATCTCATTTAAATGAAAAACCTTTGGGTTTAATATGCCAAACCACTGTTTCTATCTGTACGGTCATCAACTTAAGGCACCACTTTGAATCAAAGAACAGAAACTTCAATGTAGCCTATCCTCCTGGCAGTGTTGCAAGATGTGACAAAATTGAAAATATGAAGTCTTTGTATCACTTCAAATATTCTCACAATATCCACAATTATATATGAAAAGCAACAGCTGTTTCTTTTTGGATAATGTTGGTACTAGCTAAAAAGAAAAAGCCTTTCCTGGATGCCAAGCTTGTGAAGGAGTGCACGCTGGAAATGCTGGAGGAGCTTTTTGATGGAGATAGAAATAAGGATGACATTGTGAAGCAAGTTCCCTTCCCTGATCCATAGCAGTGCAAAGATTGGAGGTAATTTATGAGAACTGTTTGTCAGCACTGCCTTCCAATTTAAAAGAGACGTTTCTTGAAGTGGACGAATCTGTCAGATTTTATGACAGTGAAGTTTTCAAGGAAGACTTTTTGTGCTTAATACCATTAGAAATCTACACTACAGGAGAGATTATTTTTGAAAACGTAAAAAGCTTTTTTGAAAAAAGTTTAGCTCTGCAGAAAGTAAACTTGCTGGTTACAGATGGAGGTCCCTCCATGACAGGGAAAGAGAAGGTCTTTGCTCTACAGTTTGGCAATGATACACCCCTCATTAAATACACTTCACTGCATCATTCACCAGACTGTCCTGTGCAGTAAGTTGTCTGGGGACTTGGAAAAAAAAAAACCAAACAAACCTCAATGACTACTGTGATGAGACTGGTGAACTGCATACATTCAATTTCCAGCTTGCAACACTCTTGACTTTCATATGTCCTTTTACAGGACATTTCAGCAAACACAGTGACCTGTTTCAGGACAACCAGAGAACATCATTATGTAGGGGGTGAGCGTTAGAGAGGTTTTGTGCGATTCAAAAATAAATAGAATTTCTTTCAAACCACAAGACCAACAAAGCTTGTGAGTTCATGGAATTAAGGAATGATGTTCCCTCTGTCACAGGTAGCTTTTCTGTGCAATATTACTGATCACTTGAATTCCCTCAACTTGCAGCTCCAAGGCCATGCAAGCAGCATTGGGAATCTCTTTGAAAAAATGTATGTCTTTCAGAAGAATCTTGAAATCTTTCGGACAGACTTAACAGGAAAGATGTTGTACTTTCCCACATTGCATGTTATTGCTACAGATGAAACTTCAATGAAAACAATGCAAGAATTCCTAAAAAAAAACTCATCAAAAATTTTAAAATTCGATTTGAGAGAGTTTTAAAATTCCAAAGGATTTGCTTTTATTTATTTGTGATCCATTTGTTGTCTCTGTTGAAACAAAGAACACTCTTGATTCAGGTGATGAAGGTGCCCTTGAATTAGAAATTGTAAGGCTCCAGAGCTCAGATGTTCTTGAAGGAAAACTTCAGAGAAGTAGGACTTTGTGATTTCTGGACTCAATATGCTGACCAGTTTCAGAATAGCCAGAATCTAGCCATCTTTTAACAATGTTTGGATCAACATACCTCTGCGAATATGGGTTTTCTACCATGAACATTATAAAAAATAACACCACAATCACCTTACAGATGAGCATCTTCACCAGTGCATAATGCCTTGACCTTATCTCCTACAAACCACTTTTCACAAAGCTTGCCAGATATCACTGATGCCATCTCTTCCACTAGATTGCCACAAACACAGGTAATAATGTTGATTTATAAACTTCGTTAAAAGATAAAAAACATTAATATTTATATTACAGTTAAGGTCTTTATTGGCAGCTAGAAGTTAGTTTGTTTATTTTGTCAGTCTTCTCTGACAATGGCCTGCCTCTTGTCATAAAATTTTCAAATCAGCCTATGGGTACACCTAAATGAGTATCACTGATCTAGGTTCTCCTTATAGGTCTCCCATCAAATCTATCCCAACATCACACTAGCTAGCGAGATCTGAGGCGATCACAGCTCAAGGTCAAATGATAAACATTTAGGAAAAGCAAAGTAAGTCAGAAATAAACTGAATAAGCCCAGTTAATCTTGGGTTTTAAAGAAGAAATATGGAAGATCCGTCTGTAAATGGTGGGTCATCCAAATACAACATGTGTTCAGTTCTGCCCCCTACATACACACTTACCATGTGGGCAAACAAGGTCTTCATTAAAATTTAACTCCTCTTCCTCCTCCCTCTTTTCTTCAGTTGACTCATCTGACCAAAACAAAAAGTAGATTGCACAAAAGCTCTCTGTAGAAGAATTTGATTTTTTGGAGGAACTGTAACAATTTGCTTCCTTTTCAAATTGCTGCAAAATTCTAACACTGAGGAAACTTCAACAATATGCCTTTAAGTTTATTGGCCCATTCCTCCAGTACCAGGGCAGGACTGTGCATTACAATATATTGTAAAGTTCATGGAGTGCAAGACTATCTTCTATATGAGACTACAAAAGGTAGCATTCATTAGTTAGAACACCTGGGCTCTTTGCTGCTCCCAAATAGCTCAGATCAGAATTAAAAGAAAAGTTACCACCAGATCAGAGTGGAGGGAACACAAATCTTATAGGTAAAATATTAATCAGCTCTCTGCTTTGAGGAGTCTGATCCAAACCAGATGTCCCATTGCTGCTCCACAATGGCTTCAAATGAGGCCAAGAACCACTCCGTCTGGAAGGCTTCAATGTGAGTAACTTGCAGATAGGATTGTGCCTTTTCTGTTTTGGAAAGTGCCTACAACACTGTGGGCAATATCAGAAGTAATATGTGCTTACTTTGACAAAGGAAAGTTTTTACTAGTCATTCCCATTAGCTCTGCAGGGGAAAATAAAATGGATTGCACCTAAACAGTTGACAACTGAAGCCTGTTTTACACTTGAAAGTTGTTTTACATCACAGCTACAGCACTCAGAGGGTGTGAAAAATTCACATCCCTACGTGCCATAGCTATGCCAACCTAAGCTCCAGTGTAGATACAACTAGGCCGATGGAAGAATGCTTCCATCAACTTAGCTACCATACGTGGAGTTCCTACAGCCGCAGAAAAAACCCTTCTGTCGCTAAAGGAACCATCTACATTATGGTGCCACAGTGGCATAGCTACAGTGTCGTAGCTGTACTGTTATAGCACCCATAGTGTAGACATGGCCTAGAGTTCCAAGTGCAGGGCCAGATTCTACCTTCAGTTTTAACTGGGAGTTAGGGATGTAAAAAGTTAACTAGTTAACCGATAAGCATCAGTCTTATTGGTAATGTACTGAGTTAACATTTAAATGCCTAATGTGCTGTGCCTGTGCCCAGGATTTTGCCTGCTGGCCCTGCGCCTGACCCCAGCCTTGGCCCCTTTCCCATCTCAGTTTGGATATGGGGCAGCAGCTAGGACCCCATGTAAAACGTGAGGGTGCTGCAGGACACACCACTCCCCCTTCCCCTCCCCCCTCGCATCCCTAATTCCCGCACCTATGTTGTGAACTCATTAACAGATAAATGTTTAACCAATACAATTTTAATGAACAGTTACTTTTTTAAAAACACTATTTACATCCTTAGTGGGATTACATAGGTGTAGTGAGGGCAGAGTTTGACCTGCCGAAAACTTTTTCTCTTCAAAAGTATATACTGCTTTTGAAATTGCTCAAAATATCGAACTCATATATGCTCCTTTGTACTACAGTAGAACCGCAGAGTTACAAACACCTCGGAAATGGAGGCTGTTCGTAACTCTGAACAAAACGTTATGGTTGTTCTTTCAAAAGTTTACAACTGAACATTGACTTAATACAGATTTGATCTTTAACAGGCAGAAGAAAAATGTTGCTATCCCGTTATTATTTTAGTAGTTTCTGTTTAACAGTACTGTATTTGCTTATACCTTGGGTGGGGGTAGGGGGAGAACTCTGCTGCTGCCTGATTGTATACTTCCAGTTCTAAATGGGATGTGTGGTTGACTGGTCAGTTCGTAACTTTGAGGTTCTATTGTATATCATTCAGACCTACTCAAAACAATCCCTACAACTAAATAGAACAGCTAGAATGTTTAATCAATACTATAGGAACATCCAATCTATTTATTAGGTAGTGGGAGAAATTGGGTTGCTTGGTTTTAAACAGCTACCTTTGTTTTGTGCATCTCCATTCATTTTTCCATTATTCTGGTCTGCATCATCATCTTGTTCATTTAACTGTTCCAGAGCCAACTGACGCCAACTCCGCAAGGATGACTTTCCAACCCAAAATCCATCATTACTGTATAGAAAAAAAGACTAGCATTTACAATACAAACCATAACTTTGATTTACTGCTATTGGCTCAGAATGAACCAATTCCTGTTGATGAAAGACAGCTCTTCATGTCCCGAAGCTTACGTGTAAGCTCAAAAAGCTTCTCTCTCTCACCAACAGGAGTTGGTCCAATAAAAGATATTACCTCTCCCACCTTGTCTCTCTTATATCCTGGGACCAACATGGCTACAATGCTGCAAACAATTTAATTTTTTTTAAATGAGATTTTAACGTCACTGACAATAGACTTGTGCAATGCAAACATTGGAAGGTGTCAGCACCACGTACCCCTTTACTGTAATTTTCAGCAAGTTTGTGACAGTTTTATAGTCTTCGTTTAATTGGTTTTTCAGTCGTAGTATTCGACACCTCTCTACCACACAGTCCTTGCAAAGTGCTTTAACTAGAGAAACAAAAAAGACACCACCGTGTTACAAGAATACTATTGCTACACTTAAAAACAAAACTAAGATTTTTGCAAGAGCAGGCATCACCATTTGGAGGTGCTGTTAGTCAAGTAGGCTTAATGTAGTTACTGACAGTGGCATTTTCTACTACCTATGAATTAGATGGAAATACATGTTAACAGCTGAACTGGACCAAATTTAGATATAATTGTAGTAAGTTTTTATAAGGGTATGTTTGTTCCTTTAACATCAACATTTCTCATCACCTCAGTTTCACAAATCTGCATTTCTGATATTAACAGTTTATATTTACTACAACAAGCTTGAAAATAGCAATAAGTGTAGACCTAGGTAAACTGTGAGTTTAAAAAGGACAGTTCAGAAATGTGCAACAGCCGTTTTACCATTCACAAAACACCTGTCACAGTATGTAAACATGCAGTGTATACACACTGTAAATATACTTTCTAGGTACTGGGCTGCTTGGAGGAAATCTACAAGTGAAAGAAGACAGTTTCTCTCCTTGGTTAGCACACCCTCACTTCTTCACTGCTCTGAGAATAGGGTTCCAAAACACTGGCTCTTCTCAGCAGAGAATGAGACAATACATGAGGCACTGCCTATACAGCATTTGTAGAAATAATGGGCCCAGGATCTCCACCACTCCCCAATTTTAGGATCTTTATACAAGTTTTGCTATTTTACAGAAAGTTTACTTTAATGAAACTTTTTAAAATACTAACGTTTCAAGTTGTTTCTACCTAAATGTACTTTTTTTTTTTTTTTTAAGTGACTGAACAAAACTGCTTCAAGGCACAAAGCAGAATCAAGATCTGAAATATATCCACCATTCATGTTCCCTAGTCAGCCTATGTACTTGACCATAACTAAGCAGTGCTCTCAAAAGCAGCCATCTGGAAAAATACAAGCAGGACAGCTATTCTGGTCAAAGATAAAGCTACATTATATTGACAAAGGATGCAAAACAAAATTTCAATATACAAAAATTTAAATCCCCAAAAAAGTTTGCCATGTGAGAGTGCTTTATATCCAGATACTATAGTTTAATCTTACCATTTAGCCTGGGCCCCCCGCCGTATCTCCTGTAGAAGTAGTCAGCAACATACTCAGATATTCTCTTCATAATTGATATTTTATCAGGGTGCAATTTGCCATGTGAGCACAAGCATGCAGTGTTATCTATGGGTTTGGGAGGGGCAGATTCATCCAGCCATTTCTGTAACCATTCAAGAGAGACAAACTCATACGGGCACCCTGGAAAAAAGTGAACAGAAACAAACCTGTACATTTCCACAAGTACATGATACAAGAGATCACATTTTAAAATTACTCTACTGTTCAACAGTACTTTTATTAAATTAAAAAGTTTGTGGGGGAATCTTCACCCAAAAAAGTTAGATTCTCATTATACAATATTTTCCAAACATTTTATTCTGTTTTCATGCCAATTCTGATGTTAACTATGTAGTTTTATATCATGGTGTCCCTTCTAGAAGTCAACAGCTGTGCGAAATTACATCTGAGACAAGTGTCATTTTAAACTCAAATAGGAAACTGGCTAGTGAAGCCAGAGAACATTTTCAAACTGGCTACAGTAGCTTATTTTATTTCAGAACATTACAGGAAAAATCTTCCTACTGTTAAATTAGGAGAGAATGCAATATATTACTTTGAGAAGTTAAATGCTCCATTCAAAAGTCTGTTTTCCTTAATTATGAGGTAAATATGTAAATTAGAAGTTTAAAGTAATAATGTAGGAGTGTAATAAAGGTTAGTGTATCTGATATATATTAACTATTAATGACAAGGCGGGTGAGATAATATCTTTTATTGGACCAACTTCTGTTGGTGAGAGAGACAAGCTTTCAAGGTTATAACGAGCTCTTCTTCAGGCCTGGGAAAGGCACTCCGAGGGTCGCTCACCTTGCCTCTCTAATATTCTGGGACTGACACGGCTATACACAGCACAGATACACTAACTAGGATAGTCATAAGAGGACAGGATACAATTTATACAATTATAAAGAATTAGATGTCTTGAAACAACACGCAAACCCCTATGTGCTTAAAGTACATTAAAAGAAATCAGGGGAACCTAGATAAATGCTAGCAGTTAACCCTAACTAGAACTACAGTGAGTAAGTTTATCTACTGCTTATATAACAGACAAATAGAAGCTTGCATGTGATATGCTGCCAATTTTTCAAATACAGATTGTTGAGGTGTTTTGCTTCCAAAACAGAACCTGGTATGTTCATGTTACTGTTGAAGCACTGAACCTCTCACTCTTCTGAACAGCTCTGACATCAAACTTCTAATGATACATGTTTCCCAGAACAAGTTTTTGTTAAATATCATAAGCTATCAACAGTATCAGTCAAGTTAACCTGGATTTACAGGTTGCTTCTTACAGCATGTATTCATCAGGCAGAGTGCTATTTCTTTAGATTAGATTGTAAAGTCTTGAGACAAGGGACTGTCTGTGTTCTGTATCTGTACAATACCCAGCACAATGGGGGCCTGGCCCATGATTAGGGCTCCTAGGTGCTGTAGCAGGGGTCGGCAACCTTTCAGAAGTGACGTGCCGAGTCTTCACTTATTCACTTTAACTTAAAGTTTCACGTGCCGGTAATACATTTTAAAGTTTTTTAGAAGGTCTCTCTCTGTAAGTCTATATTATGTAACTAAAAATTGTTGTATGTAAAGTAAACACGATTTTCAAAATATTTAAGAAGCTTAATTTAAAATTAAATTAAAACGCTGATCTTACGCTACTGGCCCACTCAGCCCGCTGTCAGTCTGGGGTTCTATTCACCTAGTTCTGCAGCGGGCTGAGTGGGGCCTGCAGGACCCCAGCTGGCAAGGGGCCAGCAGCTGGGACCCCAGACTGGCAGCAGGCTGAGATCCCAGACTGGGGGTGCAGGTGGGATGGGGGGGAAGAGGGGCAGGTGCAGGAGCTCCCGTTTGGTGCTCAGGGTGGAGGTGGGAATGTGGGGAGGGGGTACAAGAGTCAGGGCATGGGGCGCGTCGGTATTTGTGGGGGGTGCAAGAGTCAGAATGGGGACTGGAGGTGTGTGAGAGGGTGCAGGAGTCAGGGTGTGGGATGGCTGGGTATGTGTGTGGGGTGCAGGGGTCAGGGCAGAGGGCTGGGGTGCTTGGCTCGTGGGGGTGCTCCGAGCCCCCTGCCAGGAGCGGCTCATGGCAGGGGGCTGGAGGGAATATGCCCGATTCCATCCCTTTCCCCAGGGCCCCATCCATCCTCACCTCTTCTCTGCCTCCTCCCCAGAGCAGTGAGCGCACTGCAACTCCACTCCCCCTCCCCTTGGCAAGGGCCATCAGCTGATTAGCACAAAGGAAGGAGAGGAGGCAGCACACTGGGGGAAAAAGTAGGGGAGAGGGGAGCTTGGCTGCCGACAGGACCAAGCTTCTGCCTCCTGCCCCCACAGGAGAGAGGTGGGCGAGGAGGCTGAGTGGGGCCAGGACCTCAGCAGGCAGCGGTGTGCCATTAAAAATTGGCTCACATACCGTCTTTGGCCTGCATGCCGCAGGTTGCCCACCCCTGTGCTATAGTAATACAAATTAAATAATAAATCGGAACTACTTCACCAAATTTGCTTCATCTATCAGATTTAAAATAATGCTCAATTTCTGCATTTCGATTGGAAAAATATTTTTGATATTTGAATTCTTAATCCATACTGCCCAAGTAGACAACCAACTATCAAAACAGACTCGAGAGCAACAGGATATCACAGTAATGATGCAAGATTTGGCTGTAAGGAGGAAACCATGAAAATACCAAGCATTTTTTTTTTATTATTATTATTATTATTATTATTATTATTAAAGTCTAGGAAATTTGTCAAAAATTAGCATTCAGAAAAAGCACAGACCCCACATTAAAAACTTATACTGAAGGAGAAGCTGACTCAAAATTTCATAATACTAACAATTTAAGATTGTAGCAATTTCTGTTTTGTTTTTAAACAAGAAATGCTTTTCTACACATTTACAAAATACACAGGTGCAATTTCTGGAAGATCAGACATACCAGCACAGACACTAGAAGGAATGAACGGCTTTATATAAAATACCTGAGTCAAATATCTGGATACAAAGTCACACTAATGACACATGTAACTCAAAACAGCCTGGCTACACTTGTATAACCAGGAATTTTACAGAAAAAGCAACTGGAAATGTAATTAACAAACTGCTGTGAAATGCCACAATGGCAAAACACTGATCTCAAACAATGCTTTTTCTTATTTTCCATTAGTGCCAATCATCTTTGCGTTCTAAGATAGATTTAATTACATATTGAGCAACATGTTTTACTTCTGCACCCCAAATCTAGTCAATACTGAAAAGACAATCACTGGCATTTCTAAAAGAATATTGGAAAATTAACAGGGTAGGGGGGTGAAGAAAGAGAGAGAGGGAGAGGTCAGGAAATTAAATACACCTGGCTGATGCATCAACAACACTTCTGAAATTTCCACTGCCAGTTGCATTTATAAAGTGAATATGGGGAAACAATCCTTCACATTTCATATACAGAGGCACAGCAAAGCTGTGACCAAATACTTTACGTACTGTAATGAACACTGGATGTTTCATAATCTTAGGCCTCAGCACAATCTGCAGCTTCTACATCTCAGGAAATGATTCTACATAAATATGGTTTATCTGAAAAAGTGTAAGCTTCACTATGGCTATGTTGTATTCACTGTACATAAAACATGGCCACAGTCTCTGGAGGATTCAGTTAAACCATTTCTAATAGGACATCTTCGGACAAAAAAAATCCAATTCATGCAACTGAAAGAGAAACTTGGACCACCAACCTGATTTACAAATGTAAGCAGCATGAGTGCGCACTGTTTGGAAACCTGTCATATGAACATTTATATAAGGAATAAATATCACCAATAGCAAACTATTCTAATTATGTTTAGAAAGCTGAAGTAACAGGAAATTACTTGTAATTCTTGTTCTCCAAAAGTGACCCATATTGTGAAGAGAATGCCCCAGCATCCTCGATTTAGCAATGGCACTTCAAAAATACACCGCTACCTTGATAACTCGCCACTCGATATAACACAAATTTGGATATAATGTAGTAAAGCAGTCCTCCGGGGGGGGAGGGGCTGCGCACTCCAGGGGATCAAAGCAAGTTCAGTATAACACAGTTTCACCTACAATGCGGTAAAATTTTTTGGCTCCCAAGGACAGCATTATATCGAGGTAGAGATGTACACTCAGAGCATGGATCCAACAGTGGGGAATCCAGGGTGAACACCTGCCTTCACTTCACAGCTTTTCATTAGTTTTAAGCATAAATGCCATAATTTTCAAACCTGGATATTTAAAGTTAAAAATCTGAACAGAAGTGACTGGATATTTAGAGGTGTCGAGCTCTAGATGCAGCTCCCACTGACCCAAAGTTGCTGGTGCTCAGTATCTTTGGAAGAAAAGTTAGGCCTTGTACTACGATGCCTTAATTTGGAATCAAGTGCTAAATTTGGGAATCCAAGTTTGAAAATTTTGGCCAAAGTATTTTATGACCTAAACTGAAATATCACAGTCTGCTTGCGCTTTTTATAAAAAGGAGCTGCAATCTTAATTGAAAACTACTGAAAAAGTTTCTAGGAGACGTGTTTTGGATAATACTGTCTATTAAAGTAACCATAGCACATATCTGTACCCTCACCCCATGGAAAACTAAGGAGAGAAAGGAATAAATCAAACTTTTAGTATTTAAAGACGTGAAAAAGGCAGTCAGTGAAAAGTGGAAAGGAGAGAAGAATCAGTCAGTGACAACTTATTCATGGGACACACAAAGCTCTGGGCAGAGTGACTCCTGGAAGAGAGCTGGTTGGAAATTTTCTGATGAAACTTAGTTTCACCAGAAAATGCCAATTATCAGAAGCGATGTGTTTTGCTGAATCTTTTACAGGGGCTCTCACAGCTGCTAGGCTCCCCATTCTGAAGCAGTACCACTGGGAGCCCCAGCTGGGGCTAGGACTTTTGGGGTTGCTAACCTCCCTGCTCTGTGACAGCAGCCTCTGGAGCCCAGGCTGAAACTGATATTCTCGTCAGCTTCCCCTCAACTATGCAGTGGTGGCAATGGATAAACTCACAAGAATGTCAATTTCCCATATTTCTATTCTGGAACACCCTATTTCAGTGTTTTTATTAAATGAAATTTTCAGAGTGACTTCAGTTTGCAAAAAAAATTCAGTAAAATCTGCTTCCATTCCAAAATACTAAAATTTTCTTGCAAACCAAAACCTCACATTTTGGCCACCCCATCACGGAATTCTCATAGATAAAAAACTTGCTGACATGGAGTTTCCAAGTGTCTGTAAGAATTAAATTAATGACTTTCTGGCAAAAGGTTGAGTGAAAGTGTGACCTATTACCTGCTGATTCATTTGGATCAACAGCACCAAAGCATGAAAGTAAGCTGGAGATGCAGGATTACCTAAGTTACTTCCTTGTCAGTGTTATCAATCAACAGTGAGCTAAGCTGTTCATAGGGTAGCAGAAAATGGGCCCAGTGGTACAAGGAAAAAGCACAGGAGTGTGACTGGCAAGGGCATCATTGATGGTGAGGGAGTAAATCAAGAAAGAGAAAGACAGGGAGAGATGGCACTGATGGCAGTTATAATGAGAGAGAGGAAAAACGAGTAAGCAGAAGAAAGTAGGTTGTGGCAGAAAGCATTATGGGGAAAGGCAACACTGATCATGCATCCTCTCCTGTAGTCTTAAGTGTTGGTCAACAAGCCCTTCTCTCCTAAGGGGAAAAAAACAATAGCATCTAAAAGCTTCTAATGATATGCTCTGATCATGAACTCATGTGCTAGCATGTATTAATGTGGCACTAATGATCTAGAAACAAACAGCTTATCTGAAGAAAAAAGGAATGATTTTTTGGGCAAAGGCTCCTGCAGAAAATTAAACACTTGTAAATTTATATTAATATTTTCAAACTCACACCTTCCAAATCTTGTTTAGGTACTTTAAAATATACAGCAGCAGGAAGTCTGAGTGAGGTAGAGAATGAGTGGATGTCCGTGTCCTTCTCCACTGCCCAAAGTCTTGCAGTAGCTACCACAAATACCAGATCACAAAAGGCTACGAGGAAAAGGGGAGTAACATCCACTATATGAACTTATACATAAATGGGAAATAGGATTAATTTAGTTATTTATTTACAGTGCTAGTCTTAACAATGGTCTACTATAAAATACTACCAGAATATCTTACAGACCAGCTTCAGCAGGCAACCTTTGGTAGAGCTCCTTCACCTCTTCATGTTTGATTTTGCCTCTGACCACGCTTTGTTTACGCATATCTGCCATTTCGTTACACCACTCTTCAAACTTGCAGTTATCCCGTTCGACGAGCTCCTGCAGAAAAG